>NW_026262679.1:83919642-84557475 GCF_021869535.1 Mytilus californianus
ATCCTGGATTTCTACCAAACTTGGACAGAAGCTTGTTTATGATCATAAGATTATATTCTAAAGTAAATTTTGTAAAAAAAAATTCCATTTTTTCCGTATTTTACTGATAAATGGACTTAGTTTTTCTGCCAGGAAACATTACATTCACTCTGTGGTTAAAGTTTTTGAAATTTTAACAACTTTCTTAAACTATCCTGGATTTTTCCAAACTTGGACAGAAGCTTGTTTATGATCATAAGATTATATTCAAAAGCAAATTTTGTAAAAAAAAAATTCCATTTTTTCCGTATTTTACTTATAAATGGACTTAGTTTTTCTGTCAGGAAACATTACATTCACTCTGTGGTTAAAGTTTTTGAAATTTTGATAACTTTCTTAAACTATCCTGGATTTCTACCAAACTTGGAAAGAAGCTTGTTTATGATCATAAGATAGAATCCAGAAGTAAATTTTGTAAAAAAAAAAATCCATTTTTTCCATATTTTACTTATAAATGGACTTAGTTTTTCTGCCAGTTAACATTACATTCACTCTGTGGTTAAAGTTTTTGAAATTTTAACAACTTTCTTAAACTATCCTGGATTTCTACCAAACTTAGACAGAAGCTTGTTTATGATCATAAGATTATATTCAAAAGCAAATTTTGTAAAAAAAAAAAATCCATTTTTTCTGTATTTTACTTATAAATGGACTTAGTTTTTCTGCCAGGAAACATTACATTCACTCTGTGGTTAAAGTTTTTGAAATTTTGATAACTTTCTTAAACTATCCTCGATTTCTACCAAACTTGGAAAGAAGCTTGTTTATGATCATAAGATTATATTCTAAAGTAAATTTTGTAAAAAAAAATTCCATTTTTTCCATATTTTACTTATAAATGGACTTAGTTTTTCTGCCAGTTAACATTACATTCACTCTGTGGTTAAAGTTTTTAAAATTTTAACAACTTTCTTAAACTATCCTGGATTTGTACCACACTTGGACAGAATCTTGTTTATGATCAAAAGCTAGTATCTAGAAGGAAATTTTGATAAAATTTTGTTCCATTTTTTCCGTATTTTACTTATAAATGGACTTAGTTTTTCTTCCAGTCAACATTACATACAGTCTGCAGTTTAAGTTTTTAAAACATTTATTAGATTCATAAATAATCCTGGATTTTTACCAAACTTGGACAGAAGCTACTTACAATCAAAAGATAGTATAGAGAGGAATATTTTTATTTTTTTTTTCTCATTTTTGTTGAGCCTGCGATTAACAGCAAAAGTAGGCGAGACACTGGGTTCCGCGGAACCCTTACGAATTTTTTTAGAAACTGATCGCAATTTCCTTTGTAGAAAGATTCTTTTCTTGAAATGATCTTTTAACAATTTAAAAGTGTATAGAAAACAACATTATATAGAATCGTTTTGTGATAAGATGTACATACTTTTGTCATGTTTTGAAATGTAGATACACAACCTGTCTGAGTAACAGAAAGTACTATTGCACATAAATGTGGCATAATGGTGTGATATCTGTTGATATGTTGTTTCATTTCCTTATGTATTTTCAGTTTTCTTGATGAAGTAGCACAGGGTGTTCAAGGTCAGAGTTCAAGTAATGTAGGACCAAGATACCACAGAAGATGAATTAACTACAACGGTTCATGTTCATCATTTACAATATAGTTAAAGTTCAGGAACAAAATCAGATGTTATAAAATAGTTTATAATGGCATCATTGAATATTATAAAAGTATTTATGATAATCAGGGGATGTTCAAGTTAACACTTGAAATCACTTGCAACCTTTTGTGATGATTGCAGTAAAATTGTTAGATGATATGTCTGCTATTTAATAGAAATAACTTTGTTATGTACTAAAATACCTTATATTTGATATCTAAATTTAGGTCTAGGACAAATGGACCGTAAAATGTAAGTGCTGCATAGATCTTGTAAGAGCATTTTCTAAGAGATAAAATTTTTCTACAAGTATAACCTCAAGAAGATATACTATTAAAATGGATGCAGGACAAAAGTAGGGTTGTAGTTATTTAGTATCAATATTTATTATAAATAATAAGTAGTGCATTACTGTTGGAATTTCTAATTTCCTTTGAAACTATATAAAGTAATCAGTTGATGTAAAAGGAAAAGTATGAAGTACTATTATTGATTTGATTTGATATTAAAAATATCCAGAAGGTCATCAAGGTTTAAGCATACTTTTACTTTACAACAAAATAAGATGGAGTGGCAGGATTACAAATAACTGATCATTCCAAATAATTTTATTTATGATTTTTGTTTATACATAAAAGTATTTACAATGAACAATAATTTATTTGTGAAATGTTTTTGTTTAATTATTCATTGTTACCTTGTGCATGTTTAAATAGATAGTGTGTGAGTGCTGTTGAATGAGTTTGTATGTTAAGCAAGGGATGGTGCAATAATTGTCTGTTATAAAAATTCAATAAATATATTTAAAATCTATGATTATATTGATTATTTGGCCATGATAATCTCTGTGTACAATATTGATGGAAAACTATTATTAAAACTGAATGAGATGAGACCAACCACGATGGAAATAAAAGCATATGAGAGAGTGCACATAAAACATGATCACATATTTGTTTACAGATAAAATTTTAATCTACAATTGATGTACATTTATGGCTTTCTACAGCGTGCCAAGTTTCACACAATTTGGAATTGCAAAAAAAGTGCTAAAGATTATATATAATCTAGAAGATGTTTTTCTTTAATGGTTTTTCCCTTCAATGTACTCTTGATACCTATCTATAACACACACCATTTAATAATTGCTGGAATAGATTGCATATGTCAAAAAGGAATTAGTTTGCCTTCAAAGTATATGTATGAAGTTAAAAATCCATGGCAAATATCATTAAAAGTCAAAGACTTTTTGTTGGTTCAACTGTACAACAAAAAAATGTCTAATAATCACAAACAAAACTGTAACTGGTCAACTTTGCTATGGAGTTGCAATCATGATATTTGGTATTAGGATGTAGTTAGGTGAAATTATTTAAATCTAGAATTTAAAATTGATACTATAAGTCAAAAAAGCATTAGTAAAGGAACAAAATAAGCTAAATATATTGATAAATTATGGAGCTCCTTTTCGAGATATTTAATTTTTTTTAAATGGCGGGAAAAGGCTGACTCGGACTTTAACTTATATTTGCATTGGTATTATTTGGGTCTCAAATCAAAAGAAAAGAAATCTAGAATCTGCTTAAATTTTAGTTAATGACATTTTATGAGCTATTGAAGTCTTATATGAAAAGAAAAATGGGTGTTATGGGGCAAAATATTTTACCCTGTATTGTAGGAAATAAAACCAAGGAGTCCGAATATCTGACAAAAATTCCTAAACCTGACCTAAGTACATTCTTAATTACAAAATTTATCACAGTTATTTTTGCACACATGAGGTTCTGAATTTTTTAGTTTTGTGATTGAATCACTAGACATAATGTTTCTGTGGTTAAATATGTTATCTTGTTGGTGCTATATACATTGTCATACATATTTGTTGTCCGTCATCGCCAGTTTACTTTTAAAAAAGATCATCTCCTCTGAAACTACTAGGCCATATTTAACCAAACTTGGCCACAATCATCAATGGGGATATATTTAAAAAAATTGTCCAATGATCCAGCTTGGCGGCTAGAAATAGAACATAGGAGTAAAATACAATTTTTGAGTATTATCTTGAAAATTGCTATAGATATAAAAATTTGACTATGAGATCTACATAATGTCTATTGACATCAAAACTGTCAGATAACTTCTTGTATGAGTTATTGCATCTAAACATTGAATTTTTCTAATTTTATATATTTTTGCCCATTATTTCAAAAATTATAATAGATGGATAGAAACTTTACTTGGCAAAAATGATCAACAAGACAAGATCTACTAGTACATGTAAGTCAACATGACTGAAATCCTTAGTCTACTTCTTATTTAAGTTATTGCCCTGTAATGACAATTCACCCCCTTTTTTTACATTTTTGCCTTTTATGAAAACAATAATAGGTAGATAGAAACTTTAAATAGAAAAAATGATCAGCAAGACAAGATCAACAAATAAATTAGAAAGGCTGAAATCCTCAGTCAATCTCCTTATTGGAGTTATTGTCCTTTAATGATAATTTTCACCATTTCTTTTGCATTTTTGCATGTTATCTTGATAATAATAAACTGTAAAAGATAAATAGAAAAATATTAAAAGGAAAAAACATCAACAGGATAAGATCTACAAATACTTCAACATGACTGAAATTTTTAGTCAACTCTTAATAGAGTTATTCCCATTTAATGATGTTTTTTACAAAAAAAATGGCCATTGTTAAAGGTGCAGGTTAGGGACACATGCTCTTTAGAACCTATAGTTACAATTGGTACACTTAGAATAGAAGGAGGACAAACAAAAGAAAACATAACTAGAATTGTTAATCAACAAAACAAAGTCATTTTATTATTTCATAACTATATAGAGTATTTATAAACAATTATTTTTACATAATAAAATTTTATATTCTGACATAATAAATGCAGGAAAATTTCAATAGGTAAGCAGTTAGAGGTGAGTGATAGTAACTTCATCCATTAGAAATTATATATAAGATTCAATATAAACGATGACAAGTCCATATCAAAATAAGTGAGGTGGGGTAAATTAGGAAGATGACAGATTTTTTAAGATCATTTTCAAACAAATGTTGACTGAAGGAAAAGATGGCAGTAATAGTGGCACTTGGTTTTGATTGAAACCCTACGAAAATAAACAGGTTTATCTGCTCTGAAAGATTCAGAAGTTGTGATTTCTATGAGGGTCTGGATGGGAGATCCTTCAAATCTATATTCTTTAATTTTTTAAGCCATTTTTCTCTATTCTCTATAGATTTTGCCTATTATTATCTAATCTTCATATTTTAGCACCCCATAATCAACCTATTTTTTTTAGGGGTTTATTTTTCTCTATTCTTTATTTTTTGTCCATTATTCAATATAATTCTGTAAACCCTATCCAAACCCTTTGCCTATAATGCCTTTTTAATGGTCTCATTTAGGACAGTGGGTCACTTCATAGATCTCTAGGAGATTCACTTATAGCCTTTGGTTTAGAAAAAAATTATTTGATAAAACTAATAGTAACTGAGTGGCCTGCTTCAATTTTACACGGATTTAAACCTTTCTCAGTCCGAAATTGGTTCTTATATTATAAACCTGCCTTGAGTTATCTCCCTTGCGACCTCCAAATTTTGGGGAATCCGAGGATGTCGAGGATCGGGTACACTCAAGATATGCCCCCGCCTGGGGGGTACAGGCCTATACAATATGAAAAGATAATGCCTAAGCAAGGAAATGGTACTATTCTATACTTTAATGTAATCATGGCAATCGGGTATCCATGTCTAGCCTGGGTAACTAACCGGTTAGCAAACACTAAACTGATCAACCAAATTATTATCTAATACACCTTATCGCTATTCCCGCTTGACCCGAGAATCTGTCCCGCTTGAACTTTTGACGTCATACAACAATCACTTTTCCATTATGGCGTCAGATATTTTCTATTATGACGTCAAAATTTTACGGGAACTTTTGTGATGTCCAGTAATGGCGGACAAATAGCGATAAGGTGTATTGTATCATGTCAAACATGGGATCCTGATTCACCGTTTGGCAATACATTGCGAAACAAATATTTATCCCTGATCACAGGCTAGTCCATTAGATACTTCCTTTCCCAGGTTTTGATAGTTATCAAATTGACAAAAGTGAAAAGAACAATGTCAAAAGACCAAACAGACATGCATTAATTCATGTTGTTACTGTTAAATTCGTTAATAAGCCGTGGTACTAAATTAGTCCAAATAATTATGACGTCTTGGAAGGCTATTCATAATTATTTTGACTATGTAATAATACATGTATGATTATGACTATGAGGGAGATGCTACGGTACCTGATATAGACTTCTTAAATGTGCTGGATCATTAGACAAGTCCACCAATAATGTTGTCAGTTAGCTGCAGAACCATACTGTGGTCGGCAAATTGTCAAAAAATATCATAAGGACCTATGAGCTATGGTTCCACAGCTAGTTGTTAGTCAGAAAAATTTTAGCCTTGTATCCTGGCTCACTGTGCAGTAATTCTGTCCTGTTTAGCGCTGAAAAGTGGTTATGTGGATTGTATTAGCCTAGCTGTACTGACATGAACAGGAGGTTTGGCAAGGATGTCAGGATAGACAAATATTGGCAACTCAATGGTCCAAGTGTTCAGTATTTAAACAAATATGTGTTATCCCCTATTTAGCTGCCAAAATCAAAATAAATAAATAAATAAATACAATATTTATAAAGTGCATTATTTAATAACAACAATTACTCTAAGCACTTCACATTTAAAAATAAATAAAATACAAAATACATAAAACATAAATTACAAAGCACCAACTTACAAGAATCAAACAAGCATATAAAGATTTATAAAATACTAAAAATGAAAAATGCATGTACCCTAAAATATACAAATCAGTCTAAAACTAATGCAGTCACTTAAAAGTTTATAAAATCTGCAAGAAATCCTTAAAAGCAGTTCAAAATAAGTGAGTCTTGAGTTGCTTTTTAAAAACATCTAAAGAATTTACACTCCGCAAGGACGATGGTAAACTGTTCCAAAGTGTAGGTGCAGCCTTGTCAAAACGCCTCTCACCGTAGCTTTCGTTCGGAAGTCATATGGAGGATGTAAGAGCATACAAATTCCAACCTGAGTGATCTGCTGGGTTTGAAAGGCGTAATTAAAACAGAACATATTTAAATATTGTTATTCTCGCAACCTTGAATATGATATAATTTTCCTTTAAAAGTTAATGCTTTATTATGTAAAAAAGCACAAAATTCTTTGAAAACAACAATTTTTTGTGTATAGCATATATAGTGATAACAGATTTTCCTCAAATTTTTTTGTGATACTGACAAGACTGTATTTTAGTCAGTCAGATGAATCATTGCAGTTTGTCTACCTAATGTTGGTCAGTCCTTGAATGAATTTGGAGGAGTCATCTAATGAACACCTAAGTAGATTTTGCATGTTTGATTGTGTTTATTTTGTCATACTTGTAGGCAATCAGATATACAAGTTTGAGGGAAATTGATGCTACTTAAGAATTCAGATACAAATTTGTGGGAAATACATATTTGTAGAATGCCTGGGAACCCTTAAAGATGTTTCACTGAAAAAAAGAGAATCTTGAAAAAAGTTTAATTTTGGCCATGCTGTTGACGGTTTTATCAAGACCATAATATATAGACACTTCTAACGTTTAAGGGAGCATTTTATTGTAATGTTCCAAATGGAATACAAATTAACAATGCAAAGGGTCTAAACAAATTTGCTATCGAAACGCTTTTATCTCAGACTCTTAGTTGATCTAGCTATTTCTTCTAGGCCTCATTCTTTTCCTTTGAGAGTTCCAACAACATAGTGCAGTAAGCAGTGATTGTGACATCCATTAGATCCTATCCAATTCATGTCATGCAATTTATAAATAACATTTTCTCAGATATTCAAGTTACAAAATGATGTGCATGTGTATAATCATACTTGTCATGCTTGTCAAGAAAACCATTTCATTAAAAATTACACAGTTGTGCATGAAGTAATCTGTTTTAAAAATAGGTTTAACTATGAAGGTTAGAACAGTATTATGAATATGTTGAATGGTTAAACTACTTACTCAATTAGTAGAATAATCAGATAATAAAAGAAGAAAGATGGTGCAATAAAAATCAATGCACAAAAGCTCTAAACTCTCAGATACAACAAGCACAACAATGATAAACAATACCATATCAAAGAATGCTCATTGTTATCGAAAGAAAGTTCAAATAGAAAATGTTTGCCCTCCTACACTGCAATAACTTTCATATGCACAGCCCGTATCCATGTGCAGAATTTTTTTTGCTGCGTTGAGGACCCATTGGTGACCTTGGGCTGTTTTCTGCTCTTTGGTTGGGTTGTTGTCTCTTTGACCCATTCCTTGTTTCCATTCTCTATTCTACAGGAAGACACTATCTTGTGTGATACACAGACCATCAGAATTTCAAGGCAGACAAAAATGAAGAAAAACTTTTGCCTTATAATAATTTATTTAAACTATAAATTAGCAATCTTAAATGATGATTCATAATTAAAAAAAAAATAAATAAAAACAGACACATTGATTGAACAACACAGTATGATTTCAACCTTGATCATTAATTGAATAAGTAAAAATTTTAGCCAAAAAGATTGACTATTCTAGATTTGTTCAAAGTTTTATAAATAATGTTGCCAAAAAAGAATTGGATGTGAAATGCCACATTTTGTTTAGTTAAATATATTTTGGATGCCTTTTACATTGTGATTTTTGTCTCATTCCAAGTTTTCCTAGTAAATTAATTAATCTATCATATTTATATGTTTCCTTTAATTATTTTGTAGCATTTATAAAGTTAGCAGGTTTGGTTGGCTTTACTACATTTGGAATAATTTCCTATTATAAAACAAGAAGAACATGGAGGTATGGTTTAGAATTTATCACATTATAAATCTGCTTGTATGAATATACTCAGTCTTCTTCTTCTTCTTCCATGTCTTCTATATGTATGTCCTTCCAATTATGGAACACCTCCTCAATGGATATTATCCAGGTGGGGAAATAATTAAAACTTAAATAGTATGCACTAAAAGTTTTCCACAAATAACTAAAAAAAAAAATCAGTACTATATGAAAATAAGGAGATGTGGTATGACTGCCAATGAGACAAATAACCACCAAAGTTCAAATGAAGTGGATGTAAGCAACTCCTAGTTCATGTTTAACTAAATTTAGTAATACCTGGGACTAATACATTATCTACTTGTCTCAGGTACATGTAATACCATGAATCACTAATACATGTAGGTAATTTTAAATAACACATGTAATTTGATGTGAAACATTTACATTGATAAATAAAACAAAATTCATGGATACAGAGATTCTCTTGTTATTCTTTAGATTTGATTATCAATTTTCAGTGCATTTTTGTGAAGGTTTGATACAAAAAGCCTTTTCACCCAGGAGAAATTTCCCAATTATTATTATAATTTGTTTGGTTCTAAAAGTATTTTAAAAAGGGTTGCATATTTGATGTAAGAAAGACAGTAGAATTACTATGTCTTGAGCCATTCTGAATGTAACAAGAAGATATTGAGTTTTGATTGATTACAGCTTTTTTTTTAAGAATATCTATCTGTGTAGTTGATTTTACTTTCTTTTAGCATTACATGTTAATAAATTTAAAGATAATTTACATGTCACCTATCTCACTGAGCTAGAAATTTAGGACAATAGCAATTTAGTTACAATGTACTTTTAAAACAAAGTATCTGATTTAAATTAATCATAAATTTCACTTAAATGTTCATACTGTATAATTACTTTTACTTGTAAGATTTTTTTGGTGAAATGAATTGAAGCAGTCTGCTTGATCTTTCATCTATCAATATTGACTGAAGAACATTTGAAGACAAACCTTAGTGACAGATACAGATACATGTATGCTAAATTAAGTTTTCGAATAGTAGATATTCTTTATCTTAGTAGCAACAATATGTGCATCCCCCTGTATTTTGTCATAAAAGCTGGTTTGTTTTTCCAAAGCTTGTTCTTTCTTGAGAAAGCACATTACATAAAATGCTCACCATAATAATATTCAGCCTACACTATTATCAGGTGAGTATGTCATAAATGACCAAAGACATACATTCCTAAGCGCTTCACAATCTTTCGCCCATTACCAAATTGAACTCCCTAATTTCTTTGTCCATTAGGCAATACAGCTATTGTTAAATGCATCTTCTCACGAAGCACCTGATAGTGTTGCCTTATTTAAATAATTTTTCTCAAAAAAGATCAGCAAAATGCATACTCAGAGCTTTTAGAACCAGTTCTGCTGGTACTTAAATTAGTTTTTAGAAAAATACAAAAAATGTCCATATTTTAACTTAAATCTGAAAAGTAGGTATTGACTACTCTCTTAATTTTCTCAGATTAAGAAGAATAGAACAGAATGATGCTAGATTTGCTGTAGAACCACTCATTATGGCAGAAAGGCAAAGAAGGTATTTTAAAGTTAAAGATGAATGTATTTTTTTAACTATTCAATTGATAATTTTATTCAAAATAATAACATATTTCTGTAATGTGCATAGTTGTCCAAATTTTGTACAAATGAGATTTACCTTGCTGCTGATATGTATTAATGATCTTGAATTGAATATAGGTTCTCATTGAGTTGGTTGATAAATCACCAATCTCAGTTTAAATTATCCCTTTTATAATATGAAGGTGATAGTGGGTATTAAAGTAGGGCTTGCTTTTAGAGTAATTATCACTTTTATGACATGAAAGAGTGTGGCTGTTTAAGGAAAAAGTTCAGGTAAATAAAATTGCAAATCTTCAATTTTTTCTCTCTCCGATTTACGTTAAAAGGGCAAACCAAAATGTGATGTCCAGTTCAGACTCAGCAAACCGGTCGAGAATATAATTTTCATGACTTTTCAGGACAATATGACTGATTTGTAAGCCATGCAGTGGACCCTATTCTTATATTTGAATACATACAGCTCTTGCTGTAAAAGGAAACCACCAACAAACTTTTTTTTTCTTGAGAGAGAGGGGGTTGGGGCATTTTTGGGCCAACAAATTGATTTGGCTGTTCATTAACTACAAACTCATGATGTATACACACCTAGTTGTTGTATTTTTACAAATTTACAACATGTCAGTAACTGCTAGTAGTCTGTTGTTATTTATGTATTATTGTCATTTTGTTTATTTCCCTTTATTTCCTATTCTGACATCGGACTCGGACTTCTCTTATACTGAGTTTTGTTGTGCGTTTGTTTTTTCTACATTGGCTAGAGATATAGGGGGAGGGTTGAGATCTCTAAAAACATGTTTCACCCCGCCGCAATTTTGCGACTGTCCCAAGTCAGGTGCCTCTGACCTTTGTGAGTCTTGTATCATTTTTAATTTTAGTTTCCTGTGTATAATTTAGAGTTTAGTATGACGTCCATTATCACTAAACTAGTATACATATTTGTTTAGGGGCCAGCTGAAGGACGCCCCCCGGGTGCGGGAGTTTCTCGCTGCATTGAAGACCCATTGGTGGCCTTCGGCTGTTGTCTGCTCTACGGTCGGGTTGTTGTCTCTTTGACACATTCCCCATTTCCATTCTCAATTTTATGTTCTTTTATTTGTCCCAACTACACTAAGGTACATGGTGTTCCCAAAAAAAACAAATTTCACATGAAACGAGTTACCATTCCAGCAGCAAACCATGACAAAATTTGTATATTTGGTAAATTATCTTGATTTTCTTTGTTTTACATCAACTTTAAAGTATTTTGATTGGATTGGAGAAGTATGTGCTTCCTTCTGTACGAAAGAAATCTTTCGTCAAAAGTTTTTTTTGGCTTCTATGAAAGGGAATAATTTAATATTTGGTCTGAAGCTTTATAATGTTGAGTGCCGATAGTTTGATATTTAACAACACTTATTGTGCAAGGAAAATTTTCGTGAAAGTTTTCTTTGCTTTAGTGAAAGGGAATGATCAGTTATGCTCCAGTATACAAGTTACCTCAATCAATTACATGCAGAGACACAGGTCCAGACCCAGTATTTTGTCTTTTATTAACAAGAGTCAAGAAGAAATTCAAAACAAACTTGCCATTCAGGTATAATTTCTGATGATCTGATATTTAACATTGAAAAATAAACAAATTTTATTTTCAGTACAATGAAATACTGGAGGAAACTTAGAGATGAAGAGAATGAATTGATGAAAAATGTCCCACATTGGAAAACTGGTACCTTATATGGAGAACCAGTTTATTACAGTCCAAGGGGCAGATTTGTGGAGCCTAATTTTACAGAATACTATGCTCATACTAATTCAAAATCAGCTGCATATCACAGAAATGAAGCACGCAAACATTAAATAAACAAGTTCGTAGATTCTAATATTATATGTATGAATGTAATTATAAATGTTTGTTAAATACAAAATGAATTGAATTGATTTATTTAATCTAATTCCACCAAATGTTTAACAAAAAGTAGACTTTAATATTAAATGAAAACTTACACATGCTTAAAAGCTACAATTTAAAAAAAATGATATTGCCACTGCTGGGACAGCATAATGAATTGCACTTATAATAAGAATAAGAAGATGTGGTAGGAAATGAGACAACTCTTCAACAGAGACCAGGGCTCTCGGTCATAAAACTTTTCAGTACTCGGAGTACAAAATTTGTGCTCGAAACACCAAATCCATGATTTTGATTGGTTGATATCTGAGTCTGAGTACGAAAATCGCGCTCGAAAGTTTTATGACCGCAAGGCCAGATGAAGTAGATTTAAGCAACTAGAGGTGATAGTAAGGCTATCAACATTGAGCAACACCTAATATGGTATTGGAAGCTTTAAAAGGTCCTGACATGACAAAAAGGTAAAGCAATTCAAACGAAAGAACCAACAACCTGATTTATGTACAAAACAGAAACAAAAAATGATAGACAGCAACCAATGATATCATGACTTTAGACAGGCACATACAGAATGTGGTGGTGTTAAACATATTTGCAAGCCTCCCCTTAACACTTACCGTAGTTTAACAGCGAAACCTATAGAAATTCTACCTGACGATATCGGGATATGGGTACTTACTCAAATCTAAACCTGAAGCTTTGATAATATTAAAAAGCAGGCACAAATAAAAGAATAAATAATGTCAAAATGTTCAGACTTTAAATTAATCTTTATTTGGGTAAGTTGATGCAAGCACATGATCTGTTTTGTTTCTTAAATAGTTAAAGGCAAAAATGTTAAAAAGAATATATAATATAATGTGGAATAAAATTGAGGATGGAAATGGGGAATATGTCAAAGATACAACAACCCCACCAAAGAGCAGATAACAGCCGAAGGCCACCAATAGGTCTTCAATGGAGCGAGAAAATCCCGTACCTGTAGGTGGGCCTCAGCTGGCCCTAAACACATTAAAAATGAGCTATGAACATAAGTAGTTCATACATTTTTCTGCGAAGGTTTAAACAAATTTTAAACAAATAATCTTTACTGTGGGTTAGCATGAGTTAACAGTCATCATCCTATAAATTAACGACTGTTGGTTATATTGAAAAATTAGAATCTTCAATGCAGCTAGAACTTGAATGCAGTGTTTATTTATGTAATTTGATGTGTCATTGTATGCAAAAGAGACACACTCCTTTGCACTATGTTGCAATTCCTACAAGTCTTGTGAATCAATGAGTAAATGGCCTCCCTTCTTGTTCTCATATATTTTATGATGGTATGATACTAATACCAATCTCCGGTTGCAGGATTTTCTTGCTGTGTTGAAGACCCATTGGTGGCCTTGGGCTGGTTTTTGCTCTTTTTTGGTCGGCATTCCCCATTTCCATTCTCAATTTTATCCCTTGAACAGGTTCATTTTTATACGACCGCAAAAAAATTTTTGTGGTCGTATATTGGTATGACGTTGGCGTCGTCGTCGTCCGGCGTCGTCGTCGTCGTCGTCGTCGTCGTCGTCGTCCAGCGTCGTCTGGCGTCGTCCGAAGACACATTGGTTTTCGCACTCTAACTTTAGTTTAAGTGAATGGATCTTTATGAAATTTTACCACAAGGTTCAATACCACAAAAGGAAGGCTGGGATTGATTTTGGGGGTTATGGTAATAACAGTAAAGGAATTAGGGGCCAAAAAGGGGCCAAAAATAAGCATTTTTGTAACTTCCAGACATAACTTGTGTGTTAGTGTATGGATCTCTCTGACATTGTACCACAAGGTTCCATATCACTAAAGGAATGCTGGGATTGATTTTGGGGGTAATTGCCTCCAAATTTTAGGAATTAGGGGCCAAAAAAGGGGCAAAAAACAAGCATTTTTCTAGTTTCATGACAATAACTTGTGTGTAAGTGTATGGATCTTTCTGAAATTGTACTACAAGGTTCCATATCACAAAGGGAAAGCTGGGTTTGAGTTTGGGGGTAATTGCCCTAATCGTTTAGGAATTTGGGGCCAAAAAGGGGCCAAAAAACACATTTTTTTCTAGTTTCCAGACAATAACTTGTGTTCAAGTGTATGGATCTCTCTGAAATTGTACTGCAAGGTACCATACCACAAAGGGAAGGCTGGGATTGAGTTTGGGGGTGATGAATCATAATGGGGGTTCAAAAAATTTTGGGGGGGGATTTATTTTTTTTTCCTTTTTTTTCTTTTTTTCCTTTTTTGTTTCTTTTAAAATTTTCCATTTTAAGTTGGTTATTTCTGATTTATATTTAAAATCAAATAATAATGATATGGTAGGAGATACACACCAAACAGGATGTGTAAATTATTATATAATAAGTATTGTGCAATAGCAAGAAATTTTCAATTGCACAGTATTGCACAATAGCAAGAAATCTTCAATTGCACAGTATTGCGCAATAGCAAGAAATCTTCAATTGCACAGTATTGCGCAATAGCAAGAAATATCCAATAGCACAATATTGCGCAATAGCAAGAAATTGTCAATTGTACAGTATTGCGCAATAGCAAGAAATATTTAATAGCACAGGATTGTGCAAAAGAAGATACTTCCTATAAATTGCTTATTTCTTGACCAATTTCAATGGGGTTTTATTCTTGATTTTATTGGGTTTTTTAATATGCTGAATCTAACCGTGTATTTAGTTTTTGGATTTTGGGCCCCGTTTTTAAATTGGTCCACATTGAGGTCCAAAGGGTCCAAAATTAAACTTTGTTTGATTTCATCAAAAATTGAATTATTGGGGTTCTTTGATATGCCGAATCTAACTGTGTATTTAGATTCTTAAATTTTGGTTCCGTTTTCAAATTGGTCTACATTAAGGTCCAAAGGGTCCAAAATTAAACTTAGTTTGATTTTAACAAAAATTGAATTCTTAGGGTTCTTTGATATGCTGAATCTAAACATGTATTTAGATTTGTGATTATGGGCCCAGTTTTCAAGTTGGTCCAAATCGGGGTCCAAAATTAAACTTTGTTTGATTTCAATAAAAATTGAATATATGGGGTTCTTTGATATGCTGAATCTTACCATGTATTTAGATTTTTGATTTTTGGGCCCCGTTATCAACTTTGTCCACATTGAGGTTAAAAGGGTTCAAAATTAAACTTTGTTTGATTTCATCAAAAATTGAATTATTGGGGTTCTTTGATATGCCGAATCTAACCGTGTATTTAGATTCTTAATTTTTGGTTCCGTTTTCAAATTTGTCTACATTAAGGTCCAAAGGGTCCAAAATTAAACTTAGTTTGATTTTAACAAAAATTGAATTCTTAGGGTTCTTTGATATGCTGAATCTAAACATGTATTTAGATTTTTGATTATGGGCCCAGTTTTCAAGTTGGTCCAAATCGGGGTCCAAAATTAAACTTTGTTTGATTTCAACAAAAATTGAATATATGGGGTTCTTTGATATGCTGAATCTAACCATGTATTTAGATTTTTGATTTTTGGGCCCCGTTATTAACTTTGTCCACATTGAGGTCAAAAGGGTCCAAAATTAAACTTTGTTTGATTTCATCAAAAATTGAATTCTTGGGGTTCTTTGATATGCTGAATCTAACCATGTATTTAGATTTTGGATATTGGACCATAATAGGTGAATGTCCAATTTAAGATTTTTAAGTTCTTAGACCACATTCAATCTGTGTTAGAAACCTATGCTGTGTCAAATATTTAATCACAATCCAAATCCAAAGCTGTATCAAGCTTGAATGTTGTGTCCATACTTCCCCCAACTGTTCAGGGTTCGACCTCTGCGGTCGTATCAAGCTGCGCCCTGCGGAGCATTTTATTCCATTTTTGTCTCGCCTGCACAGACTATGAAACATGGATTACAATCTGATGAAGGTGCAAACTATTTGTTTAAAGCTTTATATTTTAGAAGGTAGAATACTTGGATGCTGCATACTTTGTATGCAGATATTTTATGATACAAACTTTCCATCTGACATATGACCATTGTCCTAGACCTCTTTTTCATGGTTCTGCAACTGCTTGAGTTTTTTTTTGTCATGTGAATACTCACTTATTATGGGTAATAGAATTATATTTGGTATATGGGTTCCTTGCAAGGTCTAAATGTCCCTCAGACGAGGTTCAACTGACCTCGACCTCATTTCATGGATCAGTGATTAAGGTTACAGTTTCTTGGTCAAGTCTCTATCTCAGATACTATAAGCAATAGGTCCACTATATTTGGTGTATGGAATAAATGTAAGGTGTACATGTCAGACTCAGGTTTCATCTTATCTTGACCTCATTTTCATGGTTCATTGGTCAATGTTAATTTTTTGTTGTATGGATTATCATATGGTGCGTGGAATGATTGTTAGGCGAACATGTCTGTCATGGTAGGGTTCGTATGACTTTGACCTAGTTTTTATAGTTCATTTTACAATATACTATTTTCGTAATTAGGTCTGTTTCTCAGTTGCTATAAGCATTAGTATAACTATATTCGGTGTATAGTGTAAAGAAATTCAATCATGTTGAGTAAAGCAGGCGAGACATTTCAGCGTGTGCACACTTGTTGCATATAGTTATTTGATTTCATCTTAAATTGATTAGATTTAAAACATTCATTTATATTTATGAATTTATTTATTTTGAAACGTTTAAAAAATATTTTATACCAATATAAATAATCTTTCTCAGTCAGTCAGTAGTCTGTCGTTTGTTAACTTTTAACTTCAAACTGGATACCAAACTTGACCACACACCAAAAATGTCAGACAACTCCTTATAGAAGTTATCGCCCTCAAATGATGATGTTTACCATTTGTTTTTGCAATTTTGGTTGTTATCTTTAAAACTTTGAAAGATAATGTGAATGGCAAGAGTTATAACAGGCGACTTTTACCATTTTTTTTTACGGTAACTAGAAGATAAGAAGAAACTAAACGTCGAAAATGATGATCTACAAATAAGCCAACACTGCCAAAATTGTCTTTTGACTCCTTATAGGAATTACTGCTATTAAAGACGATCTTAATGCCTTTCTGTTTTTTTTTTTCGGGAACAATTGTAGATCATTAATTGCCCTTGAAATGAGATTTTAACCCTTTTGTGTGAATTTGTTGTTGTTGCGGAAACTATAGGAGATGCACTATAATCAAAACGATTACTAGTATTATGACAAGATCTAATATTAAGTCAATATGGCTAAAATTGTCAGTTGATGATTCAGTAGATGATTTTGTCAGGCAACGGGCTAAATGCAAAAAGAAGACGTTTCTATACATGTCTTTTCTTCATGACAAACATGTCCCGCAGATTAATCCCAGAAAAAAAGTTTTTGTGTGTAAATCACATTACATAAACTGCTTAATAACGAAATTAGGCATTGGCAATTCACGTGGAAACTCAACATATACGCCCACGATACTTACCAAAGAGGAAATCGGGAATACAAATAGGTGTATTCTATGTTTCTGATGAATTTCAACCACAGATGAGATCTTATCTTACTTCACAGTGCTGGATACCCAAATTACATGGGTGTCCTTACACACAATATCATATTGCTGGGTCTGTCGGTTTCTCCACGAAATATCCATTCAAACTATTAACATAAATTTTATCAGCAGTCAAATCAGGGTTTCAGCGTTACTGTGGAACTACCTAACTAATAAAGGGGCAGTGCAAATCAGATATGGATACTAGAAAAAATAAAATCTTAAGTTTCTTTCCTCTTGCAATAGCATACACAAATTTGATTTTCTACCCTTTACTCTAGAAGCTTAGCTTTCACGTTCCACAGTATGGATGATATCCTATCAATAGTTAAAGCAAAGTTTGGTGACTATGTTCAACGCATCTATCTCTTCGAGATTGAAATAAAGAATACCAAAGTTCAGTTAAGCCTGCCTCATATCTTGACTTACATCTATACTAGGGACGGTTGAGAACAGAACTTACGATGAAAGGGATGATTTCAGCTTTGTAATTAGAGAAATTTCCATTGCTATTTAGCAACATTATATCAACGCCTGTATATGGACTATACATCTCCCAGTTGATACGATATTCTAGAGTTTGCGTTTTCTATCATGATGGAAGATATTGATCCAATGGTTCGAAGTGGTAAAGTTGAAGACGTCCTTTCAAAAGTTTGAATCGCCATCACGATTTGGTTGACCGTTATTGAATTTCTGTGTCACAGATGAACACGGATATGTTTCCATTATCGTAACCACAATCCCGTCCTTTTCCCTTGATATTGACATCACAGAATTAGACTAGGCATTGGATTTTTATTTTTATGAGCAACACGGCGAGTGCCACATCTGGAGCAGGAACTGCTTACCCTTCTGGTGCAGCTGAGTTCACCACCGGTTTAAAGTGGGGTTCGTGTTGTTCAGCCTTTGGTTTTTGTTTATATGAAGTGATTGAGGACTTTTTCGTTTTTTCGTTGTTTTTTTTCTTTTTTTTTAGTCATTGCGTTGTAAATTTTTCTTCAGCCGATGAATTTTGAATTTCCCGTTGGTATCTTCTGCCTCTTTATATGAGTTATTGGCCTTGGAAGACAATTGATTTCCTATTTTTCTTTATTGCCAGAAACTATCAGAAACATTCTCATTGCATATATCAATTTTGTTAAAAAAATGCCATGTTAGCAAATCTACTGTTGATGTTTTACTGCGATTTCAGTATTTTTAAAGCAGTGCATAATTGATTGCAAAAAAAGGGGCACATGTTCTCAGTTTTAGCGATCCCATTGACATATTTGTTTGTTTTTAAAGTAATTAAGATTATAACACAATGTTGACTGCTATACCCTATTTTTGACATTTTTACCTATTATGTCTATTTGTTTTGTTCACACATTGTTGTCAGTATAATGGAATTTTATTCGGCTGTCATACAAGTGAGAGGTTTAGCTAGCTATAAAACCAGGTTTAAGCCACCATTTTCTACATAAGGAAATGCCTGTACCAAGTCAGGAATATGACAGTTGTTTTCCAATCGTTTGATGTGTTTGAGCTTTTGATTTTGACATTTTATACGGGATTTTCCGATTTGAATTTTCCTTGGAGTTCGGTATTTTTGTTATTTTACGTTTCCCTTTGTTGTCGCTAAAGTACGTTGCAGTGTAATATAAATGAAAATACTTTCACATCCACATAACCGATTTGATAAAGGTTGTAGTTTTTCAGCGAATTTTGGATGCTTAGCAACGTTGCGAAAACAAAATGTCAAAATTTGGATTCAATATTATTATCTACCCTTGCTACTGTATCGTATGCCCTTAATCAATTTCAATCAAGTTAAATTAACTGTGTTCGTTTAAATGATAAATAATTATCTTTAGTGGGGTTAGTGTTGCTCGGTCTTTAGTTTTCTATGTTGTGTTTTGTGTACTTTTTGACTGTTTGCCTTTTTCTTTTTTTTGCCATGGTGTTGTTAGTATATTTTCGACTTATGAGTTTGAATTAATGTCCCTTTGGTATCTTTCGCCTTTCCTTTTCTACATAAAGATATGCCTGTACCAAGTCAGGAATATGACAGATTTTTTCCATCCGTTTGGTGTGTTGGCGCTTATGGTCTTGCCATTTGATAAGGGACTTTCTGTTTTGAAATTTCATTGGAGTTAGGTATTTTTATTATTTTACTTATTAATCACAATAACCTATATCAATTTTAAAATCTAAAGTTTCAACATAATAGTTTTATTGTTATGTGTATTGGAATTTAACAATCCGATTAAAATCAAATCTTTCACTCTGCTTATAATCAGATTGGGTATTTAACAAATTGAAAAAATGTCCTTCCTTTTTCTGTAAAAGACAGTCCATATTATTTATAAATACTACAGTAACCATTATCTTGCAATAAGAAGAAAAAACCAGAGTAACTCATTCCAATCGAACTGAACAGAATTTTATAACAATGACGACCAGAAACAACCGAAAAACAACTGACAAACTTTTTGCGATAATAAATTAAACCAATATTTTGGTATTGGGACCGTTTTTCGATCTTCCATTGTCGAAATCGAAGCGAAAGAAAGGTTTTGGTTACAAAAGTCAACAAAAGTTTTAAATTCTTACAGGGAATTAGCCTTGTAAAGACATACTTTTGTAATGAATTATATATTATATCCTAGAAAAATCACTTATGAAAGTAAAACAGCAACACAATTTCAACCTACTGATATCCGTACTTTTGTCATAACTGAACTGTGGTAGGTAGAGCAAACATAGAAACTCACTAAAATTGCTACGTGTCTAGGTAATCAAAATTAATTTTAAGCGCAGAATAATTAGAACCTTTAAAAGAGTTTCACTTCATTGACCAATTCCAATTAAAGCAATGCATACAGAGAATCTGATAGATTATCAATTATTAAACAAATATTTGATAAGTGACATACATTTACAAAACATATACTGTTGGAGTTTGTAGCATGAATACACTCATTTATTATACATATCCTCTAATACATATTCCCACATTTATACACTATACGTAAAACGATGCAAAATAGTTGACTGTGGAACGCGTTTGTTTTCATACTTAAGGGATAAGAAAATAAAACCTACAAAAAGTAACACTTTGAAATTCAAGGATATATGCAAAAAAAAACATACGTAAATTAATGTATCATGTGTGGTACCTTATACATTTTGTAGAGTGCTTTTATTGCGAACCCAATGAAAGTTTTCCACAGTGCCATCTCTATCTTGACCAGGTATTTAAACTTTTGTAAGTTCACCTGTCCTATTGAATGAATACAATAGCTATTTTTCTCCATGTAGTTTTTTCACTGGGATCTTTAAATTTCTGCTACGAGAAATCTATCACTCATTGATTAATTTACCTGAGTAAAAAAAAATCTTATATATAGACAAAAATACTTTTTTTATACTCATTAAATGCGTGTGATGATGTATTTTTTCAATATTAATAATATATTTTCATTCAGTTTAATATAAACATTGATTCAATCATAAAAAGTTGATTTCAAACAAAAGTTTTATCAATGTTCCTATTGAAATTTGATTTTTTGTTGTCTAGTTATAGAATACATTTAAGAAGATCTTAATTTGAACATCATAATTTACAAGTTTTTATTCATGTCAAACAATTTTTTTTTTAAAAGGAACAATGTTGAAAGTTTTGTCAGAAATCAACTTTTTATGATTGAATCAATGTTTAAACATGTATTAAACTGAATGAAAATATATTATTAATATATTATTAATATAACATACATCAATGCTAACATGTTTAACCCTGCCACATTCTGTATGTATGTGCCTGTCCCAAGTCAGGAGCCTGTAATTCAGTGGTTGTCGTTTGTTTATGTATAACATATTTGTTTTTCATTCATTTTTTGTACATAAATTTGGTCTCTTGTGAAGAGTTGTCTCATTGGCAATCACACCACATCTTCTTTTTTATATTTTATTAATGTTTCAACTTTGCATCACTGTTTACATTCAACCGATTGAAAATATATTATCAATATTGAATAAATATAACATCACATGCAGTTTTGAGTATAAAACTCGGATGGAGAGTTGTCTCATTGGCACTTATACCACATCTTCCTATATCTATTTTCCGCTATTTACAAGATTTTTTTTTTACTCAGGTAAATTAATCAATGAGTGATAGATTTCTCTTAGAAGAAATTTAAAGATCCCAGTGAAAAAACTACATGGAGAACAATAGCTATTGTATTTATTCAATAGGACAGGTGAACTTACAAAAGTTTAAATACCTGGTCAAGATAGAGATGGCACTGTGGAAAACTTTCATTGGGTTTGCAATAACTTTTATAAATTATATTATATCAAAAGAACCAAAGTCGAAGCTTTTGCCAAGCCATTTGGACTGCATCCTTCTCGACAGGCCATTGAATAAGAAGTACATCTTTCCAAATTGTTGAAAATTCTACGGGAATATTATCCAGAGTGATATCGCTTGTAATAACAACAATCTTCTGCAGATTTTTTGAAAACTTTTCATATTTTGCTCTCTCGATTTCAAAACGAGTCCATTCATTTTGAACAATTGAAGGCGTTACTAGAAATATTATGTGTCTGCATCTGTTAATGGACGTAGCTCTTTCATGAGCAATCGATTCGCCTATAATGAAATCTCTATCTTCAATGCAGACTTTGAATCCCCATTCCTCCTCTACCTTCTCTTGCAATTCTTTCACAAAAGTAACGCAGTCATCGGAATATGAAATGTAAACGTCATAATCAAAAGTTAACTCTAGACCTTTCTCAGCAAACCTTCGGAAATTTCGAAAGAAAAAGAACATTATCCTCCATTTAAAATTGTATAATAGAGCAATACACAGCACACTCGATAAAAGAGTAGCCAACAATGAAATGCCCAATTTGATCCAGACGGTAGTATCACAGTCAACAAAATAATGATGAAAGTTTTCAGCGACATTTCTTGTATAGTTGATACTATTTCTTGAAGAAACCAAACAAGAGTAATTTCCATTTTCATCTAATGTAACTTGTGTCGTCAAAATCCATCTCAGAAATGTCGTTGTGTCACACGAACAAATAAACGGATTATTACTAAGATAAAATTCAAAAGTTCCATGTTTTTTGTGCATGGTATCAATCCAATCAAGTATATTCTTTCCAATTGTTGTTAATTGATTGTGCGACAAATCGAGTTCAACAAGGTTATAAAATGTTGTAACCACATCTGGAACAGTCTCCAACAAATTATGAGATATATTGAGCTGTTTTAGATAAAGAAGTCGCCCAATCGAATTCGATCTGATTTTCCAGATATAATTATATGATACATCCAAATTTATTATATTTGGACAAAAAAATAATATTGTTGTATTAGTTTGCAAAACATTAAATAAGTTTGTTTCTTTCAAGATAAGTGTTTTTAGATGGATTAAAAGCGGAATTTTCGCCTCTCCAATAGTTTTTACTGAACTTATACCTGATAAATCCAAATAATCCAAACTGTTAAATCCTTCCATAGTTATAAGTGGAAAGAAATCTGTTTCAAGGTAAGATATTTCAAGATGACGAAGGGAGCTATTTCTTATCTTTATTTTCAGAAAGGAAAATTCAGTCATAAAATGAGTTAATCTCAAAAACTGAATTTGACTCGGAACTAATACTGCCATGGTATTAGCCTGTCTTGCCCATTTACCTTGAACTTCTTCAATTCTTGTAAAGTTATCCCTTGTTACAACGTTTAGGAAAATTGGATTTTTGAATCCTAATGGGAAATATGAAAAGTCTATTATTTTGATGTTGATCATCTTGAACGTAAACAAGACGAAATCAACTTCCCAGCCATCCATACTAAAACTATTAGCAGATATAATAACACTTTCAAAGCACTCTGGACGTTGAAACAAAACTAACGATTTGTTTTTAACTAATATAATGTTATTTTCGGATAAGTCAATTGCTTTTATACAGATAGTATATGCATATTTCATCATTTCTGGTGTAAGAATAACTGGATCAATGCTATGTTTTGAATCTGGACGAGTTATTCCGCGAAAAAGAAGTGCATCCATTGTTTTGTTCTGAAATGGATGTAAAATGTTAAGGGCTTGTGTTAAGTGAATATTGCTATTAGTAAGATTCAGTACTCTAAGATGTGGAAACGGAACTAAAACTCCACCTTCAATGACAACAAAGTTTTTACAAGTTGTCATGTGGAATTCCTTTAAACTCACCGGCATTTGTAAAAATGTTTCATTGTAAATATAATTTACGTGGCAATAATCAAGACTTAACTTTTGTAAATTGTACAGTTTCTTGAAGTGCTGTCCAAACGTTGCATTAAACATAAGATCAATGCTGAGCTCACGCAAGTTACTGAGTCCGCCGACGGGAATTTTATATAGGTTGGAGTCTGGAGTTTTCATATTTCTACTAATGTCTAAAACTGATAAATTATTTATAGACTCAAACACTCCCTGAGGGTACGATTCAGATACATTCAGATAATTTTTAGACAAAGACAAATGTCTCAATAACGATAAGCCACAGAAAGCCTTAGTATGCAACAATCTGATGTCATTATTATCAATTATTAGATTTTCTAGATACTTGTATCTATGAAATCCGTTGTCATCCAGTCTGGTCAGTCTATTGTAACTTAAATCCAATTTCTTTATATCAGGTGGTAAATCCTCCGGAATCGATGTAAATCCTTGATGTTTACACAAAGCCTCTTTATATCCAAACATATTTAGTGTGATATTGCATTCCGCATACACAGTTCTATATGGATAAACAAATGTAATACACAAAACTGTGAAGATCCACATTTTATCCATTTACCATTGAAAGCGATATCAATTCAATATATAATTACATCCTGCTATTATCAAATATTCAACTATTCACCAAACTCATGTTGTCATGGTCGAAAAAACTACAATGGTTTAAAAGCAAAAGCCGGTTAAGTGTTAAAAATTGTGGCTATTTACCTATTATGACAACGACCACCTGTTTAATAAAAACTTAATACCGATACTATTTGTCCTCATAATGATAGGACATTAGATATGTACACGTCGGGATATCCATTATTTCCACAGGTAGGAACGTCGTCATATCGAGTTTAAAAGTATAGTTATTTTGTCAAGATTTTGTGCAGTAGGACATGAATGACAAAATGTAAACTTTGGATTTTTTCCTAAAAGAAGTTATAAAGATAATTTATAAGAGCCTTGTTTATAGCTATTTTGTTTGTAAATGAAAATTATGAATCGTATCGATATAAAATATGACATACTTAACGCTTAGGAACGGCTATTTTTAAAATTTATGTTATGGTTTTTCACACATAAAAAATGTTCTGTTTTCTGCGTGCGTGACAAATTAAGTGTTATAACTTACAATTGCTTTTAAATATCTTGAAAAAAATCGCCACCTTGCAAATAATTCAATATCTAAATATAAAAAGAGATTGTCATGGTTTGGTTAACGTCAT
Source organism: Mytilus californianus (assembly GCF_021869535.1). Classification (NCBI taxonomy): domain Eukaryota; kingdom Metazoa; phylum Mollusca; class Bivalvia; order Mytilida; family Mytilidae; genus Mytilus; species Mytilus californianus. The sequence goes on from NW_026262679.1 coordinate 83,944,767, forward strand.
ATAAAACTTCAAGTTTAAAAAAAATCTTGAATATGTTTTATATACTTGAATCTCTAAGTTTTAGTATAAAACAAGTGAACGTGAACTTTCTTGTAAAAGAAAATCTTTTATATTATCAAAATCTTCATAAATGTACTGTCATTGGATTATTGTCTTTCCGTACACTAATTCGCTAATATATTTTTTCCGTATGCAGTGACCTTAACTACAAGATCTCGCGTTAGAACTTTGGCCACCGCACAGCGCAATTGCCAGTAGAAACCGTGATGAAAATTGTAGTAAACAATTGTGCACTGACAGGTGAATAGTGATAACTTATTCTTAAAGAACAAATTTAATACACCAAATCATTTAACAATTGTTAAAAAAAAAAAAATTAACAATGCTCTATCAATTGAACAATTTGTCACGTGCTCCCCTTTCTCTGTGTTGATTGTTTATCAATGCCAGGACCGGTAAACGTCGGCAACTATCAACAATCACTGAATGAAATATTATTTGTCGACAATACGTTATAGATTCGTAATACATATATAAAAAACGTGCATACAGGACTTGGTTTGGTATATATAAATATAAATATCCATTGGTTGAATAATTTTGAAAACATTAAAATTACAAAAAAACTAGTTTCATATGACTTTAAGAATAGCCATAATTCAGTTCTGTGAATCATACATGTGTATCATACATATGAAATAAAATTAATGAGGTAGATAAAAGAATGTGATGCAATTTTTCTAATTACATTTAAAAGTTTATAATGTTATTGAAAATACATGCATAAATGACGACAAGAAAAAGAAGTTTCAATAATGTGGTGTTAACTTGGAAAATACCGCAGTCTTAATGAAATTACATATAATAAAGCTACTTCTTTTTATTTCAGAACGGAGTTCTGCTGTTAATATTAGGAGCAGAAAAATGTAGACTTATTTTCATTTCTGTGACACCTTACTTTACTATGGAGTTCGATTTCTCCCAATTAAACATCCACAAAGATGACAAAATAAAAGGTGAAGATGTGGTATGAGTGCCCATGATACAATTGTCCACCAGATACAAAATGATGTGGATGTAAGCAACTATATGTAACTGTTGTGCTTTTAACAATGATGAACACCAATACTATAAAGTTACTATATGAATCCCCGATATAAAAACATGTGAAATAGTTCAATCGAGAATATATATATGGAAGTGTTTAACGACCTTGACTGGCTATACAGCGCTTGCACGGGCGGGTTAATCGAGAAAAAAAACGGCAAAACATTTTATTTAGCATTTAGGTTTAATGGCATACGAAACAGTAGCAAGAGCAGATACCAATGCATCCAAATTTAACGGGTAATTTTCACATCGTCGCTAAAGAAAAGCATTCAAAATTCGAGGAAAAATCACTAAGTCATCAAATCGGCTACTTAGTTTTGACAGTATTTGCAAAGGAAAACAAAGATAATGTTTATCTAAGCACCCACAATCTGCTGCGAAGCATAAAATTTGATGGAAAAGAAGAATTTTTACTTTTTTTATCATAAATAATTTCGTGTATGACAGTAATTCGTATAGAGTTTTAATGTACGACGGGATCAATTATTGTACGACGATGTTGCTTTAAGAATACACTGGGACGTAATTCAGCGCCAAAAAAGGAAAACAAAGTTTTCTATTTCTAGCTAAAGAAAAAGGAAGACACGAACCAAAATCAAAACCAATCAAAGCCGGGTTTCAGATTTACTGTGAAAATACATATTCCAGAAAGAGGGGGGGGGGGGGGGGGGGGGGGGGTGTAAATCAGATGTGGATACTTTAAAAATCGAAATATCTGATAGGATATTATCAATCTAAGTCTCTTTCCTCTTGCAATAGCATAAAAACAAAGGCTTCCCTACAATTTACACTAGTATACCTAATTCTACTCTTAAAGACTATAAGAACTAGTCCAACTTTGATTCATAAAAAAGAATGGTCAACGTAGATACAAATATATTGTTTTAGGAAGGGATAAATCATAATGTGTCAAAAAGAAACCTCCCTTATTCAAACAATAAAATATGTGAAATTTACATCATCTATATGCTTTGTATTTTATTAACAATATATATGTTACCTTTGAATGACGTGTTTTTCGAAAAAAAAAACAATAGGCATTTGCATGGAAACCTATTGTCCTACTCGACTTGTCGACTTATACTTTTATTCATATGAGACAGACTTTATACAGGAGCTTGTTAGGAAGAATGAAAGGAAGATAGCTTTATCCTTCAACTATAGATGATGTCCTATCGATAAATAGTACAAAATGAAAGCATCTATTTCGTCGAACTTGAAATAAAGGATAACAAAGATGATAGATATAAGAAGATGTGGTATGAGTGCCAATGAGACAACTCTCCATCCAAGTCAAAATTTATAAAAGTAAACCATTATAGGTCACAGTACGGTCTTCAACACGGAGCCTTGGCTCACACCGAACAGTAAGCTATAAAGGGCCCCAAAAATTACTAGTGTAAAATCATTGAGTCTGCCTTATATCTTGGCTTACATCTAGGGTTGGTTGAGAAAACTTTACGAAAAAAGGGATGATATCAGCTTTCAATTTGCACAATTTCTATTTCTATGTCACTACATTACAGCAGCGCCTACATATGAAGTATATATATTCTAGTTGATACGATATTCCATAGCTTGTGTTTCCTATAATGATTTCCTTGATAGAGGGTTACTGACCAGAAAGAAGCTATTGAACCAATGGTTCAAATTGGTAAAGTTGAAGACGGACGTTATCACGAGTCGTTATGGAATATCTGTGTCACAGATGACCACGTATATGTTCCATTTGTCGTACCCACAATTCCGTATTTTTTTCCTTGATGGTGACATCTCCGAATTAGACTTATTACCGGATTTGTTCTTGCATGAGCAACACGATGTGTGTCACATGCGTAGCAGGAACTGCTTATCCTTCCGGCGCACATGAGATCACACTGGTTTTTGGTTGAGTTCATGTTATTCAATCTCTATCTCTTTTTAAACATTTTCTATGTAGTGACTGTTGACTTGTTCGCTTTTTAGTCGTTTTTCGTTTTTTGGAATGACGCTGTCAGCTTTTCTAAAACCGATGAGTTTTGAAAGTCCCCTTGGTATCTTGTGTCTTTATTTGAATTGAAAAATTTAAAAGCATTGAAGACATTTTTTTCCATATTTTTTGCTTTACTATCAGAAACTATCAGAAACATTATTATTGCATTGTATTAATTTCATTAGAAAATGCCAGGTAAGCCATATATGTTCTTTAGAGCCTTTTTGCAGTATAAACAATTTAGAATACACATTTCTTATAAGTCTTGAAATCCCTCCGATCACCATTAAATTATCATTTCCTGTCCTTTGGTAGAGCCAAAAATTAAATAATGCATGCAAGTTACCCCCTTTCCAATTTTTGAATTACAGACCCTGTACTTTCCAAGATCTAATACTACAAGTAATAGCTAGACAAATTTCCCTTTTGTCCATCTGAATGGATATCAGGAAATAATGTGTTTGTTTTTATAAAGAAGCAAATTAAATAGCTGAATCTCCAAAACAATCCTAGTATGTTTTTAAAACTGTTTTATCTAAATCTAATTAACTTTCAGCACTCGATCATTTCCTAACCTGGGAAAGTAGTGTAACAACACGACACTCGACAAAAACTGCAAAAAGCAGTTGGAAAGGTACGAAAGCCTCCTCCCTTTCCGAAAAAATGTAACCAACAACTAACAAAAAGAGAAAAAACAAAATACCGATCTAAAACAATGAACTTATTTGCATCAATCATCTTTATTTATATAAAACATTTGCAAGAGTAATTAATGATACAAAGGACAGTTTCTCCTGACAAAATTTTATGTCAACACTATTACATACATTGGTGTGAATATATATATATAAACTGTTTCATCAACAGACAAATTAAAAATTCAGCATTAAAATAAAGTATACTAATGAACATGTCATGTTACAAATCTTTAGAACGGAAATTTTAAAGTTTATGTTTTTCATCTTCTAAAATTTAATCAAAATCTGTCACATAGACCGTTCCTTCTACACCGATAATTTCAATTTTTAACGGTGCAAATCAGGAAAAACCCGTACGATGACGTAATGGTAGTTTCGATAACAGGTATTGCTCAGTGTTAAAAGTGTACATTAAAAGTTTGAATGTTTTTAATGTGTTATTATACTGTATATGATATAAATTCCTGTAAAAGCTCATCAAAGATACCAGGCTTATAATATTTTACGCCAGACATGCGTTTCCAACCAGTCATTTCTTTTTATCTTAATTTTACTCCTGTAACTCAGGCATATCATTTCCTTTAGTTGAATTATCCATAATATTACAATATCTTTCAAAGTCGTGTGGTTTTAACATCTCCTTAACTTTATGACAGATATGTTTAATTTACAACTACCTTTCTTTACGGACCATTAATAAACTTAGTACTTAATTCTATTGCTTTCCGTTTTTGTACAGTTTTTAAAAATATTTGTTTACTGCTTTACACCTAGTGGTTTCCCATCCATATCATCGAACTCAGGATTATAAGAGGTACATATTAAACAACGCCCATGTAAAATATTATGGCGCAATTCTGCACTGTCATGGTTCATACAAAATCTAGTGTCTCAAAGCAAATAATTATTGACAGTCCAAGCCATGGAATCAAACACTTTCATGTTAATATAGTGTCGGAAACCACAATGGAATGGGATGCAGTATACAGGGAGTAAAAAAGAAATGAGCATATGGGATATACGGGGTAAAAAAAAGTCGGGATGTGGGATATAGGGAGTAAAAGAGGGACGAAAGATACCAGAGGGACAGTCAAACTCATAGATCGAAAACAAACTGACAACGTCATGGCCAAAAATAAAAAGACAAACAGACAAATAATAGTACAGATGACACAACATAGAAAACTAAAGACTAAGCAACACGAACCCCACCAAAAACTGGGGGTGATCTCAGGTTCTCCGGAAGGGTAAGCAGATCCTGCTCCACATGTTGCACCCGTCGAGTTGCTTATGTTATTACAAATCCGGTAAATAGTATAATTCGGTAAGTCACATTCGTGAAAAGGGAAGGGTATTGTAGTTACGACATAAGGAACATATCCGATATCATCTGTGAAACGGTTATTCCATAATGGTCAACCAACTCGTGATGGCGTCCATAAAATTTACGAAGGGATGACTTCAACTTCACCATTTGGAACTCTTGGTTTAATAGCTTCCTTGTGAGCAGCAATCCTCTATCAAGGAAATCATGATAGGAAACACAAGCCCTGGAATATCGTATCAAGTGGGAGATATATACTCCGTATGCAGGCGCTGCTGGAATGTTGCTACATAGAAATGGAAAGTTCACAATTGGGAAGCTGAAATCATCTCTTTTGTCGTAAAGTTTTGTTTTCAACCGACCCTCATTGTCAATTTCTAGATGTAAGTCAAGATATGAGGCAGACTTAACTGTATCTGTAGTATCCTTTATCTCTAGTTCGATGGGATAGATTCGTTCAACATAGTCACCAAATTTTGTATTATTTAGTGAAAGAACATCATCATCAGTAAAAAATGTGGGAACAAATTTAGAAAAAAAAAGGATTTGGGAAATGGTAGCACCCCGTGTGGCCCTCCCATCACAAAAAGTGAGATTTACATTTAACAATAAGTAAGCTTTATGTCCAACTTGCTGACTTGGCTACAACTTTTGTCTTAATTAATAGTCTATATAAACTAAGTTAACAATAAAAAGTATTAATTACTTTAAACATACTCAATATTTTCACAATTTAAGGTAAACTAAAAATCTCATCTGGTTGAAGGGATTTCTTAGATGTATCACATTTGATTTTCTTATATTCACATTTTAACAATTCTGATTGCATCGCACATTAAAACATTGAATGGTTTTGTGAATCTTCTGTATTTTCTACCATTTAAAACTGCATCAGCAGCATAAAGCAAGATGGATAATTTTTATCATCAACACTAATGCTTAAAGACTTAATATCACCAATCAAATGATTTATGAACATATTGAACATAAGTGTTGCTAATACATTTCATTTGAAAGCTTAAATATATTTTGCACTAATATCCAAGGTTAAATAACAGAACTCTATCAATTGCATCAAATGCTTTCTTAAAACCAGTGAAGAATACAAAAATTGATAATTAACATTTTTTTAACTTTCAATAATGTAGGTCAACGTACTGATGCGATCTATTGAGATCCAACCATTTATAAAACCATTATGCTAATCATTTATTAATTTCCACTCATTTAACCTATCATTTAAAACGCCGCTAAGAAGCTTGAATGCAGAAAAAGCTTAAATAATTTCCTTATATGATAGACATAGTCGGGATCTTTTGTTGATAAGAGTGATAATACTTTATTCCACACAAATTTGGGACTTTACCAAATTTAAAACTTACAGATGAAAGGCATACGATACCAACATGATCTCTCATTGATTTTTCCTTAACTTTTTGATACAAAGTCAATTTCGTTATGCATTATTAAAATATGCAAAGAAAACTGTGCATTCATTATTAAATTTCGAGATACTCCAGTTTGAAATTTGCATGTTTCATGTGAAAACACAAAATTTTATTTTTCAAAATTTTTCCGAAAAAATTATACAAATTATAGGTTACACTTTGTAAATAAAGCTGTTTCACAAACCACGCCTCTTTTGGGGAGATATATAATATTCATAGATATTTGTTTTGTTTATCTACTGGTTCCCCGATATGATTTCTATCTTTTATCTCATAGAGACACAACTTGGGAATTTTACCAGTATAAATACACATTGATAGCGGCAAAATTGAATTCTGAAGTAGACCCAAAGTAGAGGGAGGGGGTAGTACATAATTTTTGTATAAGTTTAAACTGTTAGAAGTTCGAGGCATATAAATGTTGAAAAAAAGCCGCGCAGCCCTGGTTTTGACCTTTGAAAAAAATAATAGCGCATATGAACTTTCCATTCTAGGATATAAATTTTAACGAAACTTCATAGTAAAAGTGGCACAGTTTTAGCCGTAAAAGGAGTTCCTATGGAAAATTGCATTGTCTATATTTACAGAAGTGCAACCTACAACTTTTAAACAAAACGAGATATTTCACACTTTTTTTTGCAAAGTGTTCTTAAAATATGAAAGCCTTTCAGTTGGTCCCTGAAATGAAGTTGGACTGCGATAACATTGTTGTTTATAATACAATTATCGATGAAAAAAGTCGTTGACAATTATCTTGGTAATTTGTATTACTGGTAAATTATATAAAGTTTGTTAAAGATTATTTACTGAAAACTGGACGTTTAATGGTATTTTTTTTTCTCTCAAGTAGTGTTGGTCTAATGATAGGGAATTCCCTTTCACCTCTTTTGTATTCATTTTACGTCGATGAAATGGGAATTGAACTTATGAGTGAGTTAAAAATGCTTAATTTGTGTTTGATTATGTTTTGCTGATGATACAGTTTGATTCAGTGAAACATTTCTTGATTAACAAATAATTGAATGATTGTGTTAACATTGATTTAAGTCCGTGAATATGACATTCATGTTAATGCATCGATAACAAAAAATGTCATTTTTAGAAGCGAAAGGCCTATTAAGGCGAATTAGAGATGGTTTGTAAATGGTGAACCAATAGAATCAGGTGAACATCTTGATTATAATATACTATATCATTTTTGAAAATTAACGTTTTAACATGACATTTTTATTGCTATGCGTATTGGAATTAAACAATCTGATCAAATTCAAAACTTCCACTCTGCTCCTAATCAGATAGGCAATTTAAAAAATTTGAAAAGATTCCTTCCATTTTTGTAAAACACAGTCTATATTATTTATAACATAAGAATCATCTTGCACCATCTTATTTGGAATTCTAGAGATTGTCTGTCATTTCCAATACCCATATTATCTATTTTAAACCACAATTGTAAAATAACCCCAAAAGTAAGTTATTCCATTCGAGCTAAACAGAATTTGATAACAATGACGACCAAAAACAACCAAAAACAACAGTCAAACTTTTGTCAATATTTCATTAAACCAATATGTTGGTATTGGGACCGTTTTCCGATCTTCCCTTGTCAAAATTAAAGCGACAGAAAGTTTAGGTTACAAAAATCAACAGAAGTATATAATTCTTACAGGTAATTAGCATTGTTAAGACATATTTTTGGGATGCATTCTATATTATATCCTAGAAAATAATCACTTTTGAAAACACAACAACACAATTTAAACCTACTGATGTCAGTACTTTTGTCATAAAGTATGTTGAACTGAACTGTGGCAGGTAGAGCAAACATAATTAACTCACAAAATCGGGTAACTCACTAAAATTGCTACGCGCTTAGGTAATTAAAATTAATTGTTTTAAGCTTAAAATAATTAAAACCTTTAAAAGAGTTTCACTTTAATCACTTGATTAATTCCATGACAATAAATACAGAGAATCACTGTATGATAAATTATCAATTATCAAACACATATCTAATAAGTAAATGAGAGACAAAAGATACCGAAGGGACATTCAAACACATAAGTCGAAAATAAACTGACAACGCCGGAAGGGTAAGCAGATGCTGCTCCACATATGGCAACCGTCGCGTTGCTCATGTAAATACAAACCCGGAGATAAGTCTAAATCGGTAGGTCACATTCGGGGAAAAGAGGACGGGATTGTAGTTACGTCAATTGGAACATGTCCGTTTTCATCTGTGAAACATACATTTTGTGTGTACTGTGGTAGTTAGTAGCAATAACCCACTCAGTAATTATACAGGTCCTCTAATACATATTCCAACATTTATACACTCATACATAAAACAATGCACACAAGTTTATCTTGACTGCGCAACACTTCTTTGTTTTCATACTTAAGGGATATATGAATAAAACAGACGGAAGATAACACTTTGGAATGACAAGATATGTCCGAAGAAAACATACGTATATGAGTGTATCATGTGTGGTACCTTTAACATTTTGCTGACGCTTTTAACTTTACACTTTTGTAAACAAGGACCTATAACATGTTATCTTGACGAATAAGCTAATTGTATACAGGAAATATTTGGAATAAAAGAGAGGCGAAAGATACCAAAATCAAAACGTTTATTACTACACTGTATATAAAAAATTTAAATAATGTTTGTGGTGAACCCTTTGGTTCGGAAAATACCTCCAGATTTCTCAAGAGTAAGGAGAGATATACAAATAATGTAAATACACAGAACCCCGATCCAATCCATCTGTTGATAAAGGAGTTCATTATTCCCTGACTTATATCTGCTGTAATTTTCATTTTAGTATGCGAATAGATATGTCCAAAGTTAAAATTTCGCTGATGGGTAAACTATTGTGACGATCCCATAGATTAAAGCCGCCTCACACAAAAATGTCCTCCGCTTAAATGTTATTCTTAAGTGAAGTTATACTGTTTAGGTAATATATAATCTTTACAAAGATATGTGTATATATAAATCGTATTTCATGCTTATGTATGTTTATATTTATTTACGCTGAAATATATTTTAATTAAATTCTAACAATTTTGTTATTTAAAGCGATAGTGAGTTATGATCTCTAGTGCCACAAAAATTCCATGATTGAAACATTTCAATGATCTTTTTAGACTTCTATCGAGAATATAACCTTTTTGATTTTCAGTAATCTCGGTAAGCACTATTTATTATTGATTTGTATTGTATTTGGGTTTCGTCGACCTTCTTGACAGTAAGTAACTATCCCATTTTATGGAAATGTGATTTATCTGATCAACATTATTTCTGAATTTAACTGTATATTCAATATCTTGTATTTAATGTGTAACCGTGCACATATCTTAATTTTGCATGTCATGATTTTTATTTAAGTTTATGCAATATTGATGGCTTAGTTATGCACGTATGAGGAATTATGTAACTACATGAAGTTGGCGGAGGATGTTCAGGAATAATATAGAATCTGACGTCATTGTTAAATCACAAATGGGAAGGTCCAAAACGCGGAAGTCGGAAACCACGAAGGTAAAAAATTTACATATTTAGAATCATTTATCTGGAACGACTAGACATAAAATCAAAATTGAAACGGATCTGTAAAGCTTATCAAATGATGTACAATTTAAATATAAATTAATTTGATTTTGAAATCCATTTTTACCAAAAAATTGGCCGGACGATCTGTTCAGTAAGAATGTGTTAGTAAGATTTTTCCACTTTTAACTAAAATTCTCGAAAAAATGTACAACCCGTTCAAAACTTTAATATGATTTCTAAAGACAATTTACAAACAAATAATATGGTTTGAAATAAATTGCAATACATTGAGTAAAAATGGCAAAATCGTGGCCGGAAGTCTTAATTCCTTGTGTTGAAAAAAACCAACTTTACACTACACCAAAAGAACCAAAGTCGAAGCTTTTGCCAAGCCATTAGGACTTCATCCATCTCGATAGGCCATTGAGTTAAAAGAACATCTTTCCAAATGGTGGAAAATTCTATTGGAATAGTATCCAAAGGAATATCTCTTGTAATAACAACAATCTTCTGCAGATTTTTGGAAAACTTTTCATACTTTGCTCGCTCGATTTCAAAACGAGTCCATTCATTTTTGACAATTGACGGCGTTACTAAAAATATTATGTGTCTGCATCTGTTAATGGACGTAGCTCTTTCATGAGCAATCGATTTGTCTACAATAAAATCTCTATCTTCAAAGCAGACTTTGAATCCCCATTCCTTCTCTACTTTCTCTTGCAATTCTTTCACAAAAGAAACGCTGTCATCGGAATATGAAATGTAAACGTCGTAATCAAACGTAAACTCCAGACCTTTCTCAACAAATTTTCGGAAATTTTGAAAGAGAAAAAAAATTATCCTCCATCTGAAATTGTATAATAGAGCAATACAAAGCACACTCGATAAAACAGAAACCAATAATGAAATGCCTAATTTGATCCAGACAGTAGTATCACAGTCGACGAAATAATGATGTAAGTCTTTAACGACAGTTCTTGTATAGTTGATACTTTTTCTTGAAGAAACCCAACAAGAGTAATTACCATTTTTATCTAAAGATAATTGCGTTGTCGAAATCCATCTCAGAAATGTCGTTGTGTGACACGAACAAATTAATGGATTATTACTAAGATATAATTTTAAAGTTCCATGTTTCTTATGCCGGGTATCAACCCAATCCAGTATATTATTTCCAATTGTTGTTAATTGATTGTATGACAAATCGAGTTCATCAAGGCTATAAAATGTTGTAACAACATCTGGAACAGTCTCAAGCAAATTGTGAGATAGATTGAGCTGTTTTAGATTAAGAAGTTGCCCAAGCGAATTGGCTTTCATTTTCCAGATATAGTTATATGATATACCCAAGTTCATTATATTTGGACAAAACCTTAATATCGTTGTATTAGTTTGTAAAACATTGATCAAGTTTGTTTCTTTCAAAATAAGTGTTTTTAGATGGATTAAAAATAGAATTTTCGCCTCTCCAATAGTTTTTACTGAATTTATACCCGACAAATCCAAATGATCCAAACAGTTAAATCCTTCCATAGTTATAAGGGGAAAGAAGTCAGTTTCAAAGTAAGATATTTCAAGGTGACGAAGGTAGCTATTGTTTGCCTTTATTTCTAGAAAGGAACTTTCAGTCATCATATGAGTTATTCTGAAAAATAGAATTTGACTGGGAAGTAATACTGTCATTGAATCATGCTGTCTTGCCCATTTACCTTGAACTTGTTCAACTCTTGTAAAGTTACCCTTTGTTACTACGTTAAGGAAAATTGGATTCTTGAAACCTATCGGGAAATATGAAAAATCTATTATTTTAATTGAACGTAAACGAGACGAAATCAACTTCCCAGCTATCCACACTAAAACTATTAGCAGATATAATAACTGTTTCAAAGCACTCTGGACGTTGAAACAAAACTAACGATTTGTTTTTAACTAAAATTATGTTACTTGCGGATAAGTCCATTGTTTTTATGCAGATAGTATATGCATATTTCATCATCTCTGGTGTAATAATAACCAAATCAATGCTATGTTTTGAATCTGGGCGAGTTATTCCGCGAAAAAGAAGTGCATCCATTGTTTTGTTCTGAAAAGGATGTAAAATGTTCAGGGCCTGTGTTAAATTAATATTGCTGTTAGTAAGATTCAGTACTTTAAGATGTGGAAAAGGAATTAAAACGCCACCTTCAATGACAACAAAGTCTTTACAAGTTGTCATGTGGAATTCCTTTAAACTTACCGGCATTTCTAAAAATGTATTATTGTAAAATAATTAACGTGGCAATAATCAAGACTTAACTTTTGTAAATTGTACAGTTTCTTAAAGTGCTGTCGAAACGATGCATTAAACACAAGATCGATGTTCAGTTCACGCAAGTTACTGAGTCCGTCGACGGGAATTTAATATTTGTTTTTAGTCTGGAGTTTTCATATTTCTACAGATGTCTAAAACTGATAAATGATTTATAGACTCAAACAATCCCTGAGGATACGATTCAGACACATTCAGATAATTTCTAGACAAAGACAAATGTCTCAATAATGATAAGCTACAGAAAGCCGTAGTATGCAACAATCTGATGCCATTATTATCAATTACTAGATATTCTAGATTCTAATATCTATGAAACCCGTTGGCATCCAGTCTGGTCAGTCTATTATAACTTAAATCTAATTTCTTTATATCAGGTGGTAAATTAATCGGAACCGATGTAAATCCTTGTTGTTTACACAAAGCCTCTTTATAGCCCAACATATTTAGTGTGATATTGCATTTCGCAAACACAGTTCTATATGGACAAACACATGTAATACACACAACTATGAAGATCCACATATTAACCATTTACCAGTTAAAGCGATATCAATTCAAAACTAAAATGCATCCTGCTATTATCAAATATTCAACTATTGGGCAAACTCATGTTTTCATGGTCGAAAAAGCTGCGATGATTTGTAAGTAAAAGCCGTTCAAGTGTTAAAAATTGTGATTATTGACTTATTATGATTACCATAACCTGTTTAATAGAAACTAAATACCAATACTTTTTTTCAACACAATGATAAGACATTGAGTATGTACACACCGGGGTATCTTTTGTTTCCACAGGTAGTAACGTCGTCATACCGAGTCATGATTTAGTCAGTAGGACATGATTTGGTTCAGTGTTTCTGCACGACAAACAATGACAAAATGTAAACATTGGATTTTTTCCTAAAAGAAGTTATGAACATACATTTTTAATGAGCTTTGTTTATAGCTATTATGTATGTAAATGAGAATTCTGCATCATATCGGTAATAATATGACACACATAACGCTTAGAAACGGCAATTTTAAAAGTTAGGTTATTGTTTTTCACACATAAGAAAATGTTCTATTTTCTGCGTGTTACAACAAATTAAGTGTAATAACTTACAATTGCTTTTAAATATCCTGAAAAAAAATCATCACTTTTGAAAATAATTCAATATTTATAATAATAAAATAGTGTCAGGGTTTGGTTTAAGTCATATGAAACTTCAAATTAATAAAAAAGTTGAATATGTTTTATATACATTTTATTTTGTATTTACATTGTATCATAGGTCAAATTTATTTGTTCAGTGTATGTTCACTGGTGTTAATATGTCCTTTGATTGAGTTAAGCCATTTCAGTTGATATTTTATGGTGTGTCTTTCTATGTTGTGATGTTACACTATTGTTTCAGAAAAAGGGTGAAGGTTTGGTACCATTAAAACGTTTAAACCCGCTGCAATTGTTTGCACCTGTCCTAAGTCAGGAATCTGTTGTTCAGTAGTTGTCGTTTGTTGATGTGGTTCATAAGTGTTTCTCGTTTCTCGTTTTTTATATAGATTAGACCGTTGGTTTTCCCGTTTGAATGGTTTTACACTAGTATTTTTTGGGGCCCTTTATAGCTTGCTGTTCGGTGTGAGTCAAGGCTCCGTGTTGAAGACCGTACTTTGACCTATAATGGTTTACTTTTATAAATTTTGACTTGGATGGAGAGTTGTCTCATTGGCACTCATACCACATCTTCTTATATCTATTGAATGGCTAAGTTTTACTATAAAACTAGTGTACTTGAACTTTCTTGTAAAAGAAAATATTCGTATTATCAAAATCTTCAGAAATGTACTGCCATTGAATTATTGTCTTCTTGTGCACAAATTCCCCGATATTTTCCCGTATGCAGTGACCTTAACTACGAGACCTCTCGTGAGAACTTTGACCACCGCACAGCGCAAGTGCCTGGGGAAAACTGTGACGAAAATTGTAAAAAACGTGCCCTGGAAGGTAAATAATAATACATTTCTGTAACTAGTTTTGAAAGAAAATAAATAATACAACAAATCTTTTAACAACTATTAAGAACAGTTTTAATTAACAAATGGGAACACATGGAAAATATAAAAAAAATCATGAAGGCTCTACCAATTCACTTATTTCTCACGTGCTTCATGTGCTCTGTGTTGATTGTTTATCAATGTCAGGACCGGTAAACGTCGGTAACAATCTCGAAAGTAAATTAGCTTTTGATCAACAATAACAGAATGAAATATTATTTGTCGACAATACGTTATAGATTTGTGATCAATTGATAAAAATCGTGCATACAGGAATTAGTTTAGTATATATGCATGCATAGGTTCAATAATTTCGAAAAAACATTGAAATTACAAGAAACTCGTTTCATATGACTTTAAGAATGTAATGGTTTGGTTCGGGTTTGCCATAGTTCAGTTCTGTAACTCATATATGTGTATCATACATATAAAATAGAATAAGCGAGGTAGATAAAAAATTTGATGCAATTGTTCCAATAACTTTAAGTTTATAACGTTATGCAAATACATGTATAAAATGATGACAAGGATAAACAAGTTTAAATGATATCCTTCTGACTTGGAACATTCCGAAGTCTTTATGAAATTACGTGTTATAAAGCTTCTAATTTTTATTTCAGAATGGAGTTCTGCTGTTAGTATTATTAGCAGAAAAATGTAGATTTGTTTCCATTTCTGTGTCAATTAAACAGACAAAAAAGATGACACGATAAAAAATGGAGATGTGGTATGATTGCTTTTTTTGTCAACCAGATACAAAATGACGTGGATGTAAGCAACTATATGTCACCGTTATGCTTTTAACAATGACCAAAACCATTACCATATAGTAACTATCAAAAGTCCCTTCATGAACACATGTGAAACAGTTCAATCGAGAAAACAAACGGCAAGACAAAACTGGTTATGTATCACAGCTTCATCACATCATTCCCAATATTGTAATAACTATAAAAACAGACAAATTAGATATCCAAAGGAGATGCTCAGCATTTACAGAAAATTGTTCGGAAAAGACTTTCGACGAAAATTTTTATTTAGAATTTAGGTTTAATGGTATACGATACATTAGCAAGAGCAGATACTAATGCATCAAAATTTAACGCGTTGTTTTCACAACGTCGCTAAAGACACTACAAAAGTCAAAAAGTCTGAAAAGACCAGTTTTTGTCTGAATTTGCATGAATTTTTACTCGACATTCTTAATTTGTCTGAATAATTAAAAAAAATTCTTGACATAGTATGAATTTGTCTAATAAGGTTCTTCATTTTTCTTGACAAGTGTCTTGAAAGTATGAACATTGTCTTAAAATTTCTCGACACTTTCTGTATCATCTGATAAGATTCTGGATTAGTCTCGACCAATTCTTGACTGTCTTAAATTTGTCTCGATCTGTCTTGACATATTCTTGACATTCTTAATAATGTCTGAATATGTCTCGACATATTCTTGACATTCTAAATAATGTCTGAATATGTCTCGACACATTCTTGACAGTCTTAAATATGTCTTGACACTATCTCAACAGTATAAATTTCGCCTGAAATGTGAACAGACTTATTCTGCACTGTTTATGACATTCTATTTCTGTTATATACTCCTTTTTATTATGGCTAAACTAAACTTTGAAGAATCAAGGATTAATTTGGTATAGTAAGATACCCTTTTGGTGCAACTAAGTTGGAATACCCTGAATAATCCCCCATGTAGTTTTATTTTGTTTTATTTTTATTAAACATTTAAGTAATTGTTTTCACTTGGAATATAAGTCGAAGGTATTGACAAACAGCATTTAGATTTTTGCCGTTCGCAAAACTGCCAGTCAAATTTGCTTTTCTAAAATAGGTGTCTTGTATCTCTTTTGGACCCCACAATTCATCTTTTGGGTTTGTGTGGCTAAAAAAAGAGGGGGGGGGGGCCTTTCGTTTAGGTCAAAAAATTTGTTCCCATCTTGATTCAAAAACCTTATTCATTTTTTAAAACAACCCAAAAACATTTTTTATTCAAATTTGAGTGTTGAATTTTATAATTTTTTATCAAAAATAAATATTTGTGATAACTCCTTCCTGAAATGAAAAAAATGTTTAGATCTATATTATGCATGTCTGTTTGAGAACCATTTCATAAGACCGATGATTTCTATAGAAATCATTGATGGGACCCATTATAAAAATACATTTTTTTTTATTATTCCTGGAGTAGATAATAATTTTCTTTTAATCTTTGGGAATTATTCAATTTGTTTTTATGTTAAAATAATTAACTTCATAATTTTGATGAAGAAAATTCATTTCAATTCAATTTTTTTTCATTAAAATGATGATTTTCATTTTCATCTATCAACAAACTTTTTAAATTGTAGTGGCATAGTCGGTCAACTGATAAGTTGTATGGCTGATTACAGGTAAAGCAATAACTTCTATTTGACAGTTGCGTGTACTCTGGGGTGTGGAATACCTTAATTTTATGGGGAACATCCTGTCCATGTGTAATACTTAATATATTCCAACAGATGACATTACACAAATTTTTCTTCTGTTAAATGAATGATTTGTATATCATCATAATTTGCTATTTATATAAACCACATTTTGGTATTATAATTATTTACCATATCAACATTGAATATTATGGATGTAGAATGAAATATGTCTACAGTATGATTGGTTTGAATCATTTAATTTATAAGATTTAGGAATCAAAATTTGTAATTATTTAAAAACCCACATTGAAATTGTTTTATATATACACACCCACATTTGAATTATTTTATACTTTAGATTTCATAGCCATATTTGCATTTGTAAAAATATTTATATACCCAAATTTTCAATTATTTTACATGCCCAACTTTTATTTTTGTTGTAAAGAAGTGTAACTTGAAACAACAGTATATCATAAAAAGAGAAATAAAGATTAAAGTTATATCATGAATATTGGTCATGATTTGTAAAACTCAGAACTGTCAAGTAAATTTAAGACACCATTCAAAATGTTCAGAATATGTCAAGCCATACTGAGAAAAAATAAGAATGTCGAGAATATGTCGAGAAATTTCAATACAGTATTCAAATGTCAAGAATTTGTCAAGAAATTTTAAGACCATATTCAGAATGTCGAGAATATGTCGAGTAAATTTCATACAAATTTAATATAAATGAGAATATGTCAAGAAAAATTAAGACACAAGTCATACTTTTGGAGAATGTCGAGTAAAAGTTCATGCAAATTAAGACAAAAACTGGTCTTTTCAGACTTTTAGACTTTTGTAGTGAGAAAAGCATTCAAAATTCGCGGAAAAATCACTAACATCATAAAATCGGTTACGTGGTTTTGACAGTATTTGTAAACGAAGCGAACATAAATCTACCCCTGAGCATAAAATCCGATGCAAATGAAGAAATTTTACTTTTTTATCATAAATAATTTCGTATATGACAGTTATTTGTATATGACAGTAATTCGTATATAGTTTTAATGTACGGCGGGAATTATTGCGCGACGAAATTGCATTAAGAATACACTGCGATCTAATTCAGCGCCAAAAAAAGGGGGAATGGGATCGCAAGCATTTACAAAAAAAATGACTATATGGACCTATATTATTTTTTTTTGCACTCGACTATGTACGGCTTTACGAATATTATATCGAAATTGCAAGAAAAAATTACCGGTATTTTTTTTTCTGTATGCATATGTACTCACATTACATAAAATGCTTGATAACGAAATTAGTAATTGGCAATTCACTTTGAAACTCAACATATACGCCTACGACACTTACCAAAGAGGAAATTCGATCAATCATAGGTCCGTCCTATTTTCCTTCTAAATTTCAACAAAAGATGATGAACTTGATCTTCTTTCACTGTACTGGATACCCAAATTACAGGAGTGTCCTTCCACACAACGTTATATTCAAAGCCGGGTTTCAGAGTTACTGTGAAACTACCTATTCCAGGGGGGAGGGGTGGGGGAGGGGGGGATGGAAATCAGATGTGGATACTTAAAATCAAAAGATCTGTTAGGATATTAACAATCTAAGTCTCTTTCCTCTTGCAATAACATAAAAAAAAACATTGCCTTCACTACAATTTACACTAGTATACCCAATGCTAAACTTAAAGACTGTATGAAGTTTGTTTCATAAAAAAAATGGTCAACGTAGATACAAACATATTGTTTAAGGAAAGGATAACTCATAATTTGTAAAAAGAAACCTCTCTAATTCAAACAATAAATTATGTGAAACTGACATCGTCGAGATGCTTTGTATGCTAGCAACAACATATTTGTTACGTTTTGATGAAGTGTTTTTCAACAAACAATCGGCATTCGTATGGGAACCTATTGTACTGATCGACTTGTCAACTTATACTTTTATTCATATGATACTTTATACAGGAGCTTGTTGGGAAGAATGAAAGGAAGCTAGCTTTATCCTTTAACTGTAGATGATGTTCTATCAATGAATAATGCAGTCTTGTGACTATGTTGAACGCATCTATTTCGTCGAACTTGAAATAAAGGATACCAAAGATGAGTCTGTCTTATATCTTGACTAACATCTAGGATTGGTTGAGAAAACTTTACAAAAAAAAAAGAGATGATTTCAGCTTTCAATTTGCACAATTTGTATTTCTATGTAACTACATTACAGCAGCGCCTGCATATGGAGTATATATCTCTCAGTTGATACGATATTCCATAGCTTGTGTTTGATATTATGATTTCCTTGATAGAGGGTTACTGCTCAGGAAGAAGCTATTGAACCAATGATTCAAAGTGGTAAAGTTGAAAGCGGACGCTTTCACAAGTTGGTCGACCGTTATGGAATATCTGTGTCACAGATGACCACGGATATGTTCCAATTGTCGTAACCACAATCAGTATTTTTCCTTGATAGTGACAACACCGAATGAGACTTATCACCAGATTTTTTCTTGCATGAGCAACACGATGAGTGCCACATGCGTAGTAAGAACTGCTTACCCTTCCGGTGCACATGAGATCACACTGGTTTTTGGTTGTGTTGGTGTTGTTCAATCTAGCTTTTTTTAAAAACATTTTCTATTTAGTGACTGTCGACTTGTTCGTCTTTTAGTCGTTTTTCGTATTTTTGCGATGGCGCTGTCGGCTTTTCTGAAACCAATGAGTTTTGAATGTCTCCTTGGTATCTTCTTTCTCTTTATTTGAGTTAAAAAAAATTAAAGCCTTAAAAAATTTGTTTTCATAATTTTTGCTTTATTTCCAGACACTATCAGAAACATTTTTTATTGCGTTGTATTAATTTCATTAAAAAAAATGCCAATAAGCAATATATATTCATTAGAGCCTGTAGTTTTTAGTATAAACATTTAGAATACCTTTCTTCTAATCCTTGAAATCCCTCCGATCACTTTTGAATTATTATTTTGTGTTGTTTGGTTGGGTCAAACATTAAATAATGCATGCGAGTAACTCCCTTCCCCATTTTTTAATTACAGATCCTGTATTTTTCCAAGATCTAATACTACAAGCAATAGATTGACAAATTTCCCTTTGTGCATCTGAATGGATATCAAACCTGGAAAAAACCCGTACAATGACGTAATGGTAGGTTTGATAGCAATCAAGGTTTAGTGTTAAAAGTGTACTTAAAATGTTAGTATGTTCTGAATGTGTTTCCCTATTAAATATGATAAAATTCCTGTAAAAGCTCATACAAAAATATCAGGTTTATAATATTGTACACCAGACATGCGTTTCAAACAAGTCATTATTTTTTATCTTTCTTTTACTCCTGTTATTCAGACATATTATTTCCTTAAGGTAAATCATCACTACTATTACAATATCTTTCAAAGTCGTGTGATGTTAACATCTCTGTAACTTAATGACAGCTATGGTTCAATTTATAACTATTTTCTTTACAGACCATTACAAAAGAGGGACGAAAGATACCAGAGGGACAGTCAAACTCATAGATCGAAAACAAACTGACAACGCCATGGCCAAAAATAAAAAGACAAACAGACAAATAATAGTACAGATGACACAACATAGAAAACTAAAGACTAAGCAACACGAACCCCACCAAAAACTGGGGGTGATCTCAGGTTCTCCGGAAGGGTAAGCAGATCCTGCTCCACATGTGGCACCCGTCGTGTTGCTTATGTTATTACAAATCCGGTAAATAGTCTAATTCGGTAGGTCACATTCGTGAAAAGGGAAGGGTATTGTAGTTACGACATAAAGAACCTATCCGATATCATCTGTGAAACTGTTATTCCATAACGGTCAACCAACTCGTGATGGCGTCCGTAAAATTTACGAAGGGATGATTTCAACTTCTCCATTTGGAACTCTTGGTTTAATAGCTTCCTTGTGAGCAGCAATCCTCTATCAAGGAAATCATGATAGGAAATACAAGCCCGGGAATATCGTATCAATTGGGAGACATATACTCCTTATGCAGGCGCTGCTGGAATGTTGCGTCATAGAAATGGAAGGTTCACAATTGGGAAAATGAAATCATCTCTTTTGTCGTAAAGTTTTGTTTTCAACCGATCCTCATTGTCAATTTCTAGATGTAAGTCAAGATATGAGGCAGACTTAACTGTATCTGTAGTATCCTTTATCTCTAGTTTGATGGGATAGATTCGTTCAACATAGTCACCAAATTTTGTATTATTTAGTGAGAGAACATCATCTATATAGCGGAACGTAAAGTTAAAGGATATTGCTAACTTCTTATCTTTCTTACTAAGAAGTTCCTGTATGAAGTCAGCCTCATAATAATAAAGAAACAAGTCGGCAAGAAGAGGGGCACAATTGGTTCCCATTGGAATTCCGACAGTTTGTTGAAAAACACGTCCTCCAAACGTAACAAATATGTTGTCAATCAAGAAATCAAGCATCTTGATAATGTCAGTTTCAGAGAATTTTTTGTTTGAATCAGAGTGATTCTTTTCAAAGTAGGATTTATCCCTCCCCAAGACAAGATACTTGTATCTACGTTCGCCATTCTATTAAATGAAACAAAGTAATACCAACTCTTTCAATTTGTCTTTTAGTTTGGAATGGGGAATACTTGTGTAAAGTGTAGAAAAGTCAAATGTTACAACGTGATACTTAATTCAATTGCTTTCCGTTTTTTGTACAGTTTTTAAAAATATTTGTTTACTGCTTTACAACTAGCGGTAAAAAAAAGTCGGGATGTGGGATACAGGGAGTAAAAATGATGGAAAAAATTACAAAAAAACAGGATTTGAGAAATGGTAGCACCGAATGTCGCCCCCCCTTCCACAGTGATGTTTACATTTAAGTAACAATAAGTCAGCCTCATGTCCAACTTGCTGACTTGGCTACAACTTTTATCTTAATTACTAGTCTAAATGAACTAAGTTAACAATAAAAAGCATTAATAACTTTAAACATACTCAATATTTTCACAATTTAATGTAAACTAAAAATCTCACTTGGTAACAAATGGATTTCTTAGATGTATCACATTTGATTTTCTTATATTTACATTTTAACAACTCTGATTACATCGCACATTAAAACATTGAATGGTTTTGTGAATCTTCTTTATTTTCTACTATTTAAAAACTACATCACCAGCAAAAAGCAAGAGGGATAATTTTTTACCGTCAATGCTAATGCTTAAAGACTTAATATCACCAATCAAATGATTTATAAACATATTGAACATAAGTGTTGCTAATACACTTAACATTTGAAAGCGTAAATACATTTTGCACTAACATCCACGGTTAAATAACAGTACTCTATCAATTAAATCAAATGCTTTCTTAAAACCAATGAAGAATACAAAAGTTGATAATAAACACTTTTCTACTTTCAATAATTTAAGTCAACATACTGGTGCGATCTATTGATATCCCACCATTTATAAAACCATTCTGATAATATTTTTTTAATTCCCACTCAATCAACCTATCATTTAAAACTCCACAAAGAAGCTTACGTACACAAGGAGCTTAAATAATGTTCTTATAAGATAAAGGATAGTCGGAATTTTTTGTTGAACCTTTCGGTATAAGAATTATTATACCTTATTCCATCTCATAGAGACACTACTTAGGAATTTTACCAGAATAAGTACACATGGATAGCGGCCAAATTGAATTCTGAGGAAGACCCAAATTGAAGGGAGGGTAGTTCAGAATTTTTGTATAAGTTTAAACTCTTTGAAGTTCGAGGCATATAAATGTTGAAAATATGTCGCACAGCCCTATGTATTGACCTTTGAAAAAAAT
This sequence comes from Mytilus californianus, assembly GCF_021869535.1. Lineage (NCBI taxonomy): Eukaryota > Metazoa > Mollusca > Bivalvia > Mytilida > Mytilidae > Mytilus > Mytilus californianus. The sequence goes on from NW_026262679.1 coordinate 83,967,491, forward strand.
AGAAGAGCATATGAACTTTCCATTCTAAGAAATATTTTTTTTACGAAACTTCATAGTAAAAGTGTCACAGTTTTAGCCGTAAAAGGAGTTCCTATGGGAAATTGCATTGTCTATATTTACAGAAGTGCAACCTACAACTTTTAAACAAAACGTCATATTTCACACCTTTTTTGCAAAGTGTTCTTAAATATTGAATGTCTTTTATTTGGTCCATGAAATGAAGTTGGACTGCGATACTATTGCTGATTATAAGACAATCATCGAAAAAAAAGCCGTAGACAATTATCTTGGTAATGTGTATAACTGGTAAATTATAAAGTTTGTTTAAGATTATTTACTAAAAAAATGGAAGTTTAATGGATATTTTTCTCTCAAGTAGTGTTTGTCTAATGATATGGAAATGCCTTTCACCTCTTTCGTATTCATTTTACGTCGATGACACGGTAATTGAACTTATGAGGGATTTATAAATCCTTAATTTGTATTTGATTATTTATGCTGATGATACAGTTTGACTCAGTGAAAAATGTCCTGATTAACAAATAATTAATTGATTGTGTTAACGCTTATTCAAGTGCATGAATATGACATGCATGTTAATGCTTCGATAACAAAAGACGTAATTATTAGAAGCGAAAGACATGAGAAATGGTTTGTTAATGGTGAACCAATAGGATCAGGTGAACATCTTGATCATAATATACGATATCATTTTAAAAAGTTAAAGTTTCAACATTATATTTTAATTGTTATGTGTATTGGAATTCAACATTATGTTCAAATTTAAATCTTTCACTCTGCTCCTAATCAGATTGGCAATTTAACAAATTTTAAAAGTGTCCTTCAATTTTTGTAAAACACAATCTATATTATTTATAACATAATAAACATCTTGCACCATCTCATTTTGAATTCTAGAGATTGTCTGTTATCTACAATACCCATATTAACTATTTTACACTACAATTTAAAAAAAAACAAAGTAAGTTATTCCATTCGAATTGAACAGAATTTAATTCCAACGACGACCAATAACAACTGAAAAACAACAATCAAACTTTTGTCGATATATTTCATTAAACCAATATGTTGGTATTGGCACCATTTTCCGATCTTCCATTGTCCAAATTAAAGCGACAGAAGGTTTAGGTTATAAAAATCAACAGAAGTATATAATTCTAACAGGTAATTAGCATTGTTAAGACATTTTTGGGATTAATCATATATTATATCCTAGAAAAAATCACTTCTGAAAACACAACAACACATTTTAAACATACTGATGTCAGTACATTTGTCATAAAGTCTGTTGAAATGAACTGTGGCAGGTAGAGCAAACATAGAATTAACTAATAAAATCAGGTAACCCACTAAAATTGCTAAGTGCTTAGGTAATTGTTTAATTATTTTAAGCTCAAAATAATTAAAACCTGTAAAAGAGTTTCACTTCATTGACTAATTCCAAAACAATGAATACAGTGCATCTCTGTATGATAGATTATCAATTATTAAACAAATATTTAATAAGTGACATACATTTACAAAACATATACTGTGGTAGTTACATGAAGTAGCAAAAGTAAAAAAACAAATATACTGAACTCAGAGGGAAATTCACAACGGATAGTCCTTTATCAAATGGGAAAATTAAAAGCTCAAACACATCAAACGAATGGAAAACTATTGTCATATTCCTGACTTGGTAAACGCATTTCATTATGTAAAAAGGTGGATTAAACCTGGTTTTATAGCTAGCTTAACCTCTCACCTGTATGACAGTCGCATAGAATTCCATTATATTGACAACAATGTGTGAGCAAAACAAACAGCCATTATAGGTGAAAATGTCAAAAATTAGGGTACCGCAGTCGACATTTTGTTATAATTTTAATCACTATAAAACAAATAACTATTTCAACAAAGAAATAAAAGGCATATATACACTCTATAGACGAACTGCATAATCAAAACTGAAAGACAAGAATACAAAAATGACAATAGCACAATAACACAATAGTGGGATGTGTAAATACCGAGCCACGACAAAAGTATATTACCACAAATGGGCTAAACAGTTAAGGTTAAAAATACACAAAGACAAATAAAAGAGCACTATAACAAGTTATTAAGATGATAAACAACGTGAGTATCTAGAATCTATACTTCAAGACCATCAAGTATCATTTGTGAAGTTGATACGGATTATTTATCAACAAGGTCTTGGTATCGATCGATGAACTTTTTTAGAAAAATGCTTGGACACCTCTGATGTTTAATAAAGTATGAGTAGCAGCTGCAAGCTCTTGAATGCCGAATGAGTTGGGGAAATGTATATCCCAGAACACACTCAGTTATTATACATGTCCTTTAATACATATTCCCACAGTTATACACTCAGACGTAAAATGATGCACAAAAGTGAATCTTGACTGTGCAACGCATCTTTTTTTTCATACTTAAGGATAATATTTGGAATGACAAGATATGTCCGAAGAAAACATACGTACATTAGTGTATCATGTGTGGTACCTTGAACATGTTGTTGACGCTTTCAACTTTACATTACATCAAAAGAACCTAAGTCGAAGCTTTTGATAAGCCATTTGGACTTCATCTATGTCTACTGGCCATTGAATCAAAAATACATCTTTCAAATCGTAGAAAATTCCATTGGAATAGTATCCAAAGTGATATCTCTTGTAATAACAACTATCTTCTGCAGATTTTTGGAAAACTTTTCATACTTTGCTCGTTTGATTTCAAAACGAGTCCATTCATTTTTAACAATTGACGGCGTTACTAGAAATATAATGTTTCTGCATCTGTTAATGCATGTAGCTCTTTCATTAGCAATGATTCACCTACCATGAAATCTCTATCTTCAAAGCAGACTTTGAATCCCCAATCGTCCTTTAATTTAGTTTGCAATTCCTTCTCAAAAGAAACGCAGTCTTCGGAATATGAAATGTAAACGTCATAATCAAAAGTAAGCTCCAGACCTTTCTCAGCAAATCTTCGAAAATTTCGAAAGAAAAAGAAAACTATCCTCTATCTAAAATTTGACAATAGAGCAATACAAAGCACACTCGATAAAACAGAAATTAATAATGAAATGCCTAGCTTGATCCAGTCTATAAAATAACAATCAAGGAAATAATGATGTAAGTCTTCAGCGACAATTCTTGCATAGTTGATACTTTTTCTTCTAGAAACCAAACAAGAGGAATTACCATTTTTATCTAAGGTAATTTGTTTTTTTCAAAATCCATCTCAGAAAAATCTCGTTGTGTCACACGAACAAATCAACGGATTGTTACTAAGATATAATTTTAAAATTCCATGCTTTTTGTGAATGGTATCAATCCAATCGAGCATATTCTTTCTAATTGTTGTTAATTGATTGTGCAACAAATCGAGTTCATCAAGGCTATCAAATGTTGTAACCACATCTGGAACAGTCTCAAACAAATTATGAGATAGATTGAGCTGTTTTAGATTAAGAAGTTGCCAAAGCGAATTTGATCTGATTTTCCTACAAAATTATATGATATATCTAAATTCATTATATTTGGACAGAAACTTAATATTGTTGTATTAGTTTGTAAATTAAAACGCCACCTTCAATAACAACAAATGGTAAACAGGTTGTCATGTGGAACTCCTTTACACTTACCGGCATTTCCAAAAATGTGTCATTGTATAAATGATTTACGAAGCAATAATTAAGACTCAACTTTTGTAAATTGTACAGTTTCTTGAACTGCTGTCCAAACGTTGCATTAAACACAAGATCGATGCTCAGCTCACGCAAATTACTGAGTACACCCACTGGACTTTATATGGGTTGTAGTCTCGAGTTTTCATATTTCTACTTATGTCTAAAACTGATAAATTATTTAACCTCTCAAACACTCCTTGAGGATACGATTCAGATACATTCAGATAATTTTCAGACAAAGACAAATGTCTCAATAATGATAAGCCAAAGAAAAGCCTTTGTATGCAACCACCTCATGTCATTGTTATCAATTATTAGATATTCTAGATACGTATATCTATAAAACCCGTTGGCATCTAGTCTGGTTAGTCGATTATAACTTAAATCCAATTTATTTATATCAGGTGGTAAAAACATAGGAATCGATGTTAATCCTTGATGTTTACACAAAGCCTTTTTATAGCCGTGCATATTATGTGTGATATTGCATTTTGCAAACACAGTTCTATATGGGTAAACAAGCGTAAAAAACTAAACTATGAAGATGCACATATTATCCATTTGCCAGGGTAAGAGATATCAATTCAAAGCTAAAATGCTTTCTGCTAATATTGAATATCTAAGTATTACACCAAACTCATGTTGTCATGGTAGAAAATGTTGCAATGGTTTAAAAGTAAAAGCCGATGAAACGCTAACAGCTGTGACTATTTACATATTTTAATAACGCTCACCTGTTTGAATACCGATATTGTTTTTCAACACAATAATGAGACAATAAATATATGCACACCAGGGTAGCTTCTATTTCCACAGGTGTTAAATTCGTCATACCGAAGTGTTTAGTATTATGATTTTTGTTATGATTTGGTGCAGTAGAACATGATTTGGTTCAGTTTGGTTGCATGACAAACAATGACAAAATGTAAACATTGCATTTTTTCCTAAAAGAAGTCATGAAGATAAATTTCGTCTGATAAGTAGCTTTGTGTATAGCTATTATGTTGGTAAATGCAAATTTTGTATTATATATAGGTAATAGTATGACAAATATAACGTACAATAATTTTGAAAACTAAGGTTATTGTTTTTCACACGTACAAAATCCCCTTCACAAACTAATTTATTCTGATAGAGTAGCTGGCTATATGATCAAGGCAATGGTAGCGTAGCAGGCAAAACAATTAAGGCACTGGTTTAAATGTGGTAGCTCAGAAACTCATCAACATTGACTTACTTATTACAGGAAAAACGATAACAAGATTGATTTAAGGTTTTCGATTAATTATATAAAAAAATCTATAATATCATAAGTATAAATCACATAAAACCCACCGGAGCACTCCAGTTATATTACTAACATGTGCAAGGACCCCCTTTTTGGTACGTTAATCGTTTGCCAACATCGTAGTATACGTAGTAAAAATTCTAGGCCAATCATTGTTTGACCAATTTAAACGACGAGGATGCATACAATATCAAAAGTACGTGTATTTAACACATTTCATCGAATGGGGCGTATTTTGTTTGCTCTGGGAATTTCCTTGGTATCAGGTGTGAGTGCCTTTGTAGCGGGCCGCAGTCTTCCTGAGAACTGGTATGCATTCGTTTTTATACATCTGTCCCACCACAGTATCGTGCACCTATGTTGAATGTTGGTAATTTACCTAATGTTGATTGGATGCTGATCTCAGGTCATGAGTTTACTGGACGTCAATATAGTTGATGATGCAAATGGCGGCGAATTTAAATGTTGACGTTCTGTCAAGTCGGAAAATGGACATACGGGACTTAACTAGGCTTATTCTGAGCACGTATGAGCCCCAGTTACAATATTCAGGCCTTACAAAAATAGAATAGAACGGTAATAAAGTGTGAACGTATGAAATAAGGGCAAACAGAAGATGGGAACTGTCGTTCTGTCACGGGACCCTCCCTGGTCAAACAATGAAGACGAACTCTATATCATTACTCCCAGAGACCTTACTAACAATATTTACATACAATAACAATAAAAGTATATGTAATGTTCATCAAATTTCTTGGTATACGCGTTGGCTAACAGTAAAAGACGAACGTGAAAGTAGAAATGAGTGTTTACTGAGTAGCCCGAAAAAGTCGTATGTACAAACATACAGCCTACCCCCTAAACCGTAAAAATATAATAATGACTATAAAAAAGGAAATTGGATATGCCAAGGAGATGCTAAACATTTACCGATTTTTTTTTTCGCAAGAGACCTTCGACGAATATTTTTATTTATCAAATAATGGTTTAAGAAAGCAGAGCTTATAATTTTTGTTTAAATTTTACTTTTAGATTGTATTCGCTGGTATTCGGGGTCAAGATTTCAGTTATGTCGTTTACAGACATAAAAGTAAAATGTCTTTGAAAATCGGATTTCGATTCTATCACTCAAAAAATCTAAGCTTCATGATAGTTCTTGAATATCAGAACTTAGATGAAAGGATAAAATTGTCTTCTTTACCGACAGTTCTATCAAAATCAACTTTGAATAATAATGGTGACCTATGATCTCTTGATCTTTTTATCGACCTAATTCTACATAGGTCACGTATACGGAATTTTTTAAGTAACTGACGACTTTTACATTTTTGTTTAACTCGTTAGAATCTTTCTTATCTTTATAAATCTCGGTTATCAACGTAAAAAAGAGGAATGACCAATTTACCCTGTATCCTTTTCTTCACTCTAATAGCCAGAACCTAATAGTTGTCCAACCCAACTGGAAATTGAATGCTAAAGAGTCCATATCAAATATTCTTTTGTTAAACATTTTACATATTTCCATTAACTCAAAATGTTATTCAGCTCTGTTTGTTGCTGGTCGAAGCATTTCGATATACAATTGAAAATTTCATATGATTGTCAACTTTTGCACCGAATGACATCTCTAATTGAAAGAATTATTATGTACCAGTAATTTTAAACTTTACCTCCAGCATAATTTTGATTTTGGTTAGCGATGTGATTTTCAAAACTTTTTACTGATAGATGTTCAAAATTTGTCCAAAATCTTTTTACTCTGAAACTAATGATCCAGTTGGAACCAGACTAGATAACATCATCTTTGTAGTCTATAGTTTTAAAAAAATGTATCCGATGATCCAGTCTGTCAATCAACCTGGAAGCCAAGGCGAAAAATAGAATATGGAGGTTAAACGAAAGTATTGTTCATTATCTATGAAACCATTATATATAGAGAAAATCAAACAGAGACAGAAATCATTTCAATAACAAGATCTACCGATATTTCAATTTGACCAAAACTGCCAGACAACTCCTGATGTAGTTATTGCATTTCAATGACGATTTTTACATTTTCATTTTCTTTAAATCTATAATAGATATTATTATTAATAGAATTATAAATAGCAAAAATGATCAGCATGCCAAGATCTACAAATTTATTATTTAAACCAAAATCTTCAGTAAACTCATAATAGGATTAATTGCTCTTGAAAGACGATTGTTACCCATTTTTTTTATTTTTTTTTGAAACTTATAGAGTAGATAGAGAAAAGATATTTACAGCAAAGATCATCAAAACAAGATCTATAAATAAGTCAAATAGACTAAATCTTCAAATGACTCTCTACAGGAGTTATTGTCATAGAATAACAATGTTTTCCATTTGTTACTTTTCTTAAGTAACTACCACAAATGTTTTTATTGCATTCTATCAATTTCATAAAAATTACCAGGTGAGCTGTATATGCTCCTTGGAGCCTGAAGTAGTGTTATTTGTTGAAACAATAGAAGATAGAGAATAAATGTAAACAAAAAAATGACTAGTAGGATAAGATCTACTATTAAGTCAACATGTCCGAAATCGTCAGTCGACTCAGTCGAGAATTACGCCATGCAACGGGGTAACTCCGAAAAAGAAGACGTGAACTCTTTCCGAATTGGTCAAAGCTGTGAGGTCGTTGATAAAAATTAGAACTAAAAAACTGAATGGGTCTATGAACACTCATGCTTCATCTATCAAAGACCGAAACGTTGCTGAACACTTGTCTAATCTCCATGACAAATATGTTGGTGTCCCTGGAGGTAAATTATCGAAAATTATTGTTGTTTGTGTGTAAATCACATTACATAAACTGCTTGATAACGAAATTAGTTATTGGCAATTTATTTTGAATTTCAACATATACGCCCACGACACATACCAAAAAGGTCAATCTGTCCTGTTTTCCTTTTAAATTTCAACCAAAAATCTTTTTTTATCAACTTGATCTTCCTTCACTGTACTGCATACCCAAATTACAGGAGTGTCCTTTCACACAACGTTATATTGTTGGGTCTGTTAAGCAATCTACGAAATATATTTGCAAACTATTCACATCAATGTTTACAGCAATCAAAACCGATTTTCAGAGTAACTGTGAAACTACATATTCCAGGGGCGGTGTAAATCAGATGTAGAGACTTGATAGTTGAAAGATATGTTAGGATATTTACAATCTAAGTCTCTTTCCTCTTGCAATATCATAAAACAATTGTCTTCACTATACTTCACACTAGTATACCTAATTCTAAACTTAAAGAGTGAAGGAGCTAGTCCAACTTTGTTTCATAAAATAAAATAGTCAACGTAGATACAAACATATTGTTTTAAGGAAAGGATAAATCATACTTTGTAAAAAAAGAAACTACTCTAATTTAAACAGTAATTTGTGTGAAACAGACATCATCTAGTTGCTTTGTTTTTTTTTTCATAAATAAAATATTTGTTACGTTTGGATGACGTGTTTTTCAACAAACAATCGGCATTCATACAGGAACCTATTGTACTCGACTTGTCGGCTCGCCCTTTTTTTATATGATACAGATTTTATACAGGAGCTTTTTTTGAAGAATGAAAGGAAGCTAGCTTTATCTTTTAACTATAGATGATGTCCTATCAATTAATAAATAAATGTAAAGTTGTGTAACTATGTTGAACGCATCTATTTCGTCGAACTTGAAATAAAAGATATCAAAGATGAGTCTGATTATATCTTGACTTAAATCTAGGGTCGATTGAGAACAAAACTTTACGATAAAAGGGATGATTTCAGCTTTCAATTTGCACAAATTTCTATTTCTATGTAACAAAATTACAACAGCGCCGGCATATGGAGTATATATCACGTAGTTGATGCGATATTCCATAGCTTGTGTTTCCTATTATGATTTCCTTGATAGAGGGTTACTGATCAGGAAGAAGCTATTGCACCAATGGTTCAAAGTGGTAAAGTTGGAGACGGACACTTAGAGCTATAATACATAATTCCACACACATGTTGCCCTTCACCAAATTTAAAAAAGATACATATGAAAGACATACAATACCAACAAGATCTCCCATTGATTTTTCCTTAACTGTTTGATACAAAGTCAATTTCTTTATGAATTATCAAAATATGCAAAGAAAAATAAACATTCATTACTTAAATTTCGAGATACTCCAGTTTGAAATTTGTATGTTTCATGTAAAAACACAAAATTTAATTTTTCAAAAGTTTTCCGAAAAAGTAATACAAAGTATATCTTTCAAACGAAAAGAGATATTTCACACCTTTTTCGCAAAGTGTTCTAAACTTTGAAGGCCTTTAAGTTGTTCCCTGAAATAGAGTTGGACTGCGATAACATTTTTGTATTAGATACACCTATGAGGGCGTTAGCCTGATTTGTTATATTTAATTTACACCAAGATATCATTGTCATTTCAGAATGATAGTTTTTAATAATTTAGGAGAGGGTTGTTCCGCGATTTGACCATATGTTATTTAAAAGCATGATAAATTCATGGTATCCAATTTAATTTAACGACATCTTGGTGTAAATTCATAATACAATTATCGTTAAAAAAGCCGTATGCAATTATCTTGGCAAATTGTATTATTGGTAAATTATAAAGTTTGATAAAGATTATTTACTTAAAAAACAGAAGTTTAATGGTAGTTTGTTTCTCTCAAGTTATGTTGGTCTAATGCCAGGGAAATCTCTATCACCTCTTTTGTATTTAGTTTATGTCGATGACACGGGAATTGAACTTATTAGTTAGAAATACTTAATTTGTATTTGATAATGTATGCTGATGATACAGTTTTACTCAGTGAAAATTGTCATGATTTACAAATAATTAATTGGTTGTGTAAGCGCTTATTCAAGTGCATGAATATGACATGCATGTTAATGCTTCGAAAACAAAAATTGTAATCTTAAGAAACGAAAGGCCTATTAATGCGAATGAGATTGTTTGTAAATGGTGAACCAATAGAATCATGTGTACAATTTGTATATCTTGGTGTACTGATCAGATACATAAGGGCAGTTGTGTTCTCTTAGAAAAATATAATGATCGTCTGAATTACGGAACTTTGCTTTCATTATTTGACCACATATATATCTAGTCTCAAAAACTACTGTTCTGAAGTTTTGGGACACTACAAAGCAGACGACATTGACATTGAAAAATTGAAAAATTATTTGATTTTCTATTATTCGTCAGCTTTAATTGTTTGAAGTGATATTCGTTGGACAATGCGGAATAACTCAGACCTCTATTGGTAAAAACTTTTTTTTAACTGTTTTACTACTAAAGTTGTTGTTCCCTTTGTTACAGGTACCAAACCGAGACAAAAATGAGACGAACGAGAAATTTGATACCTTGATAATATTCAAAATCTGTGTAAAGATGTACATGTATAATGATTCAATTTGAATAGTCATAATGTGTTTTGATGCAGAATGCTGTAATACCTACATAATATAAAAGAATTGAATACTAGTAACTCTGCCGTTGTAATTTCATATTGTTTGTACATTGTTATTATCTGGAGACTAAAAAGTAAAATAACAAAAATACCGAGCTCCGAGGAAAATTCTAAACGGAAAGTCCCTAAGCAAATGGCAAACTCAAAAGCTCAAACACATCAAACGAATAGATAACAACTGTCATATTCCAGACTAGGTACAGGCATTTTCTTATGTAGAAATGATATTTTGTTGTAAATAGTTGTACAATTAATATATTCTATTAACTTTATTGCTGAAAGTTATTATTATAATATTATTATATTCAACACCGTTGATTTCTGAAATTTCGAATGTGGATTATCATACGGTGATTATAAATGATTAAATGTATGTCAATTGGACTGTGGCGAATATTTGTCTCATTGACAATCATACCACCTCTCCTCGTTTTATATGAACAAATGTTACAGTTTTGAGTTGTTTTGTAGATACATTTACTGTTTAGTCCATTTTGGTAATATCCTTTTGGCGTGGCTCTGTACTTATACATCCCGCCACTGTGTTATTGTGCTTTGGTTATTTTTAGTATTCCTGTCTTTCATGTTTGCTTATGTGCTTTGTCTATATGCTATTTTTTTCTTTGTTGACATATTTATTTGTTTTTATAATGATTAAAATTATAACATTATAAAATCTAGAAGATAGGAGTAGGCTCGGAAAGACCCCAAAATATACACTTTTACAAATTTGTTAAAAATGTAAATATTTAACTATTTGTTGGAAAGTAAAATACTTTTGTTACATACATATGGGCTGTTTTTTAACAATACAATGCATGTGCATCATGTGTTAGCATTATTAATTAATGCAAAATTACTGAAATCTTCACAACTCTAGCATAAGTGCTAATTTTTAGACGGTTTTTGTCTATACTTAAAGTGGCCGCACTTGCGTTCAGTCTTAATATTTGAATATATGTTGTATTTAATGAAAATACATAACATATATAAAGGTTGAGACTGAACACGAATGCGGTCACTTACATTTTAGACAAAAAACCATCTGAAAATGGACGTTTAATAGCATATTTGATAGATTTTTTATATTGAAGCTTGAATTTGACCGTCTTTATTCATCAAATCGGTTCAAATCTTTTACATAAACTAATTGAATGAACTGAAGTAAACACTTTAATGTTCAAAAAGATGTCAAAAATATTTCATCGGATGTACTTCAAATTTTAGGCCAAAACTAGTTCTTACCGGATTTTCTTTTCAGTGTTGTAGATGTCGTATGGCCAATGTTAATAAAGATGTTTTATTTTCAAACATTTAGTTATAGTCCAAATGTTTAGGAATTTCATTTAGATCGTAGTGTTAATTATAGATACAGATCGTTCATTTTAAAATACCGTAAATTTCTTTAGTTGAAATGTAGTAACCGGAAGATTGAAACATGTGTAACAAACATTTAATCTTGTATGTGAAATATATGACACAATAAGAAAGATTTAAATTCAAGCTACTCTAATAATTGGAGAAGAGCATCTTGTTTCAAACTTGTACCACTATTGTCCATTCATAATGCCAAGTAATTCAATACTTTTGCAATATGTATAGCTCGCCGAAAAAAAAAGTGACTTTTAATTGCTGTATATTATTTGCTGTTGTAGTTTGATATTGTTTGCACATAATTACTATTTCGACCCTTATTATTATGGTGCTGTGAAAAAATGTTGAATGTATATATTCTATTATCTGTATTGCTTACAAACAAAGACATTTTTTCTATTCTATATTCAGCAACGTTTGTTAATTTCTTAAATAACCAATTGAGATTATCCACTATTATAATGTTGAGCTGATATTGTTTTGAAAATACATTTTAGCTATAATTTTTTCTATTATCTACCAACAGAAGCTTAGTATAAAGATAAAAGTGAGGCGAAAGATACCAGAGGGACAGTCAAACTCATAGATCGAAAATAAACTGACAACGCCATGGTTAAAAAATGAAAAGACAAACAGACAAATAATAGTACACAAGACACAACATAGAAAACTAAAGACTAAGCAACACGAACGCTAAGGAAAGAAACTTAACGTGTAGTCATTTCCAAAAAAGAAATATCACATAAAATTGATAATGGAAATGGAGAATTTGTCAAAGAGACAACAACCCGACCAAAGAGCAGAAAACAGCCGAAGGCCACCAATGGGTCTTCAACACAGCGAGAAAATCTCGCACCCGGAGGCGGGTTTCAGCTGGCCCCTAAACAAAAATGTGTACTAGTTCAATGGAAACATGTTTTTCTATCTTGTGAGGAGGTCAGCTTTACTAGTTTTTCTTCGCTAATATGAAGATCACAGACGGGTAAAATACCAATCTGAACAATTTCGTCTTGCAGACCGTTACCTTGAGTCATGCTTATAATTGGATATAGTCAATGGAATATCATCCATCATTACCGTCTTCCTAATCTTTTAGTGTACAGTGCAGGTGCGGATGCAGGATTTTGAAAAAGCGCGGGGGGTTAGGGGAGGGGTAAGCTAGAAAACCAACGTTTGGAGTGATACTTGTAAAACGTCTATGCATTAATCAGTTCATGAGGCCCATACAAAAATTACTATTAAGATTTTCTGGTACATTCAGCTGGTGACACTTGAGGTCACCCTGTTTTTTTTATGGGTTCGTGCCGCTCAAACCTATTTTTTGTATTTTGTTTTACGGACTGCAGTTTTTCGTGTTGTCCATATCGGCTTGTGGTTTTGTGATTGCACCCTTTTTATAATGTGCTATTTCAAATCGAGGCTAGAATATTTTATAAAAGTTTTCACTTCGTTGACAAACTGCATAACAATTAATACAATTACTAGCACATCTGCAATGTTGGATCATCAATAATTGTAAATATTCTCATCACTAACATAAATATACAAAACTATACTGTGCTGCGATACACTCAGTTGTATGTATACAATTTTTGCAATATTCATCTCTATATAACACGTGTACAATAGTTTATCTTGGATGTACACCAATTCTTGGTCACCATACTTAAAACGACGAAAAAAATATACGGAGGAAAACTATTTGAAATTAACAAAAAACAAAACAAATAGGCCAAGTTAACAGGTAAATAGGTTTATGCATGGTACACTGCCCATTTGGTTGACGCTTGTACCTTAATACTACATCAAAAGAACCAAAGTCGAAGCTTTTGCTAAGCCTTTTGAACTGCATCCTTCTCGACTGACCATTGAATTGAGAGCGCATCTTTCCAAATGGTGGAAAATTGCATCGGAATATTATCCAAAGGGATATATCTTTTTATTACAACAATCCTCTGCAGATTTTTGGAAAACTTTTCATATTTTGCCCGCTCGATTTCAAAACGTGCCCATTCATTTTTAACAATTGAAGGCGTTACTAGAAATATTATGTGTCTACATCTGTTTATTGACGTAGCTCTTTCGGTAGCAATCGATTCGCCTACAATAAAATATCTATCTTCAAAGCATATTTTGAAACCCAATTCGTCCTCTACTTCCTCTTGCAATTCTTTCACTAAAGAAACGCAGTCATCAGTATATGAAACGTAAACGTCATAATCAAATGTTAGCTCCAGCCCTTTCTCAGCAAATCTTTGGAAATTTCGAAAGGAAAAGAACCTTATCCTCCATCTGAAATTGTATAATAGTGCAATACAAAGCACACTCGATAAAACAGAAACCAATAATGAAATGCCTAATTTGATCCAAACGGTAGTATCACAGTCAACGAAATAATGATGAAAGTCTTCAGTGACATTTCTTGTATAGTTGATGCTTTTTCTTGAAGAAACCCAACAAGAGTAATTACCATTGTTATCTAACTTTGCTTTAGTTGTCAAAATGCAACGTAGAAATTTCGTTGCGCCACACGAACAAATAAACGGGTTAGTATTTAGATATTATTTAAATATTCCATGATTTCTATGCTGGGTATCAATCCAATCTAGTATATTCTTTCCAATTATTGTTAATTGAGTGTGTGATAAATCGAGTGCGACAATGCTATAAACGGTTGTAACTACATCTGGAACAGTCTCAAAAAAGTAGTATGAGATGAATAGAGCTGTTTTAAATCAAGTAGTAGCCCGAGTGAATTTGCTTTGATTTTCCAGATATAATAATATGATATATCCAAATTCATTATATTTGGACAAAAACTTATTATTGTTGTATTAGTTTGTAAAACATTGAACAAGTGTGTTTCTTTCAAGATAAGTGCTTTTAGATGGATCAAAATCGGAATTTTTGCCTTTCCAGTAGTTTTTACTGAATTTATACCTTAATCTAAATGATTCAAACTGTTAAATTCTTCCATAGTTATAAGTGGGAATAAATTTGCTTCAACGTAAGATATTTCAAGGTGACAAAGGAAGCCATTTTTTGCTTTTATTTCTAGAAATGAACCTTCCGTCATCAAATGAGTTATTCTCATAAACTGAATTTGACTCGGAAGTATAAATGTCATTGAAATGACCTCTCTTGCCCATTTGCCTAGAACTTGTTCAACTCTTGTTAAGTTACCCTTTGTTAGTTATTACGTTAAGGAAAGTTGGATTCTTGAATCCTAATGGGAAATATGAAAAATTTATTATTTTATTGTTGGTAATCTTGAACGTAAACAAGGCGAAATCAACTCCCCAGCTATCCATACTCAAAATATTAGCAGATATAATAACACATTCAAAGCACTCTGGACGTTGAAACAAAAGTAACGATTTGTTTTTTACTAAAATAATGTCATTTTCGGATAAGTCTTAGGTTTTTATACAGATAGTATATGTATATTTCATCATCTCTGGTGTAAGAATTTCTGGACCAATGCTATGCTTCCAATCTGGACGAGGTATTCCGCGAAAAAGAAGTGCATCCATTGTTTTGTTCTGAAATGGATGTAAAATGTTTAGGGCCTATGTTAAATGAATATTGATGTTCGTGAGATTTAGTTCTTTAAGATGTGGAAACGGAACTAAAACGCCACCTTCAATGACAACAAATTCTTTACACGTTGTCATGTGGAACTCCTTTAAACTTACCGGCATTTCCAAAAATGTTTCATTTGTAATAAATGATTTACGTGGCAATAATTAAGACTCAACTTTTGTAAATAGTACAGTGACTTGAACTGCTCTCAAAACGTTTCATTAAACACAAGATCAATGCTCAGCTCTCGCAATTTACTAAGTCCACCCACTGGAATTTTATATGGGTTGTAGTCTCGAGTTTTCATATTTCTACTTATATCTAAATCTGATAAATTATTTAAGCTCTCAAACACTCCCTGAGGATACGACTCAGATACTTTCAGATCATTTTAAGACAAAGACAAATTTTTCAATAATGATAAGCCACAGAAAGCCTTTGTATGCAACCATCTGATGTCATTATTATCAATTATAAGATATTCTAGATACTTATATCTATAAAACCCATTGGCATCCAGTCTGGTTAGTCGATTATTACTTAAATCCAATTTCTTTATATCAGGTGATAAAAACATCGGAGTCGATGTTATTCCTTGATGTTTACACAAAGCCTCTTTATAGCTGTGCATATTATGTGTGATATTGCATTTTGCAAACACAGTTCTATATGGGTAAAAAGTGTAAAACACATAAAGTAAAGGCCGATGAAGCGTTAACAGTTGTGACTATTTACATATTATGATAACGCTCACCTATTTAAATACCGATATCATTTTTCAACACAATGAGACAATGAATACATGCACACCAGGGTAGATTCTATTTCCACAGGTGTTAAAGTCGTCATACCGGGAAGCGGTTAGTATTATGATTTGGTCCAGTAGGACATGTTTGGTCCAGTGTGTTCTGCATGACAAACAATGACAAAATGTAAACATTGCATTTTATCCTAAAAGAAGTTATGAAAATAAATTTCGTCTGATAAGTAGCTTTGTGTATAGCTATTATGTTTGTAAATGCAAACTTTGTATTATATATAGGTAATAGTATGAAAAATATAACGTACGACAATTTTTTAAAACTTAAGTTATTGTTTTTACACATAAAAAAAATCCCCTTTTCATGCTTGATCCAGTTTTATAACAAACAATCGCTTTAAAATATTCTGTAAAACTCGCCACTTTTGCCAATAATTCATTAATCATAATATGTCATAGTTTGATTAAGAATGTTATGGTTTGGTTCAAGTTCATCATGGTTCAGTGTTGTAACTCACACATGTTCATTATCCATATGAAATAAAATTAGTGAGTAGATGAATAAATGTGATGCAATTATTTCAAATATTTTAAGTTTATAGCGTTATTGAAAATACATGCAAAAATAACGACAAGGACAAACAGGTTTTAATGAATGGGTTTTGTTTGAAAAATGTCAGAATGGAGTGCTGCTGTCAAACTTATGACCTAAAACAATATCTTTATTTAGCAAATAATAGTTAAGAAAGCAGAGCTTATAATAATTTTGTCTAAATTTTACTTTCAGATTGTGTTATCAGGTATTCAGAATGAAGCATCTCAGCTATGTCGTTTACAGACAGAAGTAAAATGTTTTTGAAAATTGGATTTCGATTCTATCTCACAAAAAATCTTAGCTTCATGATAGTTTAATTCCAGAACTTAGATGAAAGGATAAAATAGACTTCTTTATCGACAGTTCTTTCAAAATAAAAATTGGAGGGGACGGGGTTCAAGTCTTCTTAATTAATCAAAATGTAGTTGTAGCTTTAATAACTAAATAATTATAAAATTTTTATTCGGCTGCCATAGCAACAATGTACCGGAATCTGCATCTGCAATGAAAATAATAACGACTTAAACTTTTTTCTTTCTCTTGTAAGGAAAACTACATAAATGCTAAGACAGTGAATAGCAAGATATATAATAAACCATCAAGGAGCTATGTATTATTAGATATGCTTTCTTATGTTCATCTGTTATCTTATTGGTGATACATTTTGTACAGGTACCCTGACATAGTGATTAAATCAAAGATCTGTTAATGCAGAGTAAAAAGAAAAATCAAACAGCATGATCAATAAACTGAGGGCATGTAGATGAAAGGGATGTAAGAAAACTTTCAACAACACATATATCTTGTTTATGACGTTCTAAGACAGTTGTATAAAAAAAACTAGGAATAAACATTTGATGAGACACTATTGGGGTCCTAATAGGCAGGTATATCTTGCTTGATTTATATGTACCGGTATATATTCATGCAGATGTTCATATTTCCCTAACAACGTGAAACAATGAGATTTACTCCAAAAACTTGATGTTCATGCTGCAATCTGATTAAGGAATGTTATAAATTTTCGTTACTTTATTTTTCTAAATAACAGCTAGCAATGCAATGGTGGTATAATTTAAACCATTTTGTCTTTTATCGCATGATCTAAATAGACATTCAATAACAGGTGCCCCGATTACGTTACGTGACTTTACATCGACGTTTTCTCATTATGACGATTACCGCCACAAGCCTGGAAATGTCATGGCGGATCACATAAGTCGTAGACTTGGGTCTTGTTGTGACTCATTTTGAGGTGGGGGTATATACGACAAAATATAGAGTCTACTTTCGGAATGATTCATACGCGGTTCCATGTAAGGACTTCCGGTGAAATGGGGGGAGGGGGGGGGGGGCGTGACCATATATGGTATCCAGACCATATTTGTGAACGCCTAACGCCTATTTTGCATAAAACTGAGCACACCCTACTACTCACATATGATCTCTTCATTTTTTTATCGACCTAATTCTACATATGTCACATATACGGAATTTTGTAAGTAACTGACGACTTTTACATTTTTTTGTAACTCTTTAGTATATTTCTTATCTTAATTAATCTCGGTTATCAACGTAAAAAAGGAATGACCAAAAAGTAAAATAGCAAAAATACCGAACTCAAAGGAAAATTAAAAACGGAAAGTCCTTTACCAAATGGCAAAATCAAAATCTCAAACACATCTTACGAAAGGAAAATTACTGTCATATTCCTGACTTGAACCTGGTTTTATAGCAAGCTAAACCTCTCACTTTTATGAAAGTCGCATAGAATTCCATTATATTAACAACAATGTGTGAGCAAAGCAAACAGACATAATAGGTTAAATTGTCAAATATTGGGTAACAGCAATCAACATTGTGTTATAGTCTTATTCACTATAAAAACAAATAACTATTTCAACAAGGAAAATGAAAATATCATATAGACACTCTATAGACAAAGTACATTAGCAAAAATGAAAGACAAGAAAACAAAAAAAGACCACAGCACAATAACACAATGGCGGGATGTATAAATACCGAGCCACGCCAAAAATATATTACCAAAAATGGACTGGACTAAACAGTAAAGTTAAAAATATACAAAGACAATATTTTTACTGATAGATGTTCAAAATTGGTCAAAAAAATTTTCCCTCTGAAACTAATGAGCCAGTTTGAACTGTAGGCTATAGTTTTAAAAAATGTATCCGATGATCCCGCCTGTCAATGAACATGGATGCCAAGCTGAAAATAGAATATGGAGGTTAAACGAAAGTATTGTTCATTATATTTAAAACCGTTGTAGATACAGAAAATCAAAAAGAGACAGACATTATCTGAATAAACAAGATCTACCGATATTTAACTTTTACCAAAAACTGCCAGACAACTCCTAATGTAATTATTGTGCTTCAATGACGACTTTTACATTTTCATTTTCTATAAATCTATAATAAATAAAGTGAAACTATAAATAACAAAAATGATCAGCATGTCAAGATCGTCTGATTTTATTGTTTGAATCAAAATCTTCAGTAGATTCATTATAGGATTAATTACTCTTGAAAGACAATTGGTACCCATTTGTGTTTTTTGTGCGGAAACTGACATAGTAAATAGAGAAAAAAAAAAATATTCACAGCAAAGATCACCAGAACAAGATCTATAAATAAGTCAAATAGACTAAATCTTCAAATGACTCTTTATAGAAATTATTGTCCTAGAACAAAAATCTTTACCCATTTGTTACTATTTTAAGTAACTATCACAATACCATAAACGGTACCAATTGTTCTGTACCAGATGTGCATTTCGACAATCAATGTCTCTTCAGTGATGCTCGAGGCCAAAATATTTGAAAATCCAAAGCTTATTAAAAAGGCGAAGAGCTATAAACCAAAATGGACAAAAAGTATAGCAAAAGCTGGGCAAGAAATCAGAGCTTTGCATGAGGGAGATATATTCCTCTATTTAAAAAGATTTCTTAAATTTTATAACAGCAAATTTTAATAACACAAAATCCGTATTTTCATGCCAGCACCGAAGTATCGGCTACTGGGCTGGTGATACCCTTGGGGACTAACAGTCCACTAGCAGAGGCATCGACCCAGTTGTAGTAATAACATAAACGGTACTATTTTTCTGCACCAGATGCTCATTTCGACAATCAATGTCTCGTCAGTGATGCTCGAGGCCAAAATATTTGAAAATCCAAAGCTTATTCAAAAGATGAAGAGCTATAAACCAAAAAAGGACAACAAGTATAGCCAAAGCCGGGCAAAGAATCTGAGCTTGGCATGAGAGAGATATATTCCTGTATTTAAAATAATTTCCAAAATTTTGTAACAGCCAATTTTTATAACACAAATGTTTTTAATGCATTGTATCAATATCCCAATATACCAGGTAAGCTGTACATGCTACTTGGAGCCTGTAGTAGTGTTATTTGTGGAAACAATAGTAGATAGAGAATAAATGTAAACATAAAAATGATCAGTAGGACAAGATCTACTATTAAGTCGACATAGCCAAAATCGTCAGTCGACTATTCAGTCGAGGATTACGCCATGAAACGGGGTACCTCCGAAAAAGAAGACGTAGACTCTTTCCGAATTGGTCAAGGCTTTGAGGTCGTTGAATTAGAATTGAATGGGTCTATAAACACTCATGCTTCATCTATCATCAAAGACCAAAACGTTGCTAAACATTTGTCTGATCTCCATGACAAACATGTTGCTGTCCCTGCAGATAATGTCTCGAATATTATTGTTTTTGTGTGTAAATCACATTACATAAACTGCTTGATAACGAAATTAGTAATTGGCAATTCATTTGGAGTATCAACATATACGCCCACGACACCTACCAAAGAAGAAATTCTGATCAGGCAGAGGTTGGTCTGTCCTGTTTTCCTTTTGAATTTCTACCAAAGATCAAGAACTTGTTCTTCATTCACTGTACTGGATACCCAAATTACAGGAGTGTCATTTCACACAACGTTATATTGCTGGTTCTGTCAAGCAATCTACGAAATATATTTGCAAACTATATATAGCTATTCAAATCAATTTTACTGCAATCAAAACCGGGTTTCAGAGTTACTGTGAAACTACATATTCCAAGGGCGGTGTAAATTTTGAAAATCGAAAGATCTGTTATTATATTTACAATCTCAGGCTCTTTACTCTTGCAATAGAATAAAAAAATGTCTTTACTACATTTTACACTAGTATACCCAACTCTAAACTTAAAGACTGACGGAACTTATTAAAAAAAAAAAATAGTCAACGTAGATACTTATACATTGTTTAAGGAAGGGATACATCATTCTTTGTAAAAAATAAATCACTCTAATTCAAACAATATATTGTGTGAAACTGACATCATCTGAAAAGAAATTGGACTGCGATCACATTGTTGATTATAATACAATTATCGATTAAAAAGAACCGTAGACAATTATCTTGGCAATTTGTTTTACTGGTAATTTATAAAGTCTGATAAATATTATCTAATAAAAAACAGAAGTTTACTGGTAATTTTTGTTCTCTTAAGTAATTTTGGTCTAATGCCAGGGAAATCCCTATCACCCCTTTTGTATTCATTTCACGTCGATAACACGGCAATTGAATTTATGAGTTAGTAATATTTAATTTGTATTTGATTATGCATGCTAAGATACAGTTTTACTCAATAAAAAATTTCCTGATTTACAAATAACCTATTGATTATGTTAGCACGTATTCAAGAGCGTGGATATAACATGCATATAAACGCTTTGATAACAAAAATTGTAATTTTTAGAAGCGAAATGTTATGAAGTTTGGGGACACTACAAAGCAGACGACTGAGACATTGAAAAATTTGTGTATCTTTTATTCCAATTTTCGTCAGTTTTAGTTGTTTTAATTGATATTGGTCGGACAATGCGGAATAACTCAGATCTATATTGGTAAAAACTCTATGTGTTTTACTACTAGGGTTGTTCCTCGCTTTGTTACAGGTAAAAAAAAAATGAAATTGGATACCTCTACCTCAAAATGTGTGTAAAGATGTGGAATGATTAACTTTGAGTAGTCAGTATGTATGTTTTATGATTAATACTATATATTAACACCATTTTGCTATTGTGTTTGCAATCTTTAAAATTTTAGTTGTAAATAAAGGCAACAGTAGTATACCGATTTCAATAGTCATATTAACCTAAAACAAAACAAAACATTTTGGACTTTTTATTTCATAAAGCAATTACGAGAAAAAAATATTGTTTATTAAACATGTGGTCAATTCTGAAATACAGCCTTTATTCTAAATTGTTTTTTGCGGGGAGTGTGTTCAGTTTAACAAGTTTTTCTTAGCTAGCTTGAAGCTCAGAGACGGGTCAGGTAACAATCTGAATATAGTCAAGGTAATATGAGTCTGCATATGTTTCTATAGAAATCTTGTGATTCATTGAACATTTGAATTCGTTTTTTTCTTGTACATACAAAATTCACGAAAATTGATATCCAACGAATAATAATGAATCCACAGTACCTTGAATCATGCGAATAATTGGACATACTCCAGGGAATATCCATGCCATATTACCGTATTCCTAATCTGTTTGTGTACAGTGTATTTGATGGTTACTCCAGAAACATTTGTTCGCATAGAAATCAAATACAATTTTTACATTCTGAATATGCATCTTATAAAAGCAGCTGGTTATCATGCATCTGTTAATCGACAAATTCAACTAGATTGATTGAAATGATTCAGTCTTTTTTTTCCATGTAAGATAATGCAAAACTTTATTATTTTAGACAGAAAAAATAAAACGATACGAATCACTAATATGCTAGCCAGAAATATAGATATTTTTCAGTGTTGTAAGTGTCATATCGCCAATTTAAACCCCATTCATATTCCACATTTTTTTATTCTGCTATTTGCACAGCTCTTTCAATATTTTCCTTGAAGTTTATTTTCATAAAAACCAGGTATATCTTGATTACAATATCTTTATATATGCTAATTTTCAACAATTTTTTTTATTCCAACGTTGCCGATACGAAAATCTCTTCTGGCGTACCAAATTATAAGCTTGGTATCTTTAATTTTTTTTATATAGCGTTCTAGAAGTCAGCTACTACTAAAAATTATTAATAAAGAAATGTTATTTTTAAACATTTATTTATACTAGTTGTCCAAATGGTTAGAAATTTCATTTAGATCGTAGTGTTGATTATAGTTACAGATCGTTCATTTGAAAATATTGTAAATTTCTGTCGTTTAATTGTAGAAACCGGAAGATTAAAACAGGTGTGACAAACATTTAAATTTGAATGTAATAAATAAATCATCAATAATTGAATGTATTCATATCAGTAACATAGATATCAAAAAAATATACTGTGCTGCAATACACTCAGTTATATGTAAACAATTTCTTGCAATATTTATCCCCATATTACACGTGTACAATAGTGTATCTAGATTATGCACTAGTTTTTAGTATCCTTACTTTTAACAATAACAAAAAAAAACATACCGGGAAAACTATTTGAAATTAACAAAATAAACAAAAATTAATAGGAAACGTTAACACATACATAGTACATTTCCCATTTTGTTGACGCCTGTACCTTAAAACTACATCAAAAGAACCAAAGTCGAAGCTTTTGCCAAGCCATTTGTACTGCATCCTTCTCGACTGGCCATTGAATTAAAAGTGCATCTTTCCAAATGGTAGAAAATTCCATCGGAATAGTATCCAAAGGAATATCTCTTGTAATAACTACAATCCTCTGCAGATTTTTGGAAAACTTTTCATACTTTGCTCGCTCGATTTCAAACCTTGTCCATTCATTTTTAACAATTGACGGCGTTACTAGAAATATTATGTGTCTACATCTGTTTATTGACGTAGCTCTTTCGGTAGCAATCGATTCGCCTACAATGAAATCTCTATCTTCAAAGCATATTTTGAAACCCCATTCGTCCTCTACTTTCTCTTGCAATTCTTTCACAAAAGAAACGCAGTCATCGGAATATGAAACGTAAACGTCATAATCAAATGTTAGCTTCAGCTCTTTCTCAGCAAATCTTCGGAAATTTCGAAAGAAAAAGAACATTATCCTCCATCTGAAATTGTATAATAGAGCAATACAAAGCACACTCGATAAAACAGAAACCAATAATGAAATGCCTAATTTGATCCAAATGGTAGTATCACAGTCAACGAAATAATGATGAAAGTCTTCAGCGACATTTCTTGTATAGTTGATGCCTTTTCTTGAAGAAACCCAGCAAGAGTAATTACCATTATTATCTAGGTTTACTTTAGTTGTCAAAATCCAACGTAGAAATTTCGTCGCGTCACACGAACAAATAAGCGGGTTATTATGTAGATATAATTTAAAACTTCCATGTTTTTTATGCTGGGAATCAATCCAATCTAGTATATTCTTTCCAATTGTTGTTAATTGATTGTATGACAAATCGAGTTCGACAATGCTATAAAAGGTTGTAACAACATCTGGAATAGTCTCAAATAAATTATGAGATAGATTGAGTTGTTTTAGATGAAGAAGTTGCCCAAACGAATTTGCTTTGATTTTCCAGATATAATTATATGATATATCCAAATTCATTATATTTGGACAAAAACATAATATTGTTGTATTGGTTTGTAAAACATTGAACAATTGTGTTTCTTTTAAGATGATTGTTTTCAGATGAATTAAAACCGAAATTTTTCTCTCTCCAATAGTTAGAACAGAACTGATACCTGACAGATCCAAATGCTCCAAACTATTGAATCCTTCAAAAGTCAAAAGTGGAAATACATCTGTTTCAAAATAGGATATTTCAAGGTGACGAAGGGAGCTGTTTATTGTTTTTATTTCCCTAAAGGCATTTTTAGCCATAAGATGCGTCATTCTCAAAAAAAGGATTTGACTCGGAAATGTTACTGTAATTGGAATAACCTTTCTTCTCCAATGGCCTTGAACTTTTTCAATGCTTGTATAGTTATCTTTTGTTACTATGTCGAGGAAAATTGGGTTTTTGAATCGTAAAGGAAAATATGAAAAATCAATTATTTTAATATTGGTCATCGTGTATAAAAATTTGAAGAAATAACCTGCCCAGTTATCCAAACTAAATCTATTAGCAGATAACATAACATTTTCAAAGCACTCTGGATGTTCAAACTGAACAAACGATTTGTTTTTAACTAATATAATGTCATTGTCAGAGAAGTCTAATGTTTTTATACAAATAGTTGATATATATTTCATCATCTCTGGTGTAAGAATAACTGAATCTAAGCCTTGTTTAGAAACAGGATGAGATATTCCGCGAAGTAGTAGCGCATCCATTGATTTCTTCTGAAATGGATGTAAAATGTTAAGAGCCTGTGTTAAGTGAATATTGCTGTTCGTAAGATTCAGCAATTTTAGATGTGGAAATGGAACTAAAACACCACCTTCAATAACAACAAAGTCTTTACAAGTTGTCATGTGGAATTCCTTTATATGTATCGGCATTTCTGAGAATGTTGTATTGTATAGATAGTTTACGTGGCAATAATCAAATTTCAATATATGTAAATTGTGCAGTTTCTTGAACTGCTGTCCAAACGTTGCATTTAATACAAGATCGATGCTCAGCTCACGTAAGTTACTGAGTCCGCCGACGGGAATTTTGTACGGGCTGTAGTTTAGAGTTTTTATATTTCTACTTATGTCTAAAACTGATAAATTCTGTAAGGATTCAAATACTTCACGATGATACGATTTAGATACATCCAGATTATTTTTAGACAAAGACAAATGTCTCAATAATGATAAGCCATGAAAAGCCTTAGAATACAACATTCTGATGCCATTATGATCAATTATTAGATCTTCTAGATACTTATATCTGTAGAATCCGTCTGAATCGAGTCTGGTCAGTCTATTGAAACTTAAATCCAATTTCGTTATATCGGGTGGTAAATTCATCGGAACCGAAGTAAATCCTTGGTATTTACACATAGCCTCCTTATGGCCCAGCATATTAATAGTTATATTGCATTTTGCAAACACAGTTCTATATGGGCAAACAAATGTAATACACAAAACTATGAAGATAAACATATTACCCAATAATTAGAAAAAGCGATAAACATTTATAATCCAAAGTTTAATACTTCCTGCTATGTTTGAATATATAGTTACTTCACCAATCTCATATTACTGTAATCATCATCCGGAAACACAATTTAGAACGTCGATTACGTGAATAAACTTTTAAATGATCACCTGTTTAAATAAATGCCTGTATGTTTGTTCATCTAAGAATATAGAATGGTTGTTTTTACTTATCACCAAGGGGCAAGTAGAAATTCAATACCTTTGTTCTGCAAGATATATTGACTTGCAGAATTTTAAATACCATTGGAAAATGAAGGTATGTTGGAAGGAGTTATACAACCATTGATTTCCCCCTATTAGTTTTTATTAAATTGGCATTTTTCAAAATTGTGAAAAATTTATCTTTGTTTCAAATAAAGAAATACTTGGCATGAGTAAAGTTTATCCTGTCTAGTACTACAGTGTAAATCTCACATAACATGCCATTGCATATAAGATAATAACCATCACCGGAAGTAACCCAATCAAATTGTAACCCACTTTTTCGTATGAAACGGGATGTGACGTACTATGATTTTGTGGTATTAGACATGGAAAGGGACAGAAATTGTGCTTTGCAACATGTCAACTACGGACTCCTTAAAGAATTTGAACCTCCTTATTACGTCATGGCGTGGTTATGTATTTATATGAGAATGTTTATATTTGTTTGCCCCAGTCAACACTTATGTATTTGTGTATACATCCCATAGAGCCAACCAAATGGATACCTCACTTTTTCAAGGATGTGTTATGACCAGAGTGGAGACAGGAATGACTATTATTTTATACCTCAGTCTTATTCTTTTTCTTTACGGAGATTTGGATTATCAGTTATGGATCCACTTTTTGTTTTACTTTTGATACTGGTTAGCACACCAAATAGTAGTAAAAACCTACCTATATAGGTTTTGAGTTATTTCCCTTTGTCCGACAAGCATAATCTAAATGTACTTCAGCGCGGAAACACTAAAATTAATTATCAAACATATATCTCATCAGTATCAAACATTTACAAAAAGAAGGTATTTGAGTTGGTTGCTACAATACAGTCAATTATATGCAATTCTTTTTTCAGTAAAGCATTCGAAAAAACATATTAAAATAAAGTGATATGTACGATGGAAACACGCGTACATAAGTGTATCACGCGTGGTACACTAAACATGTGTTGAAATTTGTTCCTTTACACACCCTCAAAAGAACCAATGTCTAAGCTTTTGCCAACCATTTGGACATCATTCCTTTTCGACTGGCAATTGGATTAAAAGAACATCTTTCCAAACGGTGGAAAACTCCATCGATATATTATCAAAAGGGTTATCTCTTGTAATAACAACATTCTTCTGCCGATTTTTTGAAATCTTTTAATACTTTGCTCGCTCGATTTCAAAACGAGTCTATTCATTTTTAACAATTTACGACGTTACTAGAAATATTATGTGTCTGCATCTGTTAATGGACGTAGCTCTTTCATTTGCAATCGATTCGCCTACAATGAAATCTCTATCTTCAAAGCAGACTTTTAATCCCCTTTCCTCCTCTACTTTCTCTTGTGATTTTTTCACAAAAAACACGCAGTAATCGGAAGACGAAACGTAATTGTCATAATCATAAATTTGCGCGAGACCTTTCTCAGCAAATCTTCGGAAATTTTGAAAGAAAAAGAAAATTATCCTCCATCTGAAATTGTATAATAGGGCAATACAAATCACACTCGATAAAGCAGAAACCAATAATGAAATTCGCCAAATTTGATCCAGACGGTAGTATCACTATCAACGAAAAAATGATGAAGTCTTTAGCGACATTTCTTGTATAGTTGATACTTTTTCTTGAAGATACCGAACACGTTTAATAACCATTAATATTAATTTTACTTTCAGTCATCAAATGAGTTATTCTCAAAAACAGAATGTGACTCGAAAGTAATACTGTCACTGGAGTAGCCTGTCTTGTCCATTTACTTGTTCAACTCTTGTATATTTATTAGTAGTCTTTGTTAATTCGACATGGAAAATTAGATTTTTGAATTCTAACGGAACAGGGGCCAAAAAACACATTTTTCTTGTTTCCAGACAATAACTTGTGTTCAAGTGTATGGATCTCTCTGAAATTGTACTGCAAGGTACCATACCACTAAGGGAAGGCTGGGATTGAGTTTGGGGTGATGAATCATAAGGGGGTTTAAAAAATTTGGGGGGGGGATTTTTTTTTTTCCTTTTTTTTTCTTTTAAAATTTTCCATTTTAAGTTGGTTATTTCTGATTTATATTTAAAATCAAATAATAATGATATGGTAGGAGATACACACCAAACAGGAGGTGTAAATTATTATATAATAAGTATTGTGCAATAGCAAGAAATTTTCAATTGCACAGTATTGCACAATAGCAAGAAATCTTCAATTGCACAGTATTGCGCAATAGCAAGAAATCTTCAATTGCACAGTATTGCGCAATAGCAAGAAATATCCAATAGCACAATATTGCGCAAAAGCAAGAAATTGTCAATTGTACAGTATTGCGCAATAGCAAGAAATATTTAATTGCACAGTATTGTGCAAAAGAAGATACTTCGTATAAATTGCTTATTTCTTGACCAATTTCAATGGGGTTTTATTCTTGAATTCTTAGGGTTCTTTAATATGCTGAATCTAACCGTGTATTTAGTTTTTGGATTTTGGGCATCGTTTTTAAATTGGTCCACATTGAGGTCCAAAGGGTCCAAAATTAAACTTTGTTTGATTTCATCAAAAATTGAATTATTGGGGTTCTTTGATATGCCGAATCTAACCGTGTATTTAGATTCTTAATTTTTGGTTCCGTTTTCAAATTGGTCTACATTAAGGTCCAAAGGGTCCAAAATTAAACTTAGTTTGATTTTAACAATAATTGAATTCTTAGGGTTCTTTGATATGCTGAATCTAAACATGTATTTAGATTTTTGATTATGGTCCCAGTTTTCAAGTTGGTCCAAATTGGGGTCCAAAATTAAACTTTGTTTGATTTCAACAAAAATTGAATATATGGGGTTCTTTGATATGCTGAATCTAACCATGTATTTAGATTTTGGATATTGGACCATAATAGGTGAATGTCCAATTTAAAATTTTTAAGTTCTTAGACCACATTTATTCTGTGTCAGAAACCTATGCTGTGTCAAATATTTAATCACAATCCAAATGCAAAGCTGTATCAAGCTTGAATGTTGTGTCCATACTTGCCCCAACTGTTCAGGGTTCGACCTCTGCGGTCGTATCAAGCTGCGCCCTGCGGAGCATTTTATTTTAAATGGCGGGAAAAGGCTGACTCGGACTTTTAACTTATATTTGCATTGGTATTATTTGGGTCTCAAATCAAAAGAAAAGAAATTTAGAATCTGCTTAAATTTTAGGAAATGACGTTTTATGAGCTATTGAAGTCTTATATGAAAAGAAAAATGGGTGTTATGGGGCAAAATATTTTACCCTGTATTTTAGGAAAAAAACAAGGAGTCGGAATAGCTGACAAAAATTCCTAAACCTGACCTTAGTACATCCTTAATTACAAAATTTATTACAGCTATTTTTGCATAACTGAGGTTCTGAATTTTTTAGTTTTGTGATTGAATCACTAGACATAATGTTTCTGTGGTTAAATATGTTATCTTGTTGATGCTATATACATTGTCATACATATTTGTCGTCCTTCATCGCCAGTTTACTTTTAAAAAAGATCATCTCCTCTGAAACTACTGGGCCATATTTAACCAAACTTTGCCACAATCATCAATGGGGATATATTTAAAAAAATGTCCAATGATCCAGCTTGGCGGCTAGAAATAGAACATAGGAGTAAAATACAATTTTTGATTATTAGTCCCCTACCAACGAAGTCGAAGGGGACTTTAGGTTTGCACTCCGTCCGTCTGTCTGTCTGTCTGTCTGTCCGCCTGTTCGTCTGTCTGTATGTCCTTCTGTCAGTCCGGCAAATCAGCTTTCCACACTTTTTTTCTTCGTTTTTGAAGATATTGATTTGATATTTGGTATAAAGTTTTATCATGACAAGTTATAGATCAAGTTCAAATTTTGTTCCGGTCTGATGATTTAATCCAGAGTTATGGACCACCATAACTCTGGACCATATCTAATGTTAGAGTACTATGTTAAACCATATTTCTGTACAAAGGGAGATAACTAATTTTTTAAAAGACATTATTTGTTTATTTATTTGAAGATTTTTTTGGCAGGTTTGTTAGTTATTTAGTATAAACTAATTTTCTGAAAGCTAAAAAGATGAATGATAAAAAAGAAATTATGAAGAGAAATCCTTTAATTAGATAATAATCTATTTTTATTATGTATATATATTGCAATACATTACATTGTGTAGATAAAAGTTGTTGACATTTTATAGATAAGTTACAAATCTATATTACTGTGGATTCATTTATTTTCGTGGGTACCAATTTTCGTGAATTAAGGAAAACTTACATGTTCGTGGATACTTAATTTCGTGGTTTTTGACAATGTCTGCATACAAGCCTATAGTAAATTTGTCATTCATTGAACATTTCATTTCGTGGTTAACCTATAACCACGAAATCCACAAAAATTGGTATCCAACGAATAATAATGAATCCACAGTAGTTTGTGACAAATGAAAGAAAAAATATTTGGAACTATTAATTATATTTGATTATAATTTGAAAATAGATATACACTGTATTACATCATATCTAATTTTAGAGAACTATTAATCATATCTAATGTTTTTTTCATCATGCTTATACAATATTGATTGATAATTGGTATATAGTTTTATCATGACAAGTTACAGATCAAGTTAAAATTTTTGTTTCGGTCTAATAATTTTGTGCAGAGTTATGGTCCTTGGACTTGAAAAATTCACTCATATAATCAGTTTTCCACACTGTTTTTAGTCATGCTTGAAGATATTGACATGATATTTACTTTTTGTTTACACCATGGCAAGTTATATAACAAGTTAGCATTTTGTTCCAGTATAATGAATTTTTACCCAGTAGGGGACTATGTATTGCCATGCAATACTCTCAGAATGCTTGTTATCTTGAAAATTGCTATATATATATAGAAATTTGACTATGAGATCTACATAATGTCTATTGACATCAAAACTGTCAGATAACTTCTTGTATGAGTTATTGCATTTAAACAATGAATTTTTGTAATTTTATACATTTTTGCCTATTATTTAAAAAATTATAATAGATGAATAGGAACTTTACTTGGCAAAAATGATCAACAAGACAAGATCTACTAGTACATGTAAGTCAACATGACTGAAATCCTTAGTCTACTTCTTATTTAAGTTATTGCCCTGTAATGACAATTTGCCCCCTTTTCTTACATTTTTGCCTTTTATGAAAACAATAATAGGTAGATAGAAACTTTAAATAGCAAAAATGATCAGCAAGACAAGATCAACAAATAAGTTAGAAAGGTTGAAATCATCAGTCATCTCCTTATTGGAGTTATTGCCCTCTAATGATAATTTTCACCATTTCTTTTGCATTTTTTGCATGTTATCTTGATAATAATAAACTGTAATAGATAAATAGAAACATTAAAAGGAAAAAAGATCAACAGAATAAGATCTACAAATACTTCAACATGACTGAAATTTTTAGTCCACTCTTTATAGAGTTATTCCCATTTAATGATGTTTTTTACAAAAAAAATGGCCATTGTTAAAGATGCAGGTTAGGAACACAGGCTCTTTAGAGCCTATAGTTACAATTGGTACACTTAGAATAGAAGGAGGACAAACAAAACAAATCATAACTAGAATTGTTAATCACCAAAATAAAGTCATTTTATTATTTCATAATTACATAGAGTATTTATAAACAATTATTTTTACATAATAAAATTTTATATTCTGACATAATAAATGCAGGAAAATTTCAATAGGTAAGCAGTTAGAGGTGGGTGATAATAACTTCATCCAATAGAAATTATATATAAGATTCAATATAAACAATGACCACTCCATATCAAAATAAGTGAGGTGGGGTAAATTAGGAAGATGACAGATTTTTTAAGATCATCTTCAAACAAATGTTGACTGAAGGAAAAGATGGCAGTAATAGTGGCACTTGGTTTTCATTGAAACCCTATGAAAATGAACAGGTTTATCTGCTCTGAAAGATTCAGAACATTGTGATTTCTATGAGGGTTTGGATGGGAGATCCTTCAAATCTATATTCTTTAATTTTTTAAGCCATTTTTCTCTATTCTTTATAAATTTTGCCTATTAATATCTAATCTTCATAATTATGTTTGCACCCCATAATCAACTTATTTTTTTAGGGGTTTATTTTTCTCTGTTCTTTATTTTTTGTCCCTTATTCGAAATTCTTTAAACCCCATCCAAACCCTTTGCCTATAATGCCTTTTTTAATGGTCTCATTTAGGACAGTGGGTCACTTCATAGATCTCTAGGAGATTCACTTATAGCCTTTGGTTAAGAAAAAAAATATTTGATAAAATTAATAGTGACTGAGTGGTCTGATTGTATGGTTTTATTTTACTTTTTTTTCAATTTTACACGGATTTAAAACTTGCTCAGTCCGAAATTGGTTCTTATATTATAAACCTGCCTTGAGTTAGGGTTACACTAATAGCCTGACCAATATGCAAAATGCTAATAAATTTTTTGTTCTTCGAAGGATCGAGTTCAAACTTGATGTCAAGGAAGATTATAACATTAAATATATAAATATTAGAAAAAATATTTTAAAAAATAATTTAAATAGTTAGAAAACTTGACCTGACCAACATCGACCCTGCCCTGACTAATGTCCTGACCGATGTAAAAATGCTAATAACTTTTTTATTCTTCGAAGGATCGACTTCAAATTTGATGTCAAGGAAGATTATAATATAACATATATAAATATAAGAAAAGATATGAAAAAAAATAATTTAAAGAGTTAGAAAACTTGACCTGACCAACATCGACACTGCCCTGACTAATGTCCTGACCGATGTTAAAATGTTAATAACTTTTTTATTATTGAAAGAATTGACTTAAAGCTCGTTACCAAGGAAGATAATAACATTAAATATAAGAATTTATGAAGAAAAAAATGTTTGCTAACTTTTGAAATGTTAGAAAACTTGACCTGACCTACTTGATCTTTGCCATGATGAATGTCCTAACCGATGTAAAAATGCTAATAACTTTTTTGTTCTTCGAAGGATCGACTTCAAATCTGATGTCAAGGAAGATTATAATATAACATACATAAATATAAGAAAAGATATGAAAAAAGATAATTTAAAGAGTTAGAAAACTTGACCTGACCAACGTCGACACTGCCCTGACTAATGTCCTGACCGATGTTAAAATGTTAATAACTTTTTTATTATAGCAAGAATTGACTTAAAGTTCGTTACCAAGGAAGATTATAACATTAAATATAAGAATTTATGAAAAAAAAATGTTTGCTAATTTTTGAAATTTTAGAAAACTTGACCTGACCAACTTGATCTTTGCCATGATGAATGTCCGGACCGATATAAAAATGCCAATAACATGTTTGTTGTTGAAAGGGATATTACCAAGTTTGGTACCAGGGAAGATTACAACACTTAGTATAAGAATGTAAAAAAAAAAATTGTAAAAAAAAATATTTAAAAGGTAAAAAAAACCTTGACCTGATCTAGGGTTACCTTGTCCTCGCCAGTGTCCTGACCGATGAAAAAGACAAATATAAATATAACTGGGTTTTTCTCTCTCAAAAGACAGAATAGACTTCTTTATATTATATTAATACTTCATTTTTAAATACAGTTAAGAAAGAAGATGCACTTTTAATTAATTGAAATGAAAAGATGTATAGAAGAAAACAAAAGGACAGTGACATGATAAAATTATGTTTTTAAGTGTTTATATTTCTATTATGATTCTAACATAATTTTACTTTGAATGCTTGTATAAACATTATTTTGAAATCAAACGAAGCCCATTTCCTGACTAAAAAAACAAAAATTGAGTGAAATAAAAAGAAAACATAGGTAAGTAAACACTCCAATTTGTGTTAACTGTAATTAATATAGGTGTGATTAAATTTTAATTGTTCATGTCCCTGTCTTTTGACTTTATTGAATTCTGTACATCTATATTATTTTAAATATTGAAAGTAGGAAAAGTGCATTTACTAAGTATCTAAATCATCATACATAAAGTTATCTAATCACATATCACTTTTATAATTATTTAATATGGTTTAATAAATCAGTAATTAGTTTAATAATTTACACTTAACCATGTTTATAGAATTATGAAAGTAGGTGTCAGTACTACCAGTAATCATATTTACCATATCATTTCAAATTAACAAAAAAAATGCTTTGAATGTTGTGTTCTTGAGGGGATTGGATAAATATGTTTTCATGATTATACAAGGCAAGAATTAAAACAGTTTTTGTGAAATTTTGATAGGGGTTAATTGTGATCATATCAAGTTCCAT
Source organism: Mytilus californianus (assembly GCF_021869535.1). Lineage (NCBI taxonomy): Eukaryota > Metazoa > Mollusca > Bivalvia > Mytilida > Mytilidae > Mytilus > Mytilus californianus. The sequence continues at coordinate 84,001,948 of NW_026262679.1, forward strand.
GTTGCTTAAAATTAAAAAGTGCACCTTCTTCCTTAACTATATTTAAAAAATTGGAATATTGATAAAATTCAAAGAAGTTTATTCTCGCTTTTGAGAAAAAAAAAGTTATTTTTTTCTTTTTTTATCGGTCAGGACATTGGCAAGGACAAAGTATAGATTGGTCAGGTCGAGTTTTCAGTTTACCTTTCAAATTATTTTTTTTTTTAAATTTTTTTATAAGTCTTATACTAAATGTTGTCATCTTCCCTGATACCAAACTTGGTAATATCCCTTTCAACAACAAGAAAGTAATTGGCATTTTATATCGGTCAGGACATTCATCATGGCAAAGATCAAGTTGGTCAGGTCAAGTTTTCTAACATTTCAAAAATTAACAAACATTTTTTTTTTCATAAATTCTTATATTTTATGTTATAATCTTCCTTGGTAACGAACTTTAAGTCAATTCTTTCAATAATAAAAAAGTTATTAACATTTTTACATCGGTCAGGACATTAGTCAGGGCAGAGTCGACGTTGGTCAGGTCAAGTTTTCTAACTCTTCATTTTTTTTTTCTATATTTTTTCTTTTATTCATATATTTAATGTTATAATCTTCCTTGACATCAAATTTAAAGTCGATCCTTCGAAGAATAAAAAAGAAATTAGCAATTTTACATCGGTCAGGACATTAGTCAGGGCAGAGTCGACTTTGGTCAGGTCAAGTTTTACAACACTTTAAATTATTTTTTTTTATATGTTTTCTTATATTTATATATGTAATGTTATAATCTTCCTTGACATCAAATTTGAAGTCGATCCTTCAAAGAACAAAAAAGTTATTAGCATTTTTCATATTGATCAGGACATTAGTCAGGACATTGGTCAGGACATTAGTGTAACCCCTTGAGTTATCTCCCTTGCGACCTCCAAATTTTGGGGAATCCGAGATGTCGAGGATCGGGTACACTCAAGATATGCCCCCTCCTTGGGGGTACAGGCCTATACAATATGAAAAGATAATGCCTAAACAAGGAAATGGTACTATTATATGCTTTAATGTAATCATGTTAATCGGGTATCCATGTCTAGCCTGGGTAACCGGTTAGCAAACACTAAAAAAAATTCTAACATCATGTCAAACATGGGATCCTGATTCACCGTTTGGCAATACATTTGCGATCAGATATTTAACCCTGATCACAGGCTAGTCCATGCAGATACTTCCTTTCCCAGGTTTTAATAGTTACCAAATTGACTCAAGAACAATGTCAAAAGACAAAACAGATGTATGCATTAATTCATGTAATTACTAAATTAGTCCAAGTAATTATGACGTCTTGAAAGGCTATTCATAATTATTTTGACTATGCAATAATATGATTATGAGGGAGATGCTACGGTATCTGATATAGACTTCTTAATTCTGCTGGATCATCAGACAAGTCCAGTCCCATTATGTTGTCAGTTAGCTGTGGAATCATACTGTGGTCCGCAAATTGTCAAAAAATATCATAAGGATCTATGAGCTACGTTTCCACAGCTAGTTGTCAGTCAGACAATTATTAGCCTTGTGACCTGTCTCACTGCGCAGGAATTCAGTCCTGTTTAGCGCTGATCATGAAAAGTGGTCATGTGGATTGTATAAGCCTGGCCGTACTGACACGAACAGGAGGTTTGGTCAAGATAGACAAATATTGGCATATCAATGGTCCAAGTGTTCAGTATTTAAACAAATATGTGTTATCCCATATTTAGCTGCCAAAATCAAAACCGAACATATTTAAATATTGTTATTCTCGCAACCTTGAATATGATATAATTTTCCTTTAAAAGTTCATGCTTTATTATGTAAAAAAGAACAAAATTCTTTGAAAACAACAATTTTGTGTATAAAGCATGTATAGGGACAACAGATTTTCCTCAAATTTTTTTGTGATACTGACAAGATTGAATTTTAGTCAGACAGATGAATCATTGCAGTTTGTCTACTTAATCATGTTAATGTCGGTCAGTCCTTGAATGAATTTGGAGGAGTCATCTAATGAACACCTAAGTGGATTTTGCATGTTTGATTGTGTTTATTTTGTCATACTTGTAGGCAATCGGATATACAAGTTTGAGGGAAATTGATGCTACTTAAAAATTCAGATACAAATTTGGGGGAAATACATATTTGTAGAATGCCTTGGAACCCTTAAAGATGTTTCACTGAAAGAAAGAGAATCTTGAAAAAAGTTTAATTTTGGCCATGCTGTTGAAGGTCTTATCAAGGCTATAATATATAGACACTTCTAACGTTTAAGGGAGCATTTTATTGTAATATTCCAAATGGAATACAAAATAACAATGCAAAGGTTCTAAACAAATTTGCTATTGAAACGCTTTTATCTCTTAGTTGATCTAGCTATTTCTTCTAGGCCTCATTCTTTACCTTTGAGAGTTCCAACAACATAGTGCAGTAAGCAGTGATTGTGACATTCATTAGATCCTATCCATTTCATGTCATGCAATTTATAAATAACATTTTCTCAGATATTCAAGTTACAAAATGATGTGCATGTGTACAATCATACTTGACATGCTTGTCAAGAAAACTATTTCATTAAAAATTACATAGTTGTGCATGAAGTAATCTTTTTAAAAAACAGGTTTAACTATGAAGGTTAGAACAGTATTATGAATATGTTGAATGGTTAAACTACTTACTCAATTAGTAGAATAATCAGATAATAAAAGAAGAAAGATGGTGCAATAAAAATCAATGCACAAAAGTTCTAAACTCTCAGATACAACAAGCACAACAATGATAAACAATACCATATCAAAGAATGCTCATAGTTATCGAAAGAAAGTTCAAATAGAAAATGTTTGCCCTACTACACTGCAATGACTTTCACATGCACAGCCCGTCTCCAGGTGCGGAATTTTCTCGGTGCATTGAGGACCAATTGGTGACCTTGGGCTGTTTTCTGCTCTTTGGTTGGGTTTTTCTTTGACCCATTCCTTGTTTCCATTCTCTATTCTACAGGAAGACACCATCTTGTGCGATACACAGACCATCAGAATTTCAAGGCAGAAAAAAATGAAGAAAAAATTTTGCCTTATAATATTTAAACTATAAATTAGCAATCTTAAATGATGATTAATAATTAAAAAAAAAATAAAATAAAAAACAGACACATTGATCGAACAACACAGTATGATTCCAACCTTGATCATTAATTGAATAAGTACAAATTTTAGCCAAAAAGATTGACTATTCTAGATTTGTTCAAAGCTTTATAAATAATGTTGCCAAAAAAAAAAGAAAAAATTGGATGTGAAATGCCACATTTTGTTTAGTTAAATATATTTTGGATGCCTTTTACAATCTGATTTTTGTCTCATTCCAAGTTTTCCTAGTAACTTAATTAAGTTATCATATCTATATGTTTCCTTTAATTATTTTGTAGCATTTATAAAGTTAGCAGGTTTGGTTGGCTTTACTACATTTGGAATAATTTCCTATTATAAAACAAGAAGAACATGGAGGTATGGTTTAGAATTTATCACATCATAAATCTGCTTGTATGAATATACTCAGTCTTCTTCTTCTTCTATATGCATGTCCTTCCAATTATGGAACACCTCCTCAACGGATATTATCCAGGTAGGGGTTAATTAAAACTTAAATAGTATGCACTAAAAGTTTTCCACAAATAACTATAAAAAAAATCAGTACTATATGAAAATAAGGAGATGTGGTATGACTGCCAATAAGACAAATAACCACCAAAGTTCAAATGAAGTGGATGTAAGCAACTCCTAGTTCATGTTTAACTAAATTTAGTAATACCTGGGGCTTATACATTATCTATTTGTCCCAGGTACATGTAATACCATGAACTACTAATACATGTAGGTAATTAATTACACATGTAATACCTTGAATTACTAATACATGTAGGTAATTAATTACACATGTAATACCATGAATTACTAATACATGTAGGTAATTAATTACACATGTAATTTTATGTGAAACATTTACATTGATAAGTAAAACAAAATTCATGGATACAAAGATTCTCTTGTTATTCTTTAGATTTGATTATCTCTTTTCAGTGCATTTTGGTGAAGGTTTGATACAAAAATCCTTTTCACCCAGGAGAAATTTCCCAATTATTATTATAATTTGTTTGGTTCTAAAAGTATTTTAAAAAGGGTTGCATATTTGATGTAAGAAAGACCGTAGAATTACTATTACTTGAGCCATTCTGAATGTAACAAGAAGATATTGAGTTTTGATTGATTACATCCTTTTTTTTAAGAATATCTGTGTAGTTGATTTTACTTTCTTTTAGCATTACATGTTAATAAATTTAAAGATAATTTACATGTCACCTATCTCACTGAGCTAGAAATTTAGGACAATAGCAATTTAGTTACAATGTACTTTCAAAACAAAGTATCTGATTTAAATTAATCATAAATTTCACTTAAATGTTCATACCGTATGATTACTTTCACTTGTAAGATTTTTTTTGGTGATTTGAGTTGAAGCAGTCTGCTTGATCTTTCATGTATCAATATTGACTGAAGAACATTTGAAAACAAACCTTAGTGACGGATACAGATACATGTATGCTAAATTTAGTTTTCAAATAGTAGATATTCTTTATCTTAGTAGCAACAATATGTGCATCCCCTGTATTTTGTCTTAAAAGCTGGTTTGTTTCTCCAAATCTTGTTCTTTGTTGAGAAAGCACAATTACATAAAATGCTCACTCATAATAATATTCAGCCTACACTATTATCAGATGAGTATGTCATAAATGACCAAAGACATACATTCCTAAGCACTTGACAATCTTTCGTCCATTACCAAATTGAACTCCCTAATTTCTTTGTTCATTAGGCAATACAGCTATTGTTAAATGCATCTTCTCATGAAGCACCTGATAGTGTTGCCTTATTTAAATAATTTTTCCCCCAAAAGATCAGCAAAATGCATACTCAGAGCTTTTAGAACCAGTTCTTCTGGTACTTAAATTAGTTTTTAGAAAAATACAAAAAATGTCCATATTTTAACTTAAATTTGAAAAGTAGGTATTTGACTGCTCTCTTAATTTTCTCAGATTAAGAAGAATAGAACAGAATGATGCTAGATTTGCTGTAGAACCACTCATTATGGCAGAAAGGCAAAGAAGGTATTTTAAAGTTAAAGATGAATGTATTTTTTTTTAACTATTCAATTGATAATTTTATTCAAAATAATAACATATTTCTGTAATGTGCATAGTTGTCCAAATTATGTACAAATGAGATTTACCTTGCTGCTGATATATATTAGTGATCTTAAATTGAATAAAGGTTATCAGTGGGTTGGTTGATAAATCACCAAACTCAGTTCAAATTATCCCTTTTATAATATGAAGGTAATAGTGGGTATTAAAGTAGGGCTTGCTTTTAGAGTAATTATCACTTTTATGACATGAAAGAGTGTGGCTGTTTAAGGAAAAAGTTCAGCTAAATAAAATTGCAAAACTTCAATTTTTTCTCTCTCCGATTTATGTTAAAAGGGCAAACCAACGTGTGATGTCCAGTTCAGACTCAGCAAAACCGGTCGAGAATATAATTTTCATGACTTTTCAGGACAATATGACTGATTTGTATGCCATGCAGTGGACCATATTCTTATATTTGAATACATACAGCTCTTGCTGTAAAATTAAACAGCCAACATACTTTTTTTTTCTTGAGAGAGGGGGTTGGGGCATTTTTTGGGCCAACAAATTGATTTGGCTGTTCATTAACTACAAACTCATGATGTATACACACCTTGTTGTTGTATTTTTACAAATTTACAAAAGAGTTTGGGCAATATGGCCCTTATTTGGCCCAAATATTAGTGCAAATCGAAAAGTGACCATGCATGTTCTTTAATTTGTCCCAACTACACTAAGGTACATGGTGTTCCCAAAAAAAACAAAAAAACAAATTTCACATGAAACAAGTTACCATTCCAGCAGCAAACCATGACAAAATTTGTATATTTGGTAAATTATCTTGATTTTCTTTGTTTTACATCAACTTTAAAGTATTTTGATTGAATTGGAGAAGTATGTGCTTCCTTCTGTACGAAAGAAATCTTTCGTCAAAAGTGTTTTTGGCTTCTATGAAAGGGAATAATTTAATATTTGGTCTGAAGCTTTATAATGTTGAGTGCCGATAGTTTGATATTTAACAACACTTATTGTGCAAGGAAAATTTTCGTGAAAGTTTTCTTTGCTTTAGTGAAAGGGAATGATCAGTTATGCTCCAGTATACAAGTTACCTCAATCAATTACATGCAGAGACACAGGTCCAGACCCAGTATTTTGTATTGTTATTAACAAGAGCCAAGAAGAAATTCAAAACAAACTTGTCATTCAGGTATAATTTCTGATGATCTGATATTTAACATTGAAAAATAAACAAATTTTATTTTCAGTACAATGAAATATTGGAGGAAACTTAGAGATGAAGAGAATGAATTGATGAAAAATGTCCCACATTGGAAAACTGGTACCTTATATGGAGAACCAGTTTATTACAGTCCAAGGGGCAGATTTGTGGAGCCTAATTTTACAGAATACTATGCTCATACTAATTCAAAATCAGCTGCATATCACAGAAATGAAGCACGCAAACATTAAATAAACAAGTTCTTAGATTCTAAAATTATATGTATGAATTATAAATGTTTGTTAAATACAAAATGAATTGAATTGATTTATTTAATCTAATTCCACCAAATATTTAACAAAAAGTAGACTTTAATATTAAATGAAAACTTATACATGCTTAAAAGCTACAATTTAAAAAAAATGATATATCCACTGCTGGGATAGCATAATGAATTGCACTTATATTAAGAATAAGAAGATGTGGTAGGAAATGAGATAACTCTTCAACAGAGACCAGATGAAGTGGATTTAAGCAACTAGAGGTGACAGTAAGACTGTCAACATTGAGCAACACCTATATGGTATTGGAAGCTATAAATGATCCTGACATGACAAAATGTAAAGCAATTCAAACAAAAGAACCAACAACCTGATTTATGTACAAAACAAACAAAAAACACAAATGATAGACAGCAACCAATGATATCATGACTTTAGACAGGCACATACAGAATGTGGTGGTGTTAAACATATTTGCAAGCCTCCCCTAACCTAGCACTGTAGTTTAACAGCGAAACCTATAGCAGTTCTACCTGACGATATCGGGATATGGGTACTTACTCAAATCTAAACCTGAAGCTTTGATAATATTAAAAAGCAGGCACAAATAAAAGAATAAATAATGTCAAAATGTTCAGACTTTAAATTAATCTTTATTTGGGTAAGTTGATACAAGCACATGATCTGTTTTGTTTCTTAAACAGTTAAAGGCAAAACATGTTTAAAAGAATATATAATATAATGTGGAAACACGTAAAAAATGAGCTATGAACATCAAGTAGTTCATGCATTTTTCTGTAAAGGTTTAAACAAATTTAAAACAAATAATCTTTACTGTGGGTTAGCATTAGTTAGCAGTCATCATCCTATAAGTTAAGCACTGTTGGTTATATTGACAAATTAGAATCTTCAAAGTAGCTGGAACTTGAATGCAGTGTTGATAAGTTCTTTTGATGTGTCATTGTATGCAAGAGAGACACTCCTTTGCACTATGTTGCAATTCCTACAAGTATTGCGAAGCTATGAGTAAATAGCCTCCCTTGAACCGGTACATTATTACATTTTTGTTTCGCCTGCGCAGAATGCAAAACACAAGGATTACAATCTGGCGACGGCGTAAACTATTTGTATAAAACTTTATATTTCAGAAGGTAGAAGATCTGGATGCATCATACCTTGTATGCAGATGCCTTAGATCACAAACTATCCGTCAGTTATATTAGATCATTGTCCTCAACCTCATTTTTATGGTTCAGCAACTGTTGAAAAAAAATTAGATTTTTATGCCCCGGCCGTAGCGGTGGGGGCATTGCCATAGCAGTGGGGGCATTAAGTTTTACCCTTGTCCGTCTGTACGTACGTACGTCCCAAAATTGGTTTCCGTTCTCTAACTTGAGTTTGCCTCAACCAAATGTTATGAAACTTATAGACAATGCTTATTACCACAAAACACAGATCAAATTTGAATTTTGGTGGCATCACTTTAACCGTTCTAGAGTTATGCCCCTTTATAAATGGAAAAATTGCTAAATTTTTAGTTTCCGTTCTCTAACTTAAGTTTGCCTCAACCAAATGTTATGAAACTTATACACAATGCTTATTACCACAAAACACAGATCAAGTTTGAAAATTGGTGGCGTCACTTTAACTTGAATGCAGTGTTGATAAGTTCTCAACCAAATGTTATGAAACTTATACACAATGCTTATTACCACAAAACACAGATCAAATTTGAATTTGAAAAATTGCAAAATTTTTATTTTCTTTTAAATATCAAGTAATTTTTAAAATTAGAGTTATCTTCCTTTGTCCATGATTATAGTTGAATCAAAGATTGCATAATTTTTAGTGTCCATTCTGTAACTTAAGTTTGCCCCCACCAAACATTTTGAAACCTATATAAATATTCATTACCACAAAACTAAGATCAAGTACAAATTTTTTGTTTCCGTTTTCTTTGCTTCAACCAAATGTTATGAAACTTATACACAATGCTTATTACTACATAATACAGATTAGGTACGAAATTTGGTGGCGACTCTTTTACCTTTCTTGAGTTATGTCCCTTTATAAACATAAAAATTGCTGAATTTTTCGTTTCCGTTCTCTAACTTTAGTTTGTCTCAACCAAATGTTCTAGAGTTATGCGTGTTTACAAATAGAAAATTGATGAATTTTTTAGTTTCTGTTCTCTACTTAAGTTAGCCTCAACCAAATGTTATGAGACTTACAATGCTTATTACCACAAAACTCAGATCAAGTTCAAATTTGGGTAGCGTCACTTTTACCGTTCTTCAGTTATGTCCCTTTATAACTATATGATATGCAAGCGGGGGCATCATCTGTGTCCACATGTGGACACTATCCACATTTATTTTTTGTCATATGAAATACTCACTTATTATGAGTAATATAATTATATTTGGTATATGTGATCCTCGCTAGGTCTATATGTTGTCAGACAAGGTTCACCTAACCCCTACCTCATTTCATGGATTAGTGATCAAGGTAGAAGTTTCTTGGTCAAGCCAGTATCTCAGATACAGTTAACTCTCTTTATCACGAACTAGGTTGACTCGAAATTTCGGATGAGTCGAAATTTTCCCGTGGTCCCTAACTTTTTGTCATAAATATATATGTATTTCGACACCTGATGAGTGGAAACTTCGGTTGTGTCAAACCAAATTTACGGTCCAAGGTTAACAAAAGCATTTAAATTGCGTTCTTGGTGTCGAACCAATACACGTATGTCAAAACATGACCTCTGGAATTTAAATGAATGTACTATAAGGTCAACTATATTTGGTGTATGGAATTAATGTAAGGTGTGCATGTCAGACTGTCAGGTTTCATCTGATTTTGACCTCATTTTCATGGTTCATTGTTCAATGTTAATTTATTGTGGTTTGGTCTGTTTCTCAATACTATAAGCAATATATAAGCTGTATTTGGTTTCTGGAATGGTTGGAAGGTGTACATGTCTGACTTGCAGGTTTCATCTGACATTGACCTCATTTTCATGGTTGGTTTATTGGTCATAGTTAAATTTTTCTGGTTTGATTTATTTCTCAAATAATATAAGCAATAGGGACAGTATATTTAATGAATGGAAATATTGTAAGTTAGACATGTTTGTCTGGCAGGTTTCATCTGACCTTGACCTCATATTCATGGTTCATTGATCAATGTTAAGTTTTTTAATAGTGTTGTCCGCTTATTGGATACTGTTAGCTATAGGTCAACTATATTTGGTGTATGGCATGATTGTTAGGTGAACATGTCTGTCTGTCAGGGTTCATATGACCTTGACATCATTTTTATGGTTCATTGGTCAATATACAATTTTCGTAATTAGGTCCGTCTCTCAGATACTATAAGCAATAGTCTAACTATATTCGGTGTATAGTTTGAAATTCAATCATGATGAGTAAAGCAGGCGAGACATTTCAGCTTGTGCACTCTTGTTACATATAGTTATTTGATTTCATTTTGAATCGTTACAAAATTCATAAAAATGAATAAATTTTAGTATTTATACTTGCTTATAAAAATATTTATTGTCTCGCCACTTATCATTTGAGTTTGGAATGTCAATGTTATTGAGATAGAATTTTGATGCACACTAAACCGAATGGAGATAAACACATGGTTGCACAAAGACGAAGAGAGATGCCGATCCGAACCAAGAGAGCACCTGCTAGATTTAGAGACTTCATGTGTAGTGTGATTTTAAATATGGACTGTAATTATCTTGTTTTTTTCCATATACATGTTTGGTATTCTCAAATCAACACAAGCTCGAATCATGTGTGGTTCTAAGTCTTCTTTTGGCATCTTACTGAACCTCGGTTTGGGTTGTACTACTAACGATGAACACCATGTAATTGGATCTCCAGGTTCAACCATCTAAAAAATATCTTCTTGTATTCATTGTTCCATCCATTTCTTCAATGGGTCTTGCAAATAATAAGGCACTTGTCTAGGTTTCTGTGCTACCGGTATTGCATCTTGTTTCATTGAAAATTTTACCATAAATTCATCATTATGCTTCGAGTCTTGAATTTTTCCGATTCCATTGAATACATCGTTAAACTTACTCATGAGTTCTTCTATTTGTTTTGGTCTTTCCTCTACAAATTTTACATTTCCGCTCTGAATTCCTAATTCATTTGGCTCTTTTAATGTTCCATCTTCTTTTATTTGTAGCATGCCTGATTCAATAAATGTTTTCTTTCATATGAGTGGTGGTGAATTAATTTTTCCTTTAATCACAATAATTCTTGTTTTTATCCCTCGTGTCGCATTTCTCACTGTAGTAATAAATTCTCCTTTGACTGGTAAACTCCTTTGTAAAGTACTCAATTTCGTTTTGCTTTCTAATAATTCAGTTCCCTCTCTAGTTCTGTTTTTATATGCTCTGTGCTGGTACTCATCCATTACGTTGACGTCGGCTCCGCTATCTGATTCTATTTTCACTTGTACATCGCTCATCATAACTGCATGGTACTGTTCTTGCTTTGTCTCCAATTTTATGTACATTTATTTTCTTAATTGCTCCTAAATGATTCACTGTTCTTCCCAAAAACTCATCTTCTGAATATTCTTCTTCGCTTGTGTCTTCCTTTGTTTTTCTTACATTCCTACATTGATTTCTTTTTTATGTGTCGTTTATTCCTAAATCGGTCATTACTCTGGTTTACGAGTGTCATTTTCGATTTGCAAACTACAGCAAAATGATTCCATTTCTGACATTTGTTACACTGTTTTCCGTTGTAACATAAAATTTGTTCCGGCGTGATATTTGTTCCGCCGGAACTTATTTCATAGGAAATATGTTCCACCAGAATTTATATCACAGAAAATTTATACCCGGAATATATATTATAAGGAAATATGTTCCAGCCCTGTAAAATTTGTTCCGGAACTAATTTTTGACCAAATGTGAAATAAGTTCCAATATCAAATGTTTAAAAAAAAGTGAAATAAGTTCCTGTAATATAAGTTCCAAAATTTGGTATATTTCAAATTAAGTCAGCATATATGTATACGTAGATAATATGATTAAAAACAAATGAACAACTAAGATAAACAACTGTGATAAATATTTTAAACACACTATTTAATTTTTCTACAAATTCTGATATAAAGTAACATATGTTTAATTTCAATATTAATAAATAAATGATGGACGCTTAGTTGACGTTTTGGCTCGTTTGGATTTGCGTAGGACGGGAGTTGAGGTATCAACATGGCCTGATTCTAGAACACCTATCTTGTCATGATCAACAGATGTGTTGACAACAGACGTATTAGACATAGTTGACATATTAAAGTATGTGTTCAAAGATTCCTCTGATGACATGTCATCGGTTAACATGAAATTGGCCTGGCGCGATGGAACTTCAACATCTGAATCTGACTGATATACACTTGATACATGATGAACCTGTGCTACAGTCACAACTGATTTGTTCACTGCACTGACATTAGCTACGTTTTCATTTCTACTTGCAGTTGCCAAATTATCATCTTCCATTTGATCATATCCAACATCATCATCTTCGTCATTGTTGTTAGCATCAGGTTGATACCAAAGTTTCAAATTCTTCTGATTGTGAGGTCCAATATCTTTTTCACCATTAGAAAGCATATATATATATAGTTACCTTTGCCGCAATACTTTTTGATTGAATATGGGCCCTGATACCTCAATTGTTGTACTGTTGCTAGGCCAGCTTTGCGGCGAAAATGTTTTAATAAAACTTTTTGTCCTTCCTCATATGTTTGTTCAGATACATTATGGCGCTTATCATAATTAATTTTTGTCTCTGTTGAGCAATTTGTACATTTTCTCTAATTTTGTTTTCGATTATCTTTCTCCTTGCAACCAGCTCATCAACCATCTCCTCGTTAATTTCATTTTGCTGAACAATAGGCCCGATTCCCTTTTCATTAATTAATATTGGCTTTCTTGCATACATAGCTTCAAATGGGCTCACTTTAGTGCTATCATGAATGCCAACTCTGTAGGCAAATAATGCTTCGTTTATAAATAAATCCAATTTCTCTGGTTCTTTGTCCACCAATATATTGATCATTGTTTTAAGAGTGCCATTAAAATTTTTTACTAAACCATTGCTTTGGGGATGGTATGGGCGGCTTGTTGTAATATGTCTGATATTGTAATCTTTAAACAGATGGTCAAGAATTACTGTTGAATTCCCCACCACAGTCCGAAATAACTTCATTTGGAGGTCCAAATTTTAATATTGTATCTGCCAGTTTTGATGCGACTTCACAAGAGGATTTTGAGTAGATTAGTACAGCTTCCGTCCACTTTGAAAGATAGTCAACCATAGTCAAAACATACCTGAAAGAATGTTCGATTGGTAATGTTAAGCAATAAAGAGACATTTTTTACAATTTCTAAACTAGCTTATCTATTCACACAGTAGTGTTAATATGAAAACTTTCTGTCTAAAAATGAAATTCTCTAGCTATAGATCAATCAGTTTAAAAATATTTAAAATGTTCTGTTATCTAATTAAAATGTTCCTATATAATAGAATGTACATTTGTAGACAGAAGTAAACAAACAGTTATTTCCATTTATTATGTTTTCCTTTTGCAAACATATTATACTCAAACAAAATCAAAATTCATAAACATAATATATAATTTTAATGTTAACATGTAGAAAAAGAACCTTAATTTTAAAGTTGTTTAAAAAAAATTATTTTAAATTTTTAATTGCAAAAAATACATATATAAATATACCGTGTCATGTCATATTGCATTTCAGTTTATAAACTCATTGTAAATAATTGTTGAGTAAGACGTTAAAAAAATACTTTTTTTTTTAAACTAATATTTTGAAAAAGTTTCAAGTGTAACAGCTAAACAATTTATGTAACATATTAATTAAGTATTTATTATAAAAAGTTTTTATGTACATACTTGAATAATTCATAATTTTTTAAATATTTATTCAAGGCATATATACACGAAATAAAAATGATTGTACCTGTAGCCATTAGAAGATAATGGTTGCTTCTGTTGAGTCAGGAAAGGTCCAATCAGATCTATTCCTATCTTTCCCCAAACTCGCTTACCAACAGGGACAGATGTGAGCTCTGGGATTGCTGTTTTAGCCTTCTCGTTTTGTTTTTGGCAATTTCAACATTGTTGAACATATTGTTTAGTATCACACACAATGCCTTTCCGATAGTATCTTTCTGTTATCTTGTTCAAAGTTTTATTAACACCTTGGTGCCCACTATGGTCATGGCACATTTTCAAAATACTCTTGACTTTGTCTTTTGTCACTACAAGTCTTTAAATTAACTGATCAGTAGTTTTGTCCTTTTCAACATAGTACAAATTCATCTGTAACTATAAAATTTTTCTGAGTGATTTTTCTGATTCTTCTTTTTTCTGCCTCATTAGTGTCATTTGGGTATTTTTTTTTATCAAGAATGTAATTAAAATTTTTACTATACTCCACAGGATCCATATTGGATGTTTACACTTTTTATTTATTACATTATCAATATAATGCATGTTTTATAATGTACTTGAATGATAACTTTAAACTCACTGATGACAATGATTAGTATTAAAAATAAGTTGTATAACCAGTGGAACATATTTCACAGACAAGGAACTTATTCACAAGGTAAGGAACATATTTCACAGACAAGGAACATATTTCACAGACAAGGAACTTATTTCACAAGGTAAAGAACAAATTTCACAGACCCAGAACTTATTTCACCAGGTAAATTGTGGAACTTATTTTTATAGAGATGGAACAAATTAAATACATATTATCTGTGAAAAAAGTTCTCTCAGAATATATTTCCTGTGATATTTATTCCACTGGAACTTTTTTCACAGGAACAAATTTTGGCTCACACATGCAAATCTCTCATGTCATGTATCTGTAATGTCGTATCTTCTAGCTTGTGCACTTCTTGTAACATTTGGTCAAGTGTCCACTTTCTGTTGATCGTCTTTTTTGATTAGCGATTCATTATCTGTTGTTTGAATAATGTGTTCTAAATTTCTGTCATCTTGATTTTCAAACTCACAATCAGCAGCTCTCTCTCATAGTCGTGCCGCGTATGCCACTGTTGATTCTCCATTAATCGGTTTCATTTTCAGAAATACGTATCTTGCATAATGTTTATTCTTCTTTGGAGCAAAATAATCATTCAGTTTCTTCTTTAACTTCTCATATACATCCATACGTCTGTCTACGGGGTCAGGTGTACTTTTCTCTGATCTTGAAATCTCTTTACCTCTGTAAATAATCATTGCGTCCTTTTTGTCCTCGGGATCTATAATGCGAAAATATCGGAACTTCTTTCGATTCCTTCTAACCATTCCTCCTACTGACTTCCCGTGGCGAGATGATCCTCCGACGGTGTGAACGGTAAAGTTCTCAAATTTCTGTTTTCGGTCACAACTGTAATTCTTTCAGCCATGTTCCTTCTTTATGCTTTTAAATCTTTTCTTTCAATCGCTTTTCATCTTCTTTTACCCTCGTCGCCAAAGAAATAACTTAGGCATGTATAAGACAACAAAATTAACAGTGGAACGTATATTAGAATCTATATAAGAACGCATAACAAAGTAACCAAGGATGTGACGTTACATACGGAACACTAAAGTATAATGTTACGTTACGCGCAATTAAAGTCATTACAACTTTTACAAAAATCTTCTCGAAAACTTCTTGTACAACTGGATACCAAACTTGAGCACACACCAACACTGACGGACAACTCCTTATAGAAGTGGTTGCCCTCAAATGATGATGTTTACCAATTTTTTTGAAATTTTGGCTATTATCTTTAAAACTTTGATAGATAACGTGGAACTGTAATGGCAAGAATGTTCAGCAAAGTTATAAACCAGGCGATTTTTTACCGATTTTTGTGGTTTTATTTTTGCGGAAACTGGAGTACATAGGAAGAAACTAAACGTCGAAAATGATCAGCAGGACAAGATCTACAAATAAGTCAACACTGCCAAAATTGTCTTTCGACTCTTTATAGGAATTACTGCCATTGAGGACGATCTTAATGCCTTTGTGTTTTTTTTCGGGAACAATTGTTGATAGAGTTATTGCCCTTAAATTAGATTTATACCTATTTGTGTGTTTTTGTTGTTGTTGCTGAAACTATCGGAGATAAACTGGAAACGTAAAAGACCAAAACGTTGATAAAACTTGTCTTACCTCCATGTCCCCGCAGATAAATCCCCGAATAAAATTGTTTTTGTGTGTAAATCACATTCGTAAAATGCTCAATAACGAAATCAGGCATTGACAATTCACGTGGAAACACTTTATATACGCTAACGACACTTACCAAAGAGGAAATCTGGAACAATCATAGGTGTATTCTACGTTCCTTTTGAATTTCAACCAAAGATGAGAACTTGATCTTCCTTCACTGTGCTGGATACCAAAATTATGGGTGTCCTTACACATAACATTATATTGCTGGGTCTGTCGAATGCCCCACGAAATATCTTTCCAAACTATAAACATCAATTTTATCAGCAGTCAAGTCCGGGTGTCAGAGTTACTGTGAACCTACCTAATCTAGGGACAGTGTGAATCAGACATGGATACTAAAAGACCAAAAGAACTTAAGTCTCTTTCCTCTTGCAATAGCATAAACAAATTTGATTTTCTACCCTTTACGCTAGTATCTTAGCTTACACGTTCTACTGTTAAGGTGATATTCCATCAATAATTAAAGCAAAGTTTGATGACTATGTGCAACGCATCTATCTCGTCGAAGTTAAAATACCGAAGAATACCAAAGACACAGCTACTAGTAAGCCTGCCTCATATCTTGACTCACATCTAGGGACGGTTGAGAACAAAACTTACGATGAAAGGGATGATTTCAGCTTTGTAATTGAGAAATTTCCATTTACTAGTATATTTGGCAACACTACAGATCACTACAGCAGCGCCTGTATATGGATTATACATCTCCCAGTTGATACGATATTCCAGAGCTTGCGTTTTCTATCATGATTTCCTTAAACTTGATAGAGGGTTGTTGCTTACAAGGAAGATATTGAACCAATTGTTCAAAGTGGTAAAGTTGAAGCTATTCCTTCGAAAGTTTGACGAACGCCATCACGAGTTGGTTGACCGTTATTGAATTTCTGTGTCACAGATGACCACTGATATGTTACAATTATCGTAACCACAATCCCGTCTTTTTTTCGTTGATAGTGACATCACAGAATTAGACTTATCATCGGATTTGTATTTTCATGAGCAAGACGAAGAGAGCCATATGTGGAATAGGAACTGCTTACCCTTCTGGTGCATCTGAGTTCATCATCGGTTTATATTGGGGTTCGTGTTGTTCAGTCTTTAGTTTTTTTTATATGAAGTGTTTGTTGACTTTTTCGTGTTTTCGTCGTTTATCTGTTTTTGCCATGGCGTTGTTAGTTTTTCTTCAAGCGATGAATTTTGAAATTTTCCGTTGGTTTCTTCATATTATTTATTGGCCTTGAAAGATGATAGATTCCCCCTTTTTTTTTGCTTTATTGTCAGAAACTATCATAAACATTCTTATTGCATTGTATTAATTTTTTTCAAAAATGCCAGGTTAGCAAACTTTTTCCTTAGAGCCTTAGTTTTCCGTATAAGAATATCTTTCTTCAAATTTTTGAAATCTCTCAGATTACCATTCAATATTTATTTCGTAAAAGTTAATTCATGTTACGCCCATCCCCATTTTTTTGAATAACAGATCATGTACATTCCAAGTTCTAATAATAACCCTTTTGTCCATCTGAAAGTTGCGTATAGACCATAATTGATATGGATATCTGGAAATAATTCAATGCAGCAAACTAAATTGCTGAATCTCCAAATCCAAGTATGTTTTTCAAAGTATTATTACAATTTAAGTAATTTTATACAATGTCGCGAGGTTTAACATGTTTGGGTGCGCTCGAGCCTTCCCTAACCTGGGACAGTGGTGTAACATCGCAACACACGAACAAAAAAACCAGTTGGAAAGGCACGAAGAACATAAAAACAAAAAAGAACCAAAAAAAAAAGCAAACCACAAAATACTGATATAAAAGAATGTATATATTTACATGAATCATTATCATTAATCATATTAAACACGTAAAAGAGCAAGCAATGATACAAATGACTGTTTCTTCTGGTTGACATGCTATGTCAACACTATTACATATATTGTTATAAACAAATAGACAAATAAACTATTTCATCATCAGACAAGTTAAAAAAAATCATCATTAAAGTATACCAATGAACATTACATGTCTTAATTCTTCAAAAGGGAAAATTTAAAGGTACATGTTTTTCATCTACAAAAATGTTGCAATTAAAACAAACTCTGTCATATAGGCTTTTCCTGTCAATGAGACCAGTTTCAATATTTGATGGTGCACACCTGGAAAAACCCCTACGATGACGTAATGGTAGTTTCAGTAGCAAGTAGTTCTCAGTGTTATGTTTACTTTAATAGTTAATATGTTCTCAATGTATATATGTTAAAAATCTTATAAAAACTCATCAAAGATACCCGACAAAAGAATCACTTAATTCTTATATCTACATTTTTATGCTTGAACCATTAATTAAATTACGAGTTAAATAAAACAATTGCTTGTATTCCTTTGCCTTGTAGTGACGTTGTAATGAGGAGCACGTGCTATCAATATTTGTCATTAATCTGGCATTTTATTGGGAAATGAAATATAATTTTGGAACGCCTCACGATTCTGCGAGATACTGAAGTTTGAAATTTGCATGTATCATGTAGAAACACATTTTTTTTAATTTTTCAATACTTTTCCGAAAAAATAACACGAGTTTCAAACAAAAAAAAATTATTTTCAAATGGGTTTTTGCAAAGTGTTCTCAAATTCAAACGCATTTAAGTTAGTCCCTGAAATGAAGGTGGACTGTGATAAAAATTTTGTTAATAATATAACTATCGGTAATAAAAAGCAGTAGACAATTACCTTGCCTATTTAAAGGCACACAGAAAAACACATACTGTTGATTTCTTGTTGCAATTTCAGCATTCTTGAAGAAGTGCACAATCGATTGCAAAAGAAAAATAGGGGTACATGTACTCAGTTTTAGCTAAAAATATAAAAACTAGTTTTTTTTAAATGCTGGAGATCTCATTTCCATTTGTTGTTGCTCAATTACGTCGCAGTGTAATCTAAATGCAAACTTTCCTATCAACGTAACCGATTTGATAAAGTTTATAGTTTTCCCGCGTTGTTTGGATGCTTAGCAACTTGCAAAAACAATGTGTCAAATTTTTATGCATTTTTATATATCTACCATTGCTAATATATCACATGCCCTTAATCAAATTTGTTCAAGTAAAAATAACTGTAATCGTTTTGCATTACTCTGACTGAATAAAATATACACTTGGGCTTTTTCCATTCGAAGCACTCATAACTACATAAAAAAGTCCTTAAATGATAAATAATCATCTTAATCATAATAAACTATATCATTTTTAAAAGTTTCAACATAAAATTTTTATTGTTATGTGCATTGGAATTTAACAATCTCATTAAAATCAAATCTTTCACTCTGCTCCTCATCAGATTGGCAATTTAACAAATTTTAAAAACTGTCCTTCCATTTTTGTAAAACTCAGTCCATATAATTTATAACATAACCATCATATTGCACAATCTCATTTGGCATTTTGGATTGTCTTTCATTTCCATTACCCATATTAACTATTTTACACCACAATTGTAAAAACACCCAAAGTAACTTATTTCAATCGAACTGAACAGAATTAAATAACAATGACGATGAAAAACAATAGAAAAACAAATGAAAAACAGCAGTCAAACTTTTTGCGATAATAAGTTAAACCAATATTTTGGTATTGGCACCGTTTTTCGATCTTTCATTGTCAAAATTAAAGCGACAGAAAATTAAATCATTACAGGTAATTAGCATTGTTAAGACATATTTTTGGGATGAATTATATATTATATCCTAGACAAATCACCTCTGAAAACACAGCAACACAATTTCAACCTTCTGCTATCAGTACTTGTGTCATAAAGTCTGTTGTATATATCATTTTATTCTGGTATCACCTAACCTGAACAAAGGTATGCAGAAAAAACATTTTATTTTACATTATTGCGTTGTACATTTGTTGAGGAAACATATAATATGAGTTACATTATAACGGTATCAGGAGCAGCACAGCCGACAGGTTAACATCATAGAGAATCCAGTTTGTCAGTTTGTTGAACTGAACTGTGATCTATTAAAATTAATAGTTATATTGGCAAAATAATTAGAACCTTTAAAAAAGTTTCCCTTAATTGACTAACTCCAAAAACAATGAAAACAGAGCATCTCTGTATGATAGATTATCAATTATTAAACATATATCTAATAAGGAACATACATTTACAAAACAAATACTGTGGTAGTTAGTAGCAAGAATATACTCAGTTATTATACATGTCCTCTAATACATATTCCCACATTTATACACTCGTACGTAAAAAGATGCACAACAGTTTATCTTGACTATGCATCGCATCTTTGTTTTCATACTTAAGGCGAAAATTAAACAGACGTAAGATAACACTTTAAAATAAAAAGATATGTGCAAAGAAAACGTACGTACATCGGGGATGGGGTAATTTAAAATGTAATGGTAATTAAGTGTAATGCATTACAATTTTCCATGTAATGTATTGTAATGTGTAATTGAGCATTATTCAAATTACATGTAATGGTAATTTAATTAATTACAATGAAAAAAGCATGTAATACTAACTTACTTTTCAATTACATTTCAATACCATGTACTTTTATGGTGTTAATGATAAGAAATTATGTTAATATTGATTGTAAAATGATATTTATTTCACAAATATCAATATTCCAGGTACATTTTTTTTAATACACAAATCTGTGTTTTATTCTAAAGTTTTGATATTGTTTATTTGACATGCAGAAACGTCGTACATTAATGTATCATGAGTGGTACATTGAACATTTTTTGACGCTTTTAACTTTACACGTTTGTCAACAGAGACCTAAGCCTGTTATCTGGACGACTATGGTAATTGTATACAGGACAAATTTAGGAATAACACGTTTATATGTGTTAAAAAACAACTTTACACTACATCAAAAGAACCAAAGTCGAAGCTTTTGCCAAGCCATTTGGACTTCATCCATCTCAATAGGCCATTGAATTAGAAGAACATCTTTCCAAATAGTGGAAAATTCCTTTGGAATAATATCCAAAGGGATATCTCTTGTAATAACAACAATCTTCTGCAGGTTTTTGGAAAACTTTTCATACTTTGCTCGCTCGATTTCAAAACGAGTCCATTCATTTTGAACAATTGACGGCGTTACTAGAAATATTATGTGTCTGCATCTGTTAATGGACATAGCTCTTTCCGTAGCAATCGATTCGCCTACAATGAAATCTCTATCTTCAAAGCAAACTTTGAATCCCCATTCGTCCTCTACTTTCTCTTGCAATTCTTTCACAAAAGACACGCAGTCATCGGAATATGAAATGTAAACGTCATAATCAAAAGTTAGCTCGAGACCTTTCTCAGCAAATCTTCGGAAATTTCGAAAGAGAAAGAACATTATCCTCCATCTGAAATTGTATAATAGAGCAATACAAAGCACACTCGATAAAACAGAAACCAATAATGAAATGCCTAATTTGATCCAGACGGTAGTATCACAGTCGACGAAATAATGATGTAAGTCTTCAGCGACATTTCTTGTATAGTTGATACTTTTTCTTGAAGAAACCCAACAAGAATAATTACCATTTTTATCTAACTTTACTTGTGTTGTCGAAATCCATCTCAGGAATCTCGTTGTGTCACACGAACAAATTAATGGATTATTACTAAGATATAATTTAAAAGTTCCATGTTTTTTGTGCATGTTATCAATCCAATCCAGCATATTCTTTCCAATTGTTGTTAATTGATTGTACGACAAATCGAGTTCATCAAGGCTATAAAATGTTGTAACAACATCTGGAACAGTCTCAAGCAAATTATGAGATAGATTGAGCTGTTGTAGATTAAGAAGTTGCCCAAAAGAATTGGCTTTCATTTTCCAGATATAATTATAAGATATATCCAAGTTGATTATATTGGGACAAAACTTTAATATTGTTGTATTAGTTTGTAAAACATTGATCAAGTTTGTTTCTTTCAAAATAAGTGTTTTAAGATGGATTAAAAATGGAATTTTTGCCTCTCCAATAGTTTTTACTGAACTTATACCCGACAAATCCAAATGATCCAAACAGTTAAATCCTTCCATAGTTATAAGTGGAAAGAAATCTGTTTCAAAGTAAGAAATTTCAAGGTGACGAAGGTAGCTATTTTTTGCTTTTATTTCTAGAAAGGAACCTTCAGCCATCATATGAGTCATTCTAAAAAAATGAAGTTGACTCGGAAGTAATACTGTCATTGAATTATGCTGTCTTGCCCATTTACCTTGAACTTGTTCAACTCTTGTAAAGTTATCCTTTGTTATTACGTTAAGGAAAATTGGATTCTTGAATCCTAACGGAAAATATGAAAAATCTATTATTTTGATGTTGGTCATCTTGAACGTAAACAAAACGAAATCAACTTCCCAGCTATCCACACTAAAACTATTAGCAGATATCATAACAGCTTCAAAGCACTCTGGACGTTGAAACAAAACTAACGATTTGTTTTTAACTAATATAATGTTATTTGCGGATAAGTCCATTGTTTTTATACAGATAGTATATGTATATTTCATCATCTCTGGTGTAAGAATAACTGGATCAATTCTATGTTTTGAATCTGGGCGAGTTATTCCGCGAAAAAGAAGAGCATCC
This sequence comes from Mytilus californianus, assembly GCF_021869535.1. NCBI lineage: Eukaryota > Metazoa > Mollusca > Bivalvia > Mytilida > Mytilidae > Mytilus > Mytilus californianus. The sequence continues at coordinate 84,024,565 of NW_026262679.1, forward strand.
ATTGTTTTGTTCTGAAATGGATGTAAAATGTTTAGGGCCTGTGTTAAATGAATATTGCTGTTAGTAAGATTTAGTACTTTAAGATGTGGAAACGGAACTAGAACGCCACCTTCAATGACAACAAAGTCTTTACAAGTTGTCATGTGGAATTCCTTTAAACTTACCGGCATTTCTAAAAATGTTTCATTGTTTAAATAATTTACGAGACAATAATCAAGACTCAATTTTTGTAAATTGTACAGTTTCTTGAAGTGCTGTCCAAACGTTGCATTTAACACAAGATCGATGCTCAGCTCACGCAAGTTACTGAGTCCGTCGACGGGAATTTTATACGGGTTGTAGCCTGGAGTTTTCATATTTCTACTTATGTCTAAAACTGATAAATTATTTAAGGACTCAAACACTCCATGAGGATACGATTCAGACACATTCAGATAATTTCTAGACAAAGACAAATGTCTCAATAATGATAAGCTACAGAAAGCCGTAGTATGCAACCATCTGATGTCATTATTATCAATTATTAGATATTCTAGATATTTATATCTATGAAACCCGTTGGCATCCAGTCTGGTCAGTCTATTATAACTTAAATCTAATTTCTTTATATCAGGTGGTAAATCCATCGGAACCGATGTAAATCCTTGATATTTACACAAAGCCTCTTTATAGCCCAACATATTTAGTGTGATATTGCATTTCGCAAACACAGTTCTATATGGACAAACACATGTAATACACACAACTATGAAGATCCACATATCATCCATTTACCAGTGAAAGCGATATCAATTCAAAGCTAAAATACGTCCTGCTATAATCAAATATTTAACTACTGACCCAAACTCATGTTGTCATGGTCGAAAAAGCGGCAATGATTTAAAAGTAAAACCGATCAAGTGTTAAAAATTGGGATTATTTACATATTATGAATACGATAACCTGTTTAATAAAAACTAAATACCCATACTATTTTTCAACACAATGATAAGACATTGAAATTTGAATATGTACACACCGGGGTATCATTTGTTTCCACTAGTGCGTCATACCGTTAAGTATAGTGATTTTGTCATGATTTAGTGCAGTAGGATATGATTTTGTTCAGTGTTTCTGCACGACAAACAATGAAAAAATGTAAACATCGGATTTTGTTCTAAATGAAGTTATGGAGATAAATTATTAATGAGCTTTGTTTATAGCTATTATGTTTGTAAATAAAAATTCTGCATCATATCGGTAATTATATGAAATACAAATATAACGCTTAGGAACGGCAATTTTTAAAAGTAAGGTTATTTGTTTTTCACACATAAGAAAATGTTCTGTTTTCTGCGTGTTACAACAAATTAAGTGTTATTACTTGCAATTGCTTTTAAATATCCAGAAAAAATCACCACTTTTGAAAAAAATTCAATATTTATAAATAGTGTCATGGTTTGGTTATGTCATATGAAACTTCAAATTTAAAAAAAAAGTTGAATATGTTTAATATACTTGAATGGCAAAGTTGTACTATAAAACAAGTGAACTTTCTTGTAAAAGAAAATCCTTATATTATCAAAGTCTTCATAAATGTACTACTACTGAATTATTGTCTTCCCGTACACTAATTCACCGATATTTTCCCGTATGCAGTGACCTTAACTACGAGACCTCTTATTAGAACTTCGGCCCCCGCACAGCGCAAGTGCCAGGGGGTAAACCGTGATGAAAATTGTAAACAAACGTGCACTGGAAGGTAAATAGTAATTGTTTGGTTCGTGTTCGCCATAATTCAGTTCTGTAATTCATACACGTGTATCATACATATGAAATAAATTAAGAGAGGTAGAAAAAAAAATGTGGTGCAATTATTCAAATAACTTTAAGTTTATAACGTTATTGAAAATACATGTATAAAATGACGACAAGGATAAACAAGTTTCAATGATATGGTTCTGTCTTGGAAAATGCCGGAATGTCTTTATGAAATTACGTATAATAAAGCTACTACTTTTTATTTCAGAATAAAGTTCTGCTGTTAATGTTATGAGCAGACAAATGTAGATTAATTTTCATTTCTATGACACCTTACTTTACTATGGAGATCAATTCCTCCGAATTAAACAGACAAAAAAGATGACACAATAAAAAAAGAAAATGTGGTATGATTGCCCATGATACATCAGAATGACGTGGATGTAAGCAACTATACGTCACTGTTATGCTTTTAACAATGATCAAAACCATTACCATATAGTAACTATAAAAAGTCCCAACATGAAAACATGTGAAACAGTTCAATTATGAAAACAAACGACAAGACAAGACTGGTTATATATCACAGCTTCATCGCATCATTCCTCATATCGTAATAACTATATAAAAGAAAGAAAATTAGATATACCAAGGAGATGCTAAACATGTACAGAAAACTATTCGGAAAAAACTTTCGACGAATACTTTTATTTAGCATTTAGGTTTAATGACATATGATACAGTAGCAAGAGCAGATACTAATGCATCCAAATTTAACGCGTGGTTTTCATAACGTCGCTAAAGAAAAGCATTCAAAATTCGCGGAAATATCACTAACGTCATCAAATCGGTTACGTGGTTTTGACAGTATTTGGAAAGGAAAAAGAAACTAATGTTTATCTAAGCACCCAAAATCTACTACGGAGCATCAAAGTCGATGCAAATGGTAATTGTTACTTTTTTTATCATAAATAATTTCGTATATGACAGTAATTTGTATAGAGTTTTAATGTACGGTGGGGATTATTGCACGACGATCTTGCATTAAGAATACACTGCGACGTAATTCAGCGCCAAAAAAAGAGAATGGGATCGCAAGCTAAAAAAAAAAAAAAGAACACCAGGACCCTATTTTCTTCTTTTGCACTCGATTATGTACGGCTTTAAGAATGTTATATCGAAATTGCAAGAAAAAATCACCGGTAGATTTTTTTATGAATGCATTTGTATTCACATTACATAAACTGCCTGATAACGAAAGAAGTAATTGGCTATTCACTTGGAAACTCAACATATAAGTCCACGACACTTATCAAAGAGGAAATTCGATCAATAATAGGTCCTTCCTATTTTCCTTTTAAATTTCAACCAAAGATGAAGAACTCTTCCTTCACTGTACTGGATACCCAAATTGAGTGCCCTTTCCCACAACGTTATATTGCTGGGTTTGTCAAACTATTCACATAAATTGTATCAAAGCCGGGTTTCAGAGTTACTGTGAAACTACCTATTCCAGGGAGGTGTGTGTAAATCCGATGTGGATACTTAAAAATCGAAAGATGTGTTAGGATATTAAAAATCTAAGTCTCTTTCCTCTTGCAATAGAATCAAAACATCGTCTTCCCTATAATTTACACTAGTATACCCAATTCTAAACTTAAAGACTGAAAGAACTAATCCAACTTTGTTTCATAAAAAAGAATAGTCAACGTATATACAAAAAATATTGTTTAAGGAAGGGATAAATCATGATTTGTAAAGAAAGAAACCACTCTAATTCAAACAATAAATTATGTGAAACTGACATAATCTAGATGCTTTGTATTTAATTAACAACATATTTGTTGCGTTTGGATGACGTGTTTTTCAACAAACAATCGGCATTCGTATGGGAACCTATTGTATTGCTCGACTTATACTTTTATTCATATGAGAGACAGACTTTATACAGGAGCTTGATAGGAGGAATGAAAGGAAGCTAGCTTTATCCTTTAACTTTAGATGATGTACTATTAATAAATAAGGAAAATTTTGTGACTATCTTGAACGCATCTATTTCGTCGAACTTGAAATAAAAGATACCAGAGATTAGTCTGCCTTATATCTTGACTTACATTTAAGGGTCGGTTGATAAAATTTTACAAAAAAGGGATGATTTCAGCTTTCGATTTTCATTTTTATTTACATTACAACAACGCCTGTATATGGAGTATATATCTCCCTGTTGATATGATATTCCGTAGCTTGTGTTTCCTATCATGATTTCTTTGATAGAGGCTTACTGTTCAGAAGGAAGCTGTTGAACCAATGGTTCAAAGTGGTAAAGTTGAAGACGGACGCTATCACGAGTTGGTCGACCGTTATGGAATATATGTACTACAGATAACAACGGATATGTCTTAACTGTCGTAACCACAATCTCATATTTTTGTCCTTAATGGTGACATCACTGAATTAGACTTATTACCGGATTTGTACCTGCACGAACGCGATGAGTGCCTTATGCGTAGCAGGCACTGCTTACCCTTCCGGTGCACATGAGATCACACTGGTTTTTAGTTGGGTTCGTGTTGTTCAATCTCTAGCTTTTAAAAAAAAATTGTATACAGTGACTGTGGACCGTCTTTTATGCGCTCTCAGCTTTTCTGAAACCGATGAGTTTTGAATGTCCACATGGTAACTTCTTTCTCTTTATTTGAATTAAATGATTTAAAAGCATTGACATTTTTTTTCTCATATTTTTTGCTTTACTGTTAGAAACTATCAGAAACATTATTATTGCATTGTATTACTTTTATTAAAAAATTCCAGGTTAGCAATATACGTTCCTTATAGCCTTAGTTTTCAGAATAAAATGTTTAGAATACCTTTTTTCTAGTTCTTGAAATCCCATCGATTGCCATTAATCTACTAGTATTATATATTGTCCTTAGGTATGACCAAAAATTAAATAATGCGTGCGAGTAACCCCCATTCCAATTTTTAAAGTACAGATCCACTACTTTCCAAAATATAATACTACAAGTAATAACTTGACCAATTTCCCTTTTGTGCATCTGAATGAATATCAGGAAATAATTTTTTTTTATAAAGAAGCAAATCAAATAGGTGAATCTCTAAAGTGTTATTTAAATCTAAGTAACTTTACAGCACTCGATCCTTTCCTAATCTGGGACAGTAGTGTAACAACACAACACGCGAAAAACACTGTAAACAGCAGTTGGAAAGGTGGGGAACCTCCCCCCAATCATCATTAGAATAAAGTATATCAATGACATGTTTTAAATCTTCATAACGGAAATGTTAGAGTTAATGTTTTTCATCTTCTAAAATGTTGCAATTAAAACAAAATCTGTCAGATTGACCATTCCTTCTCTAGCCACCAGTTTCAATTTTTAATGGTGCAAACTTGGAAAAACCTGTACGATGACTTAGTCGTATGTTCGATATCAAGTATGATCAGTGTTAAAGTGTACTTAATGTGTTATTCTACTATATATGATAAATTTATTTCCTTTAGGTAAATTATCACTTATATTACAATTTCTTTCACAGTCGTGTGATTTTAACACCTCCGTCCCTTAATGGCAGCTATGGTTTTATTTACAACTATCTTTCTTTACAGACCTTTTAAACTTGAAACTTAAACCGACTGCTTTCCGTTTTTGTACAGTATTTAAAAATATTTGTTTACTGCTTTACACCTAGCGGTTTCTCATCCGTATCATCGAACACAGCATTATTAGAGATATATCAAATAACGCCCTTGTAAAATATCATGGCGCAATTCTGCACTGTCATGATTCATACAAAATCTAGAGTGTCAAAGCCGAGCCATAATTAGTGACATTTCAAACTATGATATTAAATTCGTTCATGTAAATATAGTGTTGGAAACCACAATTGAGGGGGTAGTAGTATATAGGAAGTTAAAAAAAGTCGGGATGTGAAATAATGGGAGCAAAAAATGACGGAAAAAATGACATAAAAACAGGATTTGGGAAATGGTAGCACCCCGTGTCACACCCTCACAATGAGATTTATATTTAATGATAAGTAAACCTAATTTCGACCTGGCTCAATTTTTGTCATAAGTAATAGTCTTTAAAAAAGTCAGTTAACAATAAAAATTATTGATAACTTGAAACATACTCAATATTTTCACAATTTAAGGTAAACTGAAAATCTCATCTTGTTACAAAGGGAATTCTTATTTGTATCTCATTTGATTTTCTAATATTAACATTTAAACAATTATGATTACATCGCATATTAAAACATTGAATATTTTTTTGAATCTTTTGTATTTTCTACCATTTAAAACTGCATCACCAGCAGAAAGCAAGACGAATAATGTTTTACCATCAATACCAATGCTTAAAGACTTAATATCACCAATCAAATGATTTCTAAACATAAGTGTTGATAATACACTTAACATTTGAAAGCGTAAATACATATTGCACTAACACCCAAGGTTAAATACCAGTACTCTACCAATTGAATCAAATGCTTTCTTAAAACCAATGAAGATTACAAAAGTTGACAATAAACTTTTTTTGCGTTCAATAATTCAGGCCAATGTACTGTGATATATTGAGATCACACCATTTATAAAACCATTTTTAATAATCATTTATTAATTCCCATTCAATTAACATATCATTCAAAACTCCACAAAGAAGCTTACGTGCAAAATAAAGGCAACAGTAGTATACCGCTGTTCGAAAACTCATAAATCGATAGAGATAAAAACAAATCCGGGTTACAAACTAAAACTGAGGGAAACGCATCAAATATAAGAGGAGAACAACGACACAACAAAAACACAACATTAAAATGTAACACACACAGAAACGAACTATAATATAACAATGGCCATTTTCCTGACTTGGTAAAGACTTGGCAAAGAGAGCTTGAATAATGTCCTTATATGATAAAGGACAGGTGCGATCTTTTGGTAAACATTTTGGTATAAGAGTTATAATACCTTATTCCAAATACATTTTGGCACTTTACCAAATTTAAAACATACATATAAATGGTATACAAAACCAACATGATTTCCCTTTGATTGTTCCTTAACTTTTTGATACAAAGTAAATTGCGTTATGCATTTTCAAAATATGCAATAAAGATGTGAAATCAAAACTTAAATTTCGAGATACTCCAGATTCAAATTTGTATGATTCATTTAAAAAACAAAAAATTTTAGTTTTCAATAGTTTTCCGAAAAAATAACACACTATAGCTTTCAAACAAAATGAGATATTTCAGGTTGCACTTTGTAAATACAGCTGTTTCTCAAACCACGCCTCTTTTGGGGAGATATTTAATATTCATAGGTATGTTAATTTGTTAACGTACTGGTTCCCATTGATGATCTCTGTGTTTCATCTCATAGAGACATCACTTGGGAATGTAACCAGTATAGAAAAACATGGTAGCGGCTAAATTTTAATTCTTCGGAGGTCCAAAAATGGAGGTAAGGGTAGTATAGAATTTTAGTATAAGTTTAAACTCTTAGAAGTTCAGGGCATATAAATGTTGAAAGTATGCCGCGCATGAGAAAAATGCCTACCCCTGAGTCATAAAACAGTTAATTTAACTGGTAAATGCTATGATTTTTTATTTTAAAGGTCTTTTATAAAGTAAACAATAACTGTGCTATGAAGTTATGCAAAAATCAGATGTAAGCAGTCATTTCAATCAAACTTTTAGTGAAGTTATGCAGCAGACTGATATCTTCATAAATACAACTTTTGCAAATATGGCTTTGTTTAAACACTTCTAGGGCATATATTAACTAACTTATGTTAGATATATGGTTAGGGATGATACTGTTGTGACAAGAATTCTAAACTGACCATTTGAGGCAGAAATTGTGAACTTTCATTGACAAATAGGCATACAGTAAGATGTGGACTGGAGACACAAGCAGGATTGGATACTTTGTATAATCTTGAATGTTGGAATGCTTAACTACTAAACAATACATTTATAGTATTCTAAAATGCTTTCAATTTGTTATCAGAATAGTTCAAACAGGTTTTAGACAGTTCATGTCAGAAAACATGCACATAGGGTAAGCTGGCAATAATTAGAGTCTTGTTTTCAAAATCTTTAAAAAATAATTGAAACAGGGGTAGGGGTATAAAATGTACTGTAAAAGGAAACTTAGAGTATATGCAGTGATTTCTTTAAGGCTATAATTCTGATAAATAAGTATTGTTGTGAGAAAAATTGTTTTTAGAGAGTTTTCTATTTGAATAAATGTTTGTATAGGTTGCACTTTGTAAATACAGCTGTTTCTCAAACCACTCCTCTTTTGGGGAGATATTAAATATTCATAGCTATGTTAATTTGTTAACGTACTGATTCCCATTGAGGATATCTGTGTTTCATCTCATAGAGACATCACTTGGGAATGTAGCCAGTATAGAAAAACATGGTAGCGGCTAAATTTTAATTCTTAGGAGGTCCGAAAATGGAGGTAAGTGTAGTATAGAATTTTAGTATAAGTTTAAACCTTTAGAAGTTCAGGGCATATATATGTTGAAAATATGCCGCACAGCCCTATATTTTGACCTTTGAATAAAATAGTAGTGCATATAAACTTTCCGTTCTGAGATATTATTTTTCACGAAACTTCATAGTAAAAGTGTCAAAGTTTTAGCCACAAAGGGAGTTCCTTTGGGAAATTGCATTGTCTGTATTTACAGAATTGCAACCTTCACACCTTTTTTGCAAAGTGTTCTAAACATTGAAGGCCTATTTTTATGTCCATCAAATGAAGTTGGACTGCGATAACATTTTTATTTGTAATACAATTATCGATAAAAGAAAAGCCGTAGACATTTATTTTAGCAATTTGTTAAACTGGTAAATCATAAAGTTTGATAAAGATTATTTACTAAAAAAATAGAAGTTTTATGGTTTTTATTTGTCTCTCAAGTAATGTTGGTCTAATGCCAGGGAAATCCCTTTCACTTTTCGTATTCATTTTACGTCGATGACACGGGAATTGAACTTATGAGTTAAAAATGCTTAATTTGTATTCGATTATGTGTGCTGATGATACAGTTTGACTTCCTGATTTACAAATAATTAATTGATTGTGTTAGCGCTTATTCAAGTGCGTGAATATATCATACATGCTTGCTTACACTATTTGACCATATATATATATATATATATATATATGGTCAAATAGTGTAAGCAATATATATATATATATATAGTATCCAAAACTACTTTGTAAGTTTGGGAACACTACAAAGCAGAGGACATTGACATTGAAAAATTGAAAAATTATTTGATTTTCCATCACTCGTCAGTTTTATTGCGAACCCAATGAAAGTTTTCCACAGTGCCATCTCTATCTGGTCAAGGTATTTAAACTTTTGTAAGTTCTCTTGTCCCATCAAATGAATACAATAGCTATTGTTATCTGTGTAGTTTATTCACTGGGACCTTTAAATTTCTTCTAAGAGAAATCTATCACTCATTGATTAATTTACCTGAGTCATGAAAACAATTTCTTATATATAGACAAAAATACTTTTTTTATACTCATTAACTGCCTGTGATGATGTATTTATTCAAAATTGATAATATAATATCAATCTTTTCAATATAAACACTGATTTAATCATATAAATTTGATTTCTAACAAAAGTTTAAGTAATGTTCCCATTGAAATTTGCATTTTTTTGTTTTTGTTTAGTTATAGAATAATTTAAGTAGGTCTTAATTTGAACATCATTATTTTCAAGTTTTTATGTGTCAAACACACAAAAAAAAAACAAATTCTAAAGTTTTGTCAGAAATCAACTTTTATTAATGTTTGAATCACTATTTACATTCAACAAATTGAAAATATCTTATTAATATCGAATAAATACAACATCACATGCAGTTTTGAGTATAAAACATGTATTTTCGTCTATTTAGAAGATTTTTGTTTTACTCAGGTAAATTAACCAATGAGTGATAGATTTCTCTTAGAAGAAATTTAAAGGTCCCAGGGAATAAACTACACAGATAACAATAGCTATTGTATTTATTCAATAGGATAGGCGAACTTACAAAAGTTTAAATACCTTGACCAGATAGAGATGGCACTGTGGAAAACATTCATTGGGTTCGCAATAGTTGTTAAGTGATATTCGTCGGACAATGCGGAATAACTCTATATCTATATTGGTAAAAACTGTATGTGTTTTACTACTAGGGTTGTTGTTCCCGTTGTTACAGTTACCCAATTTAAATAAAAATAATGAAATAAAAATGAAATTCGATACCTTTATAATATTCAAAATCTGTGTACAGATGTAGAATCTTTAAATTTGAATAGTCAGTATGTATGTTTGATGCAGAATGCTATATATTAACACCATTTTGACATTTCTTTTGCAACCTTTTAAATTTTAGTTGTAATACCTACATGATATATAAGAATTGAATACTAAGTAACTTAAAAAAAATTATATCTTTTCGAAAAAGGCCCTAACTGTTGATTGTTTCATATTTTCTCTGCCGTTGTGGTTTTGTATTCTTTTTTACATTGTTATTATCTGGACACTGATTGAAATTTTGCTGTGAACAGTTGTAAAATGAATATATGCTATGAACTGTATTGCTTACAAATAAAGTTATCATTTTAATAAGATTTTCAATACAGTTGATTTCTGAAATTTCCAATGTGGATTATCATACGGCGATCTATAGTGGCTTAAATGTACGTCAATTGGACTGTGGCGGATATTTGTCTCATTGGCAAATGTTATAGTCTTGAGTTGTTTTTGTTGATACATTTAACAATGATTTTTCAAGTTTTGTACCGAAAGAAACTTAGTATGAAGATATTTTCAAAGTGAAACTAAACAAATTGAATTACTTGAACAAGTCGTGTTTTCCTTGACAATCAAATGATGCCTTCCTCAATTACACCAATCAATTCATTATTTCACTTCTTAAATGCACAGCTACACAAACAGATCTTTGTCGAGGGTAAATTTGAAGAATAAATTGAATCAAATATAAACATAAAACAAAACAAAACAAAACACTTTGGACTTTGTATTACTTAAAGAACTTACGAGAAAGAATTATTGTTTATTAAACATGTGGTCAATTATAAAAATATAGAATTTTTTTTCGATTTTTTTTTTTTGCGGGGAGAGGGTTCAGTTTAGCAAGTTTTTGAAGCTCAAATACGGGTCGGGTAAAATCCGAATATAGTCAATGTAAGATGACATGTCTTCCTACAGACTGTTACCTTGAAACATGTGAATAATTGGACATTCTCCATGCAGTATCCATGCCACATTAAGTTTGGTATCCCTAATGAATTTTCATATGACGTTCTGGAAGCCACCTACTACTAAAAATATTAATAAAGATATTTTATTTTCAAACATTTATTTATAGACAAATGGTTAGGAATTTTATTTAGATAGTAGTTACAGATCGTTCATTTGTAAACTTCTTTAGTTGAAATGTAGAAACCGAAAGATTGAAATGTGTGACGAACATTTAATCTTGTATGTGAAATATATGACACAATAAGAAAGATTTTTATTTACGCTACTCTAATTATTGATGAAGATCATCTTGTTTCAAACTTGTACAACTATTGTCCGTTCATAATGTCAAAGAATTCAATACTTTTGTAATATGTATAGCTCGCCGAAAAAAATCCGTTACTTTTAATTGTTGTATATAATTTTCTGTTGTAATTTCATATTGTTTGTACATAATTACTATTTTGGTCCTTATTGTTATTGTGTTGTGAAAATTTGTTGAATGTATATACTCTCTTATCTCTATTGCTTACAAACAAACGATATAATTTTTATTCTAAATTCAACAACGTTTGTTAATTTCTAAAATAACCAATTGGGATTATCCAATATTCTTGTTTTAAGATGATATTGTTTTGTGAATACATTTTAGCTATAACTTTGTCTATTATCGACCAACAGAAGCTAAGTATAAAGATTAATTTAGGAAGGAAAAAGTAAAACAACAAAAATACCGAACTCAAAGGAAAAATCAAAACGGAAAGTCCCTTAACAATTGGCAAAATCAAAAGCTCAAACACATCAAACGAATGGAAAACAACTGTCATATTCCTGACTTGGTACAGGCACTTTCTTATGTAGGAAATGATGGATTAAACCTTGTTTTAAAGCTAGCTAAACCTCTCACTTGTATGACAGTCGCATAAAAAATTCTATTATATTGACAACAATGTGTGAACAAAACAAACAGACATGTACTTAACTTAACTTAACGTGTAGTCATTTTTAAAAAAGAAATATCTCTTATTTTTCTTTCTTGCGAGGAGGTCAGCTTTACTAGTTTTTCTTTACTTATATGAAGCTCAAAGACGGGTCGAGTACCAATCTGTACAATGTATTCCTGCAGACCGTAACCTTGAGTCATGCTAATAATTGGACATAGTCCATGGAATATCAATCGATCATTACCATCTTCCTTATCTTTTAGTGTACAGTGCAGTTGCAGATTCAGGATTTTGAAAAAGCGAGAAGAGGAAGGGGTTAGCTAGAAAGCCATCATTTTGAGTGATACTTGTAAAAAGTCTGTGCATTTATCATATGACACTTGAGGTCAACCCGATTTTTGATGGGTTATTACCGCTCAAACTTATTTTGTGTTTTGTTTTGTGAACTGTGGTTTATCTGTACGTCTTTTTTTATGTGTTGTCCATTTCGGCTAATGGTTTTGTAATCGCACCCTCTTTATCTTGTGCGCTTTTAAATCTAGGCTAGAATATTTTATTAAAGTTTTCACTTTGTTGACAAACTGCATAACAATTAATATAATTACTAGCACGTCTACGATGATCAATAATTGAATATATTCTCATCAATTACATAAATATACAATAATATACTGTGCTGCAATACACTCAGTTGTATGTATAAAATTCTCGCAATATTTATCCCCATATTACACGTGTCAATAGTTTATATTGGCTGTGCACCAATTATTTGTCTTCATACTATTAACGATGAAATACTAGTAAAAAAAACATACAGGGAAAAACTATTTAAGATAAACAACAATAAACAAAACAAAAAGGGACAAGTTAACACATACACAGGTTTATGCATAGCACTGTTCATTTGCTTGACGCTTGTACCTTAACACTACATCAAAAGAACCAAAGTCGAAGTTTTTGCCAAGCCATTTGAACTTCATCCTTCTCGACTGGCCATTGAATTAAAAGTGCATCTTTCCAAATGGTTGAAAATTCCATCGGAATAGTATCCGAAGGGATATCTCTTGTAATAACAACAATCCTCTGCAGATTTTTGGAAAACTTTTCATACTTTGCTCGTTCGATTTCAAAACGAGTCCATTCATTTTTAACAATTGACGGCGTTACAAGAAATATTATGTGTCTGCATCTGTTTATTGACGTAGCTCTTTCCGTAGCAATCGATTCGCCTACAATGAAATCTCTATCTTCAAAGCATATTTTGAAACCCAATTCGTCCTCTACTTTCTCTTGCAATTCTTTCACAAAAGAAACGCATTCATCGGAATATGAAACGTAAACGTCGTAATCAAAAGTTAGCTCCAGACCTTTCTCAGCAAATCTTCGGAAATTTCGAAAGAAAAAGAACATTATCCTCCATCTGAAATTGTATAATAGAGCAATACAAAGCACACTCGATAAAACAGAAACCAATAATGAAATGCCTAATTTGATCCAGACGGTAGTATCACAGTAACCGAAATAATGATGAAAGTCGTCAGCGACATTTCGTGTATAGTTGATGCCTTTTCTTGAAGAAACCCAACAAGAGTAATTACCATTGTTATCTAACTTTACTTTAGTTGTCAAAATCCAACGTAGAAATTTCGTCGCGTCACACGAACAAATAAGCGGGTTAGTATTTAAATATAATTTAAAAATTCCATGTTTTTTATGCTGGGAATCAATCCAATCTAGTATATTCTTTCCAATTGTCGTTAATTGATTGTATGACAAATCGAGTTCGACAATGCCATAAAGCGTTGTAACAACATCTGGAACATTCTCAAACAAATTATGAGATAGATTGAGATGTTTTAGATGAAGAAGTTGCCCAAACGAACTTGCTTTGATTTTCTAGATAAAATTATATGATATATCCAAATTCATTATATTTGGACAAAAACTTAATATTGTTGTATTAGTTTGTAAAACATTGAACAAGTTTGTTTCTTTCAAGATAAGTGTTTTTAGATGGATTAAAATCGGAAGTTTTGCCTCTCCAATAGTTTTTACTGAACTTATACCGGACAAATCTAATCGATCCAAACTGTTAAATCCTTCCATAGTTATGAGTGGAAAGAAATCTGTTTCAAAGTAAGATATTTCAAGGTGACGAAGGGAGCTATTTTTTGCTTTTATTTCCAGAAAGGAACCTTCAGCCATCAAATGAGTTATTCTCAAAAACTGAATTTAGCTCGGAAGTAATACTGTCATTTAATCAACCTGTCCTGCCCATTTACCTTGAAATTGTTCAATTCTTGTATAGTTATCCTTTGTTACCACTTCAAGGAAAATTGGATTTTTGAATCCTAATGGGATATATGAAAAATCAACTATTTTTACGTTGGTCATCTTGAACGTAAACACGACGAAATCAACTTCCCAGTTATCCAAACTAAAACTATTAGCAGATATCATAACACTTTCAATGCTATGTTTTGAATCAGGACGAGTTATTCCGCGAAAAAGAAGTGCATCCATTGTTTTATTCTGAAATGGATGTAACATGTTGAGGGCCTGTGTTAAGTGAATATTACTGTTAGTAAGATTCAGTACTTTAAGATGTGGAAACGGAACTAACAAGCCGACTTCAATGAAAACAAAGTTTTTACAAGTTGTCATAGATTAATCGGCATTTCTAAAAATGTTTCATTATATAAATAATTTACGTGGCAATAATCAAGACTCAACTTTTGTGAATTGTACAGTTTCTTGAAGTGCTGTCCAAATTTTGCATTATATACAAGATCGATACTCAGCTGATGTAATTTACGAAGTCCACCGACAGGAATATTATACGGGCTGTGATCTTGAGTTTTCATATTTCTACTTATGTCTAAAACTGATTAATTATTTAAGGTTTCAAACACTCCATGGAATACGATTCTGATACATTCAGATAATTTTGGGACAAGGACAAATGTTTCAAAAATGATAAGCCACAGAAAGCTTTTGTATGCAACCATCTGATGTCATTATTATCAATTACTAGATCTTCTAGATACTAATATCTATGGAACCCGTTGGCATCCAGTCTGGTCAGTCGATTACAACTTAAATCCAATGTCTTGATATCAGGTGGTAAGTGCATCGGAACCAACGTAAATCCTTGATGTTTACACAAAGCCTCCTTATAGCCTAACACATTTCGTGTGATATAACATTTTGCAAACACAGTTCTATATGGGTAAACAAGTGTAATACACAAAACTATGAAGATGCACATATTATCCATTTAACAGTGAAAGCGATATCAATTCAAAGCTAAACATCTTCGTGCTATTATATAATATTTAACTACTGCACTCTTTTTGTCGTGGTAGAAAAAAGTTGCAATGGTTTAAAAGTAAAAGTCGATGAATCGTTAACAGTTGTAATTATTTACATATTATGATAATGATTACCTGTTTAATAAAAACTAACTACCGATATTATTTTTCAACACAATGATTTACACACCTGAGTAGCATTTATCCCCACAGGTGGTAACGTCATCATAGCGAAGAGTGTCTTGTATAGTGATTTAGTCATGATTTGTGCAGAAGGACATGAAATGCATAACAAACAATGGCAAAATGTTGTTTTTTTTCCAATAGAAGTTATGAAGATAAATTTCGTCTGATTTGAGTTGCTCTGTTTATAGCTATTAGTTTTTGTTAAAGCTAATTTTGTATTATCTAATAATATGACACATTTAACGCTTATGTACGGCAATTTTTGAAAGTTAGATTATTGTTTTTCACATACAAAAACAAATGCCTTTTTATGCGTGTTATGGTGGGGTTCGTGTTGCTCAGTCTTTAGTTTTCTATGTTGTGTTTTGTGAACTGTTGTTTATAGAAATAGGAAGATGTGGTATGAGTGCCAATGAGACAACTCTCCATCCAAGTTACAATTTATAAAAGTAAACCATTATAGGTCAAGGTACGGCCTTCAACACGGAGCATTGGCTCACACCAAACAGCAAGCTATAAAGGGCCCCAAAAAATTACTAGTGTAAAACCATTCAAACGGAAAAACCAACGGTCTAATCTATATAAAAACGAGAAACGAGAAACACGTATGACCTACATAAACAGACGACAAATACTGTAATCAGATTCCTGACTTAGGACAGGTGCAAACATTTGTCTGTTTGTCTTTTTCGTTTTTATCCATGGCGTTGTCAGTATATTTTAAGTTTGAATGTCCCTTTGGTATCTTTCGCCTCTCCTTTACAACAAATTAAGTGTTATAACTTACAATTGCTTTAAAATAATCTGAAAAATGTTTGCAAATAATTCAATATCTAAAAAAATATGGTCAATTTTTGGTTAAGAATGTCATGGTTTGGTTCAAGTCCACCATGGTTAAGTTCTGTATATAAGACATGTTTTTCATACATATGAAATAAGATGAGCGAGATAGATTAACAAATGTGATACAATTATTCCAATAATGTTTAATTATATAGCGTTATTGAAGGTTAAAATGAAGTAATTATTTATATTGGCGCCAATGGTAGCCTTTATTGGTTCTGCGGTTTTACTATAAAAAATCTGTTGACAAAAACTGTCATATTCTGAATTTTTAACACCATTGCTGCAAAACACATATGGTGCCCCCGCTTTTTTGATTGCATTTTTTGAGGGTACTCTTTGGTTCCGAAATTTTCGAAATATTATGAATGAACCACCCTTGTTTAATTTTGCACAGAAAATATTGCTCATCACAGAGAGTTTCCCCGAACTTTCTTGCTATTTCTACACCAAAAGCTAACACTCCTTTCTCACTATTTTAATTTTCTTTTCTTATTAACAGGGAAGCAGAAAAAAAATAACTCTACCTATTATCTTGGATGTAAAAACTAGGTGGCGCCAGTCATCTTTAATTACTTTCTTTTGACCTAAAATACATGTACAAAAGAGGGACGAAAGATACCAGAGGGACAGTCAAACTCATAGATTGAAAACAAACTGACAACGCCATGGCCAAAAATAAAAAGACAAACAGACAAATAATAGTACAGATGACACAACATAGAAAACTAAAGACTAAGCAACACGAACCCAACCAAAAACTGGGGGTGATCTCAGGTGCTCCGGAAGGGTAAGCAGATCCTGCTCCACATGTGGCACCCGTCGTGTTGCTTATGTTATTACAAATCCGGTTAATAGTCAAATTCGGTAAGTCACATTCGTGAAAAGGGACAAATTACGACAAGGATAAACAGGTTTCAATGATAAGGTTTTTACGTGAAACATGTCAAAGTCTTTATGAAATTACGTATAAGAATGCTTCTACTTTTTCATTTCAGAATTGAGTTCTGCTGTTAATATTATGAGCAGAAAAAAGGCAGTTTTTTTTTATTTCTGTGCCACTTCACTTCACCATGGAGACCGATTTCTTTCAATTAAACATACAAAAAGATGACAATATAACAAATAAAGATGTGGTATGATTGTCAATGATATAACTATTTACCAGATTCAAAATGACGTGGATGTAAGCAACTATACGGTTGGCTATAATTGCTTACTGGTTTTGTATCATGACTTCATCACATCATTCCTCATATCATAGTAACTATGAAAAAAGAAAGTTAGATATAACAAGGAGATGCTACAGAAAATTGTTCGGAAGAGACCTTCGACGAATATTTTCATTTAGCATTTACGTTTAATGGCATACAAAACAGTAGCAAGGGAAGATAATTAAAATACCACTTTCTTTCTGAAAGTTGTGCAATTTGTTCGAAAAAGTATTGAAAAATGATTTTACATAAAACATAAATTTCTAAAAATTCTCGAAAAGTAAGTCATGGGGGTATATTTTTCCTTGCATATTTCAATAGTGCATATCAACATTGTCTTTGTGTCAAAATCATTTTAAGATGGTGTCCGCTGGTATTCGGAGTCATTTACCGACAGAAGTAATATGTCTCGGGAAATTAGAAATCGATATTTTCCGAATAAAACATATACGTTTCATGAGAGGTCTTGGATATCAGAACTTAGATGAAAGGATAAAATTGCACAACCAGAGCCTTCTGATCTGGATTATTCAAAATTAAAAGTGATATTCCAAGCCAAGCGAGTGTGTTTTCTTTACCAACAGTTCTCACAACATCAATACAACTTGAATAATAATGGAAACCTATTATAAAGATCTCTTGATCTTTATATCGGCCTAATTCTACATAGATCATTTGTATGGTACCTTGTTATAAGTAAGTGACGACTTTTAAAGTTGATGAATTCTTTATTATCTTTCTTATCTTAAATAATCTAAGTTGTCAACATTTAAAAAATAAGAGGAATGACCAATTTACTATTATTATTTTTTCACTCAAGTAGCAAAAACCAAATAGATGTCCAAACCAACTGGAAATTGAATGTTAAAGAGTCTATATCATATACCTCAATTTGTTTTAACACAATTTTACGTATTTCAATAAACTCAAAAGGTATTTTGATACATAATTGAAAATTTTATATGTTTTTGTCATTTTTTGTTCTGAATAACAAGCCTAATTAAAATGAATTATTATGTATCAGCAATGCAATATTTAGCTTTGCTTCCAGCATACTTTCAACAAAAACGACCAGCATGCCAAGATCTACAGATTTTTCATATGGGCCGAAATCTTTAGTCGACTCACTAAAGGAGTTATTGCTCTTGAAGGACGATTGCTATTTATTTTGCGTTTTTTTTGTTGTTGTTGTTTCGGAAATTGATATAGTATATAGAGAACAAAATTTTACAGCAAAGATCATCATTTATAAATAAGTCAGATGGTCGAAATTTTCAAATGACTCCTTATAGAGGTTTCCCGATTTTCGACCGTACCAACCGTAGTACGAACTGGGAGCCGTCATTGAACTTTTGAAAATAATCCATATATGCCCTTTATGTCAACGTATGTTTTATGAATCATTATCAAAAGTATTTGGAGGATTTTTAGCTACAACTTGGTACTAATTTTATGTGGATATTTTTCCTATTCATAGCAAACGATATTGTGTGTACTCGATTATGCTTTAAACCAACCGTTGCAAGTAACCGTTGCACGAACAGTTTATAATTATGATTTATTTCCCCTGAAAATGTACAGGCAAAAACAGAAGCTAAATATAAAGCACATTCATCTTTGATCTAAAGTTCGCCTGTTATATTGATATATTGATATAACAGTATAGAATGAATAGGTTGGCATTTTTTGGGTAGGCGTTTAGAAAACATGATAGAATAAGACATACAAAACTGACCTCATTAAAAATGTATTGATGATGAACTTGAATACAAAACCGGTTGCGCAATTGATTTTACATATTTAAAAAAAAAACTCCTGTGCAAATCACCTTAAAGTATAAAAATGTAAATCCGACTGAGCAAGTCTCTAAGTATACATATTAACTTATGTCATATCGGTAATCAAAACACTTTATTAATAAATAATCAGTATCAATTCTTCGCATTCTTTAATAGAATTTAATATTGTCACTTATTTGAGTAGTTCAAATTCATTATCTATAACATATATATATTCTGATATTTTCTGCATTTTCGCAAAAATCATCATACACACTTATGAGAAATTTCACCAAAGTTAAAAGTACGAAGAAAGGGTCAAACAAAAGATACGCTAATAAAATATTCAAAGAACACGAGTGACAGTACAATTTACAATCATTATATGTCTGTTTTGAATTCAATGATTCAAGACATTGGTGTTTTTTTCATCGGTAACAGAAAAGTGAATATTTATTGTTCAATATCTATTTCAGTTTACTTTTTCAGAATGCATTACTAGAAAAAAAAATCTTCAGTTGTGGATAAAAAAGTACACGAAGAGTGCCCTTTTCTCACTCAATATGAAATCTCAGCTCTCTCATCGTCTCAAGAAAGAAAAATTCTGCTGTAATGATCGAAATAGATTAATTAAGGTTACACGATACCGAATGACGTTACGCCACGAGTTATCGTTCCTGACGTTATCGAACAAAGTTCATACATACCAGTCCATGCAGCAGGTTCTGTAATCACAAATGTGATTTAATAATAAAAATCCTTTTATTTGTGGTAACTTTGTGACATTTTTAACTGTAACCTTTTATTTGTGGTAACTTTGTGACATTTTTAACTGTAACTTCCCCTAGATGCAGAGTGCCGATAGATTTGATGCAATACGTAACGGTTAATTGACATTGATTGCTTTATCGTTTTCCGCCAATTCTTCTGCTCATTGTTGACCTTTAAAAATATACTTTTTAAATGTTCTGTTTCTTTAATATTTAAGCATCTGCACGATTTATTTATATTTGTTCTTATGAGTATTATCACTTTATTGTTACTCTTGGTTTGTTTTTGCAATAAATTCTTATTTATATATGATGCACGCCGTGTCCCCATGAAATTTTGTTTTGAAAGTAAAAATCTAATTTATAGAAACGCAGGATGATGTGTGAAAATACGGAGAATTGTACCACTATTAATGCAATTCGTGTTCCAAGTGTAAACAGTCTCTGAAATTCATTGGTCTGTACAGAGGAAATCCGATATAGTTTCGGAAACATTTTAAAAATAAAGTGCTAGCGTTGTAATCGTATAAACCAGGTCTACACAGGACAGCAACATCGGAATGAGGCCTGAGAAAGTTAACGAAGGCTCAGAAATACATGTGCACTTGATTAGGCAGAAATAAGATTAAATAATTCAGGTCCCCTTACAATCTGATTAAAGCCAGCCCTCTGTATCCACTTTGGTCTCCAAACACAAGTGGATAGTGCGGGCTGGCTCCAGTCAGACTGGTCCCGTAACAAATTATTTTTCTCGAAATTTACAAGAAAACAATTCATTAATTATTATTCAAACGGCAGTCAGAAACAGACTGAAAAAAAAACGAGATCCTGAAATCATTTAGATTTTATATTCATGTTAATTCACGCTTGCATGGGTATTCGGGGTGGTGTTTTTTTTTTGTGTGTTTTGAGTTGGAAATAAAGTACAAGTACAAGTTGGGAAACAAAACGACTGAAAGACGAGTAACAAAGTTGCCTTTTGGGGCCCTGATGGGCATATTGCATATAAGTATGTAAAAAAGAAGTATTTGTATTTCTTTGTGTGGATAAATATACAATATATGTACATTGTCGGAAAATATAAAATTTATTTGTACGAGCTTTTGAAACAGGACGAAAAGCGAGGCTCGCCGAGCTTTCCTCTTGTTCGCAGCGAGTAAAAATACATTTTATATTTCCGACAATGCACATGATTTTTATATTGTTTTTATCCTGCAATTTACACCCGTCACTTGAAACTTTAGTTGTTAAAATCCAAATTATTGTCTCTATTTTTTTTCAAAGAAATCGACAAAGTATAAATGTGGACCGCGAAGATGACCCAAAAATGAACAGTTACGCAAAAAGAAATATCCACGTTACCGCCTGCTCAACATGGAAGCGGGGTAACAGGAGACTTTATTTGTACAAGTACAAATATAACAACAAATTATTTGTGTACATGTTATTTGTTCAAAAGTTGGGTGATTGCTCGATAAATCACGGGAGATATGGGATATACAATAAGATAGAAACATCTGGGCAATTGGCGACATCAAAACCATAGACATCAAGAAAATCGAAACTAATGCATGATGAACGAGTAACCTTTTACTTCTAAGTTGTAGTTTTAGTAAACGTTGGTCCCCTAAATTGGAAAGTTTTAATAAGTATATTTAGTATAATTATCAAAGTAACATATTTCAGTCTCTAGTACATATTTGTTTAAGTTTTTTTAACTTCTTGTACTTCAGGAGAAAATTCAAACTATAATGAAATAAGGAGATGTGGTATAATTGCCAATTAAACATCTTTCCACCAATGACGAAATGACGAAGATGTTAGCTTGCTTACATTACTACTACATTTGAGATCTCCAAATTACCATTCCACTATGAACTGAATATTCAAAAATATGTATTGTCACCAAATTCCTTATAAAATAGAACACCATCATATTGTTTAACCTGTGTCCGTTCGACCGTCCATCCCGCACTTGGTATATATAGGGTTTATACGGCTAATTTCTTAGGAATTATGTACCTAGTGTTACTACTTATACTAAAGGTGCGCATATCGTCCAGATTTTCTTTTTTTTCATGACAGGTTGCTGGATTTGGCATTTTGATAATATATAAAGGCACGCAGAGTACAGACTCAGGCTTACATCTCTTACATGTACAATTTCAAGCTGGAACTTTTATATTGCTCAGAGTGTTTTTCTTATATAGAGGATGCATATATGATCTCAAGATTTTGTGTGTATAATTTTCCACCAATGACAGAATGTTGAACTTTGTGAAATTTTGAATACCGTTTGCAAGGTTTGTCCGACTTACTAAGCACACAACTTACACGTTTACACCACGCAAAGTATACTATATTAATGCCTGTACCAAGTCAGTAATATGACAGTTGTTTATTATTCTTTTGATGTGTTTGAGCTTCTGATTTCGTCATTTGAAAAGGGACTTTCCGTTTTGAATTTTCTTTGGAGTTCGGTATTTTTGTTATTTTATTTTTTAGGATGTGTTTTTTATCAGGATCTTTATTTCCTTTATAATTTTTACAACTAAGAGAATGTTTAACCTTTTTTGACTGGTGCATCTTTTATACACAACTGTATTGTATCGTCCCGAACATGCATGAAATATTTGCGACTGAACATTAAACAACCATCAATCAGATTAATTAAAAATCTGTTTACGTAATCAAATTTTTGAAGTTTATTCATACATGGATGCAGCGATGGCATCACCAGTGTCTAATATGATAGAGCTAAGTTGAAGAATCAGTTATTCTATAATGAATCTCACGTGAAATGTTTCATGTGATTTTCACGTGATCGTTACAAAAATAAGAAGGTATTTTTTCATGATTTTAATTAAATTTTAAAATAAAGATGTTGTTTGAATAATTGTATTTTAAAAATTTACGTGACTTTAACGTGTACAAAATTCAGGTGATTTATACATGAACTATTATCATAAGATTCACGTGAAACCAATCAGTTCACGCGAGTTTCACGTACATGCTCGTTTGAGGTGAAAATCAGACGAGATTCATGAGAGTGAAATGTCCATGTGCAGGACGAAATAAGATTATATCAGTAGAATTTTATATTGAATTACTAGGAAATTTACGAATCCCGACAGGGGAAATGAAAATAAACTAAACACCATTCAGATCCCGACACTTGTTTTTTTTCAATACATCTGAGTAGGAATAACGTTATATTCTGTATTCAATAACGTAACACGTTTTCGGTCGAATTCTAAGCGTATCGATCAACTTTGAAGCCATTTATCTCAAAAACAAGGATGGTGACATATGAGTTTCTGTATGCGTACGGATTCAGTATGCAATCCTGGACATAATGTTAGTTTTTTTGTTTTTCTCCGTATATTAGAACATAACCATCCATTGGAAAATATAAATATATAAGCCGAAGAAAAGGCATTTTCCTTATATATCTATGTAAATTTGTCGCCAAAATTGACGTTTTCCTATGAAAATTACAAGAAAACTAAAATGGTGACCCCCATTTTTTATTACATATTCCGATGTAACTCGATTCAAAGTACAAGTGTGCCAAAAATTTAGGAAATCGGGAGATATGCCATTCGGTATCGTGTTACCTTAAATAATAATAACTAATTTCAAAATCATGCAAGAACTAATATGAAATCAACACAATTTTGACATGTTAACGAATATAACCAACATCAGTAACACGTGTTTTAGAAAGTAGTTCATGAATATTATATTAATTATTCCAAATTCTGTTTATATATAAAAAAAAAATCTATAAATAACCAAAACAAAAACAATACCTGTAGCAAACAGAAACACAAATCTATACTAAGAATCTAAAGGCCGTGTCAACTCAGTTCGTTTAAGGTCTGTTTGATTAATGCACTTGCGCATAACTAAATAATCTCAAAAAGAACCATACACCAAGTGTTCTAGAAACGTTGACATCGTTATCAAATAAAAATTTAAGCTAGTATTTTGCTGATATGCATTTCAATTTTTAAAATTTTATCATGATGTATAAAATAATCTCATGCATTAAATGATACCTCCAAAACAGCACTAAACGTTGAGTTACGTACCAACCGTACCTGATACGTAGAAAATCGGGAAACCTCTTATAGGAGTAATTGTCCAAGAATGACAATGTTTACCCATTTGTTACTTTTTTAAGTGACTATTACACATATACTTATTACATTGTATCAATTTCATGAAAATTACCAGGTGAGCGGTGCATGCTCCTGGAACCTGTAGTAGTGTTTTTTTTTATGTAAACTATAGGGACAAGATCTACTATTTTGCCAACATGGTCGAAATCGTCAGTCGACGATTCAGTCGATGATTATGCCAGGCAACAGGCTTACCCCAAAAAAGAAGGTCTGGACTCTTTCCGAACTGGTTAAGGCTGTGAGGTAGTTGATAAAAATTAGAATTAAAAAAAAAAACAGAATGAGTATATGAATACTTACGCTTCATGTATCGTCAAAGACCCAAACGTTTCTAAACACTAGTCTAATCTTGAAGACAAATATTAAATTTGACCCAAACTATTCTAAAACCAGTTTTTGGCATGATACGGATTATGTTCTTCTCGTATAATTCATGATGACATGATATTAAACACCCAACAGGAGGGATTGGGATTGATTTTGATATGATGAAAACATAATCTTTTTTGATCAATTTAATTGAGGTCTGGAGCTGGCATATTAGTAACTGATAGTAGTGCTTTGGTAATTTATGTTTGTCATTATCATTTTGCTCAGTTTCTTCTGTTACCTATTCTAACATCGGACTCGGACTTCTTTGAAATTGAGTTTTACTGTGCGTTTTGCTGTGTTGTTGATTATTCTACATTGGCTAAAGGTATAGGTGGAGGGCTTAGATCTCACAAAACAAGTTTAACCCCGCCGCATTTTTGCGCCTATCCCGAGTTAGGAACATCTAGACTTGTTAGACTAGTATTTGTTTTAAATTTTGGTTCATTTGTATGTTTCGTAGTTTCATGTGGCGTCCAATTTTCGAACGAGTATACATTATTATTTAGCGGCCAGCCGAAAACGCTTCCGGGTGCGGGATTTTCTCGCTGCTTTGAAGATCGATTGGTGGCCTTAGGCTGTTTTCTGCTCTTTGGTCGGGATGTTGTCTCTGTGGCACATTCCCCGTTTTCATTCTCTATTCTATGTTGCTGTTCCCGCAGATATAACTCGATTATTATTGTTTTTGAGTGTAAACTACATTACATAAACTACTTGATAACGAAATTAGTAATTTGCAATTCACTTGGAAACTCAACATATACGCCCACGACAATTACCAAAGAGGAAATTCGGATCAATGATACTTCTGTCTTATTTTTCCTTTTGAATTACAACCAAAGATGAAGAACTTGATATTCCGTCACTGTACTGGATACCCAAATTACAGGAGTGTCCTTTCATACAACGTTATATTGCTGGGTCTGTCAAGTAATCTACGAAATATCTTTGCAAACTACTCACACCAATTTTATCAGCAATCAGAGCCGGGTTTCAGAGTAACTGTGAAACTACCTATTCCAGGGTGTTAAAAATCAGATGTGGATACTTTAAAATCGAAAGCTCTGTCAGGTTATTTACAAGCTTAGTTTCCTCTTGCCTGTACACTCTACACTAGTATACCAAAATATAAACGTGAACACAATTAAAGAACTTTGGTTCATAAAAAAGAAATGTCAACTTTGATACAAATATATTGTTTAAGGAAGGGATACATCATACTTTGTAAAAAAGAAACCACTCTAATTTAAACAATATATTCTTTGAAACTGACATCATCTAGATGCTTTGGTCTTTTTTTATATCAACATATGTATTACGTTTTGATGACGTGTTTTTCAACATATGGGAACCTATTGTACTACTCGACTTGTCGACTTATATTTGTATTCATATGAGACAAACTTTATACAAGAGCAATAATGAAAGGAAGCTAGATTTATCCTGTAACTATAGATAATAAATAATGCTAAGTTTTGTGATTATGTTAAACGCATCTATTTCATCAAACTTGAAATAAAGTATACATTTGCCTTTTATCTTGACCTACATCTATGATCGGTTAAAAACAAAACTTTACGATAAAAGAGATGAAGATTTAAGCTTTCAATTTGCACATTTTCTATATTGATGGAGGGTTACTGCTCAAAAGGAAGCTATTGAACCAATGGTTCAAGTGGTTAAGTTAAAGTCGGACACTATCACGAGTTGGTCGACCGTTATGAAATATCTGTTTTCGTAACCATAATCCCGCCATTTTATTGACGGTGATATCACCGTATGAGACTTATCACCGGATTTGTACTTGCATGATTAACACTATGAGTGCTACATGAGTAGCAGGTACTGCTTACCCTTCTTGAGCAAATTATTTGGTTGGGTTCGTATTGTTCAGCCTCTAGGTTTATTTTAGTTTTCCATATAGTAATTGGAGACTTGTTCGTCTTTTAGCAATTTTTTTAACGGTGTTGTCTGTTCCTTAGAATCTCTAGTTAACAAAATTTGAAATACTATTTTTGTAATTCCTGAAATCTCTCTGATCAGCATTAAATTATTACTTCGTGTCCTTTGGTAGGGCCAACAACTAAATAATGCCTCCGAGTAACCCCCTTACCTATTTTTGAATTACAGTTCCTATAATTTCCAAGATATAATACTACAAGTAATAGCTTGACAAATTTACCTTTTTAACATCTGAATGGATATCTGGAAAAAGATCTTTTTTGATACAGAAGCAAAGGACATAGCCGAATCTCCAAAACAATATGCTGGTATGTTTTTAAAAGTGTTATTTAAATTTAAGTTATTTCACAGCGATGTATACTTACCTAACCTTGAATAGTGGTTGAGCAACGCAACAGACGAAAAAACTGTAAAAATCTGTCACATAGACCGTTCCTTCTATAGGAACCAGTTTCAATTTCTGATGGTGCAAATCTGGAAAAACCTGTACGATGACGTAATGGTAGGTTCGATAGCAAGTATTGCTCAGTGCTTAAAGTGTACTTTGAAAGTTTGAATGTTTTCAATGTGTTATCATAGAATATATGATAAAATTCCGGTAAAAGCTTATCAAAGATACCAGGCTTATAATATTGTACGCCAGACATGCGTTTCCAACCAGTAATTTTTTTTATCTCACTTTTACTCCTGGAACTCAGGCATATTATTTCCTTCAGTTAAATTATCATTAATATTACAATATCTTTCAAAGTCGTGAGATTTTAACATCTCCGTAACTTTATGACAGCTTTGTTTAATTTACAACTACCCTTCTTTTCAGACCATGTAACTTGATACTTAATTCTATTGCTTTCCGTTTTTGTACAGTTTATAAAAGAATGTGTTTACTGCTTTACACCTAGCGGTTTCCCATCCATATAATCCAGCATTGTAAGAGGGATATATTAAGCAACGCCCTTGTTAAATATTATGGCGCGATATGTGGGATATAGGGGTTAAAAAAAGGTCGGGGTGTGGGATACAGGGGGTAAAACATGTGGGAAAAATTACAAAAAACAGGATTTGGGAAATGGTAGCACCCCGTGTCGCCCCCCTCACACTGAGATTTACATTTAACAATAAGTAAGCCTTATGTCCAACTTGCTGACTTGGCTACAACTTTTGTCTTAATTAATAGTCTAAATGAACTAAGTTAACAATAAAAAGTATTAATAACTTTAAACATACTCAATACTTTCACAATTTAAGGTAAACTAAACATCTCATCTGGTTACAAAATGATTTCTTAGATGTATCGCATTTGATTTTCTTATATTTACATTTAAACAATTCTGATTACATCGCACATTAAAACATTGAATGGTTTTGTGAATCTTCTGTATTTTCTACTATTTAAAACTGCTTCACCAGCATAAAGCAAGATTGATAATTTTTTACCATCAATACTAATGCATAAAGACTTAATATCACCAATCAAATGATTTATAAACATATTGAACATAAGTGTTGCTAATACACTTAACATTTGAAAGCGTAAATACATTTTGCACTAATATCCATGGTTAAATAACAGTACTCTATCAATTGAATCAAATGCTTTCTTAAAACCAATGAAGAATACAAAAGTTGATAATAAACACTTTTTATTTCAATAATTTAGGTCAACGTACTGGTGCGATCTATTGATATCCCACCATTTATAAAACCATTCTGATAATCATTTATTAATTCCCACTCAATCAACCTATCATTTAAAACTCCACAAAGAAACTTACGTGCACAAGGAGCTTAAATAATGTCCTTATAAGATAAAGGATAGTCGGGATCTTTTGTTGAACATTTTGGTATAAGAGCTATAATACCTTGCTAGAAAAAAACCCGCGCGGTTTGAAGACTATATGAGAAGTTTATGGTGATACACAGCTTGGGTTCGTGTTACTCAAACTGTTCTTATGCACTGGTGCATTATGTTGATAGTTTTGATTAGTTTGTCAGTTCTTCTTCCATAGGAGTTTGAATGTCCAATTAGTAGCTTCTGTCTCGGTGTTACACAGGTGCTCCTAGAACGGAGGAAATGACTCAGAGAAGAAGAAGACAACCTAGAACACTGATGATTAAACATTTCTCAGTGGTGCTAGTTTGTAGTATATCTTTTTTTTTCGAAAGGTGCGAGTCAAGTTCTGTCTCTGTGTGATTCGGGTGCTCCAATAACGGAAGAAATAACTAATAGACGACAATTTAGAACTCTCTGATGATTTAAAACATTTCTTCAGTGGTGCGAGTTTGTAGTATTTTTTTTTTCGAGTGGTGCGAGTTCTGTCTCTGTGTGACACGGGTGCTCCGAGAAAGGAGGAATTTACTAAGAGAAGAAGAAAACAATCTAATGATAAAACACATTTCTTAGAGTTGCCAGAAAAAACCCGCGCGAGCGCGGCTTGAAGACTACTCGAAATGTTTATGGTGATACACAGCTTGGGTTCGTGTTTCTCAAACTGTTTTTATGCACTGATGCATAATGTTGATAGTTTTGATTAGTTGGTAAGTTCTTCTTCCATAGGAGTTTGAACGTCCAATTAGTAGCTTCTGTCTCGGTGTTAGATAGGTGCTCCTAGAACGAAGGAAATAACTCAGAGAAGAAGAAGACAACCTAGAACAATGATGATTAAAACATTTCTCTGTAGTGCTAGTTTGTAGTATTTCTTTTTTTTTCGAAAGGTGCGAGTCAAGTTCTGTCTCTGTGTGATACGGGTGCTCCAATAAGTGAGGAAATAACTAATAGAAGACAATTTAGAACTCTCTGATGATTAAAAACATTTCTTCAGTGGTGCGAGTTCTGTCTCTGTGTGACACGGGTGCTCCGAAAAAGGAGGAATTTACTAAGAGAAGAAGAAAACAATGTAATTATAAAACACATTTCTTCGAGTTGCTAAAAAAACCCGCGAGAGCGCGGCTTGAAGACTACTTGAAATGTTTATGGTGATACACAGCTTGGGTAAGTGTTTCTCAAACTGTTTTTATGCACTGATGCACTATGTTGATAGTTTTGATTAGTTTGTAAGTTCTTCTTCCATAGGAGTTTGAATGTCCAATTAGTAGCTTCTGTCTCGGTGTTACACAGGTGCTCCTACCTGTTCGAAATGTGACGCCTGTAAATGACACGAAAACCAGGCGTAGAAATCATACTTTATCCTGGCGTCATTGCAGTGTTTAAGGAATGCATGTCCAGGCGTCAACCAGGCGTCAACCAGGCGAAAACCAAACTTAACTGAGCGGAAACCAGGCGTCAAATTAGGCGTTACATTTAAATGAGTACGCCTGGTCCACAGAAAACCAGGCGTAATATACAAATGAGTACGCCTGGTCAATAAATAAACCAGGCGTAATATCCTTACATAATACTACACTTAATTTAAATCAGTGTATTACCCTAGCTGTGTACTATGTGTATTTGATACAAACTTGTACTGTTGTTTAAATTTCTCATTTGACATAAAACTTGAAATATTAACCATTGAAGAAGCTATATAAATAAATACATATTAGACAGACACTGGCTCAAATAAGTTTAAGTTTAAATAAGAATTATGACAATTAATTTTTCTTGAAATAAAACTAGCATTTTGACTAACTTGTTTTGAAAATTAATGTCATTTGAACTAAAAAATCAATGATAATACTGTAATTTAACTTGTGAAAGATTTAAATGTTATTATCCAAGGATGAAGGTTTCCAGAATTTGAAATTAATGTTAAAAAATAAAAACTTAATAACTTAGTTACTCACATAATTATTATTTACCAATTAGTATACTTCTTAATTCCCTTCATTTCACAATTTTCATTCATTGATTTGATACCGTAATTCCAATTTCAAATTCTTTCAAAAAGCACAAAAAAGCTAATTTCCCCTTAATCTATCAAGCTGCCATATGTCCAACTCATGCAAGCTAATACCAGAGAGCCAAATTTTGAAAAAAATTCCCATGATCCTTTAAACAAAGCATTATGGGTATTATGATTTACACCCTTCAACAGTTTTACGCCCGTTGGAAAATTTACGCCTTGCTTATTTCAATTTACGCCAGGTTTACCACTTTTTTCTACGCCTGTAAGTGCTACAAATTTACGTTTCCTGCTCCATTACGCCTGGATCTGGACACGCAACTTCCACTTACGCCTGGTTTACGCCAGATTTCCAGGCGTAATACGCCTTATAATTTCGCACGGGAAGAACGGAGGTAATAACTCAGAGAAGAAGAAGACAACATATAACACTGATGATTAAAACATTTCTCAGTGGTGCTAGTTTGTAGTATTTCTTTTTTTTTCGAAAGGTGCGAGTCAAGTTTTGTCTCTGTGTGATACGGGTGCTCCAAGAACGGAGGAAATAACTAATAGAAGACAATTTAGAACTCTCTGATGATTTAAAACATTTCTTCAGTGGTGTGAGTTTGTAGTTTTTTTTTTTTTTTTCGAGTGGTGCGAGTTCTGTCTCTGTGTCACACGGATGCTCCGAGAAAGGAGGAATTTACTAAGAGAAGAAGAAAACAATCTAATGATAAAACACATTTCTTAGAGTTGCTAGAAAAAACCCGCGCGAGCACGACTTGAAGACTGCTTGAAATGTTTATGGTGATACACAGCTTAGGTTCGTGTTTCTCAAACTGTTTTTATGCACTGATGCATTATGTTGATAGTTTTGATTAGTTTGTAAGTTATTCTTCCATAGGAGTTTGAATGTCCAATTAGTAGCTTCTGTCTCGGTGTTACACAGGTGCTCCTAGAACGGAGGAAATAACTCAGAGAAGAAGAAGACAACCTAGAACACTGATGATTAAAACATTTCTCTGTGGTGCTAGTTTGTAGTATTTCTTTTTTTTTTTCGAAAGGTGCGAGTCAAGTTCTGTCTCTGTGTGATACGGGTGCTCCAAGAACGGAGGAAATAACTAATAGAAGACAATCTAGAACTCTCTGATGATTTAAAACATTTCTTCAGTGGTGCGAGTTTGTAGTTTTTTTTTTTGAGTGGTGCGAGTTCTGTCTCTGTGTCACACGGATGCTCCGAAAAAGGAGGAGTTTACTAAGAGAAGAAGAAAACAATCTTATGATAAAACAGTTCTTCGAGTTGCTAGAAAAAACCCGCGCGAGCGGCTTGAAGACTACTTGAAATGTTTATGGTGATACACAGCTTGGGTTCGTGTTTCTCAAACTGTTTTTATGCACTGATGCATTATGTTGATAGTTTTGATTAGTTTGTAAGTTATTCTTCCATAGGAGTTTGAATGTTCAATTAGTAGCTTCTGTCTCGGTGTTACACAGGTGCTCCTAGAACGGAGGAAATAACTCAGAGAAGAAGAAGACAACCTAGAACACTGATGATTAAAACATTTATCTGTGGTGCTAGTTTATAGCATTTCTTTTTTTTTTCGAAAGGTGCGAGTCAAGTTCTGTCTCTGTGTGATACGGGTGCTCCAAGAACGTAGGAAATAACTAAGAGAAGACAATCTAGAACTCTCTGATGATTTAAAACATATCTTCAGTAGTGCGAGTTTGGAGTATTTTTTTTTCGAGTGGTTCGAGTTCTGTCTCTGTGTGACACGGGTGCTCCGAGAAAGGAGGAATTTACTAAGAGAAGAAGAAAACAATCTAATAATTAAACACATTTCTTCGAGTTTGTTATATTTCTTTTTTTTTTAATGGTGCGAGTTTGATAAAGTGATGCAAGTTGTAATAATTAGTGAGAGTGTTTGAGTTGGGCGAGTCGGCCGTTGGCTGAGTTGTCATAAATTCAAGACAAATTGAATACAAAACCATTTCCGCCTGCTTACAAAACGTAGACGGTAAGGAACCAGCTACAGAACTTTATTTGGGGTTTAATTAATTTAGCTACGCTAATTAAAGCAATTACTATATGAAGTTATAAAGTACATTACAAACACTAACTATTTATTATTAAATAATACGTCAGACGATCGTCGGCTCTGAGACAAACCGGCTAACAAATTTTGGTCTCGAAATTTAATAGTATATAGATTCTTCGAGTTTGTTATATTTCTTTTTTCTATTTTTGAGTGGTGCGAGTTTGATAAAGTGATGCAAGTTATAATGATTAGTGAGAGTGTTGAGTTGGGCGAGTTTACCATGGGCCTAGTTGTCATAAATTCAAGACAAATTGAATAAAAAACCATTTCCGCCTGCTTACAAAACGTAGACGGTAAGGAACCAGCTACGGAACTTTATTTGGGGTTTAATTAATTAAGCTACGCTAATTAAAGCAAATACTATATGAAGTTATAAAGTACATTACATACACTAACTATTTATTATTATATAATACTTCAGACGATCGTCGGCTCTGAGACAAACCGGCTAAAAAATTTTGGTCTCCAAATTTAATAGTATAGATTCCACACAAATGCACTTTAACAAATTTAAAACATACATATAAAAGGCATACAATACCAACAAGATTTTCCATTGTTTTTTACTTCAGTTTTTGATACAAAGTCAATTTCGTTATGCATTATCAAAATATACAAAGAAAAATAAACATTCATTAATTAAATTTTGAGATACTCCAGTTTTAAAGTTGCATGTTTCATGTAAAAACACAAAATGTTATTTTTCAAAAGTTTTCCGAAAAAATAATACAGCTGTTTCACAAACCACGACTCTTTTGGGGAGATTTATAATATTCATAGATATTTTGTTTTGTTTATCTACTGGTTTCCCGATATGATCTCTATGTTTCATCTCATAGAGACACAACTTAGGAATTTTACCAGTATAAATACACATGGATAGCGGCCAAATTGAATTCTGAGGAAGACCCAAAGTAAAGGGAGGGATAGTTGAGAATTTTTGTATAAGTTTAAACTCTTAGAAGTTCGAGGCATATACATGTTGAAAATATGCCGCACAGCCCTATGTATTGACCTTTCAAAAAAATTGTAGTGCATATGAACTTTCCATTCTAGGAAATATTTTTTTAAGAAACTTCATGGTAAAAGTGGCACAGTTTTAGCCGTAAAAGGAGTTCCTATGGGAAATTGCATTATCTATATTTACAGAATTGCAACCTACAACTTTTAAACAAAACGCGATATTTCACCCCTTTTTTGGCAAAGTGTTCTTAAACTTTGAATGCCTTTTAGTTGGCCCCTGAAATGAAGTTGGACTGCGTTACCATTGTTGATTATAAGACAATCATCGATTAAAAAAGCCGTAGACAATTATCTTGGTAATGTGTATTACTGGTAAATTATAAAGTTTGTTTAAGATTACTTACTAAAATAATGGAAGTTTAATGGTATTTTTTTTTTCTCAAATAGTGTTTGTCTAATGATATGGAAATCCCTTTCACCTCTTTCGTATTCATTTTAAGTCGATGACACGGGAATTGAACTTATTAGGGATTTAAAAATGCTTAATTTGTATTCGATTATTTATGCTGATGATACAGTTTGACTCAGTGAAAAATGTCCTGATTAACAAATAATTAATTGATTGTGTTAACGCTTATTCAAGTGCATGAATATGACATGCATGTTAATGCTTCGATAACAAAAGATGTAATTTTTGGAAGCGAAAGGCATATTAAGGCGAATGAGAAATGGTTTGTTAATGGTGAACCAATAGAATCAGGTGAACATCTTGATCATAATATACTATATCATTTTAAAAAGTTAAAGTTTCAACATAATATTTTAATTGTTATGTGTATTGGAATTCAACAATCTGATCAAATTCAAATCTTTCACTCTGCTCCTAATCAGATAGGCAATTTTAAATTTTAAAAAGTGTGATTTCGATTTTTGTAAAACACAATCTATATTATTTATAACATAATAATCATCTTGCACCATCTCATTTGGAATTCTAGAGATTGTCTGTTATTTACGATACCCATATTAACTATTTTACACTAGAATTTTAAAAAAACCAAAGTAAGTTATTCCATCCGAATTGAACAGAATTTAACAACGACGACCAAAAACAACTGAAAAACAACAGTCAAACTTTTGTCGATATATTTCATTAAACCAATATTTTGGTATTGGCACCATTTTCCGATCTTCCATTGTCCAAATTAAAGCGACAGAAGGTTTAGGTTATAAAAATCAACAGAAGTATATAATTCTTACAGGTAATTAGCATTGTTAAGACATATTTTTGGGATTAATTATATATTATTTCCTAGAAAAAATCACTCCTGAAAACACAACAACACAATTCAAACCTTCTGATATCATTACATTTGTCATAAAGTCTGTTGAACTGAACTGTGGCAGGTAGAGCAAACATAGAATTGACTAATAAAATCAGGTAACCCACTAAAATTGCTAAGTACTTAGGTAATTATTTAATTGTTTTAAGCACAAAATAATTAAAACCTTTAAAAGAGTTTCACTTCATTGACTAATTCCTAAACAATGCATACAGTGCATCTCTGTATGATAGATTATAAATTATTAAACAAATATTTAATAAGTGACATACATTTACAAAACATATACTGTGGTAGTTACATGTAGTAGCAAAAGTAAAATAACAAATATACTGAACTCTGAGGAAAATTCACAACGGATAGTCCTTTATCAAATGGGAAAATCAAAAGCTCAAACACATCAAACGATTGGAAAACTATTGTCATATTCCTGACTTGGTAAACGCATTTCATTATGTAAAAAGGTGGATTAAACCTGGTTTTATAGCTAGCTTAACCTCTCACTTGTATGACAGTCGCATAGAATTCCATTATATTGACAACAATGTGTGAGCAAAACAAACAGCCATAATAGGTGAAAATGTCAAAAATTAGGGTACAGCAGTCGACATCTTGTTATAATCTTAATAACTATAAAACAAATAACTATTTCAACAAAATGGCATATAAACACTCTATAGACGAAGTGCATAAACAAAACTGAAAGAAAAGAATACAAAAATGACTATAGCACAATAACACAATAGCGGGATGTGTAAATACCGAGCCACGCCAGAAGTATATTACCACAAATGGGCTAAACAGTAAAGGTTAAAAATATATAAAAAAGACAAATAAAAGAGCACTATAACAAGTTATTAAGATGATAAACAACGTGAGTATCTAGAATATATACGTCAAGACCATCACGTATCATTTGTGAAGTTGATACAAAATATTTATCAACAAGGTCTTGGTATCGACCGATGAACTTTTTTTAGAAAAATGCCTGGACACCTCTGACGTTTAATAAAGTCTGAGTAGAGCTGCAAGCTCTTGAATGCCGAATGAGTTGGGAAATGTATATCCCAGAGCACACTCAGTTATTATACATGTCCTTTAGTACATATTCCCATATTTATACTCAGACGTAAAATGATGCACAAAAGTGAATCTTGACTGTGCAACGCATCTTTGTTTTTATACTTAAGGGTAATATTTGGAATGACAAGATGTGCCCGAAGAAAACATACGTACATTAGTGTATCATGTGTGGTACCTTGAACATGTTGTTGACGCTTTTAACTTTACACTACATCAAAAGAACCAAAGTCGAAGCTTTTGCCAAGCCATTTGGACTTCATCTATGTCTACTGTCCATTCAATCAAAAATACATCTTTCCAAATCGTAGAAAATTCCATTAGAATAGTATCCAAAGTGATATCTCTTGTAATAACAAATATCTTCTGCAGATATTTGGAAAACTTTTCATACTTTGATAGTTTGATTTCAAAACTAGTCCATTCATTTTTAACAATTGACGGCGTTACTAGAAATATAATGTTTCTGCATCTGTAAATGCACGTAGCTCTTTCATTAGCAATCGATTCGCTTACCATGAAATCTCTATCTTCAAAGCAGACTTTGAATCCCCAATCGTCCTCTACATTAGTTTGCAATTCCTTCACAAAAGAAACGCAGTCATCAGAATATGAAATGTAAACGTCATAATCAAAAGTAAGCTCCAGACCTTTCTCAGCAAATCTTCGAAAATTTCGAAAGAAAAAGACAACTATCCTCCTTCTAAAATTGTACAATAGACAAATACAAAGCACACTCGATAAAACAGAAATTAATAATGAAATGCCTAACTTGATCCAGACGATAAAATCACAATCAACGAAATAATGATGAAGTCTTCAGCGACATTTCTTGTATAGTTGATACTTTTTCTTCTAGAAACCAAACAAGAGTAATTACCATTTTTATCTAACGTGATTTGTGTTTTCAAAATCCATCTCAGAAATCTCGTTGTGTCAAACGAACAAATCAACGGGTTGTTACTAAGATATGATTAAAAAGTTCCATGCTTTTTGCGAATGGTATCAATCCAATCGAGCATATTCTTCCTAATTGTTGTTAATTGGTTATAAAATGATGTAACAACATCTGGAACAGTCTCAAACAAATTATGAGATAGATTGAGCTGTTTTAGATTAAGATGTTGCCCAAGCGAATTTGATCTGATTTTCCATATATAATTATATGAAATATCTACATTCGTTATATTTAGACAAAAACTTAATATTGTTGTATTAGTTTGTGAAACATTGAACAAGTTTGCTTCTTTCAAGATAAGTATTTTTAGATGGATCAAAATCGGAATTTTTGCCTCTCCAATAGTTTTTACTGAATTTATACCCGACAAATCTAAATGATTCAAACTATTAAATTCCTCCATAGTTATAAGTGGGATGAAATCTGCTTCAACGTAAGATATTTCGAGGTGACGAAGAAAGGTATTTTTTGCTTTTATTTCTAGAAAAGAACCTTCCGCCATCAAATGAGTTATTCTTAAAAGCTGCATTTGACTTGGAAGTAATACTGTCATTGAAATATGCTGTCTTGCCCATTTACCTTGAACTTGTTCAACTCTTGTAAAGTTATCGTTTGTTATTACGTTAAGCAAAGTTGGATTTTTGAATTCTAATGGGTAATATGAACAATCTACTATTTTAATGTTGGTCATCTTGAACGTAAACAAGGCGAAATCAACTGCCCAGCTATCCATACTTAAACTATTAGCAGATATATTAACAGTTTCAAAGCACTCTGGGTGTTGAAACAAAACTAACGATTTGTTTTTCACTAAAATTATGAAATGGATGTAAAATGTTTAGGGCCTGTGTTAAGTGAATATTGATGTTAGTAAGATTCAGTACTTTAAGATGTGGAAACGGAATTAAAACGCCACCTTCAATAAGAACAAATTGTAAACAGGTTGTCATGTGGAATTCCTTTAAACTTTCCGGCATTTCAAAAAATGTGTCATTGTACAAATGATTCACGTAGCAATAATCAAGACTCAACTTTTGTAAAAGACGGACGAAAGATACCAGAGGGACAGTCAAACTCATAGATCGAAAACAAACTGACAACGCCATGGCCAAAAAAATAAAAAGACAAACAGACAAATAAAAGTACAGATGACACAACATAGAAAACTAAAGACTAAGCAACACGAACCCCACCATAATCTGGGGGTGATCTCAGGTGCTCCGGAAGGGTAAGCAGATCCTGCTCCATATGTGGCACCCGTCGTTTTGCTTATGTTATAACAAATCTTGTAAATAGTATAATTCGGTAGGTCACATTCGTGAAAAGGGATGGGTATTGTAGTTACGACATAAGGAACATATCCGATATCATCTGTGAAACGGCTATTTCATAACGGTCAACCGACTCGTGATGGCGTCCGTAAAATTTACGAAGGGATGATTTCAACTTCACCATTTGGAACTCTTGGTTTAATAGCTTCCTTGTGAGCAGCAATCCTCTATCAAGGAAATCATGATAGGAAATACAAGCCCGGGAATATCGTATCAATTGGGAGATATATACTCCGTATACTCCGTTGTAAAGTGTACAGTTTCTTGAACTGCTGTCCAAACGTTGCAGTAAACACAAGATCGATGCTCAGCTCACGCAAATTACTGAGTACACCCACTGGAACTTTATATGGGTTGTAGTCTCGAGTTTTCATATTTCTACATATGTCTAAAACTGATAAATTATTTAAGCTCTCAAACACTCCTTGAGGATACGATTCAGATACATTCAGATAATTTTCAGACAAAGACAAATGTCTCAATAATGATAAGCCAAACACAGCCTTTGTATGCAACCATCTGATGTCAGTATAATCAATTATTAGATATTCTAGATACTTATATCTATAAAACCCGTTGGCATCCAGTCTGGTTAGGCGATTATAACTTAAATCTAATTTATTTATATCAGGTGGTAAAAACATCGGAATCGATGTTAATCCTTAATGTTTACACAAAGCCTCTTTATAGCCTTGCATATTATGTGTGATATTACATTTTGGAAACACAGTTCTATATGGGTAAAGAAGTGTAAAAAACAAAACTATGAAGATGCACATATTATCCATTTGCCAGAGAAAGAGATATCAATTCAAAGCTAAAATGATTCCTGCTAATATTGAATATCTAAGTATTACACCAAAGTCATGTTGTCATGGTCGAAAATGTTGCAATGGTTGCAAAGGTTTAAAAGTGAAAGCCAATGAAGCGCTAACAGCTGTAACTTTTTACATATCCACAGGTGTTAAAGTCGTCATACCGGGAAGTGTTTAGTATTATGATTTTTGTTATGATTTGGTGCAGTAGAACATGATTTAGTTCAGTTTTTTTTTGCATGACAAACAATGACAAATGTAAACATTGCATTTTTTCGTAAAAGAAGTTATGAGGATTAATTTCGTCTGATAAGTAGCTTTGTGTATAGCTATTATGTTGGTAAATGCAAATTTTGTATCAAATATAGGTAATAGTAGGAAAAATATAACGTACGATAATTTTGTAAACTTAGGTTATTGATTTTCACACGTACAAAATCCCCTTCACAAACTAATTTATTCTGATAGCGTAGCTGGCTAAATGGTCAAGGCAATAGTAGCGTAGCAGGCAAAACAACTAAGGCACTGGTTTAAATATGGTAGCTAAGAAACTCATCAACATTGACTTACTTATTACAAGTAAAACGATAACAAGATTGATTATAGGTTTTCGATTTATTATATAAAAAAATCTATAATATCATAAGTATAAATCACATAAAACCCACCGGAGCACTGCAGTTATATTACTTAAATGTGCAAGGACCTCCTTTTTGGTACGTTAATAGTTTGTCAACATCGTAGTATGCGGAGTAAAAAATCTAGGCCAATCATTGTTTGGTCCATTTGAACAACGAGGATGCATACAATATCAAAGGTACGTGTATTTAACACGTTTCATCGACTGCGGCGTATTTGGTTTGCTCTGGAAATTTCCTTGGTATCAGGAGTGAGCGCCCTTGTAGCGGGCCGCAGTCTTCCTGTGAACTGGTATGCATTCGTTTTTATACATCTGTCTCACCAAAGTATCGTGCCCCTATGTTGAATGTGGGCAATTTACCTAATGCTGATTGGATTCTGATCTCAGGTCATGAGTTTACTGGACGTCAATATAGTTGATGATGGAAATGGCGGCGAATTTAAATGTTGACGTTCTGTCAAGTCGGAAAATGGACATACGGGACACAACTAGGCTTATTCTTAGCACGTATGAGCCCCGGTTACAATATTCATGCCTTACAAAAATAGAATAGAACGGTAATAAAGTGTGAACGTATGAAATAAGGGTAAACAGAAGATGGGAACTGTCGTTCTGTCACGGGACCCTCCCTGGTCAAACAATGAAGACGAACTCTATATCATTACTCCCAGAGACCTTACTAACAATATTTACATACAATAACAATAAAAGTATATGTAATGTTCATCAAATGTCTTGGTATACGCGTTGGCTAACAGTAAAAGACGAACGTGAAAGTAGAAATGAGAGTTTACTGAGTATCTCGAAAAAGTCGTATGTACAAACATACAGCCTATCCTTTAAACCGTAAACATATCATAATGACTATAAAAAAGGAAATTGGATATGCCAAGGAGATGCTAAAAATTTAAAGATTTTTTTTCGTAAGAGATATTCGACGAATATTTTTATTTAGCAAATATAGGTTTAAGAAAGCAGAGCTTATAATTTTTGTTTAAATTTTACTTTTAGATTGTATTCGCTGGTATTCGGAGTCAAGATCTCAGCTATGTCGTTTACAGACATAAAAGTAAAATGTCTTTGAAAATCGGATTTCGATTCTATCACACAAAAAATCTAAGCTTCATGATAGTTCTTCAATACCAGAACTTAGATGAAAGGATAAAATTGTCTTCTTTACCGACAGTTCTTTCAAAATCAAATTTGAATAATAATGGTGACCTATGATCTCTTGATCTTTTTATCGACCTAATTCTACATAGGTCACGTATACGGAACTTTGTAAGTAACTGACGACTTTTACATTTTTGTTTAACTCTTTAGAATCTTTCTTATCTTTATTAATCTCGGTTATCAACGTAAAAAAGAGGAATGACCAATTTACCCTGTATACTTTTCTTCACTATAATAGCCAGAACCTAATAGTTGTCCAACCCAACTGGAAATTGAATGCTAAAGAGTCCATATCATATACTTCAAATATTCTTTTGTTAAACATTTTACATATTTCCATTAACTCAAAATGTTATTCAGCTCTGTTTGTTGCTGGTCAAAGCATTTCGATACACAAATGAAAATTTTATATGTTATTGTCAACTTTTGCACCGAATGACATCTCTAATTGAAAGAATTAGTATGTACCAGTAATTTTAAACATTACCTCCAGCACAATTTTGTTTTTGGTTAGCGATGTGATTCTCAAAACTTTTTATTGATAGATGTTCAAAATTTGTCAAAAATCTTTTCTCTCTGAAACTAATGATCCAATTGGAACCAAACTAGATAACATCATCTTTGTAGTCTATAGTTTAAAAAAAATGTATCCGATGATCCAGTCTGTCAATCAACCTGGATGCCAAGGCGAAAAATAGAATATGGAGGTTAAACAAAAGTATTGTTCATTATCTATGAAACCGTTATATATAGAGAAAATCAAACAGAGACAGAAATTATCTGAATAACAAGATCTACCGATATTTAAATTTGACCAAAACAGCCAGACCACTCCTGATGTAGTTATTGCACTTCAGGGATGATTTTTACATTTACATTTTCTTTAAATCTATAATAGATATTATTATTAATAGAATTATAAATAGCAAAAATGATCAGCATGCAAAGATCTACCAATTTATTATTTAAACCCAAATCTTCAGTAGACTCATAATAGGATTAATTGCTCTTGAAAGACGATTCTTACCCATTTTGTTATTTGTTGAAACAATAGAAGATAGAGAATAAATGTAAATATGTCCCAAATCGTCAGTCGACTCAGTCGAGGATTACGCCATGCAACGGGGTAACTCCGAAAAAAGAAGATGTGAACTCTATCCGAATTGGTCAAGGCTGTGAGGTCGTTGAAAAAAATTAGAAATAAAAAACTGAATGGGTCTATGAACACTCATGCTTCTTCTATCATCAAAGACCGAAACGTTGCTAAACACTTGTCTAATCTCCGTGACAAATATGTTGCTGTCCCTGGAGGTAAAGTATCAAAAATTATTGTTTTTTGTGTGTAAATCACATAACATAAACTGCTTGATAACGAAATTAGTTATTGGCAATTCATTTTGAATTTCAACATATACGCCCACGACACTTACCAAAAAGGAAATTCGGATCAATCAGAGGTCCATTTGTCCTGTTTTCCTTTTAAATTTCAACCAAAGATCTTCTTTGTCAACTTGATATTCCTTCACTGTACTGCATACCCAAATTACAGGAGTGTCCTTTCACACAACATTATATTGTTGGGTCTGTTAAGCAATCTAAGAAATATATTTGCAAACTATTCACATCAATTTAAACAGTAATCAAAACCGATTTTCAGAGTTACTGTGAAACTACATATTCCAGGGGCGGTGTAAATCAAATGTTTGATAACGACATTAGTTATTGGCAATTCATTTTGAATTTCAACATATACGCCCACGACACTTACCAAAAAAGGAAATTCGGTTGTATCAGAGGTCCATCTGTCCAGTTTTCCTTTTAAGTTTTAACCAAAGATCTTCTTTATCAACTTGATCTTCCTTCACTGTACTGCATACACAAATTACAGGAATGTCCTTTCACACAACGTTATATTGTTGGGTCTGTTAAGCAATCTACGAAATATAATTGCAAACTATTCACATCAATTTTAACATCAATCAAAACCGAGTTTCAGAGTTACTGTGAAACTACATATTCCAGGGGCGGTGTAAATGAGATGTAGAGACTTGAAAGTGGAAAGATATGTTAGGATATTTTCAATCTAAGTCTCTTTCCTCTTGCAATATCATAAAACAATTGTCTTCACTATACTTAACACTAGTATACCCAATTCTAAACTTAAAGAGTGAAGGAGCTAGTCCAACTTTGTTTCATAAAATAAAATAGTCAACGTAGATACAAACATTGTGTTTTAAGGAAAGGATAAATCATACTTTGTAAAAAAAGAAACCACTCTAATTCAAACAATAATTTGTGTGAAACAGACATCATCTAGTTGCTTTGTTTTTTTCATCAATAAGATATTTGTTACGTTTGGATGACGTGTTTTTCAACAAACAATCGGCATTCATACAGGAACCTATTGTACTCGACTTG
Organism: Mytilus californianus; assembly: GCF_021869535.1. Lineage (NCBI taxonomy): Eukaryota > Metazoa > Mollusca > Bivalvia > Mytilida > Mytilidae > Mytilus > Mytilus californianus. The sequence continues at coordinate 84,067,812 of NW_026262679.1, forward strand.
TCGGCTCACCCTTTTTTTTTATATGATACAGATTTTATACAGGAGCTTCTTTTGAAGAATGAAAGGAAGCTAGCTTTATCTTTTAACTATAGATGATGTCCTATTAATTAATAAATAAATGTAAAGTTTTGTAACTACGTTGAACGCATCTATTTCGTCGAACTTGAAATAAAGGATACCAAAGATGAGCCTGATTATATCTTGACTTAAATCTAGGGTCGATTGAAAACAAAACTTTAAGATAAAAGGGATGATTTCAGCTTTCAATTTGCACAATTTCTATTTCTATGTAACTAAATTACAACAGCGCCGGCATATGGATTATATATTACGTAGTTGATACGATATTCCATAGCTTTTGTTTTTTCCTATCATGATTTCCTTGATAGAGAGTTACTGATCAGGAAGAAGCTATTGCACCAATGGTTCAAAGTGGTAAAGTTGGAGACGGACACTAAGAGCTTTAATACCTTATTCCACACACATGTTGCCCTTTACCAAATTTTAAAAAGATACATATGAAAGGCATACAATACCAACAAGATCTCCCATTGATTTTTCCTTAACTGTTTGATACAAAGTCAATTTCTTTATGAATTATCAAAATATGCAAAGAAAAAAAAAAAACATTCATTACTTGAATTTCGAGATACTCCAGTTTGAAATTTGTATGTTTCATGTAAAAACACATAATTTAATTTTTCAAAAGTTTTCCAAAAAAGGTAATACAAAGTATAACTTTCAAACGAAAAGAGATATTTCACACCTTTTTCGCAAAGTGTTCTAAACTTTAAGGGCCTTTTAGTTGTTCCCTGAAATAAAGTTGGACTGCGATAACATTTTTGTATTAGATACACCTATGAGGGCGTTAGCCCGATTTGGTATATCTAATTTACAGCAAGATATTATTGTCATTTCAGAATGATTGTTTTTTTAGGAGAGTGTTGTTCCGCGATTTGACCATATGCTATTGAAAATCATGATAAGTTCAGAGTATCCAATTTCATTTAACGACATCTGGGTGTAAATTTATGATATAATTATCGATAAAAAAGCCGTATACAATTATCTTGGCAATTGGTATTACTGGTAAATTATAAAGTTTGATAAAGATTATTTACTAAAAAAACAGAAGTTCAATGGTAATTTGTTTCTCTCAAGTTATGTTGGTCTTATGCCAGGGAAATCCCTATCACCTCTTTTGTAGTTAGTTTATGTTGATGACACGGGAATTGAACTTATAAGTTAGAAATACTTAATTTGTATTTGATAATGTATGCTGATGATACAGTTTTACTCAGTGAAAATTGTCCTGATTTACAAATAATTAATTGGTTGTGTTAGCGCTTATTCAAGTGCGTGAATATGACATGCATGTTAATGCCTCGAAAACAAAAATTGTAATCTTAAGAAACGAAAGGCCTATTAATGCGAATGAGAGATTGTTTGTAAATGGTGAACCAATAGAATCGTGTGAACAATTTGTATATCTTGGTGTACTGTTCAGATATATAAGGGCAGTTGTGTTCTCTTAGAAAAATATAATGATAGTTTGAATTACGGAACTTTGCTTTCATTATTTGACCACATATATATCTAGTATCCAAAACTACTGTTCTGAAATTTGGGGACACTACAAAGCAGACGACATTGACATTGAAAAATTGAAAAATTATTTGATTTTCTATTATTCGTCAGCTTTAATTGTTTGAAGTGATATTCGTTGGACAATGCGGAATAACTCAGACCTCTATTGGTAAAAACTTTTTTTGACTGTTTTACTACTAAGGTTGTTGTTCCCTTTGTTACTGCCTGCCGAATTATGTGAATAATACTCCAGGAAATATCCATGCCATATTACCGTGTTCCTCATATGTTTGTGTACAGTGTGTTTGAAGGTTACTCTAGAAACATTTGTTCGCACAGAAATATAATACAATTTTTACATTTTGAATATGCATCTTATACGAACAGCTAATTATAATGCATCTTTTTCTAAAAAAAGGTCATCGGAAGATACCAAGACCTTGTTGATAAATATTCCGTATCAACTTCACAAATAATACATGATGGTCTTGATGTATAGATTCTAAGTACTGACGTTGTTTATCATCTTACTTACGTGTTATAGTGTTCTTTTTTTTTGCCTTTGTAAATTATTAATGTTTACTGTTAGGTCCATTTTTCGTAATATCCCTTTGGCGTGGCTCGGTTCTAGTACATCCCGCCATTGTGTTGTTGTGCTGTGGTCATTTTTTGTATTCATGTGTTTCATTTTTGCGTATGTGCTTTGTCTATATGCAATTTTGTTTTTTCTTTGTTGACTTATTTGTTTGTTTTATAGTGATTAAGATTATAACACTATGTTGATTACTGTACCCCTATTTTTGACATTTTTACCTATAATGTCTGTTTGTTTTGTTCACACATTGTTGTCAATATAATGGAATTTTACGCGACTGTCATACAAGTGAAAGATTTAGCTAGCTATAAAACCAGGTTTAATCCACAATTTTCTACATAAAGAAATGCCTGTACCAAGTCAGGAATACGACAATTGTTTTCCATTTGTTTGATGTGTTTGAGCTTTTGATTTTGCCATTTGATAAGGGACTTTCCATTTTGAATTTTCTTGGAGTTCAATATTTTTGTTATTTAACCTCTTAACTGTAACCTTCTCTGTTTTGTACTGACAGAAACTTAGTTAAAGAACTCTTCGGAATTGAAACTTAACGAATTGAATTACTTGAAAACGTCGTTTTTTCCTTGACACTCAAATGATTCCTTCCTAAATAACACCAATCACTTCATTATTTCTCTTCTGAAATGCACAGCTACACAAAATTGTCCTTGTCGAAGGTAAAGTTCAAGAATAAATTGATTTAGATAAAAACAAAACAAAACACTTTGGACTTTATATTTCTTAAAGTACTAACGAGAAAGAATAATGGTTTATTACCCATGTAGTCAATTCTAAAATATAGCATTTTGTTCAAAAATTTTTTTTATCGAGTAGGGGGTTCAGTTTAACAGTTTTGTTTCCAGTTTGAAGGTCAAAGACGGGTCGGGTCGGATACCAATCTTAATATTGTCAAGGTAAGATGACATGTCTTCCTGCCGACTGTTACGTTGAATTATGTGAATAATACTCCAGGGAATATCCATGCCACATAACCGTGTTCCTCATATGTTTGTGTACAGTGTGTTTGAAGGTTACTCTAGAAACATTTGTTCGAACAGAAATATAATACAATTTTTACATTTTGAATATGCATCTAATACGAAAAGCTGGTTATAATGCATCTTTTTCTAAAAAAGTTTATCGGAAGATACCAAGACCTTGTTGATAAATATTGCTTATCAACTTCACAAATAATACATGATGGTCTTGATGTATAGATTCTAAGTACTGACTTGTTTATCATCTTAATTACGTGTTATAGTGTTCTTTTATTTGTCTTTGTAAATTTTTAGTGTTTACTGTTAGGTCCACTTTTGGTAATATCCATTAGGCGTGGCTCGGTTCTTGTACATCCCGCCATTGTGTTGTTGTGCTGTGTTCATTTTTTGTTTTCTTGTGTTTCATTTTTGCGTATGTGTTTTGTCTATATGTAATTTTGTTTTTTCTTTGTTGACATATTTGTTTGTTTTATAGTGATTAAGATTTTAACACTATGTTGATTACTGTACCCCTATTCTTGACATTTTTACCTATTATGTCTGTTAGTTTTGTTCACACATTGTTGTCAATTTAATGGAATTTTATGCGACTGTCATACAAGTGAAAGGTTTAGCTAGCTTTTAAACCAGGTTTAATCCACCATTTTCTACATAAGAAAATGCCTGTACCAAGTCAGAAATATGACAGTTGTTTTCTATTCGTTTGGAGTGTTTGAGCTTTGGATTTTGCCAATTGTTAAGGGACTTTCCGTTTTGAATTTTGCTTGGAGTTCGGTATTTTTGTTGTTTTACTTTTTTTGTTAATCAACAAATATATCCAAATTGATTGAAATGATTTAGTCCTTTTTTCTTCTTCGTATGATAATACATAACCTTTTTATTTTGGACAGAAATAATAAAACGATACAAAACACTCATATGTTAGCCAGAAATCTAGATAGGAGTAGGCTGGGTAAGACCCCAAAATATACACTTTTATAAATTTGTAAAAAATGTAAATATTTACCTATTTGTTGGAAAGTAGAATACTTTTGTTACATAAATATGGGCGGTTTTTTAACAATACAATGCATGTGCATCATGTGTTAGCATTATTAATAAATGCAAAATTACTGAAATCTTCACAACTTGAGCATTAGTGCTAATTTTTAGACGGTTTTTGTTTAAAATTAAAGTGGCCGCACTTGTGTTCAGTCTTAATATTCGAATATATGTTGTATTTGATGAAAATACATAACATATATAAAGGTTGAGACTGAATACGAATGCGGTCACTTACATTTTAGACAAAAAACCATCTGAAAAGAGACATTTAATGGCATATTTAATAGATTTTTCATATTGAAGCTTGAATTTGACCGTATTTATTGATCAAATCGGTTCAAATCTTTTACATAATCTAATTGAATGAACTGAAGTAAACACTTTAATGTTTAAAAAGATGTCAAAAATATTTCATCAGATGTACTTCAAATTTTAGGCCAAAATTAGTTCTTACCGGATTTTCTCTTCAGTGGTGTAGATGTCGTATGGCCAATGTTAATAAAGATATTTTATTTTCAAACATTTAGTTATAGTCCAAATGATTAGAAATTTCATTTAGATCGTAGTGTTAATAATAGAAACAGATCGTTCATTTTAAAATACCATAAATTTCTCTACTTGAAATGTAGTAACCGGAAGATTGAAACATGTGTAACAAACATTTAATTTTGTATGTGAAATATATGACACAATAAGAAAGATTTAAATTCAAGCTACTCTAATAATTGGAGAAGATCTTCTTGTTTCACACTTGTACCACTATTGTCCATTCATAATGCCAAGTAATTCAATACTTTTGCAATATGTATAGCTCGCCGAAAAAAAAAAGTGACTTTTAATTGCTGTTGTAGTTTCATATTGTTTGCACATAATTACTATTTCGACCCTTATTATTATGGTGCTGTGAAAAATTGTTGAATGTATATATTCTATTGTGTGTATTGCTTACAAACAAAGATATTTTTTCTATTCTATATTCAGCAACATTTGTTAATTTCTTAAATAACCAATTGGGATTATCCACTATTATAATGTTGAGCTGATATTGTTTTGAAAATACATTTTAGCTATAATTTTTTCTATTATCTACCAACAGAAGCTTAGTATAAAGATAACCTTAGGAAAGAAACTTGACGTGTAGTCATTTCCAAAAAAGAAATATCACATAAAATTGATAATGGATATGGGGAATGTGTCAAAGAGACAACAACCCGACCAAAGAGCAGAAAACAGCAGAAGGCCACCAATGGGTCTTCAACACAGCGAGAAAATCTCGCACCCGGAGGCGGGTTTCAGCTGGCCCCTAAACAAAAATGTGTACTAGTTCAATGAAAACATGTTTTTTTTTTATCTTGTGAGGAGGTCAGCTTTACTAGTTTTTCTTCGCTAACATGAAGCTCACAGACGGGTAAAATACCAATCCGAACAATGTCATCTTGCAGACCGTTACCTTGAGTCATGCTAATAATAGGATAGATGGAAATAGTCCATGGAATATCAATCCATCATTACCGTCTTCCTAATATTTTAGTGTACAGTGCAGGTGCGGATCCAGGATTTTGAAAAAGCGAGGGGGAGAGGGGAGGGGTAAGCTAGAAAACCTACGTTTTGAGTGATACTTGTAAAACGTCTATGCATTTATCATTTCATGTGGCCCATACAAAAATTACTATTAAGATTTTCTGGTACATTCAGCTGATGACACTTGAGGTCACCCTGGTTTTTTGATGGGTTCGTGCCGCTCAAACTTATCTTTGTGTTTTGTTTTATGGACTGCAGTTTATTTGCACGTCTTTTTCGTATTGTCCATTTCTGCTAATGGCTTTGTGATCGCACCCTTTTTATCGTGTGCTATTTTGAATCGAGGCTAGAATATTTTATAAAAGTTTTCACTTCGTTGACAAACTGCATAACAATTAATACGATTACTTGCACATCTGCAATGTTGGATCATCAATAATTGAAAATAAGTTCATCACTAACATAAATATACAAAACTATACTGTGCTGCGATACACTCAATTGTATGTATGCAATTCTTGCAATATTCATCTCTATATAACACGTGTACAATAGTTTATCTTGGCTGTGCACCAATTCTTGGTCTCCATACTCCAACGACCAAAAAAATATACGGAGGAAAACTATTTGAAATTAACAAAAAAACAAAACAAATAGGCCAAGTTAACACGTACATAGGTATATGCATGGTACACTGCCCATTTGGTTGACGCTTGTACCTTAATACCACATCAAAAGAACCAAAGTCGAAGCTTTTGCTAAGCCATTCGAACTGCATTCTTCTCGACTGGCCATTGAATTGAGAGCGCATCTTTCCAAATGGTTTAAAATTCCATCGGAATATTATCCAAAGGGATATATCTTTTTATTACAACAATCCTCTGAGGATTTTTGGAAAACTTTTCATACTTTGCCTGCTCGATTTCAAAACGTGCCCATTCCTTTTTAACAATTGAAGGCGTTACTAGAAATATTATGTGTCTACATCTGTTTATTGACGTAGCTCTTTCGGTAGCAATCGATTCGCCTACAATGAAATCTCTATCTTCAAAGCATATTTTGAAACCCAATTCGTCCTCTACTTTCTCTTGCAATTCTTTCACTAAAGAAAAGCAGTCATCAGAATATGAAACATACACGTCATAATCAAATGTTAGCTCCTGCCCTTTCTCAGCAAATCTTCGGAAATCTCGAAAAAAAGAACCTTATCCTCCATCTGAAATTGTATAATAGAGCAATACAAAGCACACTCCATAAAACAGAAACCAATAATGAAATGCCTAATTTGATCCAAACGGTAGTATCACAGTCAACGAAATAATGATGAAAGTCTTCAGCGACATTTCTTGTATAGTTGATGCTTTTTCTTGAAGAAACCCAACAAGAGTAACTACTATTGTTATCTAACTTTGCTTTAGTTGTCAAAATGCAACGTAGAAATTTCGTTGCGTCACACGAACAAATAAACGGGTTAGTATTTAGATATAATTTTAAAAAAATCAATGATTTCTATGCTGGGTATCAATCCAGTCTAGTATATTCTTTCTAATTGTTGTTAATGATTGTGTGATAAATCGAGTTCGACAATGCTATAAAAGGTTGTAACTACATCTGGAACAGTCTCAAACAAATTATGAGATAAATTGAGCTGTTTTAAATCAAGTAGTAGCCCGCGTGAATTTGATTTGTTTTTCAAGATATAATTTAATAATATATCCAAATTCATTATATTTGGACAAAAACTTAATATTGTTGTATTGGTTTGTAAAACATTGAACAATTGTGTTTCTTTCAAGATAAGTGTTTTAGATGGATCATAATCGGAATTTTTGTCTTTCCAGTAGTTTTTACTGAATTTATACCTTAATCTAAATGATTCAAACTGTTAAATTCTTCCATAGTTATAAGTGGGAATAAATCTGCTTCAACGTAAGATATTTGAAGGTGACAAAGGAAGCAATTTTTTGCTTTTATTTCTAGAAATGAACCTTCCGTCATCAAATGAGTTATTCTCAAAAACTGAATTTGACTCGGAAGTATAAATGTCATTGAAATAGCCTCTCTTGCCCATTTGCCTTGAACTTGTTCAACTCTTGTTAAGTTATTCTTTGTTAGTTATTACGTTAAGGAAAGTTGGATTTTTGAATCCTAATGGGAAATATGAAAAATCTATTATTTTATTGTTGGTCATCTTGAACGTAAACAAGGCGAAATAAACTCTCCAGCTATCCATACTAAATCTATTAGCAGATATAATAACACATTCAAAGCACTCTGGACTTTGAAACAAAAGTAACGATTTGTTTTTTACTAAAATAATGTCATGTTCGGATAAGTCTAATATTTTTATACAGATAGCATAAATATATTTCATCATCTCTGGTGTAAGAATTACTGGATCAATGCTATGCTTCCAATTTGGACGAGGTATTCCGCGAAAAAGAAGTGCATCCATTGTTTTGTTCTGAAATGGATGTAAAATGTTTAGGGCCTGTGTTAAATGAACATTGATGTTCGCGAGATTTAGTACTTTAAGATGTGGAAACGGAACTAAAACGCCACCTTCAATGACAACAAATTCTTTACACGTTGTCATGTGGAACTCCTTTAAACTTACCGGCATTTCGAAAAATGTTTCATTTGTAATAAATGATTTACGTGGCAATAATTAAGACTCAACTTTTGTAAATAGTACAGTTTCTTGAACTGCTGTCAAAACGTTTCATTAAACACAAGATCAATGCTCAGCTCACGGAATTTACTAAGTCCACCCACTGGAATTTTATATGGGTTGTAGTCTCAAGTTTTCATATTTCTACTTATATCTAAATCTGATAAATTATTTAAGCTCTCAAACACTCCCTGAGAATACGACTCAGAAACTTTCAGATCATTTTAAGACAAAGACAAATTTTTCAATAATGATAAGCCACAAAAAGCCTTTGAATGCAACCATCTGATGTCATTATTATCAATTATTAGATATTCTAGATACTTATATCTATAAAACGCATTGGCATCCAGTCTGGTTAGTCGATAATTACTTAAATCTAATTTAAGGTAGTACCTAACACTACAGGGAGATAACTCTTTTCTAACGGACAACATTAATTGATTCAGTGAAGTGTTTTAAATATATGATGCAATTTTAAGCGCTTAATCGACATAGATCTAATGTTGACAAAAGACGCCGGTGACATTAATCAGCTGTTCATATGATTGAAGATTAATATCAGAAATATCAGACACCTACATAATGGACAGAGAAAGGACCAAGTGTGGCTTTTTTAAAAGAAACAAATCTAAAAGGCATACATATTTCAAAAAGTTGAATAATGACCGTAAAAACACCTCCCTCCAAAACCAAGATTTACAAGACCACAACCAATACACACATTATTTAACTGACATTGGTTGTGAAGTAACAATAGATGAAGAAATTATTGATGTTAACAAAAGCAATGCTTGGATGGAAGGCAGAAGAGTGGTAGAACTCGATGTTATGGCAAAGGAAATGTATTGCTGCCGTTGTAACTTGCCATTACATTTATCCAATACAGTTGGTGAGAGGTAAACACAAAACAGAGGCAGATTTAGGGGGGGGGGGGGGGGGGGGGCAGGGATCCCAGGCCCCACCTTTTGTCAGAAAAATTTGGTTGATTATATAGGGAATCACTGAAGCATGACTGGAGTGGGCCCCTACTTATGAAAATTTCTGGATTCGTCACTGCAAAAAGATGTGTCAACTCTCGTCTCAGCAAAATCCAATTTTAGAATATACAGAATCTCACGTTTCTCAGCAAGTAAAACAAGTAGAATAAACTTTTATAAGCAATATTGTAATTAGTTGGATTGACATACATGTATGTTATGGCACCTCTTTACCATGTTTACAATCAAAACATGATTGAATGCATTTCCCACTGAGTTCTAAATGACTTATACACAATTAACTTAGCTTGACAATGTGACCTAGTAGTAATATTAAAAATTAAACGCCATAGTACCAGAAATAGCTAGGCACCATAGCCATGGCTATGAATCCTCATATCATGTATATCATGTAAATATATCTGGGACTTCTAGCATGTCTAGAATTAAAATTATTGTATCCTGCATTTGGTTTGAATTGTTGGGTACCTTTTTTTCTTTACATAAACAATGATAAATGTAAGCTTAAGTTAGTAGTAGTAGTGGACCAAGTTTAACCAGTTTCCATGATTTTGAAACATGAAAAAGAAACATTATTTGCAGTCATTGTATTTTGCAATCATTGTATTTTGCAATGCAATTAATCTGTTTTGTAGTGAAAATTATAAATATGGATTTATAATATATATCATATTCAAAAATTTCATCTAAATAGTTCCAGTTCATTTCAACATATTAAATAGTAGACTGAAAGCAGGGGTCAATAATTTTAATTCTAAATGTCCCAGATGGGGTATTTGTAGCCAGTGCTAAATAAGTACATTTGTATCTCTGGCACCTGCTTGGTTATAAAGAATTGTTATTAAAATTATAATATAGAGGCTGGCTTTGTAATTGTTGTTAACCTTTGTTTATTTACATCTGTAGGTTGTATGGTTTGGCAAGTGTATTACTTATTAAATGTGACAACTCTGCATGTCTAGCAACAACAGATGTGCATACAGGCAAGAGAACCCCAAATGGAAGTTATTGCATAAATTCCAAAGTTGCAATAGGTATGAAGATATATTTTATCACAGACAAAACAAGTCTAATTTAAAGTAGTATTTGTAATACAGCTATCATTTTGCCACCATCTTTTTTGTTAAACTGGAACTACCAACAAGAAATTTAGCCCAAAAAATTAATTAAGTGTTCATGATAGATTTAATTAAGCTTGGTCAAGTAAAATTATATGTGACTGTGTTTCTAGTACCATCATATGATCTCCATCTTAAAACATTTTTTCTTTGTAAAAAAAAATATTTAAAAACACTGCCTGACTCTATTTTCCTTGCATATGCATTTATAAACATTTAACACGCTCACTTCAGTTTGAAATAGAAATAACATAATTCCATACCTAAAATTTAACATTATCTATATCTTTTGCCTATTAATTGTTTGGCCAAGTGCCTGAAAAAAGAAAACTTCACTAGAATAAAACACTGTCTTTTATTTACAAAGTATGGAAACTGCAAAACATATTTGATTGCTGACATACCAACCTGCATTGGTTGCTAGTATAGCCAAAGCCGACATTTATTTCAATGCCTGACACCTTATTCCAATCATGATATAGCTGAAATATTGCTCATTTGACCACAAAACACCACATATATACACATTTATCATGCAACTTTTGTATACACAGGTATGGCACATGCAGGAATGGGACCATCCCATGTAAACAACTTTCTTAACAGAATGCAACTTACCACCAATTAGTGATACAACATTGCGCAAAAATGAGAAAGAGTTCAGTAAGACAATACATGATGTTGCTATGACCTCCTGCAGAGAAGCTCAACATCAAGAAAAACTTCTAAGTCATGGCAAAGTATGTCATTTATATAAATATATAAATAATTACTCATCTGCAAACATTTTTTTTTAAATTCCTTCAGCATAAATACTGACTTGAACCAAATACCATTACAAACTTATCATTTTTCTTGGTATTTATTTGCTTGATCAATTATGTATACAACTTTTAAAGTCTTCATCTGACATGGAGAATACTTTTGTATGTAGGTTCAATTCCTACTGAGGACAAATGTACAACATAATGCTTGCTAAAGTCTTTGCTTTTAGCTTAAAGCTTATTGTATATTTGTTTGCATAACATATTATACAATTATGTAAATCAAGGTCTATATAATCTGCATCTTACAGAGAAATCAATCATTTTTGATATACATTCTTCAAAATGATTACCGGGTAATGGGTTTTTGTACATTTTTTTTCTATGGACTGGATTTCACTAAACTTGTAATTTACATGTAAGTTATTTTGTACATTATTGTTTGTTTTAAAGTACAGTTTGTGTGTTGCCAGTATATATGTATATATAAATATTTTCAAAATAATTTTCTTAGTAGACATTGTATGCTTGCATTTAGCTGTATTTACATTTTGTGTGTTAATTTATTACCGGGTACAACTACATGTATTTTGCTGAACTCAGCAGTCAAGTTTTTTCATGTGTAAATTGAACCAAACGTCCCTGTCTCAGACACTCTATCTAAGAGGGTGGCTATTATTATCCTCAAATGGCAAACAATTACAGATTTTCAGCAACAATGATCCTTGGGTTGTCCTTTTACAATTGTGTTATGCAGCCCCGACCATCATCCAAGATAGCCACAGTTGACAAAAATAACAATATATTGAAATGCCAAAAACTTCTAAATTTTTAGCTGGAATTGACTGAAATCTGAAATGAAGTAACTGGATAAAAAGATTGCATGTTACTGTTAGCCTTGCTCTTCATTATCAAAGATGGCCACAGTTACTAAAATCTAACTTTGCTTAAAATTCCTGTGCATAGTTCAGCTCAACTGACAACCAGTTGAGCAATTTAAGGCTCCTGGAAGCCTCTGGTTTAAAATTTAACCTTGGATTTATTATGTTATTATGCTGGTTTTAATCTGTTTTACAGGTGGCAGCAAGTTTTGATGGTGGTTGGCAGAAAAGAGGATCTGGATGGAATTATAACAGTAATACTGGTAATTGTGCTGGAAAATTTGACAATCAGCAAAAACTGTTGTTGTCTCTTGTAAATTATTGCTTTCAAATTATGATTTTAAATAATTTGCAGAACTGCAATCTTGAAACCTAGTTATTACTTTTCTGTCAGTGACTTCAAGTGCCTATAACTAATTACAGACTAAAGAAAGGATTTTCACAATTTTAAAAAGTAATGCTCATAGCTATAGGCTATGCCCTTGAATTACCATGTAATTTTCTTATTCTTTTAAATGAACCCTTATCAATTCATCTGTGTGTAACACCCTTGTTAGAACACTGGACTGAACATCCTTCCATGGATTTTGACCAAATTTCATACATATTTAATCTTGAAGAATATGTCAAGGGCCAGGGTCAAGGTCACTGTTTTAAACACCCTTATGAACACTAGAATCAACATTCTTAAATAGGTTTTTAAAAATTAAACTTTGTAAATACTTAGTACTAAGTAATATCTAGAACTGTATTGATTTTCAAGGTCAAAGGTCAAGGTCACGGATTCAAATGTAAACAAAGAGGGGATGTCACACGTCATATCAACCTTGTTGTCATATAAGCATAAAAAGTACATCTGACATAGAAATAATTTAAAGTATAAGAACATAAATATGCGCAAGCAAAAAGAGTCCCTAATTTATTAAATTTTTTAAGCTGTCGTTAGCTCCAAAGATATACGGGAAACTGTTTTTATACGACCGCAAACAAATTTTTGTGGTCGTATATTGGTATGACGTTGGCGTCGTCGTCATCTGCATAGTCCGAAGACACATTGGTTTTCGCACTCTAACTTTAGTTTAAGTTAATGGATCTCTATGAAATTTTACCACAAGGTTCAATACCACAAAAGGAAGGTTGGGATTGATTTTGGGGGTTATGGTACCAACAGTAAAGGAATAGGGGGCCAAAAATAATCATTTTTGTAACTTCCAGACATAACTTGTGTGTTAGTGTATGGATCTCTCTGACATTGTACCACAAGGTTCCATATCACAAAAGGAATGCTGGGATTGATTTTGGGGGTAATTGCCTCAAAATTTAGGAATTAGGGGCCAAAAAAGGGGCAAAAAACAAGCATTTTTCTAGTTTCATGACAATAACTTGTGTGTAAGTGTATGGATCTTTCCGATATTGTACTGCAAGGTTCCATATCACAAAGGGAACGCTGGAATTGAGTTTGGGGGTAATTGCCGAAACGTTTAGGAATTAGGGGCCAAAAATAAGCATTTTTCTAGTTTCCAGAAAATAACTTGTGTTCAAGTGTATGGATCTCTCTGAAATTGTACTGCAAGGTACCATACCACAAAGGGAAGGCTGGGATTAATGATGGGGGTAATTGCCTCAATATTTTAGGAATTAGGGGCCAAAAAGGGGCAAAAAACAAGCATTTTTCTAGTTTCAGGACAGTTACTTGTGTGTAAGTGTATGGATCTTTCTGAAATTGTACTACAAGGTTCCATATCACAAAGGGAAAGCTGGGTTTGAGTTTGGGGGTAATTGCCCTAAACGTTTTGGAATTTGGGGCCAAAAAGGGGCCAAAAAACACATTTTTCTAGTTTCCAGACAATAACTTGTGTTCAAGTGTATGGATCTCTCTGAAATTGCACTGCAAGGTACCATACCACAAAGGGAAGGCTGGGATTGAGTTTGGGGGTGATGAATCATAAGGGGGTTCCAAAAATTTGGGGGGGGGGGGATTTTTTTCTTTTTTTCCTTTTTTTTTCTTTTAAAATTTTCCGTTTTAAGTTGCTTATTTCTGATTTATATTTAAAAGCAAATAATAATGATATGGTAGAAGATACACACCAAACAGGATGTGTAAATTATTATATAATAAGTATTGTGCAATAGCAAGAAATTTTCAATTGCACAGTATTGCACAATAGCAAGAAATCTTCAATTGCACAGTAATGCGCAATAGCAAGAAATCTTCAGTTGCACAGTATTGCGCAATAGCAAGAAATATCCAATAGCACAATATTGCGCAATAGCAAGAAATTGTCAATTGTACAGTATTGCGCAAAAGCAAGAAATATTTAATTGCACAGTATTGTACAAAAGAAGATACTTCGTATAAATTGCTTATTTCTTGACCAATTTCAATGGGATTTTATTCTTGAATTCTTGGGGTTCTTTAACATGCTGAATCTAACTGTGTATTTAGTTTTTGGATTTTGGGCCCCGTTTTTAAATTGGTCCACATTGAGGTCCAAAGGGTCCAAAATCAAACTTTGTTTGATTTCATCAAAAATTGAATTATTGGGGTTCTTTGATGTGCCGAATCTAACCGTGTATTTAGATTCTTAATTTTTGGTTCCGTTTTCAAATTGGTCTACATTAAGGTCCAAAGGGTCCAAAATTAAACTTAGTTTGATTTTAACAAAAATTGAATTCTTAGGGTTCTTTGATATGCTGAATCTTAACATGTATTTAGATTTTTGATTATGGGCCCAGTTTTCAAGTTGGTCCAAATCGGGGTCCAAAATTAAACTTTGTTTGATTTCAACAAAAATTGAATATATGGGGTTCTTTGATATGCTGAATCTAACCATGTATTTAGATTTTTGATTTTTGGGCCCTGTTATCAACTTTGTCCACATTGAGGTCAAAAGGGTCCAAAATTAAACTTTGTTTGATTTCATCAAAAATTGAATTCTTGGGGTTCTTTGATATGCTGAATTTAACCATGTATTTAGATTTTGGATATTGGACCATAATAGGTGAATGTCCAATTTAAAATTTTTAAGTTCTTAGACCACATTCATTCTGTGTCAGAAACCTATGCTGTGTCAAATATTTAATCACAATCCAAATGCAAAGCTGTATCAAGCTTGAATGTTGTGTCCATACTTGCCCCAACTGTTCAGGGTCAACCTCTGTGGTCGTATCAAGCTGCGCCCTGCAGAGCATTTTATTTGTTACTTGATTTGAATAATGGATTTAGCAATATCACTATTATTCTGTATCAGAAAAATTTGAAAAAAAAGATTATCTAAGGCAATCCCCCTAAAAAAATGTAAACATAAATTGTGTGTTTACCAAGTTCAGCTTTTATCCCTAAATTAGAGGATGTCTATCTAGTTCATAGATTATATTTACTGAAATTAACATGAACATTTTATAAGTACAATAATGGTTTTAATTTTAAAAGGCCATGCAACTATGATTGGAAAAGAAACTGGAAAAATAATGCTCTGGGATCAAAGAAGCAGATCATGCAAGACCTGTGAATACCATCTTGCAAATCAAACTCAGATTCCAGACCACCTTTGTTCTAAAAACTGGTATGGGTCAAGCAAGGCCATGGAATCAGATATGGCAGTATCGATGGCACACACTTTAAAAAATGAAGGGTGTGAAATAAAAGGTATGCTATTTGAATTGCATGTACATTTTACAAGGGAAATTTGGTTATAAAAGAAGAACTTGTCTGAAGTATATGGATGTCCCTATTTATATTGCCTACAAAACCTTGCTCAGCAGACAATTTCAATGCACTACATATGTTCCTATAGCTGAAATATTGCTCATTCAACATATACAAATAATAGTATCCATTCATTATTCAGGTGAAGAAAGACTGTTTTTAAAAGCCTGTTTACAGGCCGTATTATGGTATACCGTTGACCGTCTGTCCTTCCTCGTCAACATGTTGGACATTAATTCAAAAGCGCTTTGATCAATATGCATGACACTTTGGTGAATTGTTTATATCTATTGACTGGAGCTCCCTTTCATTTTGTATACATTTCAGATTTATCATTTTCAAGTTTTGGGGTTTAATTCATTAAAAAAGGGGTGATTTCCCCCTTTCGGACAATAACTCAAAAACAATTTCACCAATTTGCATGAAACTTTTGTGAATTGTTCATATCTATTGACGTGAGCTCCCTTTCGTTTTTTTTTATAAATTTAGGATTTACTGTTTCAGAGTTTTGGGGTTTTATTAATTAAAAAAGGGGGGATTTTCCAGTTTTCATACAACAACTCAAAAACAATTTCACAAATTTGCAAGAAACTTTGGTGAGTTGTTTATTTCTATGGACATGAGCTCCCTTTTGATTTTTATAAATTTCAGACTATACGTTTCTGATTTATGAGGTTTTATTCATTACAAAAAGGGGGATTTTCCAGTTTTGGGACAGTTTTGGGACAATAACTCAAAAATGCTTTCAGCATTTTTTATGAAACTTTGGTAAATTGTTTATATCTATTTTTGTAAGCTCCCTTTTCATTTTTATAAATATTCATTTTATGTTTCCGAGTTATAAGATTTTATTTGTTTATAGTCTGACAACAGATTTACTAAGTATTATGCAACAGCACAGTGTATTGCTCAACACAAGAAATCTTTCATATAAACAATTTCAAGTTCTTTGACTACATTTATTCAGAAACCTATAATATATCAAATATTTAATAACAATCCAAATTCAGACCTGTATCAAGCTTGAATATTGTGTCCTTTTTTGCCTAAACTGTTCAGGGTTGGACCTCTGTAAGCGTATCCAGCTGCGCTCACCGAAGCAGTTTATTTTTCATGCATCCATAACTGTTAAACCTTGAAAAAAAAAAGCCCAATGATATGAAATTTCTATAATGATCGCATGTTCTTTTATTCTTTTAGTGATACATGCTGACAATGATGCAGCTACCACTTCAAAATTGAAAGTTGATTTTGAAGATCTTGAAAAGAGAGATGATCAGAATCATTTGAAAAAGGGCTTATCAAAAAGTTTGCATCAAATGTCTGTAAAGTAAGCTATATAAATGTACCACTATGCATCCAATGCTACACTTTAGTAACTAATTATAATTAAACAAACAAAGTGTTTTTGTTTTTTTTTAGTTCAGATTTGACTTATAATCCTAAAGCAGAATTCCTGAACCTATATATAAAGAAAAGACGTGGTATGATTGCCAAATGGACAACTCTCCACAAGAGACCAACTGATACAGAAATTAACAACTGTAGCTCACTGTATAGCCTTCAACAATGAGCAAAGCCTATACCGCATAGTCAACTATAAAAGGCCCCAAAATGACAAATGTAAAACAATTCAAACAAGAAAACTAACTGCCTAATTTATGTACAAAATAATGAATGAAAAAACAAATATGTAACACGTCAACAAACGACAACCACTGAATTACAGGCTCCTGACTTGGGACAGACACAGTATGTTGGTTGAATGATGAGTAATTTTCCAGTGATAAATTTGAAAAAAAATATTGACAACATTGAAAACATTGTTTTTGAAACACAAACCCAAAACAAAAACAAAATTGATATTTTTCTAGTTAATTGAATAAACAAAGGTAATAACTAATTTAATTTGAAGGTACAAGGAACTTAAACAGGATGATACCAGAGAATATATACTAAGATGTTTCATGTATGCAATTACGGGAGGAACAACTGAAGATGATATAAAAGTATCTCTAGACAGAATTGTACCACATATATTTGGCAATCATGACAGTTGCAGAGAGGTCACATGGTGTAAATATAAGGAGAATCCAACAAATTTTAAGTAAGATTCTATGATTCAGACAAGGTACTAAGTATGGGTAAAATTCTAAATTATCAATGACCAATAAACCTTCTTTACAAAAAGTCTTAGAGAACATATGAAATCTTTAGTTTTATTATGCTAGTAGCATAATAAAGCCTCTCTCTGTAAACAGGGTCATTAGATATCCCGGAGTCTGTGTTAACTTCTATGTAATAAAAACCTTAAATATGTTTTATTTATCATGTTCCTGTTAATCTAATAAACTTTAAGGCTCTTGCCATTTCCTGCAGTTTTTTTTCTGACTGTCCTAATACCAAAACTATTTTTAATCTTATTTAAACTTTTTCCATTGGAATTATCCACATACTGTAAATTCAGAAATTATTGTGCGCATTTATGACTGCGATTTTGTCATTTTAGACGAAAATGCGATTTTAATTTTTGTGATATTGAGAAATATCTTGTTTAATTCATATAAAAAATTTCAGAATGCGAGTTAGAATTAAATAGAGTTTAACCCTGTCACATTTTTCGAAATAATTTTTGAATTTAAAGTAATATAAAAGTAGCAGAATGATAATAATAAGCCTTTACTTTATTGTTATGAAACAATACTTTATTTATTTGACACGGTCTCTGAAAAAAACCCCAGGAGCTTCAATTGAGCTAGATGTTTTCTAATGCTGGTCAAATTAATTCAGTATTGTTTGGCTGTAACCATGTGTTGTATATGTATTGATGTAGCATGCAATACAATTATAGGTATAGGAGCCTTCCAGGTGGTAATCCACTAACAAATGAATCCCTGAAAGAAGAACTATTGGTATTGGTATCAAAATATACATCTCGGTCTGATGCTATAGCAGAATTAGGATCAACACAGGCAAATGAAAGCTTCAATCAGATGGCATCTTCAAAAGCACCAAAGTCAAGGTAAACACACATAAATATATGTAAACTGCAACTAGTGCATTTACAGTCTATATTCAGTTGTAGACTTAAAAAGGTATCCTGGTTATCTACCACGATGTAGTCTATTTAGAGCTTAAGTATTAAACTAGTTATTTGTAACCCAGTAATCAAATTGAGAATGGAAATGGGGAATATGTCAAAGCGACAACAACCCGACAAAAGAGCTCATACAAATTAATTTTATATTTGCCAACAATGAACATGTATTGTCTATATTTATTAATAAATCTGATTATGTAAAAATGAAAGGTCACCACTCTACTTAATTCAGGTGATAGATTACTCAATTTGCTGGCTCCTTGGAGCCTCTTATTTTGTATGAAATTTTGTCTAATATACATTCTGCATATCTTTTTCTTTCATTGAATGTATAGAAATTGTATATTTCAGACATTATGGAGGATCATGTTCCCTTAAAAACAGACTATCTGCTGCAGTTCTTCAAAAAAATGAAGGCTACAGCTACTTGCCTAAGGTAAAATAAAACGTTATGTGTATTTATGTTTATTTCCTTATGTGTGTAAGGATTAATTTAGAAGATATTGGTTTTATGTTTTATTAACACACATCTTTTGATCATATTTCCCCTTGTTAGTCTCACCTAGCTCAGCTCTTGCTAGACTTTATGAAATGTCAAAGCTAAAGATATTGCAACAATTCTGATAGCTTGAAATCTTTAGTTATTTGTGGTTTGACCAGGCAAATTGCTTCAGACAAATCCCTTAGATCAGATATATTATGTCTATAAAATCTCTGTATTATTTTATGTCGATATATTAGCTGCTCCTCAAAAATCATTTTAGCTCAAACTCCTTGTCCCCTTACCACAAATGATATAAACTTGATGCAAGTTATCCATGTAATAACCTGATGGTAAGTTGTAACTTCATATTCTACTGTATAAACATGATAAAGGACATTTTTTAGAAACATGGCATTGTTTTTGACAGGAAAAATTAGATACTGACCTCAGCTCTGACTCAGTCAATATTAGTGTTTTTTTTTGTCAATACCATTCAAACCACTTCAAATATTCAAGATTGTATAATATCGATGTCTTTAATTTATAGCTATATTGTTAAATCTTCTTTTTGTCTTATTTGCATTATAAATCAATTGTAATTTTTAGGTTAATGAGGCTTCAAATCTCTCTCCTGGTGATTTTACCACATCTTTGACATCAAAAATGGATGCAAAAAGAAAGAAAAGAAAGCAGGCATCGAATAAAAAAGAAATTAAGAAAAGGAGGATTTCCTTAAAGAAAAAAAAGAATTTAAATGAAAGGAAAAGCACTATTAAAGAGGGACCCACTTATGAGACACAATTTGAACTAAACATGGATAACACAGAAAATGTTCCTCAGATTCCTCAGCAAATTATGATATCTGGTTCAGAAAGCAAAGTATTCTTTGACTTGGAAACGAAAGGCTTAGGAAGGAATTGTGACATTACACAGATTGCTGCAAAAAATGGTGAGAATGTATTTCAGAAGTATGTAATTCCAAGGGTTGACATACAAATTGAGGCAAGCAGGGTCACTGGCATTACATACAGTCAGAGTACCAACATTATGTACGTTCATGGAGAAAAAGTGGAACCAATTTCTAACAGAAAGCACTGTTAGACTTTTTAGAATTTTTATCTGTTTTAGAAAAACCTATTTTAATTGGTCACAATATACCTATTTTAGTCAGGAAACTTAAAGAATCAAATTTATACACAACTTATTGCAAACTAGTAAAGGGTTTTGTTGATACTTTAAAATTGGCTCGTAGAGTTATTAACAAGGATGAGGTTGTGAACTATAAACAACAAACACTTGTTGAAAAATTTCTTAATATCTCATACTCTGCTCACAATGCTATTGAAGATGTGAAGTCTCTTCAAAGTCTTTTTGATGTAAAACTGTCATCTTTTTTTAATAATGTTGATGTTTATTCGCTTATGTATCACACTTGTGTGGAGTCTTATGCAGAATTTATTAAGAAAAAAATAATAACAAAACCAGCAAGTGTATTACTGGCAAGACATGGTGTTTCTTTTGAACACATCAAGACTGTATACAACAGGGATAAAAAGGGTGTGAAATTTTTATTTGAAGAATACAAAATTTCACAAAAGATTGTTAATGCCATCAATACTTTTTTGGACGAAGAATAAAGAGAAACAATATTGAAAATAACCTGACTACATGACATAAACATGGTGTAGTATTTGAATCTTATTAAAAATATACCAAAAAAGTGACATAATTCTGTCAGTATTACATGTATTTTAATGGTAATCTAGATGTTTATGAGTATGTTTTATGAGTAAGTTATAAACAAAATGGGAAAGTGAAACAAAACAGTATTGATATCTTTTTTTAAAACCTCTTAAGTCAGAGTAAATTAACAATATCTTAATGATGTTAAATTATCCATTCACAATGTTTATTATTTATACTGCATTATATCATATATGCATATATGTTGCCAGCTATCAAGTCTCCTATTTCTTTTGAGGCTTCCTATATTTTTCTATTTTGGGACATGTACTCCCAATATTTCCTATATTTGAATAAATGCTGTATTCCATCAAATTGTATGATTTTTTAGAAGACAAAAATGGTGAGAGTATAGGTTGGCTGTAAGAGAAGGTGGAGGCCAGCCATTATAAAATTCTGAAATTGAAACAAAATCTGAAAGTTCCTTAAAAATGTCATATTTTAATGCATTTTCCCTACAGGTCTGTCAAAACAGGTCTATATATAACTATGCATTAGTACTATCAGGAACATGCAGCAGTTCATCATATTTTTGCATCTAGCTATTTTAGAAGAATGACTCATAAATTTTTCCAATATTTGAAAACTTTGATTCCTATTATTTTTTTATTCTGTTTTTTAATTGTTTTTAACCAAAAGGTGCTTGACATCAGGAATTTGTAAAATACTTTCTACACTGAAAATGTTTATATGACATCACCATTTGTATGATGGTAATGTGCCAAAGTCTTTGACAAAATTTGAAAAAATTTAAAATTGAAAATGGAAATGGGAATTGTTTTGTCTCCTATTAGTATAGACATGTAGTGTATAATACAGTGATTCTTTGTAATTTATATTATTCATATACATTAATAAATTATACAAACTGTGATAGTAAGAACTGTGATTAAGAAACTGTGATTTAAGAAAATGTGATAGTAAGAACAGTGATTAAGAAACTGTGATGTTAAGAAAATGTGATAGTGAGAACTGTGATTAAGAAACTGTGATGTTAAGAAAAGGTGATAGTAAAAACTGTGATCAAGAAACTGTGATGTTAAGAAAATGTGATAGTAAGAACTGTGATTAAGAAACTGTGATGTTAAGAAAATGTGATAGTAAGAACTGTGATTAAGAAACTGTGATGTTATGAAAATGTGATAGTAAGAACAGTGATTAAGAAACTGTGATGTTAAGAAAATGTGATAGTAAGAACAGTGATTAAGAAACTGTGATATTAAGAAATTGTGATGTTAAGAAACTGTGATAGTAAGGACTGTGATATTAGGAAACTGTGATGTTAAGAAACTGTGATAGTAAGAACTGTGATTAGGAAACTGTGATATTAAGAAACTGTGATACATGTAGTAAGAACAGTGATTAAGAAACTGTGATGTTAAGAAAATGTGATAGTAAGAACTGTGATTAAGAAACTGTGATGTTAAGAAAATGTGATAGTAAGAACAGTGATTAAGAAACTGTGATATTAAGAAACTGTGATGTTAAGAAACTGTGATAGTAAGGACTGTGATATTAGGAAACTGTGATGTTAAGAAACTGTGATAGTAAGAACTGTGATTAGGAAACTTTGATATTAACAAACTGTGATAGTAAGAACTGTGATTAGGAAACTGTGATATTAAGAAACTGTGATACATGTAGTAAGAACTGTGATTAAGAAACTGTGATATTAAGAAACTGTGATAGAAAGAACTGTGATTAGGAAACTTTGATATTAAGAAACTGTGTTGGTAAGAACTGTGATTAGGAGAAACTGTGATAGTTAGAACTGTGATTAGGAAACTGTGATACCAATATTCTCAATGTAATTATTGTAATTATTTTGAAATTACTACTATATTGTATCACATTAAAAAATGTAATTGATTAAAATAAATATTTATATGTCTTGCATTTCTGTTAGATTTTTTCAGTTCAGGATGTGATTTCTTAATGATTGGTCAACATGCATGCATATTAAATCAGTAGCATGCATTTCTTTTGTCTTTATTGAATTGTCTCCCATTTTTGTCTCATCTGCATTGAAGTCACTTAAAAAGTGTGGCGAGAGATACCAGAGGGACAGTAAAACTCATAGATTGAAAATAAACCGAGAATGCCATGACCAAAAAAGAAAAAGACAAACAGACACACAATAGTACACAAGACACAACATAGAAAACTAAACACTAAGCAACACGAACCCCACTAAAAACTGGGGATGATCTCAGGTGCTCTGGAAGGTTAAGCAGATTAAAGTGAGACATAAGGATTTCTTTACTGTCTTGCATGCACTTTTGTATATCTCACACACTTTTTGACCTACAACCACCAAGTTTGATGCCACTGTAGCTTATGGTGTAACTAGGTATGGTAAATCAATAATAATTGGTGTATAAATTCATTGTAAGGTGAATATGTCAGTTTAAAATGTGTCAACTGACCTTTGTTTTATTTTCATGGTCCTGTCATGGTCATGGGCAAGTTTTAGTAATCAGGTCACTTTCTCATAAAGGGCTAACTTTGGGGTGTTAGCCTAAGCTCCACGTTGAAGGCTGTACTGTGACCAATAATTATCAACATTGACAACTTTTGATCTTGATGCCAAGAGTGTCAACATATGAGAGCCACTGATAAATCGTATGTTTTATTAGTATCCCAAAAAATATATTGTCATAATATATTGGATGAAGAGTTGTCTCATACCACATTTTTTTTTATATATGTTGAATTAATTATATATGGTGTTAATGTGTTGTAACGTTTATATGACACTGACATGTGTCAACTGACCTTGGCTTCATTGTCATAGTTCAATGACCAGGGTCCAGTTTTTGTTATAAGGTCAGTTTCTCATTTGATAGGTATGTCAGATCTATATTACATACTGATTGAATTTATTGAAACTGTTCAAACTGTCTGATAAGTGTCAACTGGCCTGTACCTTGACCTTATTTTTAGGGTTTAGTGATTTCAGGTAAAGTTTTCATGGTAAGGTCAGTTTCTGAGTAACTTAGTGAGGCAGTTGTTTTGCAACATTCATTGAAAACCATGGTTTGAACTTTTTAATATATTTAGTTTTATTTTATAAATGTTTTATAAAATTGAAACAATGAAGACATACATGAAAAAGCTTCAACCTATCATTGAATAATATACTGTTGTAGACAATGTCACACTAAAACAACTTGTGTTAGTCAGTTGCTATGAATTTAAAGAATATTCTAATACTATAGTATGAATACCAAAATTATTTTTCCAACAAAAGTAAACTTGCAAGTGGATTTCTAATGTAACTCATATAAATAATTTCCTTCTTTGGGGAGTATAATGCTTTTATCTTTGGTGAATATGAATTTTATAATAAAACTAAAATAGTTAAAACTGCACTGCATGGTTTTTTGTATGTAAGACAATATAAGTGATTAACACAACCTAATAACTATATAGATATATATCGCTAGGATATATGAAATGGTTTGTATCTACTCAGTGGTGGCTCTAGAACTTTTCATAAGGGAGGGCCCGCTGACTGACCTAAGGGGGGGGGGGGGGGGGCTCCAGTCATGCTTCAGTGATTCCCTATATAATCAAATTTTTCCGACAAGAGGGCCCCCCCCCCTGGATCCGCCTATGCTACTTCATTTCCACTCATAGGCAATATAAGACAGTTGTGGACCAGGGATATTTTTGGGATACTAATAAAACATACGATTTATCAGTGGCTCTCATATGTTGACACTCTTGGCATCAACTGAAATTTATGTTGAAACAACAATGACAGGAAAACTTTCTGACATAACTTTGAGTCTTCTTGGTTGGTTTTACGTATATTGTTACATTGACAGTTACTAGTATATAACTAAGTGTGCCAACACGACAGTCCAAGCAGTATACAACAAATGAGATAATTCCAGTGTTGAGCCTCATAAATGACTTTGTTTAACAAGAATGTGTCGATAGTACACGGATGCCCCACTCAAACTATCATTTTCTATGTTTAGTGGACCGTGAAATTGGGGTTAAAACTCTAATATGGCATTACAATTAGAAAGATCATATCATAGGAAACATGTGTACTAACTTTCAAGTTGATTGTACTTCAACTTCATTCAAAACTACCTTGACAAAAAAAAACAGACGGACGGACAGACGAAAGGACGGACGCACAGACCAGAAAACATAATGCCCCTCTACTATCATAGGTGGGGCATAACAATGATCACTTAACCTATTTCTGCCAAAAAAAGCATAAGTTCAAATGCTATTTTGTCAATGCCAAAACAAATCAAATACATGTTTTATCTTTCACTAAGTTATGAATCCAGAACGGGTCCATAATGATCGCGCCCTCCTTTCCCTAAATTGAACAGAACATGTATGTAATTATGGCAATTATCAAATTAAAAGTGATATAAAGGAATAAGTTAGTGAACATTATAAAAAGTTGTTCAGTGACTCACAAATATAAGAAATACAGATAAAGAGTTCTTAATATAACGCACTTATATTGACTTGAAATGGCATTCTTTTTGGGGATGAAAAGTGTGTCGGTTGTCCGTTTTTTACCCTTAATGACCTTGATTTCCCTTAAATGTACAGAACATGAGTGCAAGTATGGAAATTATGAAGTTTAAAGTGATATAATGGAAAAGGTTAATATTCATATAAATTGGTCACAATTACATGAAATAAATACAGAGTTATTAAGAAGAAGGCACTTTTACAGACTAAAAATGGCATTTTCAGGGAAAAAAGGGGGGATAACAAAGTATGCTGGTTGTCGGTTTTGGTTGGTTCAAAAATTCTAAATCTTAAACAGTGTTACATAGTAATGTTCCTTGAATAGCATGCACTTTTTGAGGGAAATTAAACGACGCATTTTTTCTACATCTTTAATTTCTTAAAAAAAATTGATATTTAGCCATTTCATTTTGGGGCATTTTTCTGTACAATATTCTATTTTTCAGCTCAAGATTTGGCTAAAACTTAGAAAATAGCCTTAAATTTCAGGTTAATTAGCTGAACTGATTCCACTCAAACGAAATAATGTTAATTGTTAAGCAATTTTATTACTTTTTACTCCCAAAACAGAAAATAGTCATTAACCACTCTTTAAGCCATGTATGGCTATATCTTCGATTTAAGGGGGGTTTTAAACTGAAAATGTGCGGAAACCCTTGTAGGCAATCAGATATACAAGTTTGAGGGAAATTGATGCTACTTAAGAATTCAGATACAAATTTAGGGGAAATACATTTTGTAGAATGCCTGGGAACCCTTAAAGATGTTTCACTGAAAGAAAGAGAATCTTGAAAAAAGTTTAATTTTGGCCATGCTGTTGAAGGTTTTATCAAGGCCATAATATATAGACACTTCTAACGTTTAAGGGAGCATTTTATTGTAATATTCCAAATGGAAAACAAAATAACAATGCAAAGGGTCTAAACAAATTTTCTATTGAAACGCTTTTATCTCTTAGTTGATCTAGCTATTTCTTTTAGGCCTCATTCTTTACCTTTGAGAGTTCCAACAACATAGTGCAGTAAGCAGTGATTGTGACATTCATAAGATCCTATCCAATTCATGTGATGCAATTTATAAATAACATTTTCTCAGATATTCAAGTTACAAAATGATGTGCATGTGTATAATCATACTTGTCATGCTTGTCAAGAAAACTATTTCATTAAAAATTACATAGTTGTGCATGAAGTAATCTTTTTAAAAAACAGGTTTAACTATGAAGGTTAGAACAGTATTATGAATATGTTGAATGGTTAAACTACTTACTCAATTAGTAGAATAATCAGATAATAAAAGAAGAAAGATTGTGCAATAAAAATCAATGCACAAAAGTTCTAAACTCTCAGATACAACAAGCACAACAATGATAAACAATACCATATCAAAGAATGCTCATAGTTATCGAAAGAAAGTTCAAATAGAAAATGTTTGCCCTCCTACACTGCAATGACTTTCACATGCACAGCCCGTCTCCAGGTGCGGAATTTTCTCGGTGCGTTGAGGACCCATTGGTGACCTTGGGCTGTTTTCTGCTCTTTGGTTGGGTTGTTGTCTCTTTGACCCATTCCTTGTTTCCATTCTCTATTCTACGGGAAGACACCATCTTGTGCGATAGACAGACCATCAGAATTTCAAGGCAGAAAAAAATGAAGAAAAAATTTTGCCTTATAATATTTAACTATAAATTAGCAATCTTAACTGATGATTAATAATTAAAAAAAAAATAAATAAAAAACAGACACATTGATTGAACAACACAGTATTATTTCAACCTTGATCATTAATTGAATAAGTAAAAATTTTAGCCAAAAAGATTGACTATTCTAGATTTGTTCAAAAGAAAAAAAAATGGATGTGAAATGCCACATTTTGTTAAGTTAAATATATTTTGGATGCCTTTTACAATCTGATTTTTATCTCATTCCAAGTTTTCCTAGTAACTTAATTATTCTATCATATTTATATGTTTCCTTTAATTATTTTGTAGCATTTATAAAGTTGGCAGGTTTGTTTGGCTTTACTACATTTGGAATAATTTCCTATTATAAGACAAGAAGAACATGGAGGTATGGTTTAGAATTTATCACATCATAAATCTGCTTGTATGAATATACTCAGTCTTTTTCTTCTTCTTCTTCTTCTTCTTCTTCTATTTCTATATGTATGTCCTTCCAATTATGGAACACCTCCTCAACAGATATTATTCAGGTGGGGAGTTAATTAAAACTTATATAGTATGCACTAAAAGTTTTCCACAAATAACTAAAAAAAAATCAGTACTATATGAAAATAAGGAGATGTGGTATGACTGCCAATGAGACAAATAACCACCAAAGTTCAAATGAAGTGGATGTAAGCAACTCCTAGTTCATGTTTAACTAAATTTAGTAATACCTGGGAATAAAACATTATCTATTTGTCCCAGGTACATGTAATACCATGAATTACTAATACATGTAGGTAATTAATTACACATGTAATTTGATGTGAAACATTTACATTGATAAGTAAAACAAAATTCATGGATACAGAGATTCTCTTGTTATTCTTTAGATTTGATTATCTTTTTTCAGTGCATTTTTTTGAAGGTTTGATACAAAAAGCCTTTTCACCCAGGAGAAATTTCCCAATTATTGTTATAATTTGTTTGGTTCTAAAAGTATTTTAAAAAGGGTTGCATATTTGATGTAAGAAAGACTGTAGAATTACTATTACTTGAGCCATTCTGAATGTAACAAGAAGATATTGAGTTTTGATTGATTACAGCTTTTTTTTTAAGAATATCTGTGTAGTTGATTTTACTTTCTTTTAGCATTACATGTTAATAAATTTAAAGTTAATTTACATGTCACCTATCTCACTGAGCCAGAAATTTAGGACAATAGCAATTCAGTTACAATGTACTTTTAAAACAAAGTATCTGATTTAAATTAATCATAAGTTTCACTTAAATGTTCATACCATATGATTATTTTTACTTGTAAGATTTTTTTGGTGAAATGAATTGAAGCAGTCTGCTTGATCTTTCATCTATCAATATTGACTGAAGAACATTTGAAGACAAACCTTAGTGACAGATACAGATACATGTATGCTGAACTTAGTTTTCAAATAGTAGATATTCTTTATCTTAGTAGCAACAATATGTGCATCCCCCTGCATTTTGTCTTAAAAGCTGGTTTGTTTCTCCAAAGCTTGTTCTTTCTTGAGAAAGCACAATTACATAAAATGCTCACTTCTAATAATATTCAGCCTACACTATTATCAGGTGAGTATGTCATAAATGACCAAAGACATACATTTCTAAGCGCTTCACAATCTTTCGCCCATTACCAAACTGAACTCCCTAATTTCTTTGTCCATTAGGCAATACAGCTATTGTTAAATGCATCTTCTCACGAAGCACCTGATAGTGTTGCCTGTTTTGATCGAAATTCATGTTTTTAACCACTCTGCTTTGAAGTCTTTCTTGGTCACCTACAGACTTTTCCATGTTTTCTTTTTTGTGGTATTATTTTCAAATTTTTTTTTGGCTTCTGATTTGTCTCATTGTGTATTTTGAACAGAAGTTCAATTTGTTCCTGTGACACGTAAGAGGTTGATGTGGATAGGGGTTTACAGAAAAGAGAAAAATGAACCAAAAAAATAAAGAATAATGAGGTGTTAATATATAAAGAACAGAGAATTATGGGCAAAAATTATTAAGAATAGAGAAAAATGGCCTAAAAATTAAAGAATACAGAAATGGAGGACCCCCATCCAGACCCTAATGTAAATGGCTATGTATTTTAAACTTCAAACAATATAAAATTGAACAAGTGTAGCTGATTGCATAGTCTTCAAAGACCATGAAGACGTTGAAAAATGTCACAAACACAAAAAGTTGAACATTATTTGAACTGATATTGATGCGTCTGAAAATTAAAAAATCTCCATGATACTGTCATCAAACTGTAAATAAATATTCTGTCTAGTATAAAATTTGAAAATGAATATTCTGGTCATACCCAGTTTGCCAGACCTCTCCAGCAGAATCAAATGGTCACTGCCTAAGTAAGAAGGTAGTCTAAAATTAACTATAAATAAAAACAAAAGACTGCAATGTTTAAGAATTGACTGTGGACAGTCACAATTTAAATTGGGTTAAAGTTTTTAAGAGCTCTTCCATTCCACTCATTTGAAAAGTCTGTAGCAAACATTAAATGAAGACAAGCAACACACCCAGTGAAGAACAGACCCAAAGTCATAGATTTCTAGACTAAAAAGATTATTTAAATAATTTTTCCCAAAAAAGATCAGCAAAATGCATACTCAGAGCTTTTAGAACCAGTTCTGCTGGTACTTAAATTAGTTTTTAGAAAATACAAAAAAATGTCCATATTTTAACTTAAATCTGTAAAGTAGGTATTTGACTGCTCTCTTATTTCTTTCAGATTAAGAAGAATAGAACAGAATGATGCTAGATTTGCTGTAGAACCACTCATTATGGCAGAAAGGCAAAGAAGGTATTTTAAAGTTGAAGACGAATGTATTTTATTAACTATTCAATTGATAATTTTATTCAAAATAATGACATATTTCTGTTATGTGCATAGTTGTCCAAATTATGTACAAATGAGATTTACCTTGCTGCTGATATGTATCAATGATCTTAAATTGAATATAGGTTATCATTGGGTTGGTTGATAAATCACCAAACTCAGTTCAAATTATCCATTTTATAATATGAAGGTGATAGTGGGTATTAAAGTAAAGTTGCTTTTAGAGTAATTATCACTTTTATGACATGAAAGAGTGTGGCTGTTTAAGGAAAAAGTTCAGGTAAATAAAATTGCAAAAACTTCAATTTTTTCTCTCTCCGATTTATGTTAAAAGGGCAAACCCACGTGTGATGTCCAGTTCAGACTCAGCAAAACCGGTTGAGAATATAATTACCATGACTTTCAGGACAATATGACTGATTTGTAAGCCATGCAGTGGACCCTATTCTTATATACATACAGCTCTTGCTGTAAAAGTAAACAGCCAACTGACTTTTTTTTTGGAGAGAGAGAGAGGAGGGGGGCAATTTTGGGCCAACAAATTGATTTGGCTGTTCATTAACTACAAACTCATGATGAATGCACACCTAGTTGTTGTATTTTTACAAATTTACAAAAGAGTAGGGGCAATATGTCCCATATTTGGCCCAAATATTAGTACAAATCGAAAAGTGACCATGCATGTTCTTTAATTTGTCCCAACTACACTAAGGTACATGGTGTTCCCAAAAAAAACAAAAAAAAACAAATTTCACATGAAACGAGTTACCATTCCAGCAGCAAACCATGACAAAATTTGTATATTTGGTAAATTATTTTGATTTTCTTTGTTTTACATCAACTTTAAAGTATTTTGATTGAATTGGAGAAGTATGTGCTTCCTTCTGTACGAAAGAAATCTTTCGTCAAAAGTTTTTTTGGCTTCTATGAAAGGGAATAATTTGATATTTGGTCTGAAGCTTTATAATGTTGAGTGCCGATAGTTTGATATTTAACAACACTTATTGTGCAAGGAAAATTTTCATGAAAGTTTTCTTTGCTTTAGTGAAAGGGAATGATCAGTTATGCTCCAGTATACAAGTTACCTCAATCAATTACATGCAGAGACACAGGTCCAGACCCAGTATTTTGTCTTGTTATTAACAAGAGCCAAGAAGAAATTCAAAACAAACTTTTCATTCGAGTATAATTTCTGATGATCTGATATAAATTTAACATTGAAAAATAAACAAATTTTATTTTCAGTACAATGAAATATTGGAGGAAACTTAGAGATGAAGAGAATGAATTGATGAAAAATGTCCCACATTGGAAAACTGGTACCTTATATGGAGAACCAGTTTATTACAGTCCAAGGGGCAGATTTGTGGAGCCTAATTTTACAGAATACTATGCTCATACTAATTCAAAATCAGCTGCATATCACAGAAATGAAGCACGCAAACATTAAATAAACAAGTTCTTAGATTCTAAAATCATATGTATGAATGTAATTATAAAAGTTTGTTGAATACAAAATGAATTGAATTGATTTATTTAATCTAATTCAACCAAATATTTAACAAAAAGTAGACTTTAATATTAAATGAAAACTTATACATGCTCAAAAGCTACAATTTAAAAAAAAATGATATTGCCACTGCTGGGATAGCATAATGAATTGCACTTATAATAAGAATAAGAAGATGTGGTAGGAAATGAGACAACTCTTCAACAGAGACCAGGGCTCTCGGTCATAAAACTTTACTCAGTACTCGGAGTACAAAATTTGTGCTCGAAACACCAAATCCATGATTTTGATTGGTTGACTTCTGAGTCTGAGTACGAAAATCGCGCTCGAAAGTTTTATGACCGCAAGGCCAGATGAAGTAGATTTAAGCAACTAGAGGTGATAGTAAGGCTATCAACATTGAGCAACACCTAATATGGTATTGGAAGCTTTAAAAGGTCCTGACATGACAAAATGTAATGCAATTCAAACGAAAGAACCAACAACCTGATTTATGTACAAAACAGAAACAAAAAACACAAATGATAGACAGCAGCCAATGATATCATGACTTTAGACACGCACATACAGAATGTGGTGGTGTTAAACACATCATTTGCAAGCCTCCCCTTAACACTTACCGTAGTTTAACAGCGAAACCTATAGAAATTCTACCTGACGATATCGGGATATGGGTACTTACTCAAATCTAAACCTGAAGCTTTGATAATATTAAAAAGTAGGCACAAATAAAAGAATAAATAATGTCAAAATGTTCAGACTTTAAATTAATCTTTATTTGGGTAAGTTGATACAATCTGTTTTGTTTCTTAAATAGTTAAAGGCAAAAATGTTAAAAAGAATATATAATATAATGTGGAATAAAATTGAGAATGGAAATGGGGAATATGTCAAAGATACAACAACCCCACCAAAGAGCAGATAACAGCCGAAGGCCACCAATAGGTCTTCAATGGAGCGAGAAAATCCCGTACCTGTAGGTGGGCCTCAGCTGGCCCTAAACACGTTAAAAATGAGCTATGAACATAAGTAGTTCATACATTTTTCTGCGAAGGTTTAAACAAATTTTAAACAAATAATCTTTACTTAGGGTTAGCATGAGTTAACAGTCATCATCCTATAAATTAACGACTCTTGGTTATATTGAAAAAATTAGAATCCTCAATGCAGCTAGAACTTGAATGCAGTGTTTATTTATGTTCTTTTGATGTGTCATTGTATGCAAAAGAGACACACTCCTTTGCACTATGTTGCAATTCCTACAAGTCTTGCGAATCAATGAGTAAATGGCCTCCCTTCTTGTTCTTCTCATATATTTTATGATGGTATGATACTAATACCAATCTCCGGTTGCAGGATTTTCTTGCTGTGTTGAAGACCCATTGGTGGCCTTGGGCTGGTTTCTGCTCTTTTTTGGTCGGGATGTCTCTTTTTTTGACACATTCCCCATTTCCATTCTCAATTTTATCCCTTGAACAGGTTCATTATTCCATTTTTGTCTCGCCTGCGCAGACTATGAAACATGGATTACAATCTGATGAACGTGCAAACTATTTGTTTAAAGCTTTATATTTCAGAAGGTAGAATACTTGGATGCTGCATACTTTGTATGCAGATATTTTATGATACAAACTTTCCATCTGACATATGACCATTGTCCTAGACCTCTTTTTCATGGTTCTGCAACTGCTCGAGTTTTGTTTTGTCATGTGAATACTCACTTATAATGAGTAATAGAATTATATTTGGTATATGGGTTCCTTGCAAGGTCTAAATGTCCCTCAGACGAGGTTCAACTGACCTCGACCTCATTTCATGGATCAGTGATTAAGGTTAAAGTTTCTTGGTCAAGTCTCTATCTCAGATACTATAAGCAATAGGTCCACTATATTTGGTGTATGGAATAAATGTAAGGTGTACATGTCAGACTCCGGTTTCATCTTATCTTGAACTCATTTTCATGGTTCATTGGTCAATGTTAATTTTTTGTTGTATGGATTATCATATGGTGCGTGGAATGATTGTTAGGCGAACATGTCTGTCTGGTAGGGTTCGTATGACTTTGACAATATACCATTTTCGTAATTAGGTCTGTTTCTCAGTTACTATAAGCATTAGTATAACTATATTCGGTGTATAGTGTAAAGAAATTCAATCATGATGAGTAAAGCAGGCGAGACATTTCAGCTTGTGCACTCTTGTTGCATATAGTTATTTGATTTCATCTTAAATTGATAAGATTTAAAACATTCATTTATATTTATGAATTTAATTATTTTGAAACGTTTAAAAACATTTTATACCAATATAAATAACCTTTCTCAGTCAGTCAGTCGTCTGTCGTTTGTTAACTTTTAACTTCTAACTGGATACCAAACTTGACCACACACCAAAAATGTCAGACAACTCCTTATAGAAGTTATCGCCCTCAAATGATGATGTTTACCATTTGTTTTTGCAATTTTGGTTGTTATCTTTAAAACTTTGAAAGATAATGTGAATGGCAAGAGTTATAACAGGCGACTTTTACCATTTTTTTTTACGGTAACTAGAAGATAAGAAGAAACTAAACGTCGAAAATGATGATCTACAAATAAGCCAACACTGCCAAAATTGTCTTTTGACTCCTTATAGGAATTACTGCTATTAAAGACGATCTTAATGCCTTTCTGTTTATTTTTCGGGAACAATTGTAGATCATTAATTGCCCTTGAAATGAGATTTTAACCCTTTTGTGTGTTTTTGTTGTTGTTGCGGAAACTATAGGAGATACACTATAATCAAAACGATTACTAGTATTATGACAAGATCTAATATTAAGTCAATATGGCTAAAATTGTCAGTTGATGATTCAGTCGATGATTTTGTCAGGCAACGGGCTAAATGCAAAAAGAAGACGTTTCTATACATGTCTTTTCTTCATGACAAACATGTCCCGCAGATAAATCCCAGAAAAAATGTTTTTGTGTGTAAATCACATTACATAAACTGCTTAATAACGAAATTAGGCATTGGCAAT
The DNA here is from genome assembly GCF_021869535.1 of Mytilus californianus. Classification (NCBI taxonomy): domain Eukaryota; kingdom Metazoa; phylum Mollusca; class Bivalvia; order Mytilida; family Mytilidae; genus Mytilus; species Mytilus californianus. The sequence goes on from NW_026262679.1 coordinate 84,102,607, forward strand.
TCACGTGGAAACTCAACATATACGCCCACGATACTTACCAAAGAGGAAATCGGGAATACAAATAGGTGTATTCTATGTTTCTGATGAATTTCAACCACAGATGAGATCTTATCTTACTTCACAGTGCTGGATACCCAAATTACATGGGTGTCCTTACACACAATATTATATTGCTGGGTCTGTCGGTTTCTCCAAGAAATATCCATTCAAACTATTAACATAAATTTTATCAGCAGTCAAATCAGGGTTTCAGCGTTACTGTGGAACTACCTAACTAATAAAGGGGCAGTGCAAATCAGATATGGATACTAGAAAAAATAAAATCTTAAGTCTCTTTCCTCTTGCAATAGCATACACAAATTTGATTTTCTACCCTTTACTCTAGAAGCTTAGCTTTCACGTTCCACAGTATGGATTATATCCTATCAATAATTAAAGCAAAGTTTGGTGACTATGTTCAACGCATCTATCTCTTCGAGATTGAAATAAAGAATACCAAAGGACAGTTAAGCCTGCCTCATATCTTGACTTACATCTATACTAGGGACGGTTGAGAACAGAACTTACTTATTGAATTTCTGTGAACACGGATATGTTACCATTATCGTAACCACAATCCCGTCCTTTTTCCTTGATATTGACATCACAGAATTAGACTAGGCATTGGATTTTTATTTTTATGAGCAACACGGCGAGTGCCACATGTGGAGCAGGAACTGCTTACCCTTCTGGTGCAGCTGAGTTCACCACCGGTTTAAAGTGGGGTTCGTGTTGTTCAGCCTTTGGTTTTTGTTTATATGAAGTGATTGAGGCATTTTTCGTTTTTTCGTAGTTTTTTTTCTTTTTTTTTAGTCATTGCGTTGTAAATTTTTCTTCAGCCGATGAATTTTGAATTTCCCGTTGGTATCTTCTGCCTCTTTATATGAGTTATTGGCCTTGGAAGACAATTGATTTCCTATTTTTCTTTATTGCCAGAAACTATCAGAAACATTTTCATTGCATATATCAATTTTGTTAAAAAAAATGCCATGTTAGCAAATCTACTGTTGATGTTTTACTGCGATTTCAGTATTTTTAAAGCAGTGCATAATTGATTGCAAAAAAAGAGGCACATGTTCTCAGTTTTAGCGATCCCATTGACATATTTGTTTGTTTTTAAAGTAATAAAGATTATAACACAATGTTGACTGCTATACCCTATTTTTGACATTTTTACCTATTATGTCTATTTGTTTTGTTCACACATTGTTGTCAATATAATGGAATTTTATTCGGCTGTCATACAAGTGAGAGGTTAAGCTAGCTATAAAACCAGGTTTAAATCACCATTTTCTACATAAGGAAATGCCTGTACCAATTCAGGAATATGACAGTTGTTTTCCATTCGTTTGATGTGTTTGAGCTTTTGATTTTGACATTTTATACGGGATTTTCCGATTTGAATTTTCCTTGAAGTTCGGTATTTTTGTTATTTTACGTTTCCCTTTGTTGTCGCTAAAGTACGTTGCAGTGTAATATAAATGAAAATACTTTCATATCCACATAACCGATTTGATAAAGGTTGCAGTTTTTCAGCGAATTTTGGATGCTTAGCAACGTTGCGAAAACAAAATGTCAAAATTTGGATTCAATATTATTATCTACCCTTGCTACTGTATCGTATGCCCTTAATCAATTTTAATCAAGTTAAATTAACTGTGTTCGTTTAAATGATAAATAATCATCTTTAGTGGGGTGAGTGTTGCTCGGTCTTTAGTTTTCTATGTTGTGTTTTGTGTACGTTTTGACTGTTTGTCTTTTTCTTTTTTTTGCCATGGTGTTGTTAGTATATTTTCGACTTATGAGTTTGAATTAATGTCCCTTTGGTATCTTTCGCCTCTCCTTTTCTACATAAAGATATGCCTGTACCAAGTCAGGAATATGACAGATTTTTTTCCATCCGTTTGGTGTGTTGGCGCTTATGGTCTTGCCATTTCATAAGGGACTTTCTGTTTTGAAATTTCATTGGAGTATTTTTATTATTTTAATCACAATAACCTATATCAATTTTAAAATCTAAAGTTTCAACATAATAGTTTTATTGTTAAGTATATTGGAATTTAACAATCCGATTAAAATCAAATCTTTCACTCTGCTTATAATCAGATTGGGTATTTAACAAATTGAAAAAATGTCCTTCCTTTTTCTGTAAAAGACAGTCCATATTATTTATAAATACTAGTAACCATTATCTTGCAATAAGAAGAAAAAACCAGAGTAACTCATTCCAATCGAACTGAACAGAATTTTATAACAATGACGACCAGAAACAACCGAAAAACAACTGACAAACTTTTTGCGATAATAAATTAAACCAATATTTTGGTATTGGGACCGTTTTTCGATCTTCCATTGTCGAAATCGAAGCGAAAGAAAGTTTTTGGTTACAAAAGTCAACAAAAGTTTTAAATTCTTACAGGGAATTAGCCTTGTAAAGACATACTTTTGTAATGAATTATATATTATATCCTAGAAAAATCACTTATGAAAGTAAAACAGCAACACAATTTCAACCTACTGATATCCGTACTTTTGTCATAACTGAACTGTGGTAGGTAGAGCAAACATAGAAACTCACTAAAATTGCTACGTGTCTAGGTAATCAAAATTAATTTTAAGCGCAGAATAATTACAACCTTTAAAAGAGTTTCACTTCATTGACCAATTCCAATTAAAGCAATGCATACAGAGAATCTGATAGATTATCAATTATTAAACAAATATTTGATAAGTGACATACATTTACAAAACATATACTGTTGGAGTTTGTAGCATGAATACACTCATTTATTATACATATCCTCTAATACATATTCCCACATTTATACACTATACGTAAAACGATGCAAAATAGTTGACTGTGCAACGCGTTTGTTTTCATATTTAAGGGATAAGAAAATAAAACATACAAAAAGTAACACTTTGAAATTCAAGGATATATGCAAAAAAAAACATACGTAAATTAATGTATCATGTGTGGTACCTTATACATTTTGTTGAGTGCTTTTATTGCGAACCCAATGAAAGTTTTCCACAGTGCCATCTCTATCTTGACCAGGTATTTAAACTTTTGTAAGTTCACCTGTCCTATTGAATGAATACAATAGCTATTTTTCTCTGTGTAGTTTATTCACTGGGACCTTTAAATTTCTGCTAAGAGAAATCTATCACCCATTGATTAATTTACCTGAGTAAAAAAAAATCTTATATATAGACAAAAATACTTCAGGAGCCTGTAATTCAGTGGTTGTCGTTTGTTTATGTATTACATATTTGTTTTTCATTCATTTTTTGTACATAAATTTGGTCTCTTGTGAAGAGTTGTCTCATTGGCAATCACACCACATCTTCTTTTTTATATTTTATTAATGTTTCAACTTTGCATCACTGTTTACATTCAACCGATTGAAAATATATTATCAATATTGAATAAATATAACATCACATGCAGTTTTGAGTATAAAACTCGGATGGAGAGTTGTCTCATTGGCACTTATACCACATCTTCCTATATCTATTTTCCTCTCTTTACAAGATTTTTTTTTTACTCATGTAAATTAATCAATGAGTGATAGATTTCTCTTAGAAGAAATTTAAAGATCCCAGTGAAAAAACTACATGGAGAACAATAGCTATTGTATTTATTCAATAGGACAGGTGAACTTACAAAAGTTTAAATACCTGGTCAAGATAGAGATGGCACTGTGGAAAACTTTCATTGGGTTTGCAATAACTTTTATAAATTATATTATATCAAAAAAACCAAAGTCGAAGCTTTTGCCAAGCCATTTGGACTGCATCCTTCTCGACAGGCCATTGAATAAGAAGTACATCTTTCCAAATTGTGGAAAATTCTACGGGAATATTATCCAGAGTGATATCGCTTGTAATAACAACAATCCTCTGCAGATTTTTTGAAAACTTTTCATATTTTGCTCTCTCGATTTCAAAACGAGTCCATTCATTTTTAACAATTGAAGGCGTTACTAGAAATATTATGTGTCTGCATCTGTTAATGGACGTAGCTCTTTCATGAGCAATCGATTCGCCTATAATGAAATCTCTATCTTCAATGCAGACTTTGAATCCCCATTCCTCCTCTACCTTCTCTTGCAATTCTTTCACAAAAGTAACGCAGTCATCGGAATATGAAATGTAAACGTCATAATCAAAAGTTAACTCTAGACCTTTCTCAGCAAATCTTCGGAAATTTCGAAAGAAAAAGAACATTATCCTCCATTTAAAATTGTATAATAGAGCAATACACAGCACACTCGATAAAAGAGTAGCCAACAATGAAATGCCCAATTTGATCCAGACGGTAGTATCACAGTCAACAAAATAATGATGAAAGTTTTCAGCGACATTTCTTGTATAGTTGATACTATTTCTTGAAGAAACCAAACAAGAGTAATTTCCATTTTCATCTAATGTAACTTGTGTCGTCAAAATCCATCTCAGAAATGTCGTTGTGTCACACGAACAAATAAACGGATTATTACTAAGATAAAATTCAAAAGTTCCATGTTTTTTGTGCATGGTATCAATCCAATCAAGTATATTCTTTCCAATTGTTGTTAATTGATTGTGCGACAAATCGAGTTCAACAAGGTTATAAAATGTTGTAACCACATCTGGAACAGTCTCCAACAAATTATGAGATATATTGAGCTGTTTTAGATAAAGAAGTCGCCCAATCGAATTCGATCTGATTTTCCAGATATAATTATATGATACATCCAAATTTATTATATTTGGACAAAAAAAAAATATTGTTGTATTAGTTTGCAAAACATTAAATAAGTTTGTTTCTTTTAAGATAAGTGTTTTCAGATGGATTAAAAGCGGAATTTTCGCCTCTCCAATAGTTTTTACTGAACTTATACCTGATAAATCCAAATAATCCAAACTGTTAAATCCTTCCATAGTTATAAGTGGAAAGAAATCTGTTTCAAGGTAAGATATTTCAAGATGACGAAGGGAGCTATTTCTTATCTTTATTTCCAGAAAGGAAAATTCAGTCATAAAATGAGTTAATCTCAAAAACTGAATTTGACTCGGAACTAATACTGCCATGGTATTAGCCTGTCTTGCCCATTTACCTTGAACTTCTTCAATTCTTGTAAAGTTATCCCTTGTTACTACGTTTAGGAAAATTGGATTTTTGAATCCTAATGGGAAATAAGAAAAGTCTATTATTTTGATGTTGATCATCTTGAACGTAAACAAGACGAAATCAACTTCCCAGCCATCCATACTAAAACTATTAGCAGATATAATAACACTTTCAAAGCACTCTGGACGTTGAAACAAAACTAACGATTTGTTTTTAACTAATATAATGTTATTTTCGGATAAGTCAATTGTTTTTATACAGATAGTATATGCATATTTCATCATTTCTGGTGTAAGAATTACTGGATCAATGCTATGTTTTGAATCTGGACGAGTTATTCCGCGAAAAAGAAGTGCATCCATTGTTTTGTTCTGAAATGGATGTAAAATGTTAAGGGCTTGTGTTAAGTGAATATTGCTATTAGTAAGATTCAGTACTCTAAGATGTGGAAACGGAACTAAAACTCCACCTTCAATGACAACAAAGTTTTTACAAGTTGTCATGTGGAATTCCTTTAAACTCACCGGCATTTGTAAAAATGTTTCATTGTAAATATAATTTACGTGGCAATAATCAAGACTCAACTTTTGTAAATTGTACAGTTTCTTGAAGTGCTGTCCAAACGTTGCATTAAACATAAGATCAATGCTGAGCTCACGCAAGTTACTGAGTCCGCCGACGGGAATTTTATATAGGTTGGAGTCTGGAGTTTTCATATTTCTACTAATGTCTAAAACTGATAAATTATTTATAGACTCAAACACTCCCTGAGGGTACGATTCAGATACATTCAGATAATTTTTAGACAAAGACAAATGTCTCAATAACGATAAGCCACAGAAAGCCTTAGTATGCAACAATCTGATGTCATTATTATCAATTATTAGATTTTCTAGATACTTGTATCTATGAAATCCGTTGTCATCCAGTCTGGTCAGTCTATTGTAACTTAAATCCAATTTCTTTATATCAGGTGGTAAATCCTCCGGAATCGATGTAAATCCTTGATGTTTACACAAAGCCTCTTTATATCCAAACATATTTAGTGTGATATTGCATTCCGCATACACAGTTCTATATGGATAAACAAATGTAATACACAAAACTGTGAAGATCCACATTTTATCCATTTACCATTGAAAGCGATATCAATTCAATATATAATTACATCCTGCTATTATCAAATATTCAACTATTCACCAAACTCATGTTGTCATGGTCGAAAAAACTACAATGGTTTAAAAGTAAAAGCCGGTTAAGTGTTAAAAATTGTGGCTATTTACCTATTATGACAACGACCACCTGTTTAATAAAAACTTAATACCGATACTATTTGTCCTCATAATGATAGGACATTAGATATGTACACATCGGGATATCCATTATTTCCACAGGTAGGAACGTCGTCATATCGAGAAGAGTTTAAAAGTATAGTTATTTTGTCAAGATTTTGTGCAGTAGGACATGAATGACAAAATGTAAACTTTGGATTTTTTCCTAAAAGAAGTTATAAAGATAATTTTTAAGAGCCTTGTTTATAGCTATTTTGTTTGTAAATGAAAATTATGAATCGTATCGATATAAAATATGACATACTTAACGCTTAGGAACGGCAATTTTTAAAATTTATGTTATGGTTTTTCACACATAAAAAATGTTCTGTTTTCAGCGTGCTACAACAAATTAAGTGTTATAACTTACAATTGCTTTTAAATATCTTGAAAAAAATCGCCACCTTGCAAATAATTCAATATCTAAATATAAAAAGAGATTGTCATGGTTTGGTTAACGTCATATAAAACTTCAAGTTTTAAAAAAAATCTTGAATATGTTTTATATACTTGAATCTCTAAGTTTTAGTATAAAACAAGTGAACGTGAACTTTCTTGTAAACGAAAATCTTTTATATTATCAAAATCTTCATAAATGTACTGTCATTGGATTATTGTCTTTCCGTACACTAATTCGCTGATATATATTTTTTCCGTAGGCAGTGACCTTAACTACAAGATCTCGCGTTAGAACTTTGGCCACCGCACAGCGCAAGTGCCAGTAGAAACCGTGATGAAAATTGTAGTAAACAATTGTGCACTGACAGGTGAATAGTGATAACTTATTCTTAAAGAACAAATTTAATACGCCAAATCATTTAACAATTGTTAAAAAAAAAATAATTAACAATGCTCTATCAATTGAACAATTTGTCACGTGCTCCCCTTTCTCTGTGTTGATTGTTTATCAATGCCAGGACCGGTAAACGTCGGCAACTATCAACAATCACTGAATGAAATATTATTTGTCGACAATACGTTATAGATTCGTAATACATATATAAAAAACGTGCATACAGGACTTGGTTTGGTATATATAAATATAAATATCCATTGGTTGAATAATTTTGATAACATTAAAATTACAAAAAAACTAGTTTCATATGACTTTAAGAATAGTCATAATTCAGTTCTGTGAATCATACATGTGTATCATACATATGAAATAAAATTAATGAGGTAGATAAAAGAATGTGATGCAATTTTTCTAATTACATTTAAAAGTTTATAATGTTATTGAAAATACATGCATAAATGACGACAAGAAAAAGAAGTTTCAATAATGTGGTGTTAACTTGGAAAATACCGCAGTCTTAATGAAATTACATATAATAAAGCTACTTCTTTTTATTTCAGAACGGAGTTCTGCTGTTAATATTAGGAGCAGAAAAATGTAGACTTATTTTCATTTCTGTGACACCTTACTTTACTATGGAGTCCGATTTCTCCCAATTAAACATCCACAAAGATGACACAATAAAAGGTGAAGATGTGGTATGAGTGCCCATGATACAATTGTCCACCAGATACAAAATGATGTGGATGTAAGCAACTATATGTAACTGTTATGCTTTTAACAATGATGAACACCAATACCATAAAGTTACTATATGAATCCCCGATATAAAAACATGTGAAATAGTTCAATCGAGAATATATATATGGAAGTTTTTAACGACCTTGACTGGCTATACAGCGCTTGCACGGGCGGGTTAATCGAGAAAAAAAAACGGCAAAACATTTTATTTAGCATTTAGGTTTAATGGCATACGAAACAGTAGCAAGAGCAGATACCAATGCATCCAAATTTAACGGATAGTTTTCACATCGTCGCTAAAGAAAAGCATTCAAAATTCGAGGAAAAATCACTAAGTCATCAAATCGGCTACTTAGTTTTGACAGTATTTTCAAAGGAAAACAAAGATAATGTTTATCTAAGCACCCAAAATCTGCTGCGAAGCATAAAATTTGATGGAAAAGAAGAATTTTTACTTTTTTTAATCATAAATAATTTCGTGTATGACAGTAATTCGTATAGAGTTTTAATGTACGACTGGATCAATTATTGTACGACGATATTGCTTTAAGAATACACTGGGACGTAATTCAGCGACAAAAAAGGAAAACAAAGTTTTCTATTTCTAGCTAAAGAAAAAGGAAGACACGAACCAAAATCAAAACCAATCAAAGCCGGGTTTCAGAGTTACTGTGAAAATACATATTCCAGAAAGAAGGCGGGGAGAGGGGGGGGGGGGGGGGGGGGGGGGGTGTAAATCAGATGTGGATACTTTAAAAATCGAAATATCTGATAGGATATTATCAATCTAAGTCTCTTTCCTCTTGCAATAGCATAAAAACAAAGGCTTCCCTACAATTTACACTAGAATACCTAATTTTACTCTTAAAGACTATAAGAACTAGTCCAACTTTGATTCATAAAAAAGAATGGTCAACGTAGATACAAATATATTGTTTTAGGAAGGGATAAATCATAATGTGTCAAAAAGAAACTTCTCTAATTCAAACAATAAAATATGTGAAATTTACATCATCTAGATACTTTGTATTTTATTAACAATATAAATGTTACCTTTGAATGACGTGTTTTTCGAAAAAAAAAAACAATAGGCATTTGCATGGAAACCTATTGTCCTACTCGACTTGTCGACTTATACTTTTATTCATATGAGACAGACTTTATACAGGAGCTTGTTAGGAAGAATGAAGGGAAGATAGCTTTATCCTTCAACTATAGATGATGTCCTATCGATAAATACTACAAAATGAAAGCATCTATTTCGTCGAACTTGAAATAAAGGATAACAAAGATGATAGATATAAGAAGATGTGGTATGAGTGCCAATGAGACAACTCTCCATCCAAGTCAAAATTTATAAAAGTAAACCATTATAGGTCACAGTACGGTCTTCAACACGGAGCCTTGGCTCACACCGAACAGTAAGCTATAAAGGGCCCCAAAAATTACTAGTGTAAAATCATTGAGTCTGCCTTATATCTTGGCTTACATCTAGGGTTGGTTGAGAAAACTTTACGAAAAAAGGGATGATATCAGCTTTCAATTTGCACAATTTCTATTTCTATGTCACTACATTACAGCAGCGCCTACATATGAAGTATATATCTTCAGGTTGATACGATATTCCATAGCTTGTGTTTCCTATAATGATTTCCTTGATAGAGGGTTACTGACCAGAAAGAAGCTATTGAACCAATGGTTCAAATTGGTAAAGTTGAAGACGGACGTTATCACGAGTCGTTATGGAATATCTGTGTCACAGATGACCACGTATATGTTCCATTTGTCGTACCCACAATTCCGTATTTTTTCCCTTGATGGTGACATCTCCGAATTAGACTTATTACCGGATTTGTTCTTGCATGAGCAACACGATGTGTGTCACATGCGTAGCAGGAACTGCTTATCCTTCCGGCGCACATGAGATCACAGTGGTTTTTGGTTGAGTTCATGTTATTCAATCTCTATCTCTTTTTAAACATTTTCTATGTAGTGACTGTTGACTTGTTCGCTTTTTGGTCGTTTTTTTGTTTTTTGCAATGACGCTGTCAGCTTTTCTAAAACCGATGAGTTTTGAAAGTCCCTTTGGTATCTTGTGTCTTTATTTGAATTGAAAAATTTAAAAGCATTGAAAAACATTTTTTTCCATATTTTTTGCTTTACTATCAGAAACTATCAGAAACATTATTATTGCATTGTATTTATTTCATTAGAAAATGCCAGGTAAGCCATATATGTTCTTTAGAGCCTTTTTGCAGTATACACATTTCTTATAATTCTTGAAATCCCTCCGATCACCATTAAATTATCATTTCCTGTCCTTTGGTAGAGCCAAAAATTAAATAATGCATGCAAGTTACCCCCTTTCCAATTTTTGAATTACAGACCCTGTACTTTCCAAGATCTAATACTACAAGTAATAGCTAGACAAATTTCCCTTTTGTCCATCTGAATGGATATCAGGAAATAATGTGTTTGTTTTTATAAAGAAGCAAATTAAATAGCTGAATCTCCAAAACAATCCTAGTATGTTTTTAAAACTGTTTTATCTAAATCTAATTAATTTTCAGCACTCGATCATTTCCTAACCTGGGAAAGTAGTGTAACAACACGACACTCGACAAAAACTGCAAAAAGCAGTTGAAAAGGTACGAAAGCCTCCTCCCTTTCCGAAAAAAATATAACCAACAACTAACATAAAGAGAAAAAACAAAATACCGATCTAAAACAAAGAACTTATTTGCATCAATCATCTTTATTTATATAAAACATTTGCAAGAGTAATTAATGATACAAAGGACAGTTTCTCCTAACAAAATGTTATGTCAACACTATTACATACATTGGTGTGAATATATATATATAAAATTGAGAATGGAAATGGGGAATGTGTCAAAGAGACAACAACCCGACCACAGAACAGACAACAGCAGAAGGCCACCAACAGGTCTTCAATGCAGCGAGAAATTCCCGCACCCGGAGGCGTCCTTCAGCTGGCCCCTAAACAAATATATATACTAGTTCAGTGATAATGAACTAGTATATATAGTAAAACTGTTTCATCAACAGACAAATTAAAAATTCAGCATTAAAATAAAGTATACTAATGAATATGTCATGTTACAAATCTTTAGAACGGAAATTTTAAAGTTTATGTTTTTCATCTTCTAAAATTTAATCAAAATCTGTCACATAGACCGTTCCTTCTACACCGACAATTTCAATTTTTAACGGTGCAAATCAGGAAAAACCCGTACGATGACGTAATGGTAGCTTCGATAACAGGTATTGCTCAGTGTTAAAAGTGTACATTAAAAGTTTGAATGTTTTTAATGTGTTATTATACTGTATATGATATAAATTCCTGTAAAAGCTCATCAAAGATACCAGGCTTATAATATTTTACGCCAGACATGCGTTTCCAACCAGTCATTTCTTTTAATCTTAATTTTACTCCTGTAACTCAGGCATATCATTTCCTTTAGTTGAATTATCCATAATATTACAATATCTTTCAAAGTCGTGTGGTTTTAACATCTCCTTAACTTTATGACAGATATGTTTAATTTACAACTACCTTTCTTTACGGACCATTAATAAACTTAGTACTTAATTCTATTGCTTTCCGTTTTTGTACAGTTTTTAAAAATATTTGTTTACTGCTTTACACCTAGTGGTTTCCCATCCATATCATCGAACTCAGGATTATAAGAGGTACATATTAAACAACGCCCATGTAAAATATTATGGCGCAATTCTGCACTGTCATGGTTCAAACAAAATCTAGTGTCTCAAAGCAAATAATTATGGACAGTCCAAGCCATGGAATCAAACACTTTCATGTTAATATAGTGTCGGAAACCACAATGGAATGGGATGCAGTATACAGGGAGTAAAAAAAAATGAGGATATGGGATATACGGGGTAAAAAAAAGTCGGGATGTGGGATATAGGGAGTAAAAAATGTTGGAAAAAATTTAGAAAAAAAAGGATTTGGGAAATGGTAGCACCCCGTGTGGCCCTCCCATCACAAAAAGTGAGATTTACATTTAACAATAAGTAAGCTTTATGTCCAACTTGCTGACTTGGCTACAACTTTTGTCTTAATTAATAGTCTATATAAACTAAGTTAACAATAAAAAGTATTAATAACTTTAAACATACTCAATATTTTCACAATTTAAGGTAAACTAAAAATCTCATCTGGTTGAAGGGATTTCTTAGATGTATCACATTTGATTTTCTTATATTCACATTTTAACAATTCTGATTGCATCGCACATTAAAACATTGAATGGTGTTGTGAATCTTCTGTATTTTCTACCATTTAAAACTGCATCAGCAGCATAAAGCAAGATGGATAATTTTTATCATCAATACTAATGCTTAAAGACTTAATATCACCAATCAAATGATTTATGAACATATTGAACATAAGTGTTGCTAATACATTTCATTTGAAAGCTTAAATATATTTTGCACTAATATCCAAGGTTAAATAACAGAACTCTATCAATTGCTTCAAATGCTTTTTTAAAACCAGTGAAGAATACAAAAACTGATAATTAACATTTTTTTAACTTTCAATAATTTAGGTCAACGTACTGGTGCGATCTATTGAGATCCAACCATTTATAAAACCATTATGCTAATCATTTATTAATTTCCACTCATTTAACCTATCATTTAAAACGCCGCTAAGAAGCTTGAATGCAGAAAAAGCTTAAATAATTTCCTTATATGATAGACATAGTCGGGATCTTTTGTTGATAAGAGTGATAATACTTTATTCCACACAAATTTGGGATTTTACCAAATTTAAAACTTACAGATACGATACCAACATGATCTCTCATTGATTTTTCCTTAACTTTTTGATACAAAGTCAATTTCGTTATGCATTATTAAAATATGCAAAGAAAACTGTGCATTCATTATTAAATTTCGAGATACTCCAGTTTGAAATTTGCATGTTTCATGTGAAAACACAAAATTTTATTTTTCAAAATTTTTCCGAAAAAATTATACAAATTATAGGTTACACTTTGTAAATACAGCTGTTTCACAAACCACGCCTCTTTTGGGGAGATATATAATATTCATAGATATTTGTTTTGTTTATCTACTGGTTCCCCGATATGATTTCTATCTTTCATCTCATAGAGACACAACTTGGGAATTTTACCAGTATAAATACACATTGATAGCGGCAAAATTGAATTCTGAAGAAGACCCAAAGTAGAGGGAGGGGGTAGTACAAATTTTTTGTATAAGTTTAAACTGTTAGAAGTTCGAGGAATATAAATGTTGAAAAAAAGCCGCGCAGCCCTGGTTTTGACCTTTGAAAAAAATAATAGCGCATATGAACTTTCCATTCTAGGATATAAATTTTAACGAAACTTCATAGTAAAAGTGGCACAGTTTTAGCCGTAAAAGGAGTTCCTATGGAAAATTGCATTGTCTATATTTACAGAAGTGCAACCTACAACTTTTAAACAAAACGAGATATTTCACACATTTTTTTTGCAAAGTGTTCTTAAAATATGAAAGCCTTTCAGTTGGTCCCTGAAATGAAGTTGGACTGCGATAACATTGTTGTTTATAATACAATTATCGATGAAAAAAGTCGTTGACAATTATCTTGGTAATTTGTATTACTGGTAAATTATATAAAGTTTGTTAAAGATTATTTACTGAAAACTGGACGTTTAATGGTATTTTTTTCTCTCAAGTAGTGTTGGTCTAATGATGGGGAATTCCCTTTCACCTCTTTTGTATTCATTTTACGTCGATGAAATGGGAATTGAATTTATGAGTGAGTTAAAAATGCTTAATTTGTGTTTGATTATGTTTTGCTGATGATACAGTTTGACTCAGTGAAAAATTTCTTGATTAACAAATAATTGAATGATTGTGTTAACATTGATTTAAGTCCGTGAATATGACATTCATGTTAATGCATCGATAACAAAAAATGTCATTTTTAGAAGCGAAAGGCCTATTAAGGCGAATTAGAGATGGTTTGTAAATGGTGAACCAATAGAATCAGGTGAACATCTTGATTATAATATACTATATCATTTTTGAAAATTAAAGTTTCAACATGATATTTTTATTGCTATGCGTATTGGAATTAAACAATCTGATCAAATTCAAAACTTCCACTCTGCTCCTAATCAGATGGGCAATTTAAAAAATTTGAAAAGATTCCTTCCATTTTTGTAAAACACAGTCTATATTATTTATAACATAAGAATCATCTTGCACCATCTCATTTGGAATTCTAGAGATTGTCTGTCATTTCCAATACCCATATTATCTATTTTAAACCACAATTGTAAAATAACCCCAAAGTAAGTTATTCCATTCGAGCTAAACAGAATTTCATAACAATGACGACCAAAAACAACCAAAAACAACAGTCAAACTTTTGTCAATATTTCATTAAACCAATATGTTGGTATTGGGACCGTTTTCCGATCTTCCCTTGTCGAAATTAAAGCGACAGAAAGTTTAGGTTACAAAAATCAACAGAAGTATATAATTCTTACAGGTAATTAGCATTGTTAAGACATATTTTTGGGATGCATTCTATATTATATCCTAGAAAATATCACTTTTGAAAACACAACAACACAATTTAAACCTACTGATGTCAGTACTTTTGTCATAAAGTATGTTGAACTGAACTGTGGCAGGTAGAGCAAACATAATTAACTCACAAAATCGGGTAACTCACTAAAATTGCTACGCGCTTAGGTAATTAAAATTAATTGTTTTAAGCTTAAAATAATTAAAACCTTTAAAAGAGTTTCACTTTAATCACTTGATTAATTCCAAGACAATAAATACAGAGAATAACTGTATGATAAATTATCAATTATCAAACACATATCTAATAAGTAAATGAGAGACAAAAGATACCGAAGGGACATTCAAACACATAAGTCGAAAATAAACTGACAACGCCGGAAGGGTAAGCAGATGCTGCTCCACATATGGCAACCGTCGCGTTGCTCATGTAAATACAAACCCGGAGATAAGTCTAAATCGGTAGGTCACATTCGGGGAAAAGAGGACGGGATTGTAGTTACGTCAATTGGAACATGTCCGTTTTCATCTGTGAAACATACATTTTGTGTGTACTGTGGTAGTTAGTAGCAATAACCCACTCAGTATTTATACAGGTCCTCTAATACATATTCCAACATTTATACACTCATGCATAAAACAATGCACACAAGTTTATCTTGACTGCGCAACACATCTTTGTTTTCATACTTAAGGGATATATGAATAAAACAGACGGAAGATAACACTTTGGAATGACAAGATATGTCCGAAGAAAACATACGTATATGAGTGTATCATGTGTGATACCTTTAACATTTTGCTGACGCTTTTAACTTTACACTTTTGTAAACAAGGACCTATAACATGTTATCTTGACGAATAAGCTAATTGTATACAGGAAATATTTGGAATAAAAGAGAGGCGAAAGATACCAAAATCAAAACGTTTATTACTACACTGTATATAAACAATTTAAATAATGTTTGTGGTGAACCCTTTGGTTCGGAAAATACCTCCAGATTTCTCAAGAGTAAGGAGAGATATACAAATAATGTAAATACACAGAACCCCGATCCAATCCATCTGTTGATAAAGGAGTTCACTATTCCCTGACTTATATCTGCTGTAATTTTCATTTTAGTATGCGAATAGATATGTCCAAAGTTAAAATTTCGCTGATGGGTAAACTATTGTGACGATCCCATAGATTAAAGCCGCCTCACACAAAAATGTCCTCCGCTTAAATGTTATTCTTAAGTGAAGTTATACTGTTTAGGTAACATATAATCTTTACAAAGATATATGTATATATAATTCGTATTTCATGCTTATGTATGTTTATATTTATTTACGCTGAAATATATTTTAATTAAATTCTAACAATTTTGTTATTTAAAGCGATAGTGAGTTATGATCTCTAGTGCCACAAAAATTCCATGATTGAAACATTTCAATGATCTTTTTAGACTTCTATCGAGAATATAACCTTTTTGATTTTCAGTAATCTCGGTGAGCACTATTTATTATTGATTTGTATTGTATTTGGGTTTCGTCGACCTTCTTGACAGTAAGTAACTATCCCATTTTATGGAAATGTGATTTATCTGATCAACATTATTTCTGAATTAACTGTATATTCAATATCTTGTATTTAATGTGTAACCGTGCACATATCTTTATTTTGCATGTCATGATTTTTATTTAAGTTTATGCAATATTGATGGCTTAGTTATGCACGTATGAGGAATTATGTAACTACACGAAGATGGCGGAGGATGTTCAAGAATAATATAGAATCTGACGTCATTGTTAAATCACAAATGGGAAGGTCCAAAACGCGGAAGTCGGAAACCACGAAGGTAAAAAATTTACATATTTAGAATCATTTATCTGGAACGACTAGACATAAAATCAAAATTGAAACGGATCTGTAAAGCTTATGAAATGATGTACAATTTAAAAATAAATTAATTTGATTTTGAAATCCATTTTTACCAAAAAATTGGCCGGACGATCTGTTCAGTAAGAATGTGTTAGTAAGATTTTTCCACTTTTAACTAAAATTCTCGAAAAAATGTACAACCCGTTCAAATCTTTAATATGATTTCTAAAGACAATTTACAAACAAATAATATGGTTTGCAATACATTGAGTAAAAATGGCAAAATCGTGGCCGGAAGTCTTAATTCCTTGTGTTAAAAAAACCCAACTTTACACTACATCAAAAGAACCAAAGTCGAAGCTTTTGCCAAGCCATTAGGACTTCATCCATCTCGATAGGCCATTGAATTAAAAGGACATCTTTCCAAATGGTGGAAAATTCTATTGGAATAGTATCCAAAGGAATATCTCTTGTAATAACAACAATCATCTGCAGATTTTTGGAAAACTTTTCATACTTTGCTCGCTCGATTTCAAAACGAGTCCATTCATTTTTGACAATTGACGGCGTTACTAAAAATATTATGTGTCTGCATCTGTTAATGGACGTAGCTCTTTCATGAGCAATCGATTCGTCTACAATGAAATCTCTATCTTCAAAGCAGACTTTGAATCCCCATTCGTTCTCTACTTTCTCTTGCAATTCTTTCACAAAAGAAACGCTGTCATCGGAATATGAAATGTAAACGTCGTAATCAAACGTAAACTCCAGACCTTTCTCAACAAATTTTCGGAAATTTTGAAAGAGAAAAAAAATTATCCTCCATCTGAAATTGTATAATAGAGCAATACAAAGCACACTCGATAAAACAGAAACCAATAATGAAATGCCTAATTTGATCCAGACAGTAGTATCACAGTCGACGAAATAATGATGTAAGTCTTTAACGACAGTTCTTGTATAGTTGATACTTTTTCTTGAAGAAACCCAACAAGAGTAATTACCATTTTTATCTAAAGATAATTGCGTTGTCGAAATCCATCTCAGAAATGTCGTTGTGTGACACGAACAAATTAATGGATTATTACTAAGATATAATTTTAAAGTTCCATGTTTCTTATGCTGGGTATCAACCCAATCCAGTATATTCTTTCCAATTGTTGTTAATTGATTGTATGACAAATCGAGTTCATCAAGGCTATAAAATGTTGTAGCAACATCTGGAACAGTCTCAAGCAAATTGTGAGATAGATTGAGCTGTTTTAGATTAAGAAGTTGCCCAAGCGAATTGGCTTTCATTTTCCAGATATAGTTATATGATATACCCAAGTTCATTATATTTGGACAAAACCTTAATATCGTTGTATTAGTTTGTAAAACATTGATCAAGTTTGTTTCTTTCAAAATAAGTGTTTTTAGATGGATTAAAAATAGAATTTTTGCCTCTCCAATAGTTTTTACTGAATTTATACCCGACAAATCCAAATGATCCAAACAGTTAAATCCTTCCATAGTTATAAGGGGAAAGAAGTCAGTTTCAAAGTAAGATATTTCAAGGTGACGAAGGTAGCTATTTTTTGCCTTTATTTCTAGAAATGAACTTTCAGTCATCATATGAGTTATTCTGAAAAATAGAATTTGACTGGGAAGTAATACTGTCATTGAATCATGCTGTCTTGCCCATTTACCTTGAACTTGTTCAACTCTTGTAAAGTTTCCCTTTGTTACTACGTTAAGGAAAATTGGATTCTTGAAACCTAACGGGAAGTATGAAAAATCTATTATTTTAATTGAACGTAAACAAGACGAAATCAACTTCCAAGCTATCCACACTAAAACTATTAGCAGATATAATAACTGTTTCAAAGCACTCTGGACGTTGAAACAAAACTAACGATTTGTTTTTAACTAAAATTATGTTACTTGCGGATAAGTCCATTGTTTTTATGCAGATAGTATATGCATATTTCATCATCTCTGGTGTAAGAATAACCAAATCAATGCTATGTTTTGAATCTGGGCGAGTTATTCCGCGAAAAAGAAGTGCATCCATTGTTTTGTTCTGAAAAGGATGTAAAATGTTCTGGGCCTGTGTTAAATAAATATTGCTGTTAGTAAGATTCAGTACTTTAAGATGTGGAAACGGAATTAAAACGCCACCTTCAATGACAACAAAGTCTTTACAAGTTGTCATGTGGAATTCCTTTAAACTTACCGGCATTTCTAAAAATGTATTATTGTAAAATAATTAACGTGGCAATAATCAAGACTTAACTTTTGTAAATTGTACAGTTTCTTAAAGTGCTGTCGAAACGATGCATTAAACACAAGATCGATGTTCAGTTCACGCAAGTTACTGAGTCCGTCGACGGGAATTTAATATTTGTTTTTAGTCTGGAGTTTTCATATTCCTACAGATGTATAAAACTGATAAATTATTTATAGACTCAAACAATCCCTGAGGATACGATTCAGACACATTCAGATAATTTCTAGACAAAGACAAATGTCTCAATAATGATAAGCTACAGAAAGCCGTAGTATGCAACAATCTGATGCCATTATTATCAATTACTAGATATTCTAGATTCTAATATCTATGAAACCCGTTGGCATCCAGTCTGGTCAGTCTATTATAGCTTAAATCTAATTTCTTTATATCAGGTGGTAAATTAATCGGAACCGATGTAAATCCTTGTTGTTTACACAAAGCCTCTTTATAGCCCAACATATTTAGTGTGATATTGCATTTCGCAAACACAGTTCTATATGGACAAACACATGTAATACACACAACTATGAAGATCCACATATTAACTATTTACCAGTTAAAGCGATATCAATTCAAAACTAAAATGCATCCTGCTATTATCAAATATTCAACTATTGGGCAAACTCATGTTGTCATGGTCGAAAAAGCTGCGATGATTTGTAAGTAAAAGCCGTTCAAGTGTTAAAAATTGTGATTATTGACTTATTATGATTACCATAACCTGTTTAATAGAAACTAAATACTAATACTTTTTTTCAACACAATGATAAGACATTGAGTATGTACACACCGGGGTATCTTTTGTTTCCACAGGTAGTAACGTCGTCATACCGAGTCATGATTTAGTCAGTAGGACATGATTTGGTTCAGTGTTTCTGCACGACAAACAATGACAAAATGTAAACATTGGATTTTTTCCTAAAATAAGTTATGAACATACATTTTTAATGAGCTTTGTTTATAGCTATTATGTATGTAAATGAGAATTCTGCATCATATCGGTAATAATATGACACACATAACGCTTAGTAACGGCAATTTTAAAAGTTAGGTTATTGTTTTTCACACATAAGAAAATGTTCTATTTTCTGCGTGTTACAACAAATTAAGTGTAATAACTTACAATTGCTTTTAAATATCCTGAAAAAAAATCATCACTTTTGAAAATAATTCAATATTTATAATAATAAAATAGTGTCAGGGTTTGGTTTAAGTCATATGAAACTTCAAATTAATAAAAAAGTTGAATATGTTTTATATACATTTTATTTTGTATTTACATTGTATCATAGGTCAAATTTATTTGTTCAGTGTATGTTCACTGGTGTTAATATGTCCTTTGATTGAGTTAAGCCATTTCAGTTGATATTTTATGGTGTGTCTTTCTATGTTGTGATGTTACACTATTGTTTCAGAAAAAGGGTGAAGGTTTGGTACCATTAAAACGTTTAAACCCGCTGCAATTGTTTGCACCTGTCCTAAGTCAGGAATCTGATGTTCAGTAGTTGTCGTTTGTTGATGTGGTTCATAAGTGTTTCTCGTTTCTCGTTTTTTATATAGATTAGACCGTTGGTTTTCCCGTTTGAATGGTTTTACACTAGTATTTTTTGGGGCCCTTTATAGCTTGCTGTTCGGTGTGAGCCAAGGCTCCGTGTTGAAGACCGTACTTTGACCTATAATGGTTTACTTTTATAAATTTTGACTTGGATGGAGAGTTGTCTCATTGGCACTCATACCACATCTTCTTATATCTATTGAATGGCTAAGTTTTACTATAAAACTAGTGTACGTGAACTTTCTTGTAAAAGAAAATATTCGTATTATCAAAATGTTCAGAAATGTGCTAACATTGAATTATTGTCTTCTTATGCACAAATTCACCGATATTTTCCCGTATGCAGTGACCTTAACTACGAGACCTCTCGTGAGAACTTTGACCACCGCACAGCGCAAGTGCCTGGGGAAAACTGTGACGAAATTTGTAAAAAACGTGCCCTGGAAGGTAAATAATAATACATTTCTGTAACTAGTTCTGAAAGAAAATAAATAATACAACAAATCTTTTAACAACTATTAAGAACAGTTTTAATTAACAAATGGGAACACATGGAAAATATAAAAAAAATCATGAAGGCTCTACCAATTCGCTTATTTCTCACGTGCTTCATGTGCTCTGTGTTGATTGTTTATCAATATCAGGACCGGTAAACGTCGGTAACAATCTCGAAAGTAAATTAGCTTTTGATCAACAATAACAGAATGAAATATTACTTGTCGACAATACGTTATAGATTTGTGATCAATTGATAAAAACCGTGCATACCGGAATTAGTTTAGTATATATGCATGCATAGGTTCAATAATTTCGAAAAAACATTGAAATTACAAGAAACTCGTTTCATATGACTTTAAGAATGTAATGGTTTGGTTCGGGTTTGCCATAGTTCAGTTCTGTAACTCATATATGTGTATCATACATATAAAATAGAATAAGCGAGGTAGATAAAAAATTTGATGCAATTGTTCCAATAACTTTATATACATTTTATTCTGTATTTACATTGTATCATAGGTCAAATTTATTTGTTCAGTGTATGTTCACTGGTGTTAATATGTCCTTTGATTGAGTTAAGCCATTTCAGTTGATATTTTATGGTGTGTCTTTCTATGTTGTGATGTTACACTATTGTTTCAGAAAAAGGGTGAAGGTTTGGTACCATTAAAACGTTTAAACCCGCTGCAATTGTTTGCACCTGTCCTAAGTCAGGAATCTGATGTTCAGTAGTTGTCGTTTGTTGATGTGGTTCATAAGTGTTTCTCGTTTCTCGTTTTTTATATAGATTAGACCGTTGGTTTTCCCGTTTGAATGGTTTTACACTAGTATTTTTTGGGGCCCTTTATAGCTTGCTGTTCGGTGTGAGCCAAGGCTCCGTGTTGAAGACCGTACTTTGACCTATAATGGTTTACTTTTATAAATTTTGACTTGGATGGAGAGTTGTCTCATTGGCACTCATACCACATCTTCTTATATCTATTGAATGGCTAAGTTTTACTATAAAACTAGTGTACGTGAACTTTCTTGTAAAAGAAAATATTCGTATTATCAAAATGTTCAGAAATGTGCTAACATTGAATTATTGTCTTCTTATGCACAAATTCACCGATATTTTCTCGTATGCAGTGACCTTAACTACGAGACCTCTCGTGAGAACTTTGACCACCGCACAGCGCAAGTGCCTGGGGAAAACTGTGACGAAATTTGTAAAAAACGTGCCCTGGAAGGTAAATAATAATACATTTCTGTAACTAGTTCTGAAAGAAAATAAATAATACAACAAATCTTTTAACAACTATTAAGAACAGTTTTAATTAACAAATGGGAACACATGGAAAATATAAAAAAAATCATGAAGGCTCTACCAATTCGCTTATTTCTCACGTGCTTCATGTGCTCTGTGTTGATTGTTTATCAATATCAGGACCGGTAAACGTCGGTAACAATCTCGAAAGTAAATTAGCTTTTGATCAACAATAACAGAATGAAATATTACTTGTCGACAATACGTTATAGATTTGTGATCAATTGATAAAAACCGTGCATACCGGAATTAGTTTAGTATATATGCATGCATAGGTTCAATAATTTCGAAAAAACATTGAAATTACAAGAAACTCGTTTCATATGACTTTAAGAATGTAATGGTTTGGTTCGGGTTTGCCATAGTTCAGTTCTGTAACTCATATATGTGTATCATACATATAAAATAGAATAAGCGAGGTAGATAAAAAATTTGATGCAATTGTTCCAATAACTTTATATACATTTTATTCTGTATTTACATTGTATCATAGGTCAAATTTATTTGTTCAGTGTATGTTCACTGGTGTTAATATGTCCTTTGATTGAGTTAAGCCATTTCAGTTGATATTTTATGGTGTGTCTTTCTATGTTGTGATGTTACACTATTGTTTCAGAAAAAGGGTGAAGGTTTGGTACCATTAAAACGTTTAAACCCGCTGCAATTGTTTGCACCTGTCCTAAGTCAGGAATCTGATGTTCAGTAGTTGTCGTTTGTTGATGTGGTTCATAAGTGTTTCTCGTTTCTCGTTTTTTATATAGATTAGACCGTTGGTTTTCCCGTTTGAATGGTTTTACACTAGTATTTTTGGGGGCCCTTTATAGCTTGCTGTTCGGTGTGAGCCAAGGCTCCGTGTTGAAGACCGTACTTTGACCTATAATGGTTTACTTTTATAAATTTTGACTTGGATGGAGAGTTGTCTCATTGGCACTCATACCACATCTTCTTATATCTATTGAATGGCTAAGTTTTACTATAAAACTAGTGTACGTGAACTTTCTTGTAAAAGAAAATATTCGTATTATCAAAATGTTCAGAAATGTGCTAACATTGAATTATTGTCTTCTTATGTACAAATTCACCGATATTTTCCCGTATGCAGTGACCTTAACTACGAGACCTCTCGTGAGAACTTTGACCACCGCACAGCGCAAGTGCCTGGGGAAAACTGTGACGAAATTTGTAAAAAACGTGCCCTGGAAGGTAAATAATAATACATTTCTGTAACTAGTTCTGAAAGAAAATAAATAATACAACAAATCTTTTAACAACTATTAAGAACAGTTTTAATTAACAAATGGGAACACATGGAAAATATAAAAAAAATCATGAAGGCTCTACCAATTCGCTTATTTCTCACGTGCTTCATGTGCTCTGTGTTGATTGTTTATCAATATCAGGACCGGTAAACGTCGGTAACAATCTCGAAAGTAAATTAGCTTTTGATCAACAATAACAGAATGAAATATTACTTGTCGACAATACGTTATAGATTTGTGATCAATTGATAAAAACCGTGCATACCGGAATTAGTTTAGTATATATGCATGCATAGGTTCAATAATTTCGAAAAAACATTGAAATTACAAGAAACTCGTTTCATATGACTTTAAGAATGTAATGGTTTGGTTCGGGTTTGCCATAGTTCAGTTCTGTAACTCATATATGTGTATCATACATATAAAATAGAATAAGCGAGGTAGATAAAAAATTTGATGCAATTGTTCCAATAACTTTATATACATTTTATTCTGTATTTACATTGTATCATAGGTCAAATTTATTTGTTCAGTGTATGTTCACTGGTGTTAATATGTCCTTTGATTGAGTTAAGCCATTTCAGTTGATATTTTATGGTGTGTCTTTCTATGTTGTGATGTTACACTATTGTTTCAGAAAAAGGGTGAAGGTTTGGTACCATTAAAACGTTTAAACCCGCTGCAATTGTTTGCACCTGTCCTAAGTCAGGAATCTGATGTTCAGTAGTTGTCGTTTGTTGATGTGGTTCATAAGTGTTTCTCGTTTCTCGTTTTTATATAGATTAGACCGTTGGTTTTCCCGTTTGAATGGTTTTACACTAGTATTTTTTGGGGCCCTTTATAGCTTGCTGTTCGGTGTGAGCCAAGGCTCCGTGTTAAAGACCGTACTTTGACCTATAATGGTTTACTTTTAAAAATTTTGACTTGGATGGAGAGTTGTCTCATTGGCACTCATACCACATCTTTTTATATCTATTGAATGGCTAAGTTTTACTATAAAACTAGTGTACTTGAACTTTCTTGTAAAAGAAAATATTCGTATTATCAAAATCTTCAGAAATGTACTGCCATTGAATTATTGACTTCTTGTGCACAAATTCACCGATATTTTCCCGTATGCAGTGACCTTAACTACGAGACCTCTCGTGAGAACTTTGACCACCGCACAGCGCAAGTGCCTGGGGAAAACTGTGACGAAAATTGTAAAAAACGTGCCCTGGAAGGTAAATAATAATACATTTCTGTAACTAGTTTTGAAAGAAAATAAATAATACAACAAATCTTTTAACAACTATTAAGAACAGTTTTAATTAACAAATGGGAACACATGGAAAATATAAAAAAAATCATGAAGGCTCTACCAATTCACTTATTTCTCACGTGCTTCATATGCTCTGTGTTGATTGTTTATCAATGTCAGGACCGGTAAACGTCGGTAACAATCTCGAAAGTAAATTAGCTTTTGATCAACAATAACAGAATGAAATATTACTTGTCGACAATACGTTATAGATTTGTGATCAATTGATAAAAATCGTGCATACAGGAATTAGTTTAGTATATATGCATGCATAGGTTCAATAATTTCGAAAAAACATTGAAATTACAAGAAACTGGTTTCATATGACTTTAAGAATGTAATGGTTTGGTTCGGGTTTGCCATAGTTCAGTTCTGTAACTCATATATGTGTATCATACATATAAAATAGAATAAGCGAGGTAGATAAAAAATTTGATGCAATTGTTCCAATAACTTTAAGTTTATAACGTTATGCAAATACATGTATAAAATGATGACAAGGATAAACAAGTTTAAATGATATCCTTCTGACTTGGAACATTCCGAAGTCTTTATGAAATTACGTATTATAAAGCTTCTAATTTTTATTTCAGAATGGAGTTCTGCTGTTTATATTATTAGCAGAAAAATGTAGATTTGTTTTCATTTCTGTGTCAATTAAACAGACAAAAAAGATGACACAATAAAAAAAGAAGATGTGGTATGATTGCTTTTTTTGTCAACCAGATACAAAATGACGTGGATGTAAGCAACTATATGTCACCGTTATGCTTTTAACAATGACCAAAAACCATTACCATATAGTAACTATCAAAAGTCCCTTCATGAACACATGTGAAATAGTTCAATCGAGAAAACAAACGGCAAGACAAAACTGGTTATGTCACAGCTTCATCACATCATTCCCAATATTGTAATAACTATAAAAACAGACAAATTAGATATCCAAAGGAGATGCTCAGCATTTACAGAAAATTGTTCGGAAAAGACTTTCGACGAAAATTTTTATTTAGCATTTAGGTTTAATGGTATACGATACATTAGCAAGAGCAGATACTAATGCATCAAAAT
The DNA here is from genome assembly GCF_021869535.1 of Mytilus californianus. Classification (NCBI taxonomy): domain Eukaryota; kingdom Metazoa; phylum Mollusca; class Bivalvia; order Mytilida; family Mytilidae; genus Mytilus; species Mytilus californianus. The sequence goes on from NW_026262679.1 coordinate 84,128,346, forward strand.
TTAACGCGTTGTTTTCACAACGTCGTTAAAGACACTACAAAAGTCAAAAAGTCTGAAAAGACCAGTTTTTGTCTGAATTTGCATGAATTTTTACTCGACATTCTTAATTTGTCTGAATAATTTAAAAAAATTCTTGACATAGTATGAATTTGTCTAATAAGGTTTTTGGTTTTTCTTGACAAGTGTCTTGACAGTATGAACATTGTCTTAAAATTTCTCGACACTTTCTGTATCATCTGATAAGAGTCTGGATTAGTCTCGACCAATTCTTGACTGTCTTAAATTTGTCTCGATCTGTCTTGACATATTCTTGACATTCTTAATAATGTCTGAATATGTCTCGACATATTCTTGACACTCTAAATAATGTCTGAATATGTCTCGACACATTCTTGACAGTCTTAAATATGTCTTGACACTATCTCAACAGTATAAATTTCGCCTGAAATGTGAACAGACTTATTCTGCACTGTTTATGACATTCTATTGCTGTTATATACTCCTTTTTATTATGGCTAAACTAAACTTTGAAGAATCAAGGATTAATTTGGTATAGTAAGATACCCTTTTGGTGCAACTAAGTTGGAATACGCTGAATAATCCCCCATGTAGTTTAATTTTGTTTTATTTTTATTAAACATTTAAGTAATTGTTTTCACTTGGAATATAAGTCGAAGGTATTGACAAACAGCATTTAGATTTTTGCCGTTCGCAAAACTGCCAGTCAAATTTGCTTTTCTAAAATAGGTGTCTTGTATCTCTTTTGGACCCCACAATTCATCTTTTGGGTTTGTGTGGCTAAAAAAAGAGTGGGGGGGGAGCCTTTCGTTTAGGTCAAAAAATTTGTTCCCATCTTGATTCAAAAACCTTATTCATTTTTTAAAACAACCCAAAAACATTTTTTATTCAAATTTGAGTGTTGAATTTTATAATTTTTTATCAAAAATAAATATTTTTGATAACTCCTTCCTGAAATGAAAAAAATGTTTAGATCTATATTATGCATGTCTGTTTGAGAACCATTTCATAAGACCGATGATTTCTATAGAAATCATTGATGGGACCCATTATAAATACATTTTTTTTTATTATTCCTGGAGTAGATAATAATTTTCTTTTAATCTTTGGGAATTATTCAATTTGTTTTTATGTTAAAATAATTAACTTCATAATTTTGATGAAGAAAATCCATTTCAATTCAATTTTTTTTCATCAAAATGATGATTTTCATTTTCATCTATCAACAAACTTTTTAAATTGTAGTGGCAAAGTCGGTCAACTGATAAGTTGTATGGCTGATTACAGGTAAAGCAATAACTTCTATTTGACAGTTGCGTGTACTCTGGGGTGTGGAATACCTTAATTTTATGGGGAACATCCTGTCCATGTGTAATACTTAATATATTCCAACAGATGACATTACACAAATTTTTCTTCTGTTAAATGAATGATTTGTATATCATCATAATTTGCTATTTATATAAACCGTATTTTGGTATTATAATTATTTACCATATCAACATTGAATATTATGGATGTAGAATGAAATATGTCTACAGTATGATTGGTTTGAATCATTTAATTTATAAGATTTAGGAATCAAAATTTGTAATTATTTAAAAACCCACATTGAAATTGTTTTATATATACACACCCACATTTAAATTATTTTATACTTTAGATTTCATAGCCATATTTGCATTTGTAAAAATATTTATATACCCAAATTTTCAATTATTTTACATGCCCAACTTTTATTTTTGTTGTAAAGAAGTGTAACTTGAAACAACAGTATATCATAAAAAGAGAAATAAAGATTAAAGTTATATCATGAATATTGGTCATGATTTGTAAAACTCAGAACTGTCAAGTAAATTTAAGACACCATTCAAAATGTTCAGAATATGTCAAGCCATACTGAGAAAAAATAAGAATGTCGAGAATATGTCGAGAAATTTCAAGACAGTATTCAAATGTCAAGAATTTGTCAAGAAATTTTAAGACCATATTCAGAATGTCGAGAATATGTCGAGTAAATTTCATGCAAATTTAATATAAATGAGAAAATGTCAAGAAAAATTAAGACACAAGTCATACTTTTGGAGAATGTCGAGTAAAAGTTCATGCAAATTAAGACAAAAACTGGTCTTTTCAGACTTTTAGACTTTTTTTAGTGAGAAAAGCATTCAAAATTCGCGGAAAAATCACTAACATCATAACATCGGTTACGTGGTTTTGACAGTATTTGTAAACGAAGCGATGATAAATCTACCCCTGAGCATAAAATCCGATGCAAATGAAGAAATTTTACTTTTTTATCATAAATAATTTCGTATATGACAGTTATTTGTATATGACAGTAATTCGTATATAGTTTTAATGTACGGCGGGAATTATTGCGCGACGAAATTGCATTAAGAATACACTGCGATCTAATTCAGCGCCAAAGAAAGGGGGAATGGGATCGCAAGCATTTACAAAAAAAAATGACTATATGGACCTATATTATTTTTTTTTGCACTCGACTATGTACGGCTTTACGAATATTATATCGAAATTGCAAGAAAAAATTACCGGTAGTTTTTTTTCTGTATGCATATGTACTCACATTACATAAAATGCTTGATAACGAAATTAGTAATTGGCAATTCACTTTGAAACTCAACATATACGCCTACGACACTTACCAAAGAGGAAATTCGATCAATCATAGGTCCGTCCTATTTTCCTTCTAAATTTCAACAAAAGATGAGGAACTTGATCTTCTTTCACTGTACTGGATACCTAAATTACAGGAGTGTCCTTTCACACAACGTTATATTCAAAGCCGGGTTTCAGAGTTACTGTGAAACTACCTATTCCAGGGGGGAGGGGTGGGGGGGGGGGGATGGAAATCAGATGTGGATACTTAAAATCAAAAGATCGGTTAGGATATTAACAATCTAAGTCTCTTTCCTCTTGCAATAACATAAAAAAAAACATGCCTTCACTACAATTTACACTAGTATACCCAATGCTAAACTTAAAGACTGTATGAAGTTTGTTTCATAAAAAGAATGGTCAACGTAGATACAAACATATTGTTTAAGGAAAGGATAACTCATAATTTGTAAAAAGAAACCTCTCTAATTCAAACAATAAATTATGTGAAACTGACATCGTCGAGATGCTTTGTATTTTAGCAACAACATATTTGTTACGTTTTGATGAAGTGTTTTTCAACAAACAATCGGCATTCGTATGGGAACCTATTGTACTGATCGACTTGTCAACTTATACTTTTATTCATATGATACTTTATACAGGAGCTTGTTGGGAAGAATGAAAGGAAGCTAGCTTTATCCTTTAACTATAGATGATGTTCTATCAATGAATAATGCAGTCTTGTGACTATGTTGAACGCATCTATTTCGTCGAACTTGAAATAAAGGATACCAAAGATGAGTCTGCCTTATATCTTGACTAACATCTAGGATTGGTTGAGAAAACTTTACAAAAAAAAAGAGATGATTTCAGCTTTCAATTTGCACAATTTGTATTTCTATGTAACTACATTACAGCAGCGCCTGCATATGGAGTATATATCTCTCAGTTGATACGATATTCCATAGCTTGTGTTTGATATTATGATTTCCTTGATAGAGGGTTACTGCTCAGGAAGAAGCTATTGAACCAAGGATTCAAAGTGGTAAAGTTGAAGGCGGACGCTTTCACAAGTTGGTCGACCGTTATGGAATATCTGTGTCACAGATGACCACGGATATGTTCCAATTGTCGTAACCACAATCAGTATTTTTCCTTGATAGTGACAACACCGAATGAGACTTATCACCAGATTTTTTCTTGCATGAGCGACACGATGAGTGCCACATGCGTAGTAGGAACTGCTTACCCTTCCGGTGCACATGAGATCACACTGGTTTTTGGTTGTGTTGGTGTTGTTCAATCTAGCTTTTTTTAAAAACATTTTCTATTTAGTGACTGTCGACTTGTTCGTCTTTTAGTCGTTTTTCGTATTTTTGCGATGGCGCTGTCGGCTTTTCTGAAACCAATGAGTTTTGAATGTCCCCTTGGTATCTTCTTTCTCTTTATTTGAGTTAAAAAAAATTAAAGCCTTAAAAAATTTGTTTTCATAATTTTTGCTTTATTTCCAGACACTATCAGAAACATTTTTTATTGCGTTGTATTAATTTCATTAAAAAAAATGCCAATAAGCAATATATATTCATTAGAGCCTGTAGTTTTTAGTATAAACATTTAGAATACCTTTCTTCTAATCCTTGAAATCCCTCCGATCACTTTTGAATTATTATTTTGTGTTGTTTGGTTGGGCCAAACATTAAATAATGCATGCGAGTAACTCCCTTCCCCATTTTTTAATTACAGATCCTGCATTTTTCCAAGATCTAATACTACAAGCAATAGATTGACAAATTTCCCTTTTGTGCATGTGAATGGATATCAAACCTGGAAAAAACCCGTACAATGACGTAATGGTAGGTTTGATAGCAATCAAGGTTCAGTGTTAAAAGTGTACTTAAAATGTTAGTATGTTCTGAATGTGTTTCCCTATTAAATATGATAAAATTCCTGTAAAAGCTCATACAAAAATACCAGGTTTATAATATTGTACACCAGACATGCGTTTCAAACAAGTCATTTTTTTTTATCTTTCTTTTACTCCTGTTATTCAGACATATTATTTCCTTAAGGTAAATCATCACTACTATTACAATATCTTTCAAAGTCGTGTGATGTTAACATCTCTGTAACTTAATGACAGCTATGGTTCAATTTATAACTATTTTCTTTACAGACCATTACAAAAGAGGGACGAAAGATACCAGAGGGACAGTCAAACTCTTAGATCGAAAACAAACTGACAACGCCATGGCCAAAAATAAAAAGACAAACAGACAAATAATAGTACAGATGACACATCATAGAAAACTAAAGACTAAGCAACACGAACCCCACAAAAAACTGGGGGTGATCTCAGGTTCTCCGGAAGGGTAAGCAGATCCTGCTCCACATGTGGCACCCGTCGTGTTGCTTATGTTATTACAAATCCGGTAAATAGTCTAATTCGGTAGGTCACATTCGTGAAAAGGGAAGGGTATTGTAGTTACGACATAAGGAACCTATCCGATATCATCTGTGAAACTGTTATTCCATAACGGTCAACCAACTCGTGATGGCGTCCGTAAAATTTACGAAGGGATGATTTCAACTTCACCATTTGGAACTCTTGGTTTAATAGCTTCCTTGTGAGCAGCAATCCTCTATCAAGGAAATCATGATAGGAAATACAAGCCCGGGAATATCGTATCAATTGGGAGACATATACTCCGTATGCAGGCGCTGCTGGAATGTTGCTTCATAGAAATGGAAAGTTCACAATTGGGAAGCTGAAATCATCTCTTTTGTCGTAAAGTTTTGTTTTCAACCGATCCTCATTGTCAATTTCTAGATGTAAGTCAAGATATGAGGCAGACTTAACTGTATCTGTAGTATCCTTTATCTCTAGTTTGATGGGATAGATTCGTTCAACATAGTCACCAAATTTTGTATTATTTAGTGAGAGAACATCATCTATATAGCGGAACGTAAAGTTAAAGGATATTGCTTACTTCTTATCTTTTTTACTAAGAAGTTCCTGTATGAAGTCAGCCTCATAATGATAAAGAAACAAGTCGGCAAGAAGAGGGGCACAATTGGTTCCCATTGGAATTCCGACAGTTTGTTGAAAAACACGTCCTCCAAACGTAACAAATATGTTGTCAATCAAGAAATCAAGCATCTTGATAATGTCAGTTTCAGAGAATTTTTTGTTTGAATCAGAGTGATTCTTTACAAAGTAGGATTTATCCCTCCCCAAGACAAGATACTTGTATCTACGTTCGCCATTCTTTTAAATGAAACAAAGTAATACCAACTCTTTCAATTTGTCTTTTAGTTTGGAATGGGGAATACTTGTGTAAAGTGTAGAAAAGTCAAATGTTACAACGTGATACTTAATTCAATTGCTTTCCGTTTTTTGTACAGTTTTTAAAAATATTTGTTTACTGCTTTATAACTAGCGGTAAAAAAAAGTCGGGATGTGGGATACAGGGAGTAAAAATGATGGAAAAAATTACAAAAAAACAGGATTTGAGAAATGGTAGCACCGAATGTCGCCCCCCCCCCCCCCCCCTTTCCACAGTGATATTTACATTTAAGTAACAATAAGTCAGCCTCATGTCCAACTTGCTGACTTGGCTACAACTTTTATCTTAATTACTAGTCTAAATGAACTAAGTTAACAATAAAAAGCATTAATAACTTTAAACATACTCAATATTTTCACAATTTAATGTAAACTAAAAATCTCACTTGGTTACAAATGGATTTGTTAGATGTATCACATTTGATTTTCTTATATTTACATTTTAACAACTCTGATTACATCGCACATTAAAACATTGAATGGTTTTGTGAATCTTCTTTATTTTCTACTATTTAAAAACTGCATCACCAGCATAAAGCAAGATGGATAATTTTTTAACATCAATGCTAATGCTTAAAGACTTAATATCACCAATCAAATGATTTATAAACATATTGAACATAAGTGTTGCTAATACACTTAACATTTGAAAGCGTAAATACATTTTGCACTAACATCCAAGGTTAAATAACAGTACTCTATCAATTGAATCAAATGCTTTCTTAAAACCAATGAAGAATACAAAAGTTGATAATAAACACTTTTCTACTTTCAATAATTTAAGTCAACATACTGGTGCGATCTATTGATATCCAACCATTTATAAAACCATTCTGATAATATTTTTTTAATTCCCACTCAATCAACCTATCATTTAAAACTCCACAAAGAAGCTTACGTACACAAGGAGCTTAAATAATGTTCTTATAAGATAAAGGATAGTCGGAATTTTTTGTTGAACCTTTCGGTATAAGAATTATTATACCTTATTCCAAACAAATTTCGCTCTTTACCAAATTTAAAACATACATATGAAAGGGATACAATACCAACAATATTTTCCATTGTTTTTCACTTCAGTTTTTGATACAAAGTCAATTTCGTTATGCATTATCAAAATATGCAAAGAAAAATAAACATTCATTACTTAAATTTTGAGATACTCCAGTTTTAAAGTTGCATGTTTCATGTAAAAACACAAATGTTATTTCTCAAAATATTTCCGAAAAAATAACACAGCTGTTTAACAAACCACGACTCTTTTGGGGAGATATATTATATTCATAGATATTTTGTTTCGTTTATCTTCTGGTTCCCCGATATGATCTCTATGTTTCATCTCATAGAGACACTACTTAGGAATTTTACCAGAATAAATACACATGGATAGCGGCCAAATTGAATTCTGAGGAAGACCCAAATTGAAGGGAGGGTAGTTCAGAATTTTTGTATAAGTTTAAACTCTTAGAAGTTCGAGGCATATAAATGTTGAAAATATGTCGCACAGCCCTATGTATTGACCTTTGAAAAAAATAGAAGTGCATATGAACTTTCCATTCTAAGAAATATTTTTTTTAAGGAACTTCATAGTAAAAGTGTCACAGTTTTAGCCGTAAAAGGAGTTCCTATGGGAAATTGCATTGTCTATATTTACAGAAGTGCAACCTACAACTTTAAACAAAACGTCATATTTCACACCTTTTTTGCAAAGTGTTCTTAAATATTGAATGTCTTTTATTTGGTCCCTGAAATGAAGTTGGACTGCGATACTATTGCTGATTATAAGACAATCATCGAAAAAAAAGCCGTAGACAATTATCTTGGTAATGTGTATAACTGGTATATTATAAAGTTTGTTTAAGATTATTTACTAAAAAAATGGAAGTTAAATGGATATTTTTTCTCTCAAGTAGTGTTTGTCTAATGATATGGAACTCCCTTTCACCTCTTTCGTATTCATTTTACGTCGATGACACGGTAATTCAACTTATGAGGGATTTAAAAATCCTTAATTTGTATTTGATTATTTATGCTGATGATACAGTTTGACTCAGTGAAAAATGTCCTGATTAACAAATAATTAATTGATTGTGTTAACGCTTATTCAAGTGCATGAATATGACATGCATGTTAATGCTTCGATAACAAAAGACGTAATTATTAGAAGCGAAAGACATGATAAATGGTTTGTTAATGGTGAACCAATAGGATCAGGTGAACATCTTGATCATAATATACGATATCATTTTAAAAAGTTAAAGTTTCAACATTATATTTTAATTGTTATGTGTATTGGAATTCAACATTATGTTCAAATTTAAATCTTTCACTCTGCTCCTAATCAGATTGGCAATTTAACAAATTTTAAAAGTGTCCTTCAATTTTTGTAAAACACAATCTATATTATTTATAACATAATAATCATCTTGCACTATCTCATTTTGAATTCTAGAGATTGTCTGTTATCTACAATACCCATATTAACTATTTTACACTACAATTTAAAAAAAACCAAAGTAAGTTATTCCATTCGAATTGAACAGAATTTAATACCAACGACGACCAAAAACAACTGAAAAACAACAATCAAACTTTTGTCGATATATTTCTTTAAAACCAATAAGTTGGTATTGGCACCATTTTCCGATCTTCCATTGTCCAAATTAAAGCGACAGAAGGTTTAGGTTATAAAAATCAACAGAAGTATATAATTCTAACAGGTAATTAGCATTGTTAAGACATATTTTTGGGATTAATTATATATTATATCCTAGAAAAAATCACTTCTGAAAACACAACAACACATTTCAAACATACTGATATCAGTACATTTGTCATAAAGTCTGTTGAACTGAACTGTGGCAGGTAGAGCAAGCATAGAATTAACTAATAAAATCAGGTAACCCACTAAAATTGCTAAGTGCTTATGTAATTATTTAATTATTTCAAGCTCAAAATAATTAAAACCTGTAAAAGAGTTTCACTTCATTGACTAATTCCAAAACAATGAATACAGTGCATCACTGTATGATAGATTATCAATTATTAAACAAATATTTAATAAGTGACATACATTTACAAAACATATACTGTGGTAGTTACATGTAGTAGCAAAAGTAAAAAAACAAATATACTGAACTCAGAGGGAAATTCACAACGGATAGTCCTTAATCAAATGGGAAAATCAAAAGCTCATACACATCAAACAAATGGAAAACTATTGTCATATTCCTGACTTGGTAAACGCATTTCATTATGTAAAAAGGTGGATTAAACCTGGTTTTATAGCTAGCTTAACCTCTCACTTGTATGACAGTCGCATAGAATTCCATTATATTGACAACAATGTGTGAGCAAAACAAACAGCCATTATAGGTGAAAATGTCAAAAATTAGGGTACCGCAGTCGGCATTTTGTTATAATTTTAATCACTATAAAACAAATAACTATTTCAACAAAGAAATAAAAGGCATATATACACTCTTTAGACGAACTGCATAATCAAAACTGAAAGACAAGAATACAAAAATGACAATAGCACAATAACACAATAGTGGGATGTGTAAATACCGAGCCACGACAAAAGTATATTACCACAAATGGGCTAAACAGTAAAGGTTAATAATACACAAAGACAAATAAAAGAGCACTATAACAAGTTATTAAGATGATAAACAACGTGAGTATCTAGAATCTATACTTCAAGACCATCAAGTATCATTTGTGAAGTTGATACGGATTATTTATCAACAAGATCTTGGTATCGATCGATGAACTTTTTTAGAAAAATGCTTGGACACCTCTGATGTTTAATAAAGTATGAGTAGCAGCTGCAAGCTCTTGAATGCCGAATGATTTGGGGAAATGTATATCCCAGAACACACTCAGTTATTATACATGTCCTTTAATACATATTCCCACATTTATACACTCAGACGTAAAATGATGCACAAAAGTGAATCTTGACTGTGCAACGCATCTTTGTTTTCATACTTAAGGATAATATTTGGGATGACAAGATATGTCCGAAGAAAACATACGTACATTAGTGTATCATGTGTGGTACCTTGAACATGTTGTTGACGCTTTCAACTTTACATTACATCAAAAGAACCTAAGTCGAAGCTTTTGCTAAGCCATTTGGACTTCATCTATGTCTACTGGCCATTGAATCAAAAATACATCTTTCAAATCGTAGAAAATTCCATTGGAATAGTATCCAAAGTGATATCTCTTGTAATAACAACTATCTTCTGCAGATTTTTGGAAAACTTTTCATACTTTGCTCGTTTGATTTCAAAACGAGTCCATTCATTTTTAACAATTGACGGCGTTACTAGAAATATAATGTTTCTGCATCTGTTAATGCATGTAGCTCTTTCATTAGCAATGATTCGCCTACCATGAAATCTCTATCTTCAAAGCAGACTTTGAATCCCCAATCGTCCTTTAATTTAGTTTGCAATTCCTTCACGAAAGAAACGCAGTCTTCGGAATATGAAATGTAAACGTCATAATCAAAAGTAAGCTCCAGACCTTTCTCAGCAAATCTTCGAAAATTTCGAAAGAAAAAGAAAACTATCCTCCATCTAAAATTTTACAATAGAGCAATACAAAGCACAGTCGATAAAACAGAAATTAATAATGAAATGCCTAACTTGATCCAGTCTATAAAATAACAATCAAGGAAATAATGATGTAAGTCTTCAGCGACAATTCTTGCATAGTTGATACTTTTTCTTCTAGAAACCAAACAATAGTAATTACCATTTTTATCTAAGGTAATTTGTTTTTTCAAAATCCATCTCAGAAAAATCTCGTTGTGTCACACGAACAAATCAACGGATTGTTACTAAGAAATAATTTAAAAATTCCATGCTTTTTGTGAATGGTATCAATCCAATCGAGCATATTCTTTCTAATTGTTGTTAATTGATTGTGCAACAAATCGAGTTCATCAAGGCTATAAAATGTTGTAACCACATCTGGAACAGTCTCAAACAAATTATGAGATAGATTGAGCTGTTTTAGATTAAGAAGTTGCCCAAGCGAATTTGATCTGATTTTCCTACATAATTATATGATATATCTAAATTCATTATATTTGGACAGAAACTTAATATTGTTGTATTAGTTTGTAAAACATTGAACGAGTTTGTTTCTTTCAAGATAAGTGTTTTTAGATGGATCAAAATTGGAATTTTTGCATCTCCAATAGATTTTACTGAATTTATACCCGACAAATCTAAATGATTCAAACTATTAAATCCTTTCATAGTTATAAGTGGGAAGAAATCTGCTTCAACGTAAGATATTTCAAGTTGACGAAGGAAGCTATTTTTTGCTTTTATTTCTAGAAAAGAACCTTCCGCCATCAAATGAGTTATTCTCAAAAACTGCATTTAACTTGGAAGTAATACTGTAATTGAAATATGCTGTCTTTCCCATTTACCTTGAACTTGTTCAACTCTTGTAAAGTTATTCTTTGTTATTACATTAAGGAAAGTTGGATTTTTGAATCCTAATGGGAAATATGAACAATCTACTATTTTAATGTTGGTCATCTTGAACGTAAACAAGGCGAAAGCAACTGCCCAGCTATCCATACTAAAACTATAAGCAGATATAATAACAGTTTCAAAGCACTCTGGACGTTGAAACAAAAATAACGATTTGTTTTTCACTAAAATTATGTAATTAATATCGGATAATTTTAATGTTTTGATACAGATAGTATATGTATATTTCATCAGCTTTGGTGTAAGAATTACTGGATCAATTCTATGTTTCCAATATGGACGAGTTATTCCGCGAAAAAGAAGTGCATCCATTGTTTTGTTCTGAAATGGATGTAAAATGGTTAGAGCCTGTGTTAAGTGAATATTGCTGTTAGTAAGATTCAGTACTTTAAGATGTGGAAACGGAATTAAAACGCCACCTTCAATAACAACAAATTGTAAACAGGTTGTCATGTGGAACTCCTTTACACTTACCGGCATTTCCAAAAATGTGTCATTGTATAAATGATTTACGAAGCAATAATTAAGACTCAACTTTTTTAAATTGTACAGTTTCTTGAACTGCTGTCCAAACGTTGCATTAAACACAAGATCGATGCTCAGCTCACGCACTGGACTTTATATGGGTTGTAGTCTCGAGTTTTCATATTTCTACTTATGTCTAAAACTGATAAATTATTTAACCTCTCAAACACTCCTTGAGGATACGATTCAGATACATTCAGATAATTTTCAGACAAAGACAAATGTCTCAATAATGATAAGCCAAAGAAAAGCCTTTGTATGGAACCACCTCATGTCATTGTTATCAATTATTAGATATTCTAGATACGTATATCTATAAAACCCGTTGGCATCTAGTCTGGTTAGTCGATTATAACTTAAATCCAATTTATTTATATCAGGTGGTAAAAACATAGGAATCGATGTTAATCCTTGATGTTTACACAAAGCCTTTTTATAGCCGTGCATATTATGTGTGATATTGCATTTTGCAAACATAGTTCTATATGGGTAAACAAGCGTAAAAAACTAAACTATGAAGATGCACATATTATCCATTTGCCAGGGTAAGAGAAATCAATTCCAAGCTAAAATGCTTTCTGCTAATATTGAATATCTAAGTATTACACCAAACTCATGTTGTCATGGTAGAAAATGTTGCAATGGTTTAAAAGTAAAAGCCGATGAAACGTTAACAGCTGTGACTATTTACATATTTTGATAATGCTCACCTGTTTGAATACCGATATTGTTTTTCAACACAATAATGAGACAATAAATATATGCACACCAGGGTAGCTTCTATTTCCACAGGTGTTAAATTCGTCATACCGAAGTGTTTAGTATTATGATTTTTGTTATGATTTGGTGCAGTAGAACATGATTTGGTTCAGTTTGGTTGCATGACAAACAATGACAAAATGTAAACATTGCATTTTTTCCTAAAAGAAGTCATGAAGATAAATTTCGTCTGATAAATAGCTTTGTGTATAGCTATTATGTTGGTAAATGCAAAATTTGTATTATATATAGGTAATAGTATGACAAATATAACGTACAATAATTTTGAAAACTTAGGTAATTGTTTTTCACACGTACAAAATCCCCTTCACAAACTAATTTATTCTGATAGAGTAGCTGGCTATATGGTCAAGGCAATGGTAGCGTAGCAGGCAAAACAACTAAGGCACTGGTTTAAATGTGGTAGCTCAGAAACTCATCAACATTGACTTACTTATTACAGGAAAAACGATAACAAGATTGATTTAAGGTTTTCGATTTATTATATAAAAAAATCTATAATATCATAAGTATAAATCACATAAAACCCACCGGAGCACTCCAGTTATATTACTAACATGTGCAAGGACCCCCTTTTTGGTACGTTAATCGTTTGCCAACATCGTAGTATGCGTAGTAAAAATTCTAGGCCAATCATTGTTTGGCCAATTTAAACGACGAGGATGCATACAATATCAAAAGTACGTGTATTTAACACATTTCATCGAATGGGGCGTATTTTGTTTGCTCTGGGAATTTCCTTGGTATGAGGTGTGAGTGCCTTTGTAGCGGGCCGCAGTCTTCCTGAGAACTGGTATGCATTCGTTTTTATACATCTGTCCCACCAAAGTATCGTGCACCTATGTTGAATGTTGGTAATTTACCTAATGCTGATTGGATGCTGATCTCAGGTCATGAGTTTACTGGACGTCAATATAGTTGATGATGCAAATGGCGGCGAATTTAAATGTTGACGTTCTGTCAAGTCGGAAAATGGACATACGGGACTTAACTAGGCTTATTCTGAGCACGTATGAGCCCCAGTTACAATATTCAGGCCTTACAAAAATAGAATAGAACGGTAATAAAGTGTGAACGTATGAAATAAGGGCAAACAGAAGATGGGAACTGTCGTTCTGTCACGGGAACCTCCCTGGTCAAACAATGAAGACGAACTCTATATCATTACTCCCAGAGACCTTACTAACAATATTTACATACAATAACAATAAAAGTATATGTAATGTTCATCAAATGTCTTGGTATACGCGTTGGCTAACAGTAAAAGACGAACGTGAAAGTAGAAATGAGTGTTTACTGAGTAGCCCGAAAAAGTCGTATGTACAAACATACAGCCTACCCCCTAAACCGTAAAAATATAATAATGACTATAAAAAAGGAAATTGGATATGCCAAGGAGATGCTAAACATTTACAGATTTTTTTTTCGCAAGAGACCTTCGACGAATATTTTTATTTATCAAATAATGGTTTAAGAAAGCAGAGCTTATAATTTTTGTTTAAATTTTACTTTTAGATTGTATTCGCTGGTATTCGGGGTCAAGATTTCAGTTATGTCGTTTACAGACATAAAAGTAAAATGTCTTTGAAAATCGGATTTCGATTCTATCACTCAAAAAATCTAAGCTTCATGATAGTTCTTGAATATCAGAACTTAGATGAAAGGATAAAATTGTCTTCTTTACCGACAGTTCTTTCAAAATCAATTTTGAATAATAATGGCGTCCTATGATCTCTTGATCTTTTTATCGACCTAATTCTACATAGGTCACGTATACGGAATTTTTTAAGTAACTGACGACTTTTACATTTTTGTTTAACTCTTTAGAATCTTTCTTATCTTTATAAATCTCGGTTATCAACGTAAAATAGAGGAATGACCAATTTACCCTGTATCCTTTTCTTCACCCTAATAGCCAGAACCTAATAGTTGTCCAACCCAACTGGAAATTGAATGCTAAAGAGTCCATATCAAATATTCTTTTGTTAAACATTTTACATATTTCCATTAACTCAAAATGTTATTCAGCTCTGTTTGTTGCTGGTCGAAGCATTTCGATACACGATTGAAAATTTCATATGATTGTCAACTTTTGCACAGAATGACATCTCTAATTGAAAGAATTATTATGTACCAGTAATTTTAAACTTTACCTCCAGCATAATTTTGATTTTGGTTAGCGATGTGATTTTCAAAACGTTTGACTGATAGATGTTCAAAATTTGTCCAAAATCTTTTTACTCTGAAACTAATGATCCAGTCGGAACCAAACTAGATAACATCATCTTTGTAGTCTATAGTTTTAAAAAAATGTATCCGATGATCCAGTCTGTCAATCAACCTGGAAGCCAAGGCGAAAAATAGAATATGGAGGTTAAACGAAAGTATTGTTCATTATCTATGAAACCATTATATATAGAGAAAATCAAACAGAGACAGAAATCATCTCATAACAAGATCTACCGATATTTAAATTTGACCAAAACTGCCAGACAACTCCTGATGTAGTTATTGCATTTCAATGACGATTTTTACATTTTCATTTTCTTTAAATCTATAATAGATATTATTATTAATAGAATTATAAATAGCAAAAATGATCAGCATGCCAAGATCTACAAATTTATTATTTAAACCAAAATCTTCAGTAAACTCATAATAGGATTAATTGCTCTTGAAAGACGATTGTTACCCATTTTGTTGTTTTTTTTGTTTGAAACTTATAGAGTAGATAGAGAAAAGATATTTGCAGCAAAGATCATCAAAATAAGATCTATAAATAAGTCAAATAGACTAAATCTTCAAATGACTCTCTACAGAAGTTATTGTCATAGAATAACAATGTTTTCCATTTGTTACTTTTCTTAACTACCACAAATGTTTTTATTGCATTCTATCAATTTCATAAAAATTACCAGGTGAGCTGTATATGCTCCTTGGAGCCTGAAGTAGTGTTATTTGTTGAAACAATAGAAGATAGAGAATAAATGTAAACATAAAAATGACTAGTAGGAAAAGATCTACTATTAAGTCAACATGTCCGAAATCGTCAGTCGACTCAGTCGAGAATTACGCCATGCAACGGGGTAACTCCGAAAAAGAAGACGTGAACTCTTTCCGAATTGGTCAAGGCTGTGAGGTCGTTGATAAAAATTAGAATTAAAAAACTGAATGGGTCTATGAACACTCATGCTTCATCTATCAAAGACCGAAACGTTGCTGAACACTTGTCTAATCTCCATGCCAAATATGTTGGTGTCCCTGGAGGTAAAGTATCGAAAATTATTGTTGTTTGTGTGTAAATCACATTACATAAACTGCTTGATAACGAAATTAGTTATTGGCAATTTATTTTGAATTTCAACATATACGCCCACGACACTTACCAAAAAGGTCAATCTGTCCTGTTTTCCTTTTAAATTTCAACCAAAAATCTTTTTTTATCAACTTGATCTTCCTTCACTGTACTGCATACCCAAATTACAGGAGTGTTCTTTCACACAACGTTATATTGTTGGGTCTGTTAAGCAATCTACGAAATATATTTGCAAACTATTCACATCAATTTTAACAGCAATCAAAACCGAGTTTCAGAGTTACTGTGAAACTACATATTCCAGGGGCGGTGTAAATCAGATGTAGAGACTTGAAAGTTGAAAGATATGTTAGGATATTTACAATCTAAGTCTCTTTCCTCTTGCAATATCATAAAACAATTGTCTTCACTATACTTTACACTAGTATACCCAATTCTAAACTTAAAGAGTGAAGGAGCTAGTCCAACTTTGTTTCATAAAATAAAATAGTCAACGTAGAGACAAACATATTGTTTTAAGGAAAGGATAAATCATACTTTGTAAAAAAAGAAACTACTCTAATTCAAACAGTAATTTGTGTGAAACAGACATCATCTAGTTGCTTTGTTTTTTTTCATAAATAAAATATTTGTTACGTTTGGATGGCGTGTTTTTCAACAAACAATCGGCATTCATACAGGAACCTATTGTACTCGACTTGTCGGCTCGCCCTTTTTTTATATGATACAGATTTTATACAGGAGCTTTTTTTGAAGAATGAAAGGAAGCTAGCTTTATCTTTTAACTATACATGATGTCCTATCAATTAATAAATAAATGTAAAGTTGTGTAACTATGTTGAACGCATATTTTTCGTCGAACTTGAAATAAAGGATATCAAAGAAGAGTCTGATTATATCTTGACTTAAATCTAGGGTCGATTGAGAACAAAACTTTACGATAAAAGGGATGATTTCAGCTTTCAATTTGCACAAATTTCTATTTCTATGTAACAAAATTACAACAGCGCCGGCATATGGAGTATATATCACGTAGTTGATACGATATTCCATAGCTTGTGTTTCCTATTATGATTTCCTTGATAGAGGGTTACTGATCAGGAAGAAGCTATTGCACCAATGGTTCAAAGTGGTAAAGTTGGAGACGGACACTTAGAGCTATAATACATAATTCCACACACATGTTGCCCTTCACCAAATTTAAAAAAAGATACATATGAAAGACATACAATACCAACAAGATCTCCCATTGATTTTTCCTTAACTGTTTGATACAAAGTCAATTTCTTTATGAATTATCAAAATATGCAAAGAAGAATAAACATTCATTACTTAAATTTCGAGATACTCCAGTTTGAAATTTGTATGTTTCATGTAAAAACACAAAATTTAATTTTTCAAAAGTTTTCCGAAAAAGTAATACAAAGTATATCTTTCAAACGAAAAGAGATATTTCACACCTTTTTCGCAAAGTGTTCTAAACTTTGAAGGCCTTTAAGTTGTTCCCTGAAATAAAGTTGGACTGCGATAACATTTTTGTATTAGATACACCTATGAGGGCGTTAGCCTGATTTGTTATATTTAATTTACACCAAGATATTTTTGTCATTTCAGAATGATAGTTTTTAATAATTTAGGAGAGGGTTGTTCCGCTATTTGGCCATATGTTATTTAAAAGCATTATAAATTCAGGGTATCCAATTTCATTTAACGACAACTTGGTGTAAATTTATAATACAATTATCGATAAAAAAGCCGTATGCAATTATCTTGGCAAATTGTATTATTGGTAAATTATAAAGTTTGATAAAGATTATTTACTTAAAAAACAGAAGTTTAATGGTAGTTTGTTTCTCTCAAGTTATGTTGGTCTAATGCCAGGGAAATCTCTATCACCTCTTTTGTATTAAGTTTATGTCGATGACACGGGAATTGAACTTATTAGTTAGAAATACTTAATTTGTATTTGATAATGTTTGCTGATGATACAGTTTTACTCAGTGAAAATTGTCATGATTTACAAATAATTAATTGGTTGTGTAAGCGCTTATTCAAGTGCATGAATATGACATGCATGTTAATGCTTCGAAAACAAAAATTGTAATCTTAAGAAACGAAAGCGAATGAGAGATTGTTTGTAAATGGTGAACCAATAGAATCATGTGTACAATTTGTATATCTTGGTGTACTGATCAGATACATAAGGGCAGTTGTGTTCTCTTAGAAAAATATAATGATCGTCTGAATTACGGAACTTTGCTTTCATTATTTGACCACATATATATCTAGTCTCGAAAACTACTGTTCTGAAGTTTTGGGACACTACAAAGCAGACGACATTGACATTGAAAAATTGAAAAATTATTTGATTTTCTATTATTCGTCAGCTTTAATTGTTTGAAGTGATATTCGTTGGACAATGCGGAATAACTCAGACCTCTATTGGTAAAAACTTTTTTTTAACTGTTTTACTACTAAGGTTGTTGTTCCCTTTGTTACAGGTACCAAACCGAGACAAAAATGAGACAAACGAGAAATTTGATACCTTGATAATATTCAAAATCTGTGTAAAGATGTACATGTATAATGATTCAATTTGAATAGTCATAATGTGTTTTGATGCAGAATGCTGTAATACCTACATAATATAAAAGAATTGCATACTAGTAACTCTGCCGTTGTAATTTCATATTGTTTGTACATTGTTATTATCTGGAGACTAAAAAGTAAAATAACAAAAATACCGAGCTCCGAGGAAAATTCTAAACGGAAAGTCCCTAAGCAAATGGCAAACTCAAAAGCTCAAACACATCAAACGAATGGATAACAACTGTCATATTCCAGACTAGGTACAGGCATTTTCTTATGTAGAAATAATATTTTGTTGTGAATAGTTGTACAATTAATATATTCTATTAACTTTATTGCTGAAAGTTATTATTATAATATTATTATATTCAACACCGTTGATTTCTGAAATTTCGAATGTGGATTATCATACGGTGATTATAAATGATTAAATGTATGTCAATTGGACTGTGGCGAATATTTGTCTCATTGACAATCATACCACCTCTCCTCGTTTTATATGAACAAATGTTACAGTTTTGAGTTGTTTTGTAGATACATTTACTGCTTAGTCCATTTTGGTAATATCCTTTTGGCGTGGCTCTGTACTTATACATCCCGCCATTGTGTTATTTTGCTTTGGTTATTTTTAGTATTTCTGTCTTTCATGTTTGCTTATGTGCTTTGTCTATATGCTATTTTTTTCTTTGTTGACATATTTATTTGTTTTTATAATGATTAAAATTATAACATTATAAAATCTAGAAGATAGGAGTAGGCTCGGTAAGACCCCAAAATATACACTTTTACAAATTTGTTAAAAATGTAAATATTTAACTATTTGTTGGAAAGTAAAATACTTTTGTTACATACATATGGGCTGTTTTTTAACAATACAATGCATGTGCATCATGTGTTAGCATTATTAATTAATGCAAAATTACTGAAATCTTCACAACTTTAGCTTAAGTGCTAATTTTTAGACGGTTTTTGTCTATAATTAAAGTGGCCGCACTTGTGTTCAGTCTTAATATTTGAATATATGTTGTATTTAATGAAAATACATAACATATATAAAGGTTGAGACTGAACACGAATGCGGTCACTTACATTTTAGACAAAAAACCATCTGAAAATGGACGTTTAATGGCATATTTGATAAATTTTTTTTATATATTGAAGCTTGAATTTGACCGTCTTTATTCATCAAATCGGTTCAAATCTTTTACATAAACTAATTGAATGAACTGAAGTAAACACTTTAATGTTCAAAAAGATGTCAAAAATATTTCATCAGATGTACTTCAAATTTTAGGCCAAAACTAGTTCTTACCGGATTTTCTCTTCAGTGTTGTAGATGTCGTATGG
Source organism: Mytilus californianus (assembly GCF_021869535.1). Classification (NCBI taxonomy): domain Eukaryota; kingdom Metazoa; phylum Mollusca; class Bivalvia; order Mytilida; family Mytilidae; genus Mytilus; species Mytilus californianus. The sequence goes on from NW_026262679.1 coordinate 84,148,408, forward strand.
CCAATGTTAATAAAGATATTTTATTTTCAAACATTTAGTTATAGTCCAAATGATTAGGAATTTCATTTAGATCGTAGTGTTAATAATAGAAACAGATCGTTCATTTTAAAATACCATAAATTTCTCTAGTTGAAATGTAGTAACCGGAAGATTGAAACATGTGTAACAAACATTTAATCATGTATGTGAAATAAATGACACAATAAGCAAGATTTAAATTCAAGCTACTCTAATAATTGGAGAAGATCATCTTGTTTCACACTTGTACAACTATTGTCCATTCATAATGCCAAGTAATTCATTCAATACTTTTGCAATATGTATAGCTCGCCGAAAAAAAAAGTGACTTTTAGTTGCTGTATATTATTTGCTGCTGTAGTTTAATATTGTTTGCACATAATTACTATTTCGACCCTTATTATTATGGTGCTGTGAAAAATTGTTGAATGTATATATTCTATTATCTGTATTGCTTACAAACAAAGATATGTTTTCTATTCTATATTCAGCAACGTTTGTTAATTTCTTAAATAACCAATTGGGATTATCCACTATTATAATGTTGAGCTGATATTGTTTTGAAAATACATTTTAGCTATAATTTTTTCTATTATCTACCAACAGAAGCTTAGTATAAAGATAAAAGTGAGGCGAAAGATACCAGAGGGACAGTCAAACTCATAGATCGAAAATAAACTGACAACGCCATGGTTAAAAAATGAAAAGACAAACAGACAAATAATAGTACACAAGACACAACATAGAAAACTAAAGACTAAGCAACACGAACGCTTAGGAAAGAAACTTAACGTGTAGTCATTTCCAAAAAAGAAATATCACATAAAATTGATAATGGAAATGGGGAATGTGTCAAAGAGACAACAACCCGACCAAATAGCAGAAAACAGCCGAAGGCCACCAATGGGTATTCAACACAGCGAGAAAATCTCGCACCCGGAGGCGGGTTTCAGCTGGCCCCTAAACAAAAATGTGTACTAGTTCAATGGAAACATGTTTTTCTATCTTGTGAGGAGGTCAGCTTTACTAGTTTTTCTTCGCTAATATGAAGATCACAGACGGGTAAAATACCAATCTGAACAATTTCGTCTTGCAGACCGTTACCTTGAGTCATGCTAATAATTGGATATAGTCCATGGAATATCATCCATCATTACCATCTTCCTAATCTTTTAGTGTACAGTGCAGGTGCGGATGCAGGATTTTGAAAAAGCGCGGGGGGAGAGGGGAGGGGTAAGCTAGAAAACCAACGTTTGGAGTGATACTTGTAAAACGTCTATGCATTAATCAGTTCATGAGGCCCATACAAAAATTACTATTAAGACTATTGAAAATATTCTCATCACTAACATAAATATACACAACTATACTGTGCTGCGATACACTCAGTTGTATGTATACAATTCTTGCAATATTCATCTCTATATAACACGTGTACAATAGTTTATCTTGGATGTACACCAATTCTTGGTCACCATACTTAAAACGACGAAAAAAATATACGGAGGAAAACTATTTGAAATTAACAAAAACAAAACAAATAGGCCAAGTTAACACGTACATAGGTTTATGCATGGTACACTGCCCATTTGGTTGACGCTTGTACCTTAATACTACATCAAAAGAACCAAAGTCGAAGCTTTTGCTAAGCCTTTTGAACTGCATCCTTCTCGACTGGCCATTGAATTGAGAGTGATTTCAAAACCTTGTCCATTCATTTTTAGCAATTGAAGGCGTTACTAGAAATATTATGTGTCTACATCTGTTTATTGACGTAGCTCTTTCGGAAGCAATCGATTCGCCTACAATAAAATTCTATCTTCAAAGCATATTTTGGAACCCAATTCGTCCTCTACTTCCTCTTGCAATTCTTTCACTAAAGAAACGCAGTCAGCAGTATATGAAACGTAAACGTCATAATCAAATGTTAGCTCAAGCCCTTTCTCAGCAAATCTTCGGAAATTTCGAAAGAAAAATAACCTTATCCTCCATCTGAAATTGTATAATAGTGCAATACAAAGCACACTCGATAAAACAGAAACCAATAATGAAATGCCTAATTTTATCCAAACGGTAGTATCACAGTCAACGAAATAATGATGAAAGTCTTCAGTGACATTTCTCGTATAGTTGATGCTTTTTCTTGAAGAAACCCAACAAGAGTAATTACCATTGTTATCTAACTTTGCTTTAGTTGTCAAAATGCAACGTAGAAATTTCGTTGCGTCACACGAACAAATAAACGGGCTAGTATTTAGATATTATTTTAAAATTCCATGATTTCTATGCTGGGTATCAATCCAATCTAGTATATTCTTTCCAATTATTGTTAATTGATTGTGTGATAAATCGAGTGCGACAATGCTATAAACGGTTGTATCTACATCTGGAACAGTCTCAAAAAAAGTAGTATGAGATGAATAGAGCTGTTTTAAATCAAGTAGTAGCCCGAGTGAATTTGATTTGATTTTCCAGATATAATAATATGATATATCCAAATTCATTATATTTGGACAAAAACTTATTATTGTTGTATTAGTTTGTAAAACATTGAACAAGTGTGTTTCTTTCAAGATAAGTGCTTTTAGATGGATCAATATCGGAATTTTTGCCTTTCCAGTAGTTTTTACTGAATTTATACCTTAATCTAAATGATTCAAACTGTTAAATTCTTCAATAGTTATAAGTGGGAATAAATTTGCTTCAACGTAAGTTATTCAAAGTGACAAAGGAAGCCATTTTTTGCTTTTATTTCTAGAAATGAACCTTCCGTCATCAAATGAGTTATTCTCAAAAACTGAATTTGACTCGGAAGTATAAATGTCATTGAAATGACCTCTCTTGCCCATTTGCCTAGAACTTGTTCAACTCTTGTTAAGTTACCCTTTGTTAGTTATTACGTTAAGGAAAGTTGGATTTTTGAATCCTAATGGGAAATATGAAAAATCTATTATTTTATTGTTGGTAATCTTGAAGGTAAACAAGGCGAAATCAACTCCCCAGCTGTCAATACTCAAACTATTAGCAGATATAATAACACATTCAAAGCACTCTGGACGTTGAAACAAAAGTAACGATTTGTTTTTTACTAAAATAATGTCATTTTCGGATAAGTCTTATGTTTTTATACAGATAGTATATGTATATTTCATCATCTCTGGTGTAAGAATTACTGGATCAATGCTATGCTTCCAATCTGGACGAGGTATTCCGTGAACAAGAAGTGCATCCATTGTTTTGTTCTGAAATGGATGTAAAATGTTTAGGGCCTATGTTAAATGAATATTGATGTTCGTGAGATTTAGTTCTTTAAGATGTGGAAACGGAACTAAAACGCCACCTTCAATGACAACAAATTCTTTACACGTTGTCATGTGGAACTCCTTTAAACTTACCGGCATTTCAAAAAATGTTTCATTTGTAATAAATAATTTACGTGGCAATAATCAAGACTCAACTTTTGTAAATAGTACAGTTTCTTGAACTGCTCTCAAAACGTTTCAATAAATACAAGATCAATGCTCAGCTCTCGCAATTTACTAAGTCCACCCACTGGAATTTTATATGGGTTGTAGTCTCGAGTTTTCATATTTCTACTTATATCTAAATCTGATAAATTATTTAAGCTCTCAAACACTCCCTGAAGATACAACTCAGAAACTTTCAGATCATTTTAAGACAAAGACAAAATTTTCAATAATGATAAGCCACAGAAAGCCTTTGTATGCAACCATCTGATGTCATTATTATCAATTATTAGATATTCTAGATACTTATATCTATAAAACCCATTGGCATCCAGTCTGGTTAGTCGATTATTACTTAAACCCAATTTCTTTATATCAGGTGATAAAAACATCGGAGTCGATGTTATTCCTTGATGTTTACACAAAGCCTCTTTATAGCTGTGTATATTATGTGTGATATTGCATTTTGCAAACACAGTTCTATATGGGTAAAAAGTGTAAAACACATAAAGTAAAGGCCGATGAAGCGTTAACAGTTGTGACTATTTACATATTATGATAACGCTCACCTTTTTAAATACCGATATCATTTTTCAACACAATGAGACAATGAATATATGCACACCAGGGTAGATTCTATTTCCACAGGTGTTAAAGTCGTCATACCGGGAAGCGGTTAGTATTATGATTTGGTCCAGTAGGACATGTTTGGTCCAGTGTGTTCTGCATGACAAACAATGACAAAATGTAAACATTGCATTTAATCCTAAAAGAAGTTATGAAAATAAATTTCGTCTGATAAGTAGCTTTGTGTATAGCTATTATGTTTGTAAATGCAAACTTTGTATTATATATAGGTAATAGTATGAAAAATATAACGTACGACAATTTTTTAAAACTTAAGTTATTGTTTTTCACACATAAAAAAAATCCCCTTTTCATGCTTGATCCAGTTTTATAACAAACAATCGCTTTAAAATATTCTGTAAAACTCGCCACTTTTGCCAATAATTCATTATTTATAATATGTCATAGTTTGATTAAGAATGTTTATGGTTTGGTTCAAGTTCATAATGGTTCAGTGTTGTAACTCACACATGTTCATTATCCATATGAAATAAAATTAGTGAGTAGATAAATAAATGTGATGCAATTATTTCAAATATTTTAAGTTTATAGCGTTAATGAAAATACATGCAAAAATAACGACAAGGACAAACAGGTTTTAATGAATGGGTTTTATTTGAAAAATGTCAGAATGGAGTGCTGTTGTCAAACTTATAATCTAAAACAATATCTTCATTTAGCAAATAATAGTTAAGAAAGGTATTCAGAATGAAGCATCTCAGCTATGTCGTTTACAGACAGAAGTAAAATGTCATTGAAAATTGGATTTCGATTCTATCTCACAAAAAATCTTAGCTTCATGATAGTTTAATTCCAGAACTTAGATGAAAGGATAAAATAGACTTCTTTATCGACAGTTCTTTCAAAATAAAAATTGGAGGGGACGGGGTTCAAGTCTTCTTAATTAATCAAAATGTAGTTGTAGCTTTAATAACTAAATAATTGTAAAATTTTGATTCGGCTGCCATAGCAACAATGTACCGGAATCTGCATCTGCAATGAAAATAATAACGACTTTTTTTTTCTCTTGTAAGGAAAACTACATAAATGCTAAGACAGTGAATAGCAAGATATATAATAAACCATCAAGGAGCTATGTATTATTAGATATGCTTTCTTACGTTCATCTGTTATCTTATTGGTGATACATTTTGTACAGGTACCCTGACATAGTGATTAAATCAAAGATCTGTTATTGCAGAGTAAAAAGAAAAATCAAACAGCATGATCAATAAACTGAGGGCATGTAGATGAAAGGGATGTAAGAAAACTTTCAACAACACATATATCTTGTTTATGAAGTTCTAAGACAGTTGTATAAAAAAAAAATAGGAATAAACATTTGATGAGACACTATTGGGGTCCTAATGGGCAGGTATATCTTGCTTGATTTATATGTACCGGTATATATTCATGCAGATGTTCATATTTCCCTAACAACGTGAAACAATGAGATTTACTCCAAAAACTTGATGTTCATGCTGCAATCTGATTAAGGAATGTTATAAATTTTCGTTACTTTATTTTTCTAAATAACAGCTAGCAATGCAATGGTGGTATAATTTAAACCCTTTTGTCTTTTATCGCATGATCTAAATAGACATTCAATAACAGGTGCCCCGATTACGTTACGTGACTTTACATCGACGTTTTCTCATTATGACGATTACCGCCACAAGCCTGGAAATGTCATGGCGGATCACATAAGTCGTAGACTTGGGTCTTGTTGTGACTCATTTTGAGGTGGGGGTATATACGACAAAATATAGAGTCTACTTTCGGAATGATTCATACGCGGTTCCATGTAAGGACTTCCGGTGAAATGGGGGGAGGGGGGGGGGGGGGGGGGGTCGTGAACATATATGGTATCTAGACCATATTTGTGAACGCCTAACGCCTATCTTGCATAAAACAGATCACACCCTACTACTCACATATGATCTCTTCATTTTTTTATCGACCTAATTCTACATATGTCACATATACGGAATTTTGTAAGTAACTGACGACTTTTACATTTTTTTGAAACTCTTTAGTATATTTCTTATCTTAATTAATCTCGGTTATCAACGTAAAAAAGGAATGACCAAAAAGTAAAATAGCAAAAATACCGAACTCAAAGGAAAATTGAAAACGGAAAGTCCTTTACCAAATGGCAAAATCAAAATCTCAAACACATCTTACGAAAGGAAAACTACTGTCATATTCCTGACTTGAACCTGGTTTTATAGCAAGCTAAACCTCTCACTTTTATGAAAGTCGCATAGAATTCCATTATATTAACAACAATGTGTGAGCAAAGCAAACAGACATAATAGGTTAAATTGTCAAATATTGGGTAACAGCAATCAACATTGTGTTATAGTCTTATTCACTATAAAAACAAATAACTATTTCAACAAGGAAAATGAAAATATCATATAGACACTCTATAGACAAAGTACATTAGCAAAAATGAAAGACAAGAAAACAAAAAAAGACCACAGCACAATAACACAATGGCGGGATGTATAAATACCGAGCCACGCCAAAAATATATTACCAAAATTGGACTGGACTAAACAGTAATGTTAATAATATACAAAGACAATATTTTTACTGATAGATGTTCAAAATTGGTCAAAAAAATTTTCCCTCTGAAACTAATGAGCCAGTTTGAACTGTAGGCTATAGTTTTAAAAAATGTATCCGATGATCCCGCCTGTCAATCAACATGGATGCCAAGCTGAAAAATAGAATATGGAGGTTAAACGAAAGTATTGTTCATTATATTTAAAACCGTTGTAGATACAGAAAATCAAATAGAGACAGAAATTATCTGAATAAACAAGATCTACCGATATTTAACTTTTACCAAAAACTGCCAGACAACTCCTAATGTAATTATTGTGCTTCAATGACGACTTTTAAATTTTCATTTTCTTTAAATCTATAATAAATAAAGTGAAACTATAAATAACAAAAATGATCAGCATGTCAAGATCGTCTGATTTTATTGTTTGAATCAAAATCTTCAGTAGATTCATTATAGGATTAATTACTCTTGAAAGACAATTGGTACCCATTTGTGTTTTTTGTGCGGAAACTGACATAGTAAATAGAGAAAAAAAAAATATTCACAGCAAAGATCACCAGAACAATATCTATAAATAAGTCAAATAGACTAAATCTTCAAATGACTCTTTATAGAAGTTATTGTCCTAGAACAAAAATCTTTACCCATTTGTTACTTTTTTAAGTAACTATCACAATACCATAAACGGTACCAATTGTTCTGTACCAGATGTGCATTTCGACAATCAATGTCTCTTCAGTGATGCTCGAGGCCAAAATATTTGAAAATCCAAAGCTTATTAAAAAGGCGAAGAGCTATAAACCAAAATGGACAAAAAGTATAGCAAAAGCTGGGCAAGAAATCAGAGCTTTGCATGAGGGAGATAAATTCCTCTATTTAAAAAGATTTCTTAAATTTTATAACAGCAAATTTTAATAACACAAAATCCGTATTTTCATGCCAGTACCGAAGTATCGGCTACTGGGCTGGTGATACCCTTGGGGACTAACAGTCCACTAGCAGAGGCATCGACCCAGTGGTAGTAATAACATAAACGGTACTATTTTTCTGCACCAGATGCTCATTTCGACAATCAATGTCTCGTCAGTGATGCTCGAGGCCAAAATATTTGAAAATCCAAAGCTTATTCAAAAGATGAAGAGCTATAAACCAAAAAAGGACAACAAGTATAGCTAAAGCCGGGCAAAGAATCTGAGCTTGGCATGAGAGAGATATATTCCTGTATTTAAAATAATTTCGAAAGTTTTGTAACAGCCAATTTTTATAACACAAATGTTTTTATTGCATTGTATCAATATCCCAATATAACAGGTAAGCTGTACATGCTACTTGGAGCCTGTAGTAGTGTTATTTGTGGAAACAATAGTAGATAGAGAATAAATGTAAACATAAAAATGATCAGTAGGACAAGATCTACTATTAAGTTGACATAGCCAAAACCGTCAGTCGACTATTCAGTCGAGGATTACGCCATGAAACGGGGTACCTCCGATAAAGAAGACGTAGACTCTTTCCAAATTGGTCAAGGCTGTGAGGTCGTTGAATTAGAATTGAATGGGTCTATAAACACTCATGCTTCATCTATCATCAAAGACCAAAACGTTGCTAAACATCTGTCTGATCTCCATGACAAACATGTTGCTGTCCCTGCAGATAATGTCTCGAATATTATTGTTTTTGTGTGTAAATCACATTACATAAACTGCTTGATAACGAAATTAGTAATTGGCAATTCATTTGGAGTATCAACATATACGCCCACGACACCTACCAAAGAAGAAATTCTGATCAAGCAGAGGTTGGTCTGTTCTGTTTTCCTTTTGAATTTCTACCAAAGATCAAGAACTTGTTCTTCCTTCACTGTACTGGATACCCAAATTACAGGAGTGTCATTTCACACAACGTTATATTGCTGGTTCTGTCAAGCAATCTAAGAAATATATTTGCAAACTATATATAGCTATTCAAATCAATTTTACTGCAATCAAAACCGGGTTTCAGAGTTACTGTGAAACTACATATTCCAAGGGCGGTGTAAATCTTGAAAATCGAAAGATCTGTTATTATATTTACAATCTCAGTCTCTTTACTCTTGCAATAGAATAAAAAAATGTCTTTACTACATTTTACACTAGTATACCCAACTCTAAACTTAAAGACTGACGGAACTTATTAAAAAAAAAATAGTCAACGTAGATACTAATACATTGTTTAAGGAAGGGATAAATCATTCTTTGTACAAAAAAATCACTCTAATTCAAACAATATATTGTGTGAAACTGACATCATCTGAAAAGAAATTGGACTGCGATAACATTGTTGATTATAATACAATTATCGATTAAAAAGAACCGTAGACAATTATCTTGGCAATTTGTTTTACTGGTAATTTATAAAGTCTGATAAATATTATCTAATAAAAAACAGAAGTTTACTGGTAATTTTGTTCTCTCAAGTAATTTTGGTCTAATGCCAGGAAAATCCCTATCACCTCTTTTGTATTCATTTCACGTCGATAACACGGCATTTGAACTCATGAGTTAGTAATATTTAATTTGTATTTGATTATGCATGCTGAAGATACAGTTTTACTCAATGAAAGATTTCCTGAAACCTATTGATTATGTTAGCACGTATTCAAGTGCGTGAATATAACATGCATATAAACGCTTTGATAACAAATATTGTAATTTTTAGAAGCGAAATGTTATGAAGTTTGGGGACACTACAAAGCAGACGACTGAAACATAGAAAAATTTGTGTATCTTTTATTCCATTATTCGTCAGTTTTAGTTGTTTTAATTGATATTTGTCGGACAATGCGGAATAACTCAGATCTATATTGGTAAAAACTCAATGTGTTTTACTACTAGGGTTGTTCCTCGCTTTGTTACAGGTAAAAAAAATGAAATTGGATACCTCTACCTCAAAATGTGTGTAAAGTTGTAGAATGATTAACTTTGAATAGTCAGTATGTATGTTTGATGCTAAATACTATATATTAACACCATTTTGCTATTGTGTTTGCAATCTTTAAAATTTTAGTTGTAAATAAAGGCAACAGTAGTATACCGAATTCAATAGTCATATTAACCTAAAACAAAACAAAACATTTTGGACTTTTTATTTCATAAAGTAATTACGAGAAAAAAATATTGTTTATTAAACATGTGGTCAATTCTGAAATACAGCCTTTATTCTAAATTGTTTTTTGCGGGGAGTGTGTTCAGTTTAACAAGTTTTTCTTAGCTAGTTTGAAGCTCAAAGACTGATCAGGTAACAATCTAAATATAGTCAAGGTAATATGAGTCTGCATATGTTTCTATAGAAATCATGTGATTCATTGAACATTTGAATTCGTTGTTTCCTTGTACATACAAAATCCACGAAAATTGATATCCAACGAATAATAATGAATCCACAGTACCTTGAATCATGCGAATAATTGGACATACTCAAGGGAATATCCATGCCACATTACCGTATTCCTAATCTGTTTGTGTACAGTGTATTTGATGGTTACTCCAGAAACATTTGTTCGCATAGAAATCAAATACAATTTTTACATTCTGAATATGCATCTTATAACAGCAGCTGGTGATCATGCATCTGTTAATCGACAAATCCAACTAGATTGATTAAAATGATTCAGTCTTTTTTTTCATGTTAGATAATGCAAAACCTTATTATTTTAGACAGAAAAAATAAAACGATACAAATCACTAATATGCTAGCCAGAAATAAAGATATTTTTCAGTGTTGTAAGTGTCATATCGCCAATTTAAACCCCATTCATGTTCCACATTTTTTTATTCTGCCATTTGCACAGCTCTTTTTTCAATATTTTCCTTGAAGTTTATTTTCATAAAAAACAGGTATATCTTGATTACAATATCTTTATATATGCTAATTTTCAACAATTTTTTTATTCCAACGTTGCCGATACGAAAATCTCTTCTGGCGTACCAAATTATAATTTTGGTATTTTTAATTAATTTTTATATAACGTTCTGGAAGTCAGCTACTACTAAAAATTCTTAATAAAGAAATGTATAGATATTTCATTTAGATCGTAGTGTTGATTATAATTACAGATCGTTCATTTGAAAATATTGTAAATTTCTGTCGTTTAATTGTAGAAACCGGAAGATTAAAACAGGTGTGACAAACATTTAAATTTGAATGTAATAAATAAATCATCAATAATTGACTATATTCATATCAGTAACATAGATATAAAAAAAATATACTGTGCTGCAATACACTCAGTTATATGTAAACAATTTCTTGCAATATTTATCCCCATATTACTCGTGTACAATAGTGTATCTAGATTATGCACTAGTTTTTAGTATCCTTACTTTTAAAAATAACAAAAAACAAACATACCGGGAAAACTATTTGAAATTAATAAAATAAACAAAAATTAATAGGAAACGTTAACACATACATAGTACATTTCCAATTTAGTTGACGCCTGTACCTTAAAACTACATCAAAAGAACCAAAGTCGAAGCTTTTGCCAAGCCATTTGTACTGCATCCTTCTCGACTGGCCATTGAATTAAAAGTACATCTTTCCAAATGGTAGAAAATTCCATCGGAATAGTATCCAAAGGGATATCTCTTGTAATAACTACAATTCTCTGCAGATTTTTGGAAAACTTTTCATACTTTGCTCGCTCGATTTCAAACCTTGTCCATTCATTTTTAACAATTGAAGGCGTTACTAGAAATATTATGTGTCTACATCTGTTTATTGACATAGCTCTTTCGGTAGCAATCGATTCGCCAACAATGAAATCTCTATCTTCAAAGCATATTTTGAAACCCCATTCGGCCTCTACTTTCTCTTGCAATTCTTTCACAAAAGAAACGCAGTCATCGGAATATGAAACGTAAACGTCATAATCAAAAGTTAGCTTTAGCTCTTTCTCAGCAAATTTTCGGAAATTTCGAAAGAAAAAGAACATTATCCTCCATCTGAAATTGTATAATAGAGCAATACAAAGCACACTCGATAAAACAGAAACCAATAATGAAATGCCTAATTTGATCCAAATGGTAGTATCACAGTCAACGAAATAATGATGAAAGTCTTCAGCGACATTTCTTGTATAGTTGATGCCTTTTCTCGAAGAAACCCAGCAAGAGTAATTACCATTATTATCTAGGTTTACTTTAGTTGTCAAAATCCAACGTAGAAATTTCGTCGCGTCACACGAACAAATAAGCGGGTTATTATTTAGATATAGTTTAAAACTTCCATGTTTTTTATGCTGGGAATCCATCCAATCTAGTATATTCTTTCCAATTGTTGTTAATTGATTGTATGACAAATCGAGTTCAACAATGCTATTAAAGGTTGTAACAACATCTGGAACAGTCTCAAACAAATTATGAGATAGATTAAGTTGTTTTAGATGAAGAAGTTGCCCAAACGAATTTGCTTTGATTTTCCAGATATAATTATATGATATATCCAAATTCATTATACTTGGACAAAAACTTAATATTGTTGTATTGGTTTGTAAAACATTGAACAATTGTGTTTCTTTCAAGATGATTGTTTTCAGATGAATTAAAACCGAAATTTTTCTCTCTCCAATAGTTATAACAGAACTGATACCAGACAGATCCAAATGCTCCAAACTATTGAATCCTTCAAAAGTCAAAAGTGGAAATACATCTGTTTCAAAATAGGATATTTCAAGGTGACGAAGGGAGCTGTTTATTGTTTTTATTTCCCTAAAGGCATTTTTAGCCATAAGATGCGTTATTCTCAAAAAAAGGATTTGACTCGGAACTGTTACTGTAATTGGAATAACCTTTCTTCTCCGATGGCCTTGAACTTTTTCAACGCTTGTATAGTTATCTTTTGTTACTACGTCGAGGAAAATTGGGTCTTTGAATCGTAAAGGAAAATATGAAAAATCAATTATTTTAATATTGGTCATCGTGTATACAAATTTGAAGAAATAACCTGCCCAGTTATCCAAACTAAATCTATTAGCAGATAACATAACATTTTCAAAGCACTCTGGATGTTTAAACTGAAGAAACGATTTGTTTTTAACTAATATAATGTTATTGTCAGAGAAGTCTAATGTTTTTATACAAATAGTTGATATATATTTCATCATCTCTGGTGTAAGAATAACTGCGTCTAAGCCTTGTTTAGAAACTGGATGAGATATTCCGCGAAGTAGTAGTGCATCCATTGATTTTTTCTGAAATGGATGTAAAATGTTAAGAGCCTTTGTTAAGTGAATATTGCTGTTAGTAAGATTCAGCAGTTTTAGATTTGGAAATGGAACTAAAACACCACCTTCAATAACAACAAAGTCTTTACAAGTTGTCATGTGGAATTCCTTTATATTTATCGGCATTTCTGAGAATGTTGTATTGTATAGATAGTTTACGTGGCAATAATCAAATTTCAATATGTGTAAATTGTGTAGTTTCTTGAACTGCTGTCCAAATGTTGCATTTAATACAAGATCGATGCTCAGCTCACGTAAGTTACTGAGTCCGCCGACGGGAATTTTGTACGGGCTGTAGTTTTGAGTTTTTATATTTCTACTTATGTCTAAAACTGATAAATTCTGTAAGGATTCAAATACTTCACGATGATACGATTCAGATACATCCAGATTATTTTTAGACAAAGACAAATGTCTCAATAATGATAAGCCATGAAAAGCCTTAGAATGCAACATTCTGATGCCGTTATGATCAATTATTAGATCTTCTAGATACTTATATCTATAGATTCCGTCTGAATAGAGTCTGGTCAGTCTATTGAAACTTAAATCCAATTTCGTTATATCGGGTGGTAAATTCATCGGAACCGATGTAAATCCTTGGTATTTACACATAACCTCCTTATGGCCCAGCATATTAATAGTTATATTGCATTTTGCAAACACAGTTCTATATTGGCAAACAAATGTAATACACAAAACTATGAAGATAAACATATTACCCAATGATCAGAAAAAACGATAAACATTTATAATCCAAAGTTTAATACTTCCTGCTATGTTTGAATATATAGTTACTTCATCAAACTCATGTTACCGTGATCATCATCCGTAAACACAATTTAGAACGTCGATCACGTGAATAAACTTTGTGACCTTAATTTCAATCAAGTTTTAAATGATCGCCTGTTTAAATAAATTCCTTTGTGATTGTTCATATAAGAATATATAATGGTTGTTTTTAGTCATCATCAAGGGGCAAGTAGGAAATTTAAAACCTTTGTTCTGCAAGATATGTTGACTTTCAGAATTTTAGATACCATTGGAAAATGAAGGTATGTTGGAAAGAGTAATACAACCATTGATTTTCTCCTATTAGTCTTTATTAAATTGGCATTTTTCAAAATTGTGCAGAATTTATCTTTGTTTCAAATAAAGAAATACTTGGCATGAGTAAAGTTTATCCTGTCTAGTACTACAGTGAAAATCTCACATAACATGTCATTGCATATAAGATAATAACCATCACCGGAAGTAACCCAATCAAATTTTAACCCACTTTTTCGTATGAAACGGGATGTGACGTACTGTGATTTTGTGGTATTACACATGGAAAGGGACAGAAATTGTGCTTTGCAACATGTCAACTACGGACTCCTTAAAGAATTTGAACCTCCTTATTACGTCATGGCGTGGTTATGTATCTATACATTCCACAAAGCCAAATAAATGTTCTTATTTTTATGAGTTTAACTGTCAGATTGGAGAATGTTTATATTTTTTTGCCCCAGTTAACACTTAGGGTTCAATTTATTATTTTATAAACGGAATCTGACATATGTACACCAGTGAAGCTTCAAATTTTGTCTTCATTATTTAAACTATTATTTTCTTTAACGTTAACACATGTTTTGTCCACAAACTATGGCTTCTGGTCTAACAGTGTGACAACAAATATGGTTTGATAATTAGACAAAACGAAAGTTCAAAATGAATTTCCAAAATTGTGTTAATAAGAAGTATAACGGGTACAAGATACCAAGGGGGAATAAACAAAAAACAGAAGTCGAAGAAAACAACTGCAAGATTGATTGATTGATTGTTGCTTGCTTAACATCCAGTGGTTAAATTTCATGTACATTCACAACCAGACGAAATTTACAATTAAAACAATATTCTGTAATGTAGATTTGCCGGGATTAAAGGCATAAATAATAGACTACTACTGAACAATGAGGGTATATTGATATAAACAGAAATTTCAATTGGAACATGCCACATATAGATTCTTCAGACAGTATACGGGTTTTTTAATTGTTGTTCAGTGAGTTTGGGACTCACCCTACACGATAATCAGTCTAATCTAACGTCCGCATTCAAACCAGACGTGGCTATGTATTTGTGTATACATTCCATAGAGCCAACCAAATGGATACCTCACTTTATCAAGGATGTGTTATGACCAGAGTGGAGACAGGAATGACTATTATTCTATACCTCAGTCTTCCTTTTGGGTTCAAGGCCAAAAGAAAAACAACAAACTCTACAAATCGTATTCTTTTTCTTTACGGAGATTTGGATTATCAGTTATGGATCCACTTTTTGGTTTAACTTTTGATACTGGTTAGCACACCAAATAGTAGGAAAAACCTAACTATATAGGTTTTGAGTTATTTCCCTTTGTCCGACAAGCATAATCTAAACGTACTTCAGCGAGAAAACAGTAAAACTGATAAAAATGAAAAACGGCCGTAACCGGTCTCAAATTATGTTTGCAAGGCTTAAAACACTGTTAGTTACATGTTACAGCATATATGCAATAAAAACGTTTATGTTTTGCTTATTGTATTTTTCAAGGGCTTGAAGTGATTTTCTGAAATGAATGAATACACCATATTCTACCGCAGAATACAGGAAACAATACAGACATTAAATAACCACGGAGCGGCTGTTTTGTGATCAGTTTGTCGTTTTTCTATTAAACATGAAAGGACCACATCGTTAAAATACTTCAGTTGAAATAAATTTGATAATTTTGTCATAACTTACACTATCACAATAATTAATGACAACTATTCTTGGAAGTATGATTCGTATTATCTGTAGAACTGTAATACAAAGTGTGATTTCACTCATATTTTTTATGGAAATATTATCTATAAATATATAAGAATACGGAGCTGTTTTTCATTGCAGGACATTGCCCATTATCGTGTCTTCCTGTACTATCTATGAAGCTTGTGAATGGAATCTATACTCTGAAATGTAGCCAACGATATTGGAGAGCAGGAGAACAAATGGAGAAAACCAACGGCCTGATTCATACTAAAACAATGAACGATAAACGAATATGACAGACAGCAACTTATTACAACAACTTCAGTTTATTTTAACACAATGTTGACTGCTGTACCCCAATTTTTGACATTTTTACCTATTATATAGATATAAGAAGATGTGGTATGAGTGCCAATCAGACAACTATCCATCCAAGTCACAATTTGTAAAAGTAAACCTTTATAAGTCAAAGTACGGCCTTCAACACGGAGCCTTGGCTCACACCGAACAGCAAGCTATAAAGAGCTCCAAAAATGACTAGTGTAAAACCATTCAAACGGGAAAACCAACGGTCTAATCTATATAAAAAAAGAGAAACACTTATGAACCTCATCAACAAACGACAACCACTGAACATCAGGTTCCTGACTTAGGACAGGTGCAAATAAATGCAGCGGTTTAAACGTTTTAATAGACGTCAACCTTCACCCTAACCTGAAACAAAAGTGTAACATCACAACATAGAAAGACACACTATAAAATATCAATTGAAATGGCTTAACTTAAACAAAAGACATATTAACAAAAACAAGTGAACAACACTAAACGAATAAATTTGATCTATGACACAATGTTAATACAAAACTAATAAAACATTGGGGCTAGATGTAAAATAATTTCAGAAAGACAACCATAACCTTGGACAAAATGCCGCCAAATAAAATAACGTACCCAGGTAAATAAAAATAATTTTGTTGTAAGGTATACATGGAGTACGGAAATAATTTTTACAAAATAAGTTTTTGTTGTTCCTAGTACGAGAACAAAAGTGAAAATTTATCGTCATACTAAACACTTATCAAAAGTGGTATATATTAAAAATAGTGAGACTAGATTTAACACTGAATAAGTAAACATTAAATAACAAAAAAACATTACAAATTGTATCAACAGGTCAATTTAACACGAAAGTACGATTTGAGAGTACTCGCAGTTACTGAAAGATAGTTAAAAGCCAAAAACAATTAATAGTTAAAAATCATGCATCGTAGACTAAAATCAACTAAAACTCATGCCAGGGATTTAGTGTTTTAACGGCATGGACACTCAAAGAAGACATGACTTGTGCAATGCCAAAATAAAAGTATCGACAGGCAGTAGGATGTCTGTTTTTATTTTGCTCACATATTGTTGTCAATATAATGGACTTCTATGTGACTGTCATACTAGTGAGAGGTTTAACTAGCTATAAAACCAGGTTTAAGCCACTATTTTCTACATAAGGAAATGCCTGTACCAAGTCACTTTTTTCGTTACAGATTCCTCGCTTTAGACTGACACAATGGAGTGGAGAAGGTGGCAAGCAGAGATTAATCTGTTTGTGAGCGCTCAAACTGGAATAGTGGTGAAAAACACTACATAAGAACAACCTATAAAAGTCAGTCGGAAAGTGCACAACTCCATGACTTACTAGTATCAGATCGATACAAAACACAAAAACAAATAACGACTAGACAAGAGACACAAATTATCGATCTGATAATATTCGCAACTACTCAAAGCTAGTTTAAAACCTAATTTTAACTAAAAATGAAATCAAGGATAATAATCGACAGGATTTAGGACCATAAGTGTTAATACCTGGATAACAATACATGTAGTATTTCAACATTATTGTATTTCTTTTGGTCATTTTAAAAAAAAGTGGTGTTGAAAGAAGACATTTTTCTGGTTCAGACGATTATGCATTTTCGACTATAAGTTTGAATGTTCCTTTGGTATCTTTCGCCTCTATCTTATAGATATTTGTCTATTATTGAAGACTTTAAAGTGTTGTTTTCATTTTTTAAAGCACTTGGTGGATATCGCAGCTCGTGGACTATTAGTCCATGAGGGTATCATCAGCTTAGTAGTCAGTACTTCGGTACTGACATGATTTAAAACCAACCTTTCTAAAATTGTCCGTTTATAAATTTAGAAATTAAAAAGACACTAAGGTTTCAACTTCCTCAGGTAAAGTTGACCTTAGATGCATTTGGCTATTATTTTCATGTCCTTATCGGTCACATAACTCTTCAACTGTTTCGGTTCTTATACATCCTTGGCTTTCAAATATTCGGCTTTGAGCGTTACTGATGATGGTAAATCCAGAATAGCGCTGAGGACGAATGGAATTTATTTAGTATTGTTTTCATATTTTTCTATGTTCATTTTTGAATGTCTTTTAATTTTTTGATCATTGTGTTGACGTAAACTCTACGTCCATTTTTATTCCGAATAAAGGTTGAAAAAAGTCAAAGTCATGTTAACGTTTAATCAAAATTGTGGGTTTAAAATGAGAGCTTTATGGTCGATATTTTTTCGTTTACCTTTCAGAGTAATTCAACCCAAGCCTTTACTTCAAACTAAAAAAGACCACAAACACTTCACACTCATTTAAAGATAAAATATTCATGATAGATAAATGTCTATCCCAAATCTTACTTGGGAACTGGAACCCTAAATTCATTTATGCAACTGGAATAAGGAAAATGTGTGAATGAGCCAATCGCAGATGTATAAAGGAGTAGGCCCAGTAAGACCCCTTTTTGGCCCCAAAATATAGCAGTTTTACAAAATTGTTAAAATGTAAATTTTTAGCTATTTATTGGAAAGAAGAATACTTCTGTTACATAAATATGGGCTGTTTTTGACAATACAATGCACATGTATCGGGTACTAGCATCATTAAGTCATATTAGATTACTGAAATCTTCGAAATTTTAGCATTATGGTTAATTTTTAGACGGTTTCCGTCTGAAATGGAAGTGACCGCATTTGTGTTCATTCTTAATATTGAAATGTAAGTTGTATTTGATGATAATACATAACATATATAAAGGTTGAGAATGAACACGGATGCGGCCACTTTCATTTTTGACAAAAATCATCTGAAAAATGACATATTATGGCATATTTGATAGATTTTTCATATTTAAGCTTGAATTTGAGCGTCTTTAATGACTAAATCAGTTCAAATCTTTCATATAAACTGATTGAATCGACTGAGGTAGACACTTAAGTGTTTAAAAAGTGTCCAAAATCTTTCATCAGATGAACTTGAATTTTGAGGCCAAAATCGGTCCTTTCCGGACCTACTACTTTAGTATATTTATATATATATAAGATACCTTTTCGAAAATTAAAACGTTAAGCGAAAAAGAGAGGCGAAATACCAAAGGGATAATTAAACTCAAAAGTCGAAAACAAACTGACAATGTCATGGGGAAAAAAACAGACAGACAAACAACAGTACACAAAACACAACATAGAAAACTAAAGACTGAGCAACACAAATCCCATCATAAACCAGGAATGATTTCAGATGCTCCGGAAGAGTAACCTAATCCTGATACTCATGTGGCACCCGTCGTGTTACTCATATAAGTACAAACATGGAGATAAGTCTAATTCTAAGTATGTCACATTCCAGGAAAAGAGGACAAGATTATTGTTACGAAAATTTGAACATATCCGTTCTTATCTGTGAAACAAATATTCCATAACTGTCAACCGTTTTTAGTTGAAAAACACGTCCTCCAAACGTAAGAAATTGACAATATGTTGTCAATTAAGAAATAAATCATCATCTTGAATATGTCAGGTTTAGAGAATTCTTTGAGATTTGTTTTCTCTTAATCGATTTATGACTTTTGAACAGCGGTATACTACTGTTTCCTTTATTTGCATAAGAGTATTTTTTACAGAGTTCAATTTATCTCCTCTAAGGCAAGATACTTTTATCTACGTTGGCCCTTGTTGGGAGATGTTTCACGTTATTAGCCGATTACTCATTGTAAGCACGTAAAAATTGTCCATAAAGGAATGAATGTTCTGCTGTATTATTCTTTGTTTAAACTAAAATACTAAAGCAATTTTCCAAAATAAGACTGAAATGACATACAAGTATATTACTTATGAGTTTGCTCATTGATGAAGGCCGTGCGATGGTGACCTGAAGTAGTTTTCATCTTTGTAAGTTGAACTTTTGGTGTATAAATGTCTCCTGATTTTAAATAATACCAATTTTTCTTATTGTTTGTCCACTTTCGACAAAGGCGAGATTTATGCGGGTTGTTCCTTTTATAAGCGGTGTCAAATATTGTTAATGTTTGGGATTAAGGGAAACCTCCAATGGTAAATGATAGTAAATGATGTTTGGTATGCAATTGTATTAGTATCGGAACATATAATTTCAACGGTCAATGTAGATTAATTAACACCACCCCCTTAGTCATTGTAAGTTGACTTTGAAAATTTTACATAGTCTCATATTATTGTTAATTAATTGGGAACCACTTTTGCAGCTATCGTAAGTAAGATATTTGGTATGTAGTTGTATTTGTATAATCACATTTCATTTCCATGGACACTATTTTAACATATCCACTTAGTCAACAGCCATTTACTGAAAGTTTTCAAAACACCTACGAACGTCGGCAAATTACAATAAAGAGGGACATTCCTTGATCGGAGGAAGAAAACAAAACAAAACAAAACACAATCTGCACCTTACCGCCAACAAAAACAACAGAAACTACAGTTTTTCATCGAAATCTGAAAAAAAAATTGCAAAGAGTCATTTCAATGAAAAAAAAATGCCTATCAAGAGTTTCGGGTACATTCCGCGGATGACATTTGATGTCACTCCAGTTTTAGATGGGACTCGTACCACTTAAACTTATTATTATTTTTTTACTTTGAAAACTATTGTTTGTCTACACTTCTTTTTTGTTTTTCCACTCATGCTTTCTGATCATTTTTTTTTATCTTGTCTCTTTTTATTCTAGCTGAAATATTTCGTAGATGTTTTCACTTTATTGACTAACTACAAAACAATGAATACAGAGCATGTCTTCCACGATAGATTATTAATTATCAGACATATATCTCATCAGTATCAAACACTTACAAAAAGGAAGTATTTGAGTTGGTTGCTACAATACAGTCAATTATATGCAATTCTTTTTTCAGTAAAGCATTCGAAAAAACATATTAAAATAAAGTGATATGTACAATGGAAACACGCGAACATAAGTGTATCACGCGTGGTACACTAAACATGTGTTGAAATTTGTTCCTTTACACACCCTCAAAAGAAGCAAAGTCTAAGCTTTTGCCAACCATTTGGACATCATTCATTTTCGACTGGCAATTGGATTAAAAGAACATCTTTCCAAACGGTGGAAAATTCCATCGAAATATTATCAAAAGGGTTATCTCTTGTAATAACAACATTCTTCTGCAGATTTTTGGAACACTTTTAATATTTTGCTCGCTCGATTTCAAAACGAGTCTATTCATTTTTAACAATTTACGACGTTACTAGAAATATTATGTGTCTGCATCTGTTAATGGACGTAGTTCTTTCATTGGCAATCGATTCGCTTACAATGAAATCTTTATCTTCAAAGCAGACTTTGAATCCCCATTCCTCCTCTACTTTCTCTTATGATTTTTTCACCAAAAACACGCAGTCATCGGAAGACAAAACGTAAACGTCATAATCATAAATTTGCGCGAGACCTTTCTCAGCAAATCTTCGGAAATTTCGAAAGAAAAAGAAAATTATCCTCCATCTGACATTGTATAATAGGGCAAAACAAATCACACTCGATAAAGCAGAAACCAATAATTAAATTCGCTAAATTTGATCCAGATAGTAGTATCATTATCAACGAAATAATGATGAAGTCTTTAGCGACATTTCTTGTATAGTTGATACTTTTTCTTGAAGATACCGAACACGTTTAATAATCATTATTATTAATTTTACTTTAATCCAACGTAGAAATTTCCTGGTGTTACACGAACAAATTAATGGGTTATTACTTAGATATAATTTAAAAGTTCCATGTTTTTGATGCTGGGTATCAATCCACCCTAGTATATTTCAAGGTAAAGAAGTGAGCTATTTCTATTTTATTTCCAGAAAGGAACCTTCAGTCATCAAATGAGTTATTCTCAAAAACTGAATGAGACTCTAAAGTAATACTGTCACTGGAGTAGCCTGTCTTGTCCATTTACTTGTTCAACTCTTGTATATATATAAGTAGTCTTTGTTAATTCGACAAGGAAAATTAGATTTTTGAATTCAAACGGAACCGATAAAAAAATCAATTATTTTATGGTCATCTTTAACATAAACAAGGCGAAATCAACTTCCCAGTAGATCAAACTAAAATATTAGCAAAGAAAAAGACCAACAAACAAACAACATTACACAAACACAAAAACAGCATAGAAAACTAAAGACTGAGCAACACGAACCCCACCAAAAACTGGGGGTGATCTCAGGAGATCCTGCTCCACATGTGGCACCTGTCGTGTAATTCGGTAGGTCACAATCGTGGAAAAGGGTCGGGATTTCACAGCCAATCAAAACACCTTCACATACACATCCACAAGTATTATTACATGTAGTAAAACTAAAGAAAGTGATTTCCTCCTTTGATATACTCATTTATGTTCTCATTCGCTGAAGACTCAAACGAACATAAAGCCTGTGATCAACTTAAACCGAGAACCTGTTTTCTGGAGTGTTTAAAAAAAAACCACCTGTGAATAGAATCCATCATAAGTTGCAGCAAAATTTCGAAATTAAAACAGAGAAAAGCGCATTTCATATTTAGATATAATGTAAATATACATATATTTAACAGATAAACGTTCTGCAGTGGTATTTTTAAAAAGAGCGTCTGTTATTTTTAAAGCAGCTGTTGCTGTAGCTCCACTTGAACGCAAGCTGTGTAAACCGAATCGTTTTGTATCTTAATCAAGTTTATGCACATGTTTTAGTAATATAAAGTTTGTATTAATTAGATGACTTGCAAAATGAAAGCGGGCGAAATAAAACCAGTGCTGTCTGTAGCTATCTTGGCGGCTGCCAATAAATACTTTTGTAACATATTCATAGGATTTTTTATTTTACTAGTCTAAGAAATAACCGCTCTTTTCCCTCTCTGTATATTCTGTTTTCATGGTTTCTACAAATAACTTTACGTAATCTGAATGAAAAGTAATGTTGTTTGACTTCAAATTTGCAAGTTCTGAATAACGTTGAAAACCAGCATTCGCAAGTAAGCACATATAAGCTATGCATAAAAGTTTCAAATTAGAAGTATCCAGTCCATAATTAATCGCTATCTTATGTCAAATTTCGGCAGTGATAGGATCTTTCTTTTGAACAAAGTTACTCTTCAATCTATGAGCCCCTTTTTAGCAAACCTGGCCCAAAGGGCCAAGTGTGCTTTTCTCATCACTTGGCGTTCGTCGTCCGTTGTCGTCCGTCGTCCGTCGTCGTTAACGTTTACAAAAATCTTCTCCTCTGAAACTACTGAACCAAATTTTACCAAACTTGGCCACAATCATCATTGGGGTATTTAGTAAAAAAAAAATGTGTCTGATGACCCTGCCCGCCAATCAAGATGGCCGACATGGCTAAAAATAGATTATAGGGGTAAAATGCAAGTTTTGTTTATTATTTTAAAAGCTTTATTAAAAGAGAAATTCTGACATAGGCAAAAAATGTTCAGAATGTTGATTTCTACCATTTGTTCATTGAAGTCAAAATTGTCAGGCGACTTCTTATAGGAGTTATTGCCCTTAAATGACAAATTTTACCATTTTTTTCATTTTTGCCTTTTATCCTGAAAACTATAATAGATAGAGAGAAACTTTAAGTTGCAAAAATGATCAGCAAGACAAGATCTACGAATAAATATGCGTTGCCGAAATCATCATTCGACTTATAATTGGAGTTAATGCCCTTTGATGACGATTTTTCCCATTTTTTTGCGTTTTTGCCTTATATCTTAAAAACTATAATAGATAGGTAGAAACTTGAAGAAGAAAAAATGATCAGCAAGACAAGATCTACATTTAAGACAAAAAGAGGAAATTTTCCGACGACTCCTTATTGGAGTTATAGCCCTTTAATGACGTTTTTTACAATTTTTTTGCGTTTTGCCTTGTAGGATAAAAATTATAATAGATAGATAGAAATTAAAAAACCCAAATACGATCAGCACGGCAAGATCCACAAACAAATCAAATTTTGTCGATATAGTTAGTAGACTGTCACTCTTCATAGGAGTGATTGCCCCTAAATGAGGATTTTTTTTACCCTCTTTTGTGTTTTGAGCAAAAATTAAAGAAGATTGAGTGAAACTAAGCAGACAAAATGATCAGCAATTCAAGATCAACAAAATATGAAATTTTGTCATGAATTCTATTCTCTACAATATTGGAGAGAGTCCATTTTTGAGTATGCACATAGACCAAGGTGAGCGACACAGGCTATTTAGAGCCTCTAGTTTTAGTTGACATTACAAGATTTAATTTCCAAGGATCATCAAGTCCTGCCTATTTGTGCACCCTACTTAAAACATAAAATAGGTTCATTCACATTACTAGTGGATTTACATTATTTCGATAGATGAATTAAATACAAACTGACATAAAAGTCAGTAGAAGGTAAAGTCTTCGAAATATTATGTAAAAAACACCACTTACAGAAAGCATTGATAGAGTTTTGATAATTCCTCCGAGTACGATAATAATTGTTCTTGTAAATTGCTAGGACGCCGTCCATTGGATACTCTTGATAATCTTTCCTCTTCCCAATTCTCATACTGAAATAAACGTTTTCAACAATCATATTATTTTTAAATTTTCATATTCATATACATTACAAGAAAAAAAAAATCAAGCATTACTATACACACTGAATGTTAAACTAGTGTTATGTCTTTACAATATCCATTGATATCACGGTCATGCAATTACAAACCTTGTCTCTAAAATATCTCTAGATATTAGAACCATGTCTGATATTAATATAATAAAATATTGAAGCATTATTAAATAGTACACGGTAAGTCGTGTCACTTAAATGTCCTTTATATAATCGGACCATGCTTTAAACACCCGCTTTATTCCATAAATAAGCTTAAATGACGGATTAATTCTGTCATAATATGATATCCAGTCGTACAGCAAAAACATAAGAAACAAATCTTTCTGTACCATAAATAGAATTCGAGTAATTCCCCTTTGTAGATATTCTATGATGATCTCTTAAATCTAAACTTCTCTCACATATGTTTGATATTTCAATTTCTTTTTAAAAATCAAGAACCAAAAAAGGGAAGAAATCCATCTAGGAACGATAAGTTTTGCTTTGGCTTTGAAGTGAATCAGACGTATAATAATTTTAACTACTGCATAAATAGGGGGACCAACCAACTGTTTTATCCATGTCAATTCCGATCAATTTTGTGTAAATGCGTCCACGGCTTCTGATTTCGATTCCCAAAATAAAGAATTAAACTAGTCCAGTTTGTTGTTCATAGAACTAGCAAATATATCGACAGTGTTGGGACCCCATAAAGAATCTATGCAAGAAATGAATTTATTTGACACTACCAAATCTTCATGATCAATCATTCTACTTATACGGTAAGCTTTATGAAAGAGGAAGATTGTAATCACACTGAAAAAATGGATAAAGGCAGTTTTCGTTAATGTTGTTTTGTACTTCCTGATTTAATAATGAGTACACACATTTTGTTGTCTGTAAATCATTTCATAGTTTTCTTTGTAAATGTATTCTCAAAGTCTGACAATCCTGTTCAATTGTTCACGCCATATGCTACTTTCAAGTTTTTTTTCAGATTCATTCCACATTTTATGAAAAAAATCTATTGATCAGCCTCAACAGTATACGCTCCAGCAGCTCAGCGACTCGCATCTAAAAATATCATTCATGACGAAACACTATAAGAAGCTAGAATCTTCAAATTTACCATTTGGCTCTCCGGAATGTTTAAATATGCAGCCACGTCTGGTTAAAATCGGGACGTTAAATTAAATCGAATTTTCGTGTAGGGTGAGTTCCGTGCTCTCTTCACGTAAAGAACCCTTAGGGGGATTCAGGTGACATGTTCCAATTAAAATTTGTGTATATCCAATCTACCATATTTTTTCAGTTGCAGTCCAAATTTAACGCTCTTCATCCAGGTAGACCTTCCTTACATAATCTACCTAATGCATTAATTGTAAATTTCTCCCGGTCCTGAATATACATGAAATTTTGCCACTGGATGTTAAACGAGCAACAATCTATCAATCAATTAATCAATCAATCAATCAATTAACTAATCAATCAATAATTAATCAATCAATTAACTAATCAATCAATAATTAATCAATCAATTAATCAATTAATTACTCTGATAACTGTTTTCTTCGATATATTGTTTGTTAACCCCCGCTTGATATCGGGTTTCTTTTAGTACTTATTAACTTCATTTTGCTACTACCTTTATAACTTAAGATGTGGCTAAATAATAAACGATAGTTTTTATCATATTGTTGGATCCAAATGTCATTGTTTGTGGACAAAAGCAATTTGACGTTGTCATCAATGCGCCGTTAAAAAGAAATTAATGGTTGAAATCATGAAGACATAAATTGAAGCTACCCTCGTTTACATATATCCAAAAATAAAATTCTGAGATAAACCCCGAGTGGTAAAAAGAGTGGGATAACGGCATATGACCATTCTACAATTTTGCAAAAGAGTGGCATTCGTTTTGGCTTTATCGGATGTATAAATACACAGACACGCCATATCGCAATAGTGAGGTTAACTACTTTTTAATGGTCATATAGTTGACATGTTGGAAGGCAAAATGTCTGTCCATTTCCAAAATTGACTATCCGGTATGAGTCATTCTCATTGTTGAAGGCCTTACGGGGACCTATTGTTGTAATCTGGTGGAGAGTTGTCTCATTGGCAACCATACCACATGTTCATATTTTATATCTTTATTTTCAAAGGGTATTAAAAATTCTTCTATGTGAACATACTTTGCGGAAACTAAGTATTGAATAACTTATTTTCCGTCTTGAAATTTTTGCCAACGGGTGATAACAACAATCAATATTCTCCGAACAAAACACTTATCGGTATTTATTTTATCAGTTGACCATTTAAATAAATACTTGTTTAGAATTAAGGTCGCCAAGTTTAATCACGTGATCGATTTATATATTTTGTTATCAGATCATGGTTACATGAGTTTGGTTGAAGTAGCTATAGATTCACACAAATAAGGAAGTATTTGAATTGCAATCGCTTATACTGATAAATGGATAACATGGGCATATTCATAGTGTTGTGTATTACATTTGTCTACCCATATAGAACTGTTCTTGCAAAATGCAATATCACATTAAATTTATTAGGCTACAAGGAGGCTATGTGCAAATACCAAGGATTTACATCGGTACCGATGAATTTACCACCTGATATAACGAAATTGGATTTAAGTTTCAATAGACTGACCAGACTGGATTCCAACGGATTTTATAGATATAAGTATCTAGAAGATCTAATAATTGATAATAATGCCATCAGAATGTTGCATGCTAAGGCTTTTTATGGCTTATCGTTTTTGAGACATTTGTCTTTGTCTAAAAATAATCTGGATGTATCTAATTCGTATCCTCATGAAGTGTTTGGGTCCCTACAGAATTTATCAGTTTTAGACATTAGTAAAAATATGAAACGATCAAATTACAGCCCGTATAAAGTTCCCGTCAGTGATCTCAGTACATTGCGTGAGCTGAGCATCGATCTTGTATTAAATGCAACGTTTGGACAGCAGTTCAAGAAATTGTACAATTTACAAAAATTGAGATTTGATTATTGCCACGTAAAGTATTTATACAATGAAACATTTTTAGGAATGCCGGTAAATATAAAGGAATTCCACATGACCACTTGTAAAAACTTTGTCGTCATTGAAGGTGGCGTTTTAGTTCCATTTCAACATCTAAAAGTCCTGAATCTTACTAGCAGCAATATTCACTTAACACAGGCTCTAAACAT
The DNA here is from genome assembly GCF_021869535.1 of Mytilus californianus. NCBI lineage: Eukaryota > Metazoa > Mollusca > Bivalvia > Mytilida > Mytilidae > Mytilus > Mytilus californianus. The sequence goes on from NW_026262679.1 coordinate 84,176,289, forward strand.
TTTACATCCATTTCAGAATAAATCAATGGATGCACTTCTCTTTCGTGGAATTACGTTTGCTGATTATAAACATGGCTTAGACGCAGTAATTCTTACACTAGAGATGATGAAATATGTAAAAAATATCTGTATAAAAACCATTGACCTTTCTGACAATGACATTATATTAGTTAAAAATAGGTCGTTAACTACGTTTCAACGTCCAGAGTGCTTTGAAAATGTTATGTTATCTGCGAATAGTTTTAGTTTGGATAACTGGGCAGTTGATTTCTTCATATTTTTATTCACGCTGACCAAAATTAAAATAATTGATTATTCATATTTTCCATTACGGTTCAAAAATCCAGTTTTCCTTGACGTAGTAACAAAAAATAATCATACAACAGTTGAACAGGTTCAGGGCAAATGGGGAAGAAAGGTCATTCCAGTAACAGTAATTGTTCCGAGTCAAATCCAGTTTGTGAGAATAACGCATGTTATGGCTATAAATGCCTTTAGGGAAATAAAAACAACAAACAGCTCACTTCGTCACCTCGAAATATCTTACTTTGAAACACAGATCTTTCCACATTTAACCGTTGATGGATTAAATTGTTTGGAGCATTTGGATTTGTCAGGAATCAGTTCAGTATTAACTATTGGAGAGAGAAAAATTCCAGTTTTAATACATCTTAAAACACTTATCTTGAAAGAAACACACTTGTTCAATATTTTACAAACTAGTACAACAATATTAATGTTTTGTCCAAATATAATGAATTTGGATATATCATATAATTATATCTGGATGATCAAAGCAAATTCACTTGGACAACTACTTAATTTAAAACAGCTCAATTTATCTCATAATTTGTTTGAGACTGTTCCAGATGAAGTTACAACGTTTTATAACATTGTCGAACTCGATTTGTCATACAATCAATTAACAACAATTGAAAAGAATATGCTAGAGTGGATTGATACCCAGCATAAAGAACATGGAACTTTTGAATTATACCTAAGTAATAACCCATTAATTTGTTCGTGTGACACCAGGAAATTTCTACGTTGGATGTTGACAACTAAAGTAAAGTTGGATAATAATGGTAATTACAGTTGTTTGGTTTCTTCAAGAAAAGGTATCAACAACTATACAAGAAATGTCGCTGAAGACTTTCATCATTATTTCGTTGACTGTGATACTACCATATGGATCAAATTAGGCGTGTCATTATTGGTTTCTGTTTTATCGAGTGTGCTTTGTATTGCTCTATTATACAATTTCAGATGGAGGATAATTTTCTTTTTCTTTCGAAATTTCCGGAGATTTGCTGAGAAAGGTCTCGAGCTAACTTTTTATTATGACGTTTACGTTTCGTATTCCGATGACTGTGAGTCGTTTGTAAAAGAATTACAAGAGAAAGTAGAAGAGGAATGGGGATTCAAAGTTTGCTTTGAAGATAGAGATTTCATTGTAGGCGAATCGATTGCTTATGAAAGAGCTACGTCCATTAACAGATGCAGACACATAATATTTTTAGTAACCCCGTCAATTGTTAAAAATGAATGGACTCGTTTTGAAATCGAGCGAGCAAAGTATGAAAAGTTTACCAAAAATCTTCAAAAGATTGTTGTTATTACAAAAGATATCCCTTTGGATACTATTCCTGTAGAATTTTCCACTATTTGGAAAGATGTACTTTTAATCCAATGGCCGATTGAGAAGGAAGATGTTCAAATGGCTTGGCAAAAGCTTAGACTTTGGTTCTTTTGATAGTGTATAAAGAAACAAGATTTAACAGAATGTTTAGTATACCACGCATAATACACTTATGTAAGTGGGTTTCCTTCGTAAATATTATTTATTTCAAAGTGTTCTTCCGTATGTTTTTTTCTATCTAGTCAAGATAAATAAGAATGCATATCGCTGAGTGTATTGTAGATTCTTACTCCAGCACTTGTTTTTGTACATACATGCTACTGATGAGATATATGTTCAATAATTGATAATTTATCATTGTAAATAAACTCATCATAGATACTAGGATTGAAATTTTGTATTTGCGCCAGACGCGCGTTTCGTCTACAAAAGACTTATCAGTGACGCTCAAATCAAAAAAAGGTTAAAAGGGCCAAATAAAGTACGAAGTTAAAGAGCATAGAGATGCTTTGTGTTTAATGTTTTGCAGTTAGTCAATAAAGTGAAAACTTTTATAAAATATTCCAGCTAGATTAAAAGTGACAATATAATAAAAAGAATCAGAAAACCATGAGTGGAAACACATAACACAATAACAAAAAAGACGTGGAGACAAACAACAGTCCACAAAAAAAACACAATAAATTATGTGCGAGTGGTCATAGCCCCATCAAAAACCAGAGTGACGTCAATGTCATCCGCGAAATGTACCTGAAACACTTAATAATAAATCAAATAACTCTTTATAGTTTGATACTGTTTTCAAATTTTAATAAAAACTGTCGATTGTGTTGCCGGTAATAACATTAACGGTACCAATTTCTCTTCACCAAATGCGCATTTCGACAATTAAAGTATCTCCAGTGATGCTCGATGCCAACATATTTGAAAATCCAAACCTTATAAGAAAATGAAGAGCTTATAAACCGAAAAGGACAAAACGTATAGACCAAGCCGGGAAATGAATCAGAGCTTTGTATGAAGGAGATATATTCCTTAATTAAAATTTCTAATATTTGTAACAGCAAATTTTAATAACACAATATCCGTATTTTCATGCCAGTACTAACGCACAGGCTACTGGGCTGGTGATACTCTCGAGGACTAACAGTCCACCAGCAGAGGCATCAACCCAGTGATAGTAATAACATTAACGGTACCAATTTTTCTGCACCAGATGCGCATTTCGACATTTAACGTCTCTTCAGTGATGCTCGAGGCCAAAATATTTGAAAATCCATAGCTTATAAAAAAAAAATGCAGAGCTTATAAACCGAAAAGGACAAAAAATATAGCCAAAGACGGGCAAGGAATCATAGCTTTGCATGAGGGAGATATATTTCTTAATTTAGTTCAAATAATTTGTAAAACTGTGTAACATGCGTTGGTTTTTCCGTTTGAATGGTTTTACACTAGTGATTTTTTGGGGCCCTTTATAGCTTGCTGTTCGGTGTGAGTCAATGCTCCGTGTTGAAGGCCATACCTTGACCTATAATGGTTTACTTTTATAAATTGTAACTTGGATGGAGAGTTGTCTCATTGGCACTCATACCACATCTTCCTATATCGAAGTACCGAAGTCTCATTCGGGTAGATCACATTTGGGAAAAAAAGGATTGTGGTTACGACAATTGGAACACACCCGTCGTCATCTGTGAAACAAATATTCTATAACGGTCAACCAACTTGTGATGGCATCCGTAAAATTTTCAAAGGGATGATTTAAACTTCAACTTCAATAAGATGCATATTCAGAATAAAAAAATAGTATTCGATTTCTTTGCGAACAAATGTTTCTGGAGTAACCTTCAAATACAAAGTAGGCTCAAAGATAAGGTAGATGTTAATGTGTCATGGATATTTCCTAAAGTATGTCCAATTATTCACATGTTCAAGGTAACAGTCGACAGGAAAACATGTAATCTAACCTTGACAATATCCAGACAATATCTTTGAGCTTTAAACAAGGGAAGAAATACTTGTTAAACCCTTTTCGCAAAACAAATATATAGAAAAAATGCTGTATTTTAAAATTGACTACATGTCTAATAAACAATAATTCCCTTGTGTAATACCTTAAGTAATGTACAGTCCAAAGTGGGTTTCTTTGTGCCTCACTTTATTCTTCAAAGTTACCTTCCATAGAGACCTTTATCTGTAGCTGTGCATTTAAGATATGAAATGATGAAGTGATTAATGTATTTTAGGAAGGAATCATTTGATTGTCAAGGAGTATTACACATATGAAATGTTCTTATTATTTGTATTAGTAAACGGATTAATATAAGTTAACAGCTTGTTTCCGGATCCTATTGATTATTATAGTGTTATTAAATGGGTTTTTTCATATCAAGCGTAGTCGATGGCCAATCCAGTTGATCCAGACCCAATACGACTATACAAGGACATAATACAGGATTAATATAACACCCATTTTATGACACCTTTATTAACCAATGACTTAAAATAACCACCAAAAGCTGACTGAGGATATACACGACTGTAGGAAGACTCATATGGGATCAATACCAATTATTTGGGTTAACTATCATTTTAATGCAAGGAATGTCGAATAACCATATAAATTGATAACGTGCAATGAATTACACTTTTACTACCGTCATTTACCATTTGAGCCTCTCGATTTTTACACGAGTTTTCTCCCATAAAAATGACGTAACTGACGTATGTAAACAAAATGGCAACGGCGTTGCATATCCAAGATTGTCAACCCAACAAATTTCTCTCACTTCGGACTGTGCCCTCAGAAAAATATTCTTTTACGGTTTACAATTCTTGATTTTCATCTATTCTACGGTCCATAATCGTATATACCCAAAGAAAATGAAGTATTACATATGAAAAATAACAACAACTCTTACATCAAACTTGTTGAAATCTAATATTTTGCGTAATACACACATCAATTTTTCTGACACCTTTTTGAACAAAACACCGGAAGCAAAAATCCTGTATTTAGACCAGAAAAATTTCTTTATCAGCCGGTTTTTCAGTATTAGACCTGCATTAACGACCAGTTCTCAGACACGTGGAATTGTATTTACTGGACAATTAAAAATATATCTTAAGTCATTGGTTAATAATCAGTTGTATTAATATGTTAATGCCAAATTGTGTATATTATATAACTTGAATTTAATTAATAAAGTATGATTACACTAAGGAAACGAGAACGATATTTTCCAGTAATTCAATTCGTTTACTTTTATTTCTGAAGATAATTATCTTCATACATAGCTTCTGTTTGATAGATAACAGAAAAGTCATAGCTAAATGTATCTACCAAATATCCTCAAACTATAACGTTTGTTAATATAAAACAAAGAGTTGTGGTTTGATTGCACATGATACAACTATCCACCAAAGTTTTAAGTAACTTTACACGACCGTACGATAATCTCCATTGGAAATTTTAAAACTTAACATTTGTTTACCGTTGTTGAATATCTAATTTTAATAACTTTATTTGTAAGCAATACAGCTCGTAGAGTGTATTCATTTTTCAACTATTTACAACAGAATATCGTTGTTCAGTGTCCAGATAATAGTTAATGAAGAAACAACATGAAATCAAAACGACAGAGAACATATGAAACAATCAACAGCTAGGGACTATTTCGGAAAGAAATAAATATTTTTCTAAGTATATTAGTATTCATTTCTTATAAATTATGTAGGCATTACAACTAAATAAAAAGTTCAAAGATTACAATAGGAATAGCAACATAATATTGATATATAGGATTCTGCATCAAATACACAATGACTATTTAGATTTAATCATTCTGCTCCTTTACACAGATATTGGAAGACCATAAAGGTATCAAATTTTATTGTGTTTCATTTTTTTCAACCATTGGGTACCTATAACAAAGAGAACAACAACCTTGTTAGAAAAACACGAATAGTTTTAAACAAAATAAATCCGAGTTATTCCACATTGTCCGACGAATGTCACTTTAAACAACTAAAATTGACGAATAATGGGAAATCACATAATTTGTTTTTAATTTTTCAATTTCGATGTCATGTGCTTTGTAGGCTCCCCAAACTTTATAGCAGTAGTTAAGGATACTAGATATATATGTGGTCAAATAATTAAAGCAAAGTTCCGTGATTCAAAACGATCATCATATGTTTTTCAAAATCAACTATAAACTGCCTTTTCTGCTCGATTCACTTACATTTTTTGAGTGAACATAGTTACCTTTATATAACCGAACAATACACCAAGATATACAAATTGTTCACATGATTCTATTGGTTCATCATTTACAAACCATCTCTCAATCGCCTTAATAGGCCTTTTTTCTAATTTTTATTTTCGAAACATTAACATGCATGACATATTCACTCATTGGGTCAGCGCTAACACCATCAGTTAATTATTCGTAAAACCGTATCATCAGCATACATAATCAAATAAAAATTAAGCATTTTTTACTTATAAGGTCAATTCCCATGGCATGGACGTAAGATCTATACAAAAAAAGACTGATAGGCATTAGACCAACATTACTTGAGAAAAAAGTTTTAAAAAATGCCATTAAACTGCTACTTTTTTAATACATTATCTTTATCAAACTTTATAATTTACCAGTAATAACATTTTTAACTAGTCTTAGCCATAACTTCAGGTGAGACTCACTACATGTATCCATAGCTTTTTCGGAATCTAGAAAACAACAGCATATTCTTTTACCAAAACATAGTGACTTTATAATCAACTAATGGAGGGCGAAAATGGCGTCGTTCATCCCGTATCCTTGTCAAAAACAACAACCGTGCCTCTGTTTGTATGCTAGTCTATTAGTATGCTGTGCTTGTCGCTCCACTCCGCGAGCCTTTCATGATCATAGACGAGAACAATTTACCATCATTTGAGACGAGCACAATACCACGATAGTCACCCGGTTCATTTTAATTGTCCCTTCTTAAAAATGTGTTAGGCTTTTGTTTATATTTTTTGGAAAATTACCGGAGTTAAGTTAACAGTTGAATAAATTACACAAAATTGGTTTTATAAAATTTCCACTGAATAAGATAAACTCATTCATTTTTTTATCAAATCATGCTGTTTTTCCCGGCCGTCAACATCGTGATAGAGGTGTATAGTTCGACTTCCGTAAATGTTGCATCAAGTTCATATCTGAAAAAAACGTTAATGAAAAATTATAAATCTGCATTAAAGAATATGTAGATGAAACTACTTTATATCTGTTAAAATCGAGGTGTGCTTATGAAGTTCCCTTTAGCCTTTTGTAGTAAACTCCTTAAGAGTAGCGGAAAATGAAGGAAACAAGAAAAGATTTATTTTTATACCTTAGTTTTGTAAACAAACATGTTAAAAATGAAAAAAATTAATTTGAAGACTGGAGATTAGCCTTACAGTTATTCAAACGGGATAATTTTCTATCTAAATTTAATTCAAAATCCGAGTATCCTCATTTTAATGTTTTCCGCGGCAGCAAACCTTATCATGGTTTTCATGGAAGAACAAGTATAACTGTTTTTTTTAATTTTTCCGTTCGGGATAGCCTCTTGTCCTTTCCTTTTTTTTAAATGCTTGAAAGAAAGAGTCAACTTTTGGAGAAAACATTATGTGAACATAGTTCTTTACCAAGACGATGGTTTTGGAATAGCAGAATCCTATTCTGAATGTGAACATAACTCAAAATGTGTAAAATATTCCTCAAATAGTGCTGGGCTTTTAGATAATAAAGAAAAACCAGTATTCACGCCTGTTAAAAACTTGAATACATGAGCTACTCAGGAAGAATTTAAAAAAGCTATCATTATCTGTTAACTGGTCCGAGTACACAGTTATCGTCCTTTGATTTTCGTTGTCCACGAATAAAGTCCCTAGTGTGGACAGTGTGTTGCTTGCCAATTTTTTTAGTACCCCTTCCAAATGTATTCCTTCATGTTTTATGCCTCAAATAGCAAGTAGGGGGATGAAATTACACTGTAAAAAAATTTGGGTCATGAATTGTAAAGTTAAGTAGTGATTTGGTCCAGCTGAAAAAGGTTAAAAATTAGCACTTCGGAAGCTGTCAAAAGATTTTAAGACCCCCTTAACATAGAATTGTCCATATTTTGAGTTAGAGCCGATGAAGTTTTCTATAATTTTGATATGATTTGTCCCAAAAGTAGTACAACACACTGTAAAAATATTATTGAGAAAGCGCAGGTGGGATTTTTTTTATTTTCATTTATTGTCTAAAAGAAATGCACTACGAAATAACTGTGTACTCGGACCTAAGAGGCGAAATCAGTAAATATAGAATCTGTACTTTGGCAACTTCCCTGAATGATTTAATGGTGTCAATTTGTCAGATAGCATGAAACTAAAGGATTTAAACATTTATTTGATAGAAATTCTGCCAAAATTATCCATTTTGGCATTATATGGTCAAAATAAGCATTTCAAAGCTTTTTCAATTTTGATGCATAAGTGGCATTCTGACTTTCTATGTGACAGGTTTTCCTGTGTCAATATTTGTGTTTCTATGCTTTAACCCAGTTGTATTACTCATTTGTGAACTCTGAATCTACAGAAAATAAGATTATCTCAGACAATATGTGCAAAATGTGTTGTATAAATGACCCTCGTGTAACGGCCTGTTTGGATCAAGTTAAATGTGAGGACCTAGGTACATAAAAGTTGAAGTCCATAATAAAGATTTCACTAAATTTGTATTAAAAGCACTTCACAATGTCTTTTGTACCTGTTTCATTTCACATAGTATCTTTCTTTTCTTATGTTAAATAGCAAGTGGTTCAAATATAAGCCTGCTGAGGCTAAAATTGCATGCAAGTTTTTCACTAAAAAGTGAAAAATCTTTGTATCAGACCATACTGTCTGCAAAAAAAGTTGAATGCAAAAGTCCTTTTATGCTCAGATTTATTGTATCATATAACCTGAGTATAGAAATTATAAAAAAGACACAAATTTTTATTTCCTATAGCTTCAGTATGCATTTTTAAATGTAAATATGTGCTACGGCCTAAATTGACCCTAAATTATTTTCAGTCTTACTTGGCTTAAGACCCTTTTATACTAATATGGTATGCTATTTGTAATTTTTCTTTCCATTTAAAGTACATTTAATACATATGTAAGGATTATTTATAACCAAAAAACTCCACAAATTTAAAATTGCTGGAAAATAATACATCTTCATGTAAGGCCCCCCTTCATTGGAAAACCTCCATTTTTTGGCACAGGCTCATATAAATTTGACTTTTAAATAATTGTGATAAGTCTGATAAATCAAATGAGTATTCTATTGCTTTAAATAGATAATATGTCATATATTAAGGCCTTTAAAATGTAATTTTTTGCAATTTTTTGATTTTTAAAGCCCCAAATGTTGATAGTTGAAATTTTTCAATTTAAACGTCAAAATTTAACACGCGAAGTTGAATATAGAATTTATCATATTGTCTATAATATATATCCTATTGCCATGAAACTTTGTCAGCAGTCTCATAATTTATTAAGCTTTAGTCATACCAAGTTTTATTAAGATTGGTCAAATTTTTCTATCCTATTAGGTCCGAGTACACAGTTATCGTCCTTTGATTTTCGTTGTCCACGAATAAAGTCCCTAGTGTGGACAGTGTGTTGCTTGCCAATTTTTTTAGTACCCCTTCCAAATGTATTCCTTCATGTTTTATGCCTCAAATAGCAAGTAGGGGGATGAAATTACACTGTAAAAAAATTTGGGTCATGAATTGTAAAGTTAAGTAGTGATTTGGTCCAGCTGAAAAAGGTTAAAAATTAGCACTTCGGAAGCTGTCAAAAGATTTTAAGACCCCCTTAACATAGAATTGTCCATATTTTGAGTTAGAGCCGATGAAGTTTTCTATAATTTTGATATGATTTGTCCCAAAAGTAGTACAACACACTGTAAAAATATTATTGAGAAAGCGCAGGTGGGATTTTTTTTATTTTCATTTATTGTCTAAAAGAAATGCACTACGAAATAACTGTGTACTCGGACCAACTTCACTTTTCGCTATATAGATGATGTCCTCTGACTAAATAATACAAAGTTTTGATGGCTATGTTGCACGCATCCATCTAATCGAACTTGAAATAAAAGATACAACATATACAGTTGTCTGAATTTAAAAAAGCTATCATTATCTGTTAACTTCACTTTTCGCTATAAAGATGATGTCCTCTGACTAAATAATTCAAAGTTTGGTGACTATGTTGCACGCATCCATCTAATCGAACTTGAAATAAAAGGTACAACATATACAGTTGTCTGCTTCAATACTTTACTTAGATCTAAAAAAGGGACAATGAGGGTCAGTTGAGAACAAAACTTTATGACATAAGAGATGATTTTAGGTTCTCAACTGTGAACTTTCCATTTCTGTGTAGCAACTTTCCAGCAGCACCTGCATATGGAGTATATATCTCCCAGTTGAAACGATATTCCAGAAATTGCATTTCCTATCATGATTTCCTTGATAGAGGGTTTCTGCTCACAATGAAGATGATAAACTTCGACAATTTTACAGACTCCATCACGAGTTGCTTGACCTTTATGGAATATCTACTCAACAGATAACGACGGGTATGTTCCAATTGTATCCACAATCCCGTCCTGTTTTGCTCGAATGTTACCTACCGAATTAGACTTATCACCGGTTTTTACTTACATTAGCAACACCACGGGTGCCACAAGTGGAGCAAGACCTGCTTTCCTTTCCGGAGAACCTAAGATCACCTTGTTTCTGGTGGGGTTCGTGTTGTCAGTACTTAGTTTTCAATGTTGTGTTTTGTATACTGTCATTTGTCTTTTGATCGTTTTCCATTTTTGCCATGGCGTTGTCAGTTTATTTTCGACTTGTGAGTTTGAATGTGTCTTTGGTATGTTTCGTCGAATTTTTTGTTTATACACAGGTATGATTTAGAAGAAAAACCGACATGGTTAGAAAATACAAATAATAACACCATAACAAACACAATTTCATTTTAATATTCTTGTCATGGTTAGAAAATAAATAAAATAACACCATTACAAGCTCAATCCCAATTGTATATTCTTGTACGTGTCTATATATAAAACAAATCTATTATATTTTTAGAAATTTACCTGTGATAATATAAACGTCGGAACAAATACGTCCCTTTTTGTGACGTTGGTCCATTCATGTGACGTGCAGTTTATATTTCTTTTGTGGTGTCCTGGTGTGCTGTCGTAAATTCATAGGAGGTGTCCGTTGTTATTCTGCGGTTTACATGTTGTAATGTACTATTATATTATTTATTTATGTATTTCTCTGTGTTGAGTGTTCTTGCATTTGTTTGTACTGTATTCCTGTCGCGTAGTGTTGTCATTTTAGCGGTATTTTTTAACATTGCCATATAATCGGGAGGTTTGGATAGACATAAAACCAGGTTCAACCCACCATATTTTCTTAAAATGTCCTGTACCAAGTCAGGAATATGGCAGTTGTTATCTACAGTCCGTTTCTATGTATGTTGGCGTTTGCTTTTGTTGTAGCTCAGTGTTTCTGTTGTTCCGCTGTTTTCCTCTTATAGTTGATGTGTTTCCCTCGGTTTTAGTTTGTTACCCGGATTTGTTTTTGCTTAATCGAATTATGACTATTGAACAGTGGTATACTACTGTTGCCTTTATTCGTCTCTTTTTTTAATAGTTGTATCTTATACGGAAGTCCTCCGAATTATCATTATAAATCCCTGATAGGAGAATATCTGATTTGTTGAATGGCATCGATACGATGTTTGAACTAATTCCTAATAGCTAGCACAAAAGAGGGACGAAAGATACCAGAGGGACAGTCAAACTCATAGATCGAAAACAAACTGACAACGCCATGGCCAAAAATAAAAGACAAACAGACAAATAATAGTACAGATGACACAACATAGAAAACTAAAGACCCCACCAAAAACTTGGGGTGATCTCAGGTGCTCCGGAAGGGTAAGCAGATCCTGCTCCACATTTGGCACCCGTCGTATTGCTTATGTTATTACAAATCCGGTAAATAGTCTAATTCGGTAAGTCACATTCGTGAAAAGGGAAGGGTATTGTAGTTCCGACATAAGGAACATATCCGATATCATCTGTGAAACGGTTATTCCATAACGGTCAACCAACTCGTGATGGCGTCCGTAAAATGTACGAAGGGATGATTTCAACTTCACCATTTGGAACTCTTGGTTTAATAGCTTCCTTGTGAGCAGCAATCCTCTATCAAGGAAATCATGATAGGAAACACAAGCCCGGGAATATCGTATCAATTGGGAGATATATACTCCGTATGCAGGCGCTGCTGGAATGTTGCTACATAGAAATGGAAAGTTCACAATTGGGAAGCTGAAATCATCTCTTTTGTCGTAAAGTTTTGTTTTCAACCGACCCTCATATTCAATTTCTAGGTGTAAGTCAAGATATGAGGCAGACTTAACTGTATCTGTAGTATCCTTTATCTCTAGTTCGATGGGATAGATTCGTTCAACATAGTCACCAAATTTTGTATTATTTAGTGAGAGAACATCATCTATATAGCGGAACGTAGAGTTAAAGGATATTGCTAACTTCTTATCTTTCTTCCTTAGAAGTTCCTGTATGAAGTCAGCCTCATAATAATAAAGAAACAAGTCGGCAAGAAGAGGGACAAGTTACGGAAGGATTTATATCATTGTAACCTGTTTTGAATATTCTAACAAGCATTATGACGCGGTGCTGTTACAGGATGATTGAATCCCGCACAGCAGGGGTTGAAATATCGTTAGAAAATTATCAGTCAGTTATTAAAGTAGTAGAATTCCAGAAACAAAATGTTGAGAAATTAGGATACCCCACTTAGCAGGGATTTTATTACCGGATTTGAAGAATTCCAGGTAAGACTATATATCAATGCCTCAGTCAACCCTTGGGGTCCATGGTAAAGAGAAAAAACAAAGAACTGTACAAATCGTATTTTCTTTCTTTACGGAGTTTGACATTAAGACATCCACTTTTTTGGTTAAGTTTTTTTTACTGGTTAGCTTGACACCAATAGTAGTAAAAACCTTCCTATGTAGGTTTTAAGTTATGTCGCTTTGTCCGACAAGCATTATATCTAGGCATACTTTAGCGCGGTAAAACTAAAACTGATAAAAAATTAAAAATGGTCGTAAATGTTTCCAAAACTTAAAACACTGTTAGTACATGACACATGATACAGCATAAATGCAATAAAAGAGTTATTTTTGCTTATCGTATATTCAAATGCGTGAAGTGATTTTCTGTAATGATTGAAAACACCATATTCTACCGCAAAATACAGAAATATTACAGAAACAATTAAATAACCACGAGGCGGTTTTAAATAAGATTTTTATTACTGAATTGGCGGGGGGGATACAAACAACAGTCATTTCACAGATTATTTACCAGATCGCGTGCATTTAATTTATGCATCCCGTACGTTTCAATTGGATACATATTACGAATAAAGTTATAAGATTGGCGGTTGTCCTTCAGTGCATTGCCCAAGACAGTGTATTCCTGTACTATCTATGAAGCTTATATATGGAATTTACACTCTGATATACAACCAACGATATTGTAGAGCAGAAGAACAATTCAAAAGAGAAAACCCACGTGTCCAAAATCCTTTATGTTACTTTTGCAAATAAGATATGTTGAAACTTAAATTATACTGAAACATTGAACGAAAAAACAACTAACAACAACCACTTCATTACAGGTTATGGTTTTAGACAGACACACGAAGAATATGGCAAGGATTAACCTGCTCGTGAGCACTCAACCTACCTGGGACAGTGGTGTAAATATATTACAAAAGAACAACATGTAAAAGTCAGTCGGAAAGGGTATGACCCGATTCATAACTTATCAGATCCTTACTAAGCACAAAAACAAATAACGAAAAGAAAAGACACAAAGGATCGATCTAAAAATACTATAGTACTTGCAATTACGAAAAGTTAGTTCAAACCCCATTTTAACTAATAGATAATTATCTTCTGGACTAAAATGTCAATAGGTACACCTTAAACGGAATTAGTGTAAAGACGTCACAAGCACTCTGATGTTAATGACTTTGCAATACTAAGAATGAGTTTATTCAAACGTACAATATGATTATATGGATCGTATCTTATTTAACGAGCTTTATAAACGACATCACTTTGAAATTTAGGATGTGATATCCCATATGTTATAAGATTTGAATAGGTACAGCTCAACTTCCAAAACCAAAATAGGTAACAAAAACCGTCACTAGTCGTACTTTTTAATGTAGTTTCCCGTGTGAAGCTGACTATCCAAATAAAGAAAAAGACAATAATTGCGTTTATGTTAGACTTAATAAAAGTAAGTTTCTTGGAGGAAGTATCCGCAGTAGAATAAGAACATTCTTGTTGAAATTTGTAAGTACCTTTTGCTATTCGAATAAAATTAAGGTTCAGTGTTAATATCTAAAATAAAAAACAGTGTGATACTACCACATGTCCCTGTGAATATCTTAATTCACGAACCTCGTCCGATGGTTTTCTTGTAATATATCTACATTGTTATATTTGTTTTTTATCATTTTTGTGAATGTAGTGTTGATTGCAGAATTTTTTCTGGCTCAGACGGTTGTCATTTTATAGACATAATTTATAGATGAAAATTATGTCAATCTCTCAATGTCTTTTAATTTTTTTTTGGTATTTGTATTGACGTATATCCCACAACCCTTTTATTTCGAATAAAGGTTGAAAATGTCAAATCCGTGTTAACGTTGAATCAAAATTATGTGTTTAAAATGAGAGCTTTATATGGTCTATATTTCTAATTTACCTTACAAAGTAATTCAACTCAACCCTTTACCTCAAATTGAAAAAGACCAAAAAACAATCCATGCCCATTGTAAGGTAAAATAAATATTCATCCCAAATCTTACTGAGAATCTAAAACCCTAAATTCATCTATGCAACTGGAATAAGTAAAATGTGTGAATGCGCCAATCGCAGATGCATAGTTAGTATTTATATGTGGAGATACCATTTTGTAAATCTAAAGGAATGAATTTCTGCTGGTTTATTCTTTGTTTGAACTAAAAAGAAATAAAAGTGTTTTTTTTTTCAAAATAAGACTCGAATAACATATTAGTATATAACTTATGATTTATGATGGTGATCTGTAGTAGTTCACATCATTAACAAATGAACTTTTGGTGAAAATTGTGTCAATGTTAATAATACCACATTTTTATGCCCCCGCAACTAAAATTTGGGGGGAATATTGTTTCACCCCTGTCCGTCTGACCGTCCGTCCGCCCTTCCGTCCGTCTTACCGTCCGTCCGTCCGTCCCATTACGGTATATAGCTATTCCACATAACTCCTCCTACAGTTTGAATGCTAGGAAGTTTTCACTTTGCTGGCTTTTTGTACATATATTGAAGGTGTGCATGTGGTCAGGGTTTTGATTATTATTAATATTTGCTCTTTTGGGAGATAGTTGAACTTTGTCATTTTTGGAGTATATATTTGCATAACAGGTGCATAGCGTTTCCGAATAACTCCTCCTACAGTGAACCATAGACCTATGTGCTCCCATGCTCAACTTTGTGTATTTTAAAATAGCACTATGCATCTGCGGGGGTATCATTTGTGTCTCCCAGACACAATAATATCTCAAAGAAAGTCCTACATTAACTTTGTTATAATACAGTTACTTCAGAGTGGAGTGCGGTGGCATCACTGTGTCTAGTCTTATTATTTGTCTCGCATGCGACAAAATCGCAAAAGCGAGATTTAGGCGTGATGTTCCCAGTATTGGAGATGTAAATTATTCTTATAGAGTGTGTGAATATGTTAATCAAAGGGAAACCACCAATGGTAGGTTAATGATATCCAGTATGCAGTTATATTAGCATCGGAATATCTCATTTTCATGGAGATTAATTGACACCAGCCTCTTCGTCAATGTCAGTTGAAACTTTTACATAGTTCTTATGTTATGTCAATTTAATGGGAACCACTTATGCAGTAATGGTTGGTATGTAGTTGTATTTGTCTAAGCACATCTCAATTCCATGGAGAATATTTGACCAGTGGTGTAGCTAGACAAATAAGGAAGTGGAAGCTAATAGACAGGGGGTCTGGAAGCTGTAGCCAAAATATCTTGCATTCTAATCATTCTAGACCACTTTTCAGAGTGTTCTCAAACACAACTTTTGCAAGGAAAACGATATAGAAAATTAATAATTTTGTGTCTTTTGTGTTTTTGTTAGGTTTTTTTTTGTGCTTTGAATCAATCTGATGAGTTAAACCTTTTTTTTCAACTGATTTTATAGTTTGTTTTGATTTGTACTGTTACACCACTGTTCAAGGTTAAGGGGTGTGGGTATGGCGCCAGAAAACATGTTTAAGCCCGCCACATTCTGTATGTGTTTGTACCAAGTTAGGAGCCTGCAAATCGTTGGTTGTTGTTTGTTGCTGTATATCATATTAGTTTTTCGTTTTTTTGTTTAGTACATAAATCAAGCCTAGTTTTCTCGTTCGAATGTTTTACATTTGTCATATTTCGATACTTTTTAAAGCTTTCTATGCAGTGTGGGATTAGGTCATTGTTGAAGGCTGTATAATTACCTATAGTTGTTTACTTCTATGTCATTTCCTATGTAGGTTTTAAGTTATGTCGCTTTGTCCGACAAGCATTATATCTAGGCATACTTTAGCGCGGTAAAACTAAAACTGATAAAAAATTAAAGATGGTCGTAAATGTTTCCAAAACTTAAAACACTGTTAGTACATGACACATGATACAGCATAAATGCAATAAAAGAGTTATTTTTGCTTATCGTATATTCAAATGCGTGAAGTGATTTTCTGTAATGATTGAAAACACCATATTCTACCGCAAATACAGAAATATTACAGAAACAATTAAATAACCACGAGGCGGTTTTAAATAAGATTTTTATTACTGAATTGGCGGGGGGGGGGGATACAAACAACAGTCATTTCACAGATTATTTACCAGATCGCGTGCATTTAATTTATGCATCCCGTACGTTTCAATTGGATACATATTACGAATAAAGTTATAAGATTGGCGGTTGTCCTTCAGTGCATTGCCCAAGACAGTGTATTCCTGTACTATCTATGAAGCTTATATATGGAATTTACACTCTGATATACAACCAACGATATTGTAGAGCAGAAGAACAATTCAAAAGAGAAAACCCACGTGTCCAAAATCCTTTATGTTACTTTTGCAAATAAGATATGTTGAAACTTAAATTATACTGAAACATTGAACGAAAAAACAACTAACAACAACCACTTCATTACAGGTTATGGTTTTAGACAGACACACGAAGAATATGGCAAGGATTAACCTGCTCGTGAGCACTCAACCTACCTGGGACAGTGGTGTAAATATATTACAAAAGAACAACATGTAAAAGTCAGTCGGAAAGGGTATGACCCGATTCATAACTTATCAGATCCTTACTAAGCACAAAAACAAATAACGAAAAGAAAAGACACAAAGGATCGATCTAAAAATACTATAGTACTTGCAATTACGAAAAGTTAGTTCAAACCCCATTTTAACTAATAGATAATTATCTTCTGGACTAAAATGTCAATAGGTACACCTTAAACGGAATTAGTGTAAAGACGTCACAAGCACTCTGATGTTAATGACTTTGCAATACTAAGAATGAGTTTATTCAAACGTACAATATGATTATATGGATCGTATCTTATTTAACGAGCTTTATAAACGACATCACTTTGAAATTTAGGATGTGATATCCCATATGTTATAAGATTTGAACAGGTACAGCTCAACTTCCAAAACCAAAATAGGTAACAAAAACCGTCACTAGTCGTACTTTTTAATGTAGTTTCCCGTGTGAAGCTGACTATCCAAATAAAGAAAAAGACAATAATTGCGTTTATGTTAGACTTAATAAAAGTAAGTTTCTTGGAGGAAGTATCCGCAGTAGAATAAGAACATTCTTGTTGAAATTTGTAAGTACCTTTTGCTATTCGAATAAAATTAAGGTTCAGTGTTAATATCTAAAATAAAAAACAGTGTGATACTACCACATGTCCCTGTGAATATCTTAATTCACGAACCTCGTCCGATGGTTTTCTTGTAATATATCTACATTGTTATATTTGTTTTTTATCATTTTTGTGAATGTAGTGTTGATTGCAGAATTTTTTCTGGCTCAGACGGTTGTCATTTTATAGACATAATTTATAGATGAAAATTATGTCAATCTCTCAATGTCTTTTAATTTTTTTTTGGTATTTGTATTGACGTATATCCCACAACCCTTTTATTTCGAATAAAGGTTGAAAATGTCAAATCCGTGTTAACGTTGAATCAAAATTATGTGTTTAAAATGAGAGCTTTGTATGGTCTATATTTCTAATTTACCTTACAAAGTAATTCAACTCAACCCTTTACCTCAAATTGAAAAAGACCAAAAAACAATACATGCCCATTGTAAGGTAAAATAAATATTCATCCCAAATCTTACTGAGAATCTAAAACCCTAAATTCATCTATGCAACTGGAATAAGTAAAATGTGTGAATGCGCCAATCGCAGATGCATAGTTAGTATTTATATGTGGAGATACCATTTTGTAAATCTAAAGGAATGAATTTCTGCTGGTTTATTCTTTGTTTGAACTAAAAAGAAATAAAAGTGTTTTTTTTTTTCAAAATAAGACTCGAATAACATATTAGTATATAACTTATGATTTATGATGGTGATCTGTAGTAGTTCACATCATTAACAAATGAACTTTTGGTGAAAATTGTGTCAATGTTAATAATACCACATTTTTATGCCCCCGCAACTAAAATTTGGGGGGAATATTGTTTCACCCCTGTCCGTCTGACCGTCCGTCCGCCCTTCCGTCCGTCTTACCGTCCGTCCGTCCGTCCCATTACGGTATATAGCTATTCCACATAACTCCTCCTACAGTTTGAATGCTAGGAAGTTTTCACTTTGCTGGCTTTTTGTACATATATTGAAGGTGTGCATGTGGTCAGGGTTTTGATTATTATTAATATTTGCTCTTTTGGGAGATAGTTGAACTTTGTCATTTTTGGAGTATATATTTGCATAACAGGTGCATAGCGTTTCCGAATAACTCCTCCTACAGTGAACCATAGACCTATGTGCTCCCATGCTCAACTTTGTGTATTTTAAAATAGCACTATGCATCTGCGGGGGTATCATTTGTGTCTCCCAGACACAATAATATCTCAAAGAAAGTCCTACATTAACTTTGTTATAATACAGTTACTTCAGAGTGGAGTGCGGTGGCATCACTTTGTCTAGTCTTATTATTTGTCTCGCATGCGACAAAATCGCAAAAGCGAGATTTAGGCGTGATGTTCCCAGTATTGGAGATGTAAATTATTCTTATAGAGTGTGTGAATAAGTTAATCAAAGGGAAACCACCAATGGTAGGTTAATGATATCCAGTATGCAGTTATATTAGCATCGGAATATCTCATTTTCATGGAGATTAATTGACACCAGCCTCTTCGTCAATGTCAGTTGAAACTTTTACATAGTTCTTATGTTATGTCAATTTAATGGGAACCACTTATGCAGTAATGGTTGGTATGTAGTTGTATTTGTCTAAGCACATCTCAATTCCATGGAGAATATTTGACCAGTGGTGTAGCTAGACAAATAAGGAAGTGGAAGCTAATAGACAGGGGGTCTGGAAGCTGTAGCCAAAATATCTTGCATTCTAATCATTCTAGACCACTTTTCAGAGTGTTCTCAAACACAACTTTTGCAAGGAAAACGATATAGAAAATTAATAATTTTGTGTCTTTTGTGTTTTTGTTAGGTTTTTTTTTGTGCTTTGAATCAATCTGATGAGTTAAACCTTTTTTTCAACTGATTTTATAGTTTGTTTTGATTTGTACTGTTACACCACTGTTCAAGGTTAAGGGGTGTGGGTATGGCGCCAGAAAACATGTTTAAGCCCGCCACATTCTGTATGTGTTTGTACCAAGTTAGGAGCCTGCAAATCGTTGGTTGTTGTTTGTTGCTGTATATCATATTAGTTTTTCGTTTTTTTGTTTAGTACATAAATCAAGCCTAGTTTTCTCGTTTGAATTTTTTACATTTGTCATATTTCGATACTTTTTAAAGCTTTCTATGCAGTGTGGGATTAGGTCATTGTTGAAGGCTGTATAATTACCTATAGTTGTTTACTTCTATGTCATTTTGTCTCTGGTAGAGAGCTGTCTCATTTGCAATCATACCACATCTTCTTATTTTTATATGAACCAGATATATACATGTATTTATAGCTTGCTGTTCGGTGTGAGCCAAGGCTTCGTGTTGAAGACCGTACTTTGACCTATAATGGTTTACTTTTACAAATTGTGACTTGGATGGAGAGTTGTCTCATTGGCACTTATACCACATCTTCTTATATCTATGTAAATAAAACAACGATCCACCAAATCATTAGATATTACACATTCTTACACAGAGGGGTTTATACATAAAACTGGCATTAAACATCGTCAATCAAACAAGCAACTCAGTTATGGGTGTTATATTTCTTGGAAACATAATTGATTCATGAGGGTGTACCCTCTTCCCCCTTGTTGTACTTCGGACTTGGGCCTTATTTAGGGAGAATGACCATGTCCTCTCAGTCAAGGTCCATTGACTGAACGTTTTGTGTATTTCTACATTTGCCTTACCAGTATACTATCGAAATAACATGCAGGAAAGACGTATCTCGATGTCAACTGTTAATCGTATTTGTAAGGAACCGGGGGTGAGTTTGTACTGTGATTTAGTAAGATAAGACGAATCGCTATTGTCATCCCCTCTACTATGTATATAGCAGGACAGTTCACTAAGCTCTAGATCACTAACCTGCTGTTAAGACATCTGCTGATATAGCACCATCAGCTGGCGATAAGACACCGTAGATAGTATACTTAATATAGCTCCCTTTGCACAGAAGCTTAAATTTTCAGAGAAATTTTAGATATGGGATTGCTAAAACATGGAAGTAATATTACTTCCATGCTAAAAATAAACATTCCCGTTTAATTATAGCATGGAAGTAATATATACTTCCATGATTTTAGACAAATTGTGCACTTCCACAAATAATGTAAAATTACACATACATCCACAAGTGTATGTTTCAAAATAAGATCTAAAATTCAATTTTGTTCTTCCCGTTTTAACCTTATTTAAATTGTTTTGACAGGAATATATTAATACAGCATAAGTTTTACGGTCACCATCACGAATTCATATATATTGTGTGTTTGTTCTTTGCTACATCTGATAATATTAGTAAGAATGTTAAGAAATGTTAATAAATATATAAAACCATATGTAATATACAAATATTCTATCTGTCTAAGAGCAATTACTCTAATAGAGTTTGTTTGTTTGTTTGTTCTTTGCTAAATCTGATAATATTAGTAAGAATGTTAAGAAATGTTAAGAAATATATATATATATATAGTAACGTATTAATTGACTGAGTGAAAGTCCTTATTCTATATATTACATAAATAAATAGGGTACTTAAGCTTGAAAATTATAATGACTCGATGTGACTATTTTAGAGGCATGGAGTCAATACCATTCTAAAAAATAGTAACGTCGAGTCAATATGTCAAAATAGTGAAAAAGTACAAAAGTATATATTGGGGAACACGTGACCAAATAAACCAATGAGAAACAAGAAAAATAAAACCATATGTAATATACAAATATTCTATCTGCCTAAGAGCAATAACTCTAATATTTTTTTTTGTTTGTTGTTCTTTGCTAAATCTGATAATATTAATAAGAATCTGGGAACAGTATATCGTAGTCAATATATATGTTCCTGTAAGAATATAAAGAAATGTTTGGGTGTTAAAAATTTATGCTGAACTGCATGGAGTGATAATGTTATGAATTCTGTAAAATTTCTCAATTATAGAATATACAAATCTGATTTTTGTTTTGAGTTTCATTACTTATTCAAATGAACCTTTTTCAACAATGCAAGAGCTAAATTGTTACCTTTAAATATATGTAATAACCCAAATATTTAAAATTTAAGAAACTGATGAATACATAAGATTTATTTACACTTAAAGGAAGAGCAAAATTTTGCAAAAGTGTTATTAAAACCTTTAAATACATGTGCTTAATCATGTTACTATAATCTGCACTTCCTGTATCAGTATTCATTATATATATACTATTATTGCACAGCTTTGTTTACCATGTTGTTCTCATGTAAATATGTTCACATTTTTATTGTTTGTTAAAATGTTGTACATTTTTTGTACTAACATACCTCATGTGGGGGATTTAGTGAAATTAAATGTCTAATGTC
Organism: Mytilus californianus; assembly: GCF_021869535.1. Taxonomy (NCBI): domain Eukaryota; kingdom Metazoa; phylum Mollusca; class Bivalvia; order Mytilida; family Mytilidae; genus Mytilus; species Mytilus californianus. Next base: position 84,198,388 of record NW_026262679.1, read on the forward strand.
CTATTATGTCTTATTTTAAACTTTTTCATAAATATCCTACAAGTAATGTAGGCGTGATATATCTTACACTGCAATTTTCTATATCATAATTTCTATTTTCAGTGGCGTTACTCTCGCAAAAATTGTTGATCGGCACTGATTTTCGAACTCGCTCAAGAAATTGCTGATGCAAACCTTTAGTAGAGATTTCAAAATAAAAACAAGACAATAAAAGGGAGATTTGAGAACGCTTATAATGCAATTTCCAATAGAATTTACATTCCAAGGGACATTAACCTGTAAAAATAATTGATCAGAGCTTATTTTCGAACTTGTCCGAGACATTGCTGATATAGACCTTTGAATAAATTTCATAAAAATCAGACATGAAAAGGAGATTTGAGAACGCTTACATTGCAATTTTCAATATAATTAACATTCCCAATGGCACAACTCATTTAAAAGTAGATATGAAGTAATCGGCACTGAGATTCAAAATTGTTCGAAACATTGCTAATATACTCTTTTGGTATTGATTTCTTAAAAATCAGGCAAGATTGTACGCGTTAGAAGCAAGACCGGACGGACTGACGCACGCACGGACACCCGGAATTTCTATGTCCCTCGCACCTTGTTGCGGCCGGGGACAATTCACCTAATGAAAGCAGCCTAAAATCTATAAAAAAAAAGTAATAAATGTCTTATTCATTGCTTTGAACAGACAGGGGTAGACGTGTTTGCGGCTTCTGCCATTTTCTTTTATTTATGTAGCAATTTAGCTTAAGTTAAATCACTAACTCCCTTAGTTTATATTGAAATAATCAGTAATTAAATTCTTATAAAAAAAAGAAACTATGTGATTTTACACACTTAATGCTTCTCTGGTAACATTGAAACTATGTGATTTTACACACTTAATGCTTCTCTGGTAACAGTGAAATCTGGCATGTACAAGGAAACGTTAATTTGAATTTTTTTTTGACCAGTTCATACAAAAATGGTTTTCGTATATCGATAACTCATCAAGGGGGAAGTTCTATTCAAAATTTAAGACTGACTTCTGTATGGAACCCTATCTAATTAGACTTAGAAAATTTAGTAGACTTTATATTTGCAAACTTCGCACTTGCAATATCAAATTTCCTATCGAAACGGGGAGATGGAATAGAATTCCAGAAATTGAAAGAAAATGTAAGCTTTGTAAGACTGGTCTTGGAGATGAGTATCATTACATAGCGCTTTGTAACAATACTGATATTATTGAAGTAAGAAATGCATATATTCCTAACTACTACAGAATCAACCCAAATATCAACAAACTTTATGGAATGTTGAAATATTGCAACTTAAATGTATTAACTAACCTTTCTATTTTCATTCAAAAGGTTGAAAAACTACTGCTTTCTCTGTAAATCATCACATATGAATATTTATATAAGTTACACTTTTTGTTACTATCCAAATATCATTTTATTGTGTTCATGTGATAACGTGGTTATTTAAACTTTACAGATTGCACCGACTTTTTGCGATCTGATCAATAGATGTAGTATACTTTTAGTTTTGTAAAAAAAAATATTTATATTGTTTTATTTTATGTATTTTACTCATTTCGCTTCTATGTTATTTGTAAATTTATGTGTATTTGTCGCTCCTGTTACGCAGGAAATCTGCGTCTGAGTGTATTTTGAATAAACAGTGAAACTAAAGTGCTTATAATGTATGGCCAAGCCAGGTTATCTGTGCCATGCATGTGTTATGTGTGTTGTTTGTTTTTGTTTGAGCATTGGGGAGTCGGGTTTTGGTGTGATCTGTTTTACTGTCAAATATCTTTGGTGACTCCTGTTATCCGATGCGTTAATCAATTATATCTACAGAAAGTTGTTTTCTTCATTTAACGGCTCAAACTAAACGAAATGCATGAATGCATGTCGACAGATGTGCATTGTGGAATCAGATATCGATGATAGTGAAATAGTCTTGTCTTGTTTACACTCAATGAAGTGGAAGAATTTGTATAAATATAGTGGTAGTTAAATTATCTCTTAAATAGTTTAATTTGCACAAGGATGATACCGATTAAAAATCACAAAAACCTGATATTTTTATCTGGATAATTGGGCACAATTGAAGGAAAGTTGGCAGTTATGTGAAATTTACATAAAACCAAATTGTTAACATAGTTTTAACTTCAGAGTAATACCACTATATATATATCTATACATATTTTGAGTTTGGTCTTATTAAATATCGTTGATTAATTAGCGTTTCATGTTACACTATTTACATACTGTCCTTTATTTATCCTTCCAAGTTATTTTACAAGGACACTACCATATAAATAAATAGCACGCAATCATTACTGTGCATTTCTTATTGGGGGGGGGGGGGGGGGGGGGGGTGCGGCGTTGGGTAGCTGTCTCAATTATGTATAATAAACGTATATGAGACATATATAGTACTATAAATGTCTGTTCGTGTGTACAAAATTTGCAAATGTGTTTGTTGGGAATACAAGGTGTTTTATCAATTTAATTTTGTATTTACACATCACTAAAAATCAATTAATTAAAATTGGCTGAAATTGCAGACATCTGAGTAGTATATTTAATTGCTATAATCACAAGGTAATGAGTTAACACGTAGAACAAAGAGACAGTCTTATTATATTCAAAATAATTGTTCAAAAGTTGTTATCAAAATAAAAAAAAAAAAGAACTAAGACCAAACAGAAAAAGAATTATAGCAAATCACGATTAGAGATAAAAGAAATAAATAAACCCTATACATCATGTCTAGGTAAAGGGATACGGCATATGTGAACATTTAAGAAAGACATAATGACAAGTTTACGTTTCTTGAATGAGTTTTTTGTTTTGGTTTAACATTTCAATTTTTATATCCCGTCTTAAAAATTATCTTTAATATTTTGCTCAATCAGTTGATATGCTATAAAGTCGGAGAACTATGACTTTTGCTAAAAGTTATTTCTCGTTTCTTCCCATGATTTTGGTCTTTTAACTTTTGTACATATTTAAAACGTACTAAACAGAAACAAACTCAATAATTCATAAAAATGCATCCGTAATGTAATCCGATACAAAAGCTCAGCTGATTTATACTTAAAAGTTTCACTGAATTTTCTCAAAATTGTGAGGACATGAAATGTTTGTTATTTATCAGTTGTGGTTAATTGTCGAAATAAAGATAATTAACTTATCTGATACCACTAAACTACATGATTGGGTTTACAAATTACTAAGGGTACCGACGCTACAATCACTCATCAACCAGGTTGAAATAGTTTATCTTGTCAAAGCGTAATTACTTATCTTAGCGGGGTATAAAGGGTAGAAAATTTAAAATAAACATACACGACTCTAACGCCGAGTTTTAATCTTGTTAAATCAGATTGTCTTTTTAATACGGTTAAGGCTTTCGCTAGAGTGCGTTATCAGACTTTCCCTAATTCTAATAAAAACATTGGCGTTCCAGCTATTTCATTTGAAACGGACATGCGCCAGTCGTATGGCTTAAATATTACTTTAATTTTAGAGTAGTTTACTACTCACTCTTTGACAGCCAGTGAGTAATATATGTACTGGTAGTACCAATATCAATTAGTGATCCTTCAAAACTTCCGATAATTTAAACCTTTATTTAACATCAAAGTTAAAGTTTGTTATATCACAGGCGAAAGTTTTATGTACATTTTACACGTTGGATTTATGGGATTGTTATAACCAATCAAAAGTGTCCGTTTCAAGACGATCAAAGTGGATTAGTTAGAACCTTTGTCGTTGTTCAGCATTATTTGTCTTAAGGACTTGAATAACTGAAAAAATATAGTATTTGACTATTTATTCAAAGAAATATATAGATAGGACATTAGTGATATATACATAAGTAATATACTGCATAGACACATTTTTGAAATATACCGTTTTCCAAATTGAGGATTGCAGCCTATTAGTGAAAAGGATTTTTAGATTTTATTTAAATAAGCGTATGTGATATACTGGAAACATGTCTTGATTAAATGACTTAAAGAACAAAAATGTGAATATTTATGAAAACAATAACTTAATGTGCTCGTGTGAATGGAAAAATGAGGCCAAAACTACAAGACTTCCAGAGAATTCTTTTTTTCTTTATTTTTCTAATAAAAACAGTCCAACCGTCTTGGTGGTAAGTTGACTTTTTTGCATTACTATATATTTAAATGCTATATATGTATCAATCTATTTTTAATCACAAAAGACCGGTATGTATTTTAACAAAACGATCGTCTTCATAAAAAATATTAAAAAGTAAAGAATTTTCTCTCTTGAAAATATACTTCTGAACGCGTATCGAAGATTTTATTTGTTGGAGAGAATGTTTATCTTGTAGTACATTGAGAGAAACATTTTGAATTTTTATGCAGTTTGGATTATTGACGTTTTATCATGGATTTTGATACATTTCTAAACTACACGTAGACTATTTGTAGAAAATATAAAAAAAATCTTATACAGTGTCTCCTCTATTCTTTCACATAAATTTTTCCAAAAGGTTTTTTTTTTTGCTGCTATAACAAGATTTTTCGGTACAGACTTATGTCATCCAAAATTCTATTATACTTTTGTCCTTGTTTTTAATTATTTTTGTCATACCCAATAAATATTCTGTATGTTGAAGGCTTCTAATTTTTAATTTTAATTGAATCGGTGATATGGGTTCCTAATTGAGGTGCTATTGGTACTCTACACTGATATAAACCATCTTGAAATTTATAAAGCAATATTTCAAGTACCCCTTTTTCAAACTTCAATGTTAATGAAATACGTCTAAGTAAATTTTAATCATTGAAATTGTATTAAAAGAAAGGTGTGAATTCATTTTATTAAAATATTTTGAAACTTACATTATTAAGTTATTGAAAACATCAAGACCTAGGATAGTAAATATGATATGATAACTGTATTATCATAACGCCTAAACGAATTTTCAATTATCATGAATAAACTGGACTATGTAACATTCATAATAACGCCATTAGAGCAATTTAACAAACACAAAAAAGATAATTTTCGAATGTGAGAAAAATTTTATACTGAAATATTAAAGTTTTAAATGCAATTTTTATAGCATCAATCGAAAACACTTGCAAAATACAGGGGAAAATGAAATAAGTAACGACTCAAAATAAGATGAAACATTGTACGAGAATTGTGTTCCAAAATATAATCAGTTATTTACGAAATAAAGGGCACTTGTTGGTAAATGTCGAATTTTCGTCGTGACTTATTAATTTTGAAATTTTATCGTTATTTAATAAATGCTTGCGAACTCATTGGCTTTTTAGATTACATTTCTGGCAAATGCACTATAAATTCTGGCTGTCTGCACGTTATTTAAAATAAAGATTAACATTTGAAATCTTTGAACAGATGAAGAAACATGCATATTTTCTCTTTCATCTAGACGTTTCGCTTGTTTCTGCATGAAAACAACGAAACCAAATACGCTTTAATTACCAATTACCAAAATAATATTTTCATAATCTATTGAAAGATTCCAGATGCAAATAATATAATGTTTTATCAAATTATTACCAACGGAAAATAAAAAAAAAAAGCATGTAAAGTGATAAATGTATCGTATGATAACTATTCATAATTATTTAAGACTCCATAATTACAATGGTATGTCCTTCGTGTAATTCATAAACCTAAGTTTAACTCTTCCTTCACGGGTTTCATAATTCGTTAGCGTATTAAAAGCGACCAAAGATTTTTCAAAATATGAATTGGAAACTGTTCAATACAAAAGGTAAAACCTATTCCTTGTTCCTGGTCATTTATTTCTGGGTTCACTGGGGTATAGTAATAGTGACGTTCCTGGACTTTTGCATCGACAGTAAAACCCAAGCTGTGGTGAAGTCACGGCCAGGCGGAATTTGGACGTATTATGTAAAATATCAGAAAAGGTCTGAGAAATACAACATTGGATCATGCTATTGTCATTTCCGTATAAATTGTTTTAACGGTACATATACATTTGAGACCACATATACATTTGAGACCACACATTCCCCCCACGATAACAGTAGCTATCAACTTTAGGGGCCGTGTATCAAACGATAAAAGTATGAAATGAGACTTATTTAAAAATTAGAAGTAGTGGTATGATTGCCAATGAGACAACTCTCCACCAGTAACCTATTGACTATAAGTTGGCAACTATTTATTTAAAGGTCACCGTATGACCTCCAAGAATGAACAAAACCCATACAACTTAGCAAGCTATAAGACGCCCCGACATATGGTGTAAAGCAATTCAAACGATATGCCTGTTTTTAGGAACTGTTCAAATAATATTAAGAAAATGTCAGGAATATGACAATTGTTTTCCAAGCGTTTGATTTTGACTGGTTTTATGAGCTTCCCCCTTTTTTTTTAATTATTGGAATTCGGTTTTTTTGTTAATACTTTTTTTCTAGTTAATATGATTGTCCGAAGTTTTCAATTCAAAAATGACTGCATGTTATATACAATTAAGATATGTGAACAGGTGTGAATTTTTAATGATTAATTTGAAAATGACATTTCCTGGACACTTTATCGTAAACGGCGAGCGAAGTGCAATTTTGATTGAACAAGGTTCCCTACACATTACCCAACCATGAATAGAACGGACTTTGAATTGTCGCGTGCTTTGCAGGGAAGTTATAACCGATTTTAAGACTGCCTTCCACTTTTCAGCTTAAAAAAATGCTAACGAACGTGGTTAACGCTACAAATCTGCCTCAGGTTTCTGTCGACAAACACGTCAACTTTCCTGTGATAAATTTTAGAGTATACTGTTGATTTCCCTACATATATCACTAAAATATAGATAAATTGAACAAATAGATTTATCACACAGAAGCCGATATCATTTTACACCAAACCGGGTATATTACAATAGTTTATTTGGAATGTGCGATATAACAGAATTATTGGATTATGAGTTATGTAATATAAAAGGGATGATAAGTTCTTCAGGGTAGTTTGGCAGATGTATAGACCAAAGGCGACAGTTTTGTATAAATTTATTTGAATGAGTCGAGATATACCCGTTGTGAAATCAAATTAAAACGATGCTAGCGTTATTTCAGTGCTGTTTTTGCAAGACTGTTCTTGACTATGTGGTTATGTCAAGAGAACTTATCATATTTACAGTTTCATGATTACCATTAAATTCCAATTATGCTATCAGATAACATTATTTTTACAATATACTGTAAATGCCATCTTGTTCAATTTAAGACTATCGATAATATTTTCCCACGTTGTATAAATATCCATTAAAATGTCACCAACATGTTAAAATAGGATTAGGTAATCCTTTCCGTCTTGTAACATAATCCATTAAGTGATTAATTAAACTTTAATTCTTAACTGAAACTGACACTTTGTTGCTCATTTATAAAATTGATTTTGTAAAAAAGAAAAAAAAAGAAAAAAATACCAATCCCAATCCTCCCAAAATTAAAAAGAAAACAACGTATTCAAGCATTCTTCAGGAGTATTTCACAAAGGGGTTTCAAATGCATAATATATACACAAGACACACTTAATGACAGAAGACCTCCAAAATACATGAAACGAACATATAATCATTATTACAGCAAATTTCTCAAGTGGCAACAAGAAGATGGATGGACCATTCTTGTAATAATCAATCAATTCTTTAAAACAGTTGTACAGATTTTGATAACAAAGCCAGCTGCGTACAATCTGGTTGTTTGTAAATTATCAATCATCCTGAAATCAGACAATTACAGACATTTATATTTTGAACATCTTGATGAAAATAAACTAAACAATACCTGGAATATTGTTTTAATTTTCGGTCCTGTCTATCATTAGAAATAGGATCGTTAAAATATTATTTTTCATTTTCTGTTCATGCATTTAAAACACACGCGAAAATTTAAAACGTTAATTTCTGTCGGTGTTTTACGGTTCACTTTTAAGTTATTTTGCATAATGCAGATACATGCTGATTATTGTTGTGGTGGGAATATCGCCTACTTTTTTTTAACATAAAACATAAAGTGCATTTTGATGGCAAATGTATAAAAGCGCTATCGCAACACAAGGAACAATCGAAAAGACCAAAGCATTCAAAGTAATTATCTATATATCGTCAAATTGAAACAGATTTCAAATTCTTAATTGGGATCATATGATATAAAACTGAGAAGATGTGGTAGGATTGCCAATGAGACAACACTCAACCAGAGTTGAAGTGGGAGCCTATATATGACCGTTAAAGTTATGCTGCTTCATAGACCAACCTACCCCTCTTTATATCATTCTCAGCCTATGACACTCTATATAAATTGGTCGTCAAATTTTTATCCGTGCTTTATGTTCACCGGTGTTAATATGTCTTTTGATTGAGTTAAGCCATTGCAATTGATATTTTATAGTGTGTTTTTCTATGTTGTGATGTAACACTATTGTTTCAGATAAGGGTGAATGTTTGGTACCATTAAAACGTTTAAACCCGCTGCAATTGTTTGCACCTGTCCTAAGTCAGGAATCTGATGTTCAGTAGTTGTCGTTTGTTGATGTGGTTCATAAGTATTTCTCGTTTCTCGTTTTTTATATAGATTAGACCGTTGGTTTTCCCGTTTGAATGGTTATACACTAGTAATTTTGGGGCCCTTTATAGCTTGCTGTTCGGTATGAGCCAAGGCTCCGTGTTGAAGACCGTACTTTGACCTATAATGGTTCACTTTTATAAATTTTGACTTGGATGGATAGTTGTCTCATTGGCACTCATACCACATCTTCTTATATCTATTAAAAAGGGATTTCTTTTTGATAGTACTGACTGTGGCATACATACTACTAGTAAGTCTTAGAAACACTAAATAAGATACTGTACACATTTTCTCATGGGTACGAAGACTTTTCAAATTTTCTCGTTTAATTGTATATTTCCAACCGGGTCAAAATAAAGACTTGCGAATCGATTTTTGGTGCTTCCCCGCTTACTGAGAACACGGTATTTAAGAGTTAGAGTAAAGTCTGCGACTCGAAGTCAGAAGTCTGCGTAGACATGTCACTCTATCCGGACAAGGTTACCTAATGCGCATTATCATATATAAAATCCCGATCGGCTAGCCGTCTCGTACAAAGCAGGTTCATAATCATATCATATAAGCATTACCTCGTTCATATATGCATGTAATATTTGCCACTGGGTATTAAACACCAATCCATTTCCGGCTTATTTTCCTCAACATTCTTTTAATTAGAAAGGTACTTCAAAGACGAGGCGTTTAACATATGCATTTCCCTAATTTGATATGCATTTGCTCTAGTTTGATATGCACTCCCTACCCAACGAAATCTATCTAATTACATTACAGCACATAATTCTAACTCATGAAACAAATGGCATAACGTTACATTTAAATTATTTTCTTTTTGTACAGGGACGTTTTTATTCATGTGGGAGGTTGAAACGAAACCGACACACTTCAAAATTATATGATTTAATAAACCGGTACTGATACAGAAAAGCTATAAAGTAAAGTTTTCTAGTTAAAGTTGCCAGAAATTTCACATAAAGAACGTGTAAATTAACAGAAGATTACTGTCAAATTATCATTATACAAAGTACTATCTTTTTTCAAACAAAAATCTATGTGTTAAAGAAAATTAGATGTTTTACATTGTAAATTGATAAATTATCTTAAAGTTATGAAATTTGAAACGCCATGCGTTCATTTTAACTCCACGAAGATAATTACAGTATAGTATAATTAAATTTTATACGAATGTACCCTAAAGTTACAACAAAAACACGACCATTTGTCCAGGGGGTTAAAATGATACATATTAAAAGTGAACTAATTTTAAAGTTTTGCACCTGGCCATAAAGGTGAGAGATAGGAACTGAAAGGTAGATAGCACCTCTCGTGTTAAATTATTAAATAATTTCAAAGGTCATATCAAATTTCCCTTCATAAATCAAAACCATGACTGCAGGGTTTTAGTAACTCTGTTAAAGAAAATGATCAATTAGAAATATAGGAAATGAAATAAATTTAATAAAACTTCAAGGTAAAATTTAGTTGCCTCGTTTAATCTATAAAAGAACACCTCTGAAGAGACCGGAACTGCACCTTTTGACTCGATTAATGTTGAAATATAGTACAAATTTGCAAAAGTGCATTTCTTCCTGAAATACATTTTTTTATAGTAGATTGCTGTAATTGGATTTTGTATTTATCGAATTATATACATTGCACCGACTAGTCACCATCTTTGATTTATTTATTTTCTTTCTTTTTTTGAGGGGGGGGGGGGGGGGGGTGATGAAAATAATTTAGCAGAATGAAGAACATCGTTTAAAAAAAATTCTTGTTCTTGTATGCAATAGGATTGTTTTTATTGAATTTTAAAACACTGTTTGTCCCGAGAAAACTAATGAAATTTGAAAATTACAAAGCCGCACTCGCATTCGTAGTTATTTTGAAGGCTGAAGGTAAAATATGTAGAATATGGTAAGTTTGTCGGTGGGGAATGACACTAGGATCGCAAGCACAGTTGGCAAAAGATAGGCGGAAGATACCAAGGTGATGTTCAAACTAGTCGAAGACTAACTGGCAACGCCGCGACAAAACAAAACAACAGTATACAAAACAAAACATGGGACACTCTTCTAAAGACTTTCTTCGTTCATGCTCCATAACTGCATGGCGAAATCTCTGCGTGTGCAGACCGAACTGTTTTAAAATATAATCTGATAAAAAATATGACAAATCTCTCACAAGGCGTTAAAAGATATGATAAAAACTGATAAAGTTTAACTTTATTCAAAGTCAATGGAAATTATACGATAAAGATGGTATTCTTAGATTTTATTTATTATATTCTAATTCTATTGGCTCTTCTTAAACCTGAAACTGAATTTGTTACCAACAGGGTCAACTTTTAAGCTAGTTCAGATTTACAATTACCGTTTCAAAATCTAATTTGCATTCCGGGTAATATCTTTAAAAGCGTACACCATAACGTTATAATTGGCTAACAACAACCCCAACAAGGAAATTGAACAAATGACGTGGATTTATTTTCGTTTCGGATGAGAACAATCAAATAATCCCTATCCCTTTAGATTCTGAAAACGCTGATATTTCATGTACATCCTCATTTCTGCACTCAATTGTACGTACAACCTCATTGGTGCACTCGGTTGTGCGACCTCATTGGTGCACTCGGTTGTACATACGACCTCATTGGTGCACTCGATTGTACATACGACCTCATTGGTGCACTCGGTTGTACATACGACCTCATTGGTGCATATGAGTGTACTCATATTTGGATTAGTTTCTGAATTTAGTGTATATCTAAGTATCTGCTTAAATCATTTAGTAATGGAAACCTTTCATTGAATATGTTCTTTCTGACAAAACACATCGGCTTAAACAGCGGAAACATAAGCATCTAACCGGAAATGATGAGTTTTGACAGGCACTATGTTCCAGTACAATGCTTTTCATTCGGCAATTATACATTGAAATAAATGTCAAATATAATGGCATGATAATTTGAGGATATCCCATTTTTACTCTTTCTGCCATATAAACGTCATGTCAATTCAGAACTCAGAAACAGGAATAACAACATTAGCAACCAACATGAAATTGCCGAAATGGTCGTAAACGTAACTTCTGTCGAGGGCTGATATGATAAAACGATAGTTAATATTATTGTAAAATAAATTATATGAACACATGTTATGTGTTTCAGCAGCAAAATTGTTGCCAATATTTTTGACATTTGATTGTTGATGGTAATTTTCTGAATTAGTCGAAGCATATGTTGTTTAATATTTTCAATATCAGAAAAGTATGATAGAGAGAAATCCGTTTAACCGAGATTTTGAAACTGAAGCTTTCCTTTTATAACCTAGAAAATTGTAATAAGGTGTGTTGCACTTTAGACCCCACACCAAACACAGCTTAATTGATAAGACATTCATTTGATGATTGAGGTTGACTATTTTCTCATTCTGCAGGTAAAGTGCATGCTGGGTGCTTTTCCTTCCTAGTCCTAGCTCCTTCCAAGTCCCAATCACAACACAATCTATTTTTTCACATTAAAAATTTAATTATTTCTCCTCCACACTTTCTATGTGTAGATAAAACATGAACACAAAAATAGATTGGAAGGTGTACGAAAACAATAAGAATATATCCCTGTATACGCCGGTGATAAGGAAATCGCCTTTTTAATAGAACATAATAATTATATAAAAAAGAGAATCCGCATCGACCTCTCTATAAAAGTATGGAGAGTCTTTAGACTCCATATCTTCCATGATACTTGTCAGACAGCTAAGATCAATCTTACTTCTTTAATTACATGATCTTTTAGAAACTTTGTTATACGTTTTATTCGATTTTTTTATAGGTCAGAAACTGTAAATCTGTTAACAAGAAAAAAAAAATTTCTCTTGACACAGATTCCGTGCCAGAAAAAAAAACAAATTGCAGAATTAAAAAAATTGGCAAACCTAGCATAAGGGCGATCAAAGAAGACCTTCTTCACTTAACGGGTTCACTTTCTTAGCGAAAAGTGACCTTTAAATTGAGGAGCAGATGTTCAATAATTATTACAACTGCGTGTTTGATGATATATTTTCAAACGAATTTCGATGTAGTTTTTGATTCTTTTAAAATAATGAATGATTTTTTTTTCTTTAGAACAATCGTTTTACATAGAGATATAATTGATAACCGTCATGGTTTTTGTATGAATGGGTTATTGCTAATTGTTTTGAACTATCCAGTTCTGATACGAACCATCACTCAAAGTAAATACTATCTCGTCTGCGGATAACTCAGTGTTAATTTCAAACGGTTCAAATATCAATGAACAGTGTTCTTAGTTTCAAGTTTAAATGGAGATTAAATCGGAAGCAGTTGATTTTTAATGATACAATAAATGTGTGCACGTTAGGAAAATTATCCATTGAAATAAGAATGTTCCCTTTAATTCTTTCACTTTTTAAATTCTTATATTTGAAATTAAGTTTGTACTTTTTTAAATTTCAATAAACAAACTGAATATGGGTATCGAGCCAAACGGTATACAAAAAAAATGAATTTTTACTTACCACTCAGTTCTATACATAATGCAATTGCGTTACAACAGAGGAGCAAGTACACATGTTTTTTACGTGCTGCCAATCTGTAATTATTTTAATATGATAATAAAGCATCAGCATCTTCCGAGGTGTAGAAAGTTCAATGATATTTAAATAGTAAACAAATCAATCAAAAACAAATATAGCATATTTTGTTGTGTTTATATTAATCAAAATATAAAGAGTCTCTTAGCATAATCGTTTTCCATTGATTAGAAAATGGTTTATAACGATTGCTGCCGATGTAATATGTAGTTGAAAATAATGTACATGATTTTCATTTTACTGCTTATTATATGCTTAGCATTTAATTTAGCTTAATTAGTGAAACGTTTGATGTGCTATTAAGCTATCACCGTCACAATACAATCCACTTCAAGATGGCTGCCTAATTTCGTCTTTCTACTTGAAGATGTCTTGGGTCAGATAGTTTTAATGTAAGGTTGTTGTTTTACAAGATATTTTCTTGTTCTGAAGTGTGTAAAATGTTAAGTGTACATAAGTGTACAAAGTACCATCATATTAAAACGTGCTTGGCATAATTCGACTTTCCTCTTCAAGAGGTGGGTATTAACCGAATCACAAAAAGTCGGTATGCACTCGAGTTTTCCTACTTGGCAAAACAGTTGACAGATGCCATAGGATGACATAGTTGTCAGTAATACTCGATGGTGCTGCCAATATTGTTTACCTCATTTAGGGCTATGACTGAATAATAAGTTGTACTATCAAGCTTGCGTTTATTTCTACCTTTTTAATGTTAGTAGGATGGTTTAAACCTTGCTTAAACTTTCTGCCTATCTACAGGAATACATATAAACTCAAACAGATACCTCAATCAAGGATTTGGTAAATATATACAACAAAATTGGTAGATTCTGAAATTTATATATGCTGCTATTAAATAAAACATTATTATATGTCGATTTTGATAGAAAGATTCCCAAACCAGTACACCCTTACGCAATGTACCAGGATAGATCATTCTTGTATTCTTTTTTTTGAATTTTAAATTTCAAATTATACAGCGCCGTGAAAGTGTTTTCATTGATTGACAATGTTGTTATTCTTATTTTATATTCTCTTTTTCCCCCAAACTGTCTGGTTTTTGAGGTTATAGATTCATTAAATTAATTAATTGCATACAACGAATAATAGGAAAACTCATACAATAAAAACAAAAAAGCAAAGACACTTGTATATACTTAACTACAAATTCCTAAAATTAAAAAAACAAAGAAACGTATGCCGTACCTTGAAAGTGATATTTTATACACAAGTAACAAGATATATTATTAAAGACACCTTTACAATAAAAACAAAAACAAAGAAACGTATGATTTGACGAAAAATTCTTATAAGTAATAAACAAAGAAACTTATGCCGTACCTTGAAAGTGATATTTTTATACATAAGTAACAAGATATATAAGAGAAAGAAGAAAAGAAACATACTTTAGATTCCTTTCTTCTATGTTTTCAAAAACAGTTAAATAGTGTAAATGTAACTTAACCATCCGAAAGATAAACCCCAAAGTCTACAGATAAGCCCAGGTTTATTTTCTCAGCAGACCTTTCTACTATACATAGAATAAAGGTTGTCACAGAAAACCGCACGCTACTGATATAGGTCATTACCGTGTTAAACTTTCAAAAGCATGAAGTGTTTTTAGAAGATAACTAAATATTTTCTTTGGATACGGAATTGTTACAAAAAAAGTAGATATCTTAACATGTGTTTTATGTTCACAGTTCTATGTATTGATACAGCAAGAACCTGTGTTGAAAGGATAATCACAATTTATAAGAACTTTTACACCCTTCTGCACTTGACTTACTGCTCTGTTTCTATTCTTGTAAAATTCAGTTACAACATAAAAAGAAGAGTAATGACAATTATTATCAGTCGCGGATCCGGGATTTGATATTAGGGGGAGGAGTTGCGCTCCTGAAAATTAAAAAATATAAAAGGACCTTATTTTGACACATAGTTGGAATTTTACATATATTACATATTTTTCTGTTTTAGTGTATCGCGCATCGGGTGCTCCCCATCTGAATCCGCGCCTGAATATTGAAAACTTCAATTCATACGCGAACCTTGCAATCATACATACATTGTTTATTTGATTTTCTTTAAATATGAGATTTGGTGCAATAAACCCTCCTTTCATATTAAAAGTTCACTTTATTGTAAAATATTTATTCAATTAGTAGTAAAAACAGCAAATTTCTTTTTGTTGTTTGAATTTATACTATCAAAATTAAAACTTTGAATAAACCAGTAAAGTGACTTTAAATGTATCTTTACGTTATCAGACAAATGTTTGTATACTTTCACAATAAATATTAATGTGAGTATAGATACCTTTAAAATTTTGACATTATTTTCATAAGGTATGAAAAGGTCTTAAATAGGTTTACTATTGAATTGAGAACTGGATTAGTTGGGAATGACATTCGGAAAATATCTTAAGTGGGTTGAAAGCCTCATAAGTACTTCTAAGGTTGGTAGGTGGTCAGGCTCGAAAAACAACAATGATCGTAGCCAAAAGTCAATATTGATTTATTATTTGGTTTAACGTAAGTTCTTCTAGTGCGTGTTTTTATTTCGACTAAAAACATTTTCTGAATATTACTTATCTAAAATGTTATAAAAATAGTATGAAATAGTTATAGGAAGTGGGTTGTTTTCGTATTTTGAAATAAACTTTATTTTTTTACCTTTCCCTATTGAATTTAGATAAAGATAAAGCCTGACTAGACATAAATTATTAAAAAATCGATCTAAATACCGTCAGAAAATATTTTGTCTCCTGCATTATGTATTATTTACACCAGTAGCGGAGTACCATTGTCCAGCAACTACAAAATATATGCATTCTGCGTATCAGTGTTCTTGTGCATTCTGGCTGAACTAGTAAACATTATTGTTTAGGGGCCAGCTGAAGCCCGCCTCGGGGTACGGGATTTTCTCGCTGTGTTGAAGACCTTTGGTGGCCTTGGGCTGTTTTCTGCTCTTTGGTCGGGTTGTTGTCTCTTTGACGCATTCCCCGTTTCCATTCTCAATTTTATGTTTTATCCCCTGCTTAATGCATTCTGGTATTATTTTCTTATGCATTCAGATTATCCTCTACGTATATGCATTTAGATTATCCTCTATACGCATGCATTCAGATTATCCTCTACGTATGCATACAGATTAACCTCTACGTATGCATTCTTGGTATCATCGTATATCACTGAAAAGTTGTATCTTGTGATCCGTGAATGAAATAAGGCGATTGCGAAGATGAGATTTAAATGCTTTTTCTAAAGTATGAAAAAACATATTTAAAAACGCCGTGTTGTATAATGATTCTTTATTGTCATATACATAAAACATGATATTATTAATTTGTTCATTGTGTCGTTGGTGCTGTATCATTTCTACTCTACATCTCTTTTTATTCATATTACAAACCTTGTTTTTATTGCAGGTACCTAGGACTGATCAGCTCTTCGCAAACAGATTTACCGAGTGAACCACAGAATGCAGAAGATGTTGATTGTTCAAACTTTAAGTTCTTAGCACCCAGACAGAAAGAACTATGTAGTAAAGAAGCACAGTTACATAAAGTCATTGGTGAAGGCGCAAAAAGAGGCATTGCCGAATGTCAAAACCAGTTCTCAAATAGAAGATGGAACTGTTCCACGTTTAATACAACTGATGTTTTCGGGAAAGTTTTACAATTAAGTAAGTAAATGTTTGACATTCAAACTATGCATACTTAGTTATTGTTTGTCCGACTTCCTATATTTTTGATTGATTTCATTTTTTTTTTTAAACTTTGTGTATTAAGAGGAGGTTGTTCAGAAAATATATAATTCATAAAGGAATCATCAGGAAATTTTTCTTTTTTCATTTTGTAGCAGGTGGCCCGTTTTTCTTTTGATATTCTGAAAGCATAGCTTCTCATACTTTTATTTCAAAATTCTATCATATAGTTTATTTTCTATTCTCATTGGGATGATTTTTCTCTATATAATCAATACAAAATGTGTCATTGTTTCACAACCTGTAACATGAAAACAACTCGGTAACCTATCATTTTTATTATACTTTTGAACATATCACAATATACTAGTACACTACATTTTGGAAAAGTATGACAACATTCTATAACTTTTAGTTTATACTCCCAAACCACCTTAAAGGTAGAACATGACCACCTAAATTCATCTTCTTGTTCTCACATTAAGGCATTTAAGATAAGCATGGAAAATAACACAATTATTCTATAAAAGCATATCATGACATCAAAGCATAACTGCTGCATTGAGATAAATAAAAAGATATTATCAATAATTTCATTACGGCTCTACATATTTTAATCCTATTTCTGCAGAGACAAGAGAAACGGCATATATATATGCAATCCAGTCAGCTGGTATCATGTATGCTGTAACTAGGGCATGTGCAAGAGGAGATTTAGAAAGATGTGGATGTGATACAAAAGTGCGACAAAAAGACACAGATGGACAGTTTGAATGGGGAGGTTGTTCAGAAAACACAAGATATGGTGGTAAATTTTCTAAAGAATTTGTAGACACCAATGAACACAGAACATCAGAAGATGGACTAATGAATTTGTGGAACAATGAAGCTGGTCGAAAGGTAAAAATATGACAGATCACATGACGAAAATTGCCGACTAGTAAAAATGAAACAGACAACACATGCAAAATGTCGGAAATTATAAGTTTTGTTTTGTAGGAGCTTTCGGTAAAGGAAAAAAGCGAAATTCGTTGCAAGTACATATCAATTTTACACTTTCCGCCAATTTTATATCTTGCAAATATATAACATTGCCGTTTAAACGTTTATTTTTGAATTCCCAAGAGTTGGTGTTGTTTTTGTCTTGCAAATAAATTGGCATAACTACAAATGAACTGTTACGTAATCATTTTGTTTTTGATGTTTGTTCAGGACATAATACTATACAAATAAGGCAAAACGTTTTTTTTTTTTGTGCCTCTTATTGTCCCCTGAGCAACGCGTTGTGGGGGACATAGAAGTACCAGGCGTCCGTTCGTCCGTCCGGTCATGTTAGCGCTCTCACGTGTACAATTTTTGCCAATTTTTATAAAACTTATATCATAGGTTTATATCAGCAATGTCTTGGACAAATTCGAAAGTCAGCGCCGATCATTTATTTTTAAAAGAGTTCTGCCACTTGGAAACATTAATTATACGGAAAATTGCATCGTTAGCGCTCTCATTTGTACAATTCTTGCCAGATTTTTATGAAACTTATATCATAGGTTTATATTAGCAATGTCTTGGACGAGTTCGAAAATCAGTGCTGATCATTTATTTTTGAAAGAGTTATGGCCCTTGGAAACATTAATTATATGGAAAATTACATCATTAGCGGTCTCATGTGTTCAATTCTTGCCAGATTTTTATGAAACTTACATCATGAGTTTATATCAGCAATGTCTTTGACGAGTTCAAAAATCAGTGCCGATCAAAATTTTTTTAAGAGTTATGTCCCTTGGAAACATTAAATGTATGGAAAATTGCGTTGTTAGCGCTCTCATGTGTAAATTTCTTGCCAGAATTTTATGAAACTTAAATGATAGGTTTATATTAGCAATGTCTTTGACAAGTTCGAAAATCAGTGATGATCAATAATTTCTAAAAGAGTTATGCCCCTTGATTATATTAATTATATGGAAATGACATTGCACTTGCTCTGAAGCCTTCATTTCTCTAAGATATTAAAAAAAAAGATTCAAAGAACCAAAAAAAAAGTGCTTTTTTCAGTTATTGTCCTTTGTAACTTGGAAAGATAAAATATGTGCAACGCTGGGGACATTGGAACTCTCTTCTTTTATATCTATAGTAAAAGAGAGGCGAAAGATACCAAAGGAACATTCAAACTCGAAAGTCGAAAATAAACTGACAACGCCATGGCTAAAAAGAAAAAGACTAACAAACAAACAACAGTACACAAAAAACACAACATAGAAAACTGACTGAGCAACACGAACCCAATTTGCTGATTTCAGTACAAAAGTACTGTTACCAGTAATGGGCCTACTTCTGCTATTAACAAACAAGAGCGGAAAATTTATCCTAAAAAGGCAAAATTTCTTGGTGCTGCCAAAGGAAATGGAAAATATGACATATTCCTTTTGTTTCGGTGAAAACTTGCGGTTGAGCATGACTTCTCATATATTTAACGAATGAAACTTATTTGTTTTTTATTACGTTTTTTCTTCGTACGTTCTTAAAAAAATAATGTAACATGTATCTTTATTTTTACAGGCCACTAAATCACAGATGGATCTACTATGTAAATGCCATGGAGTGTCCGGATCATGTAGTGTAAAAATTTGTTGGAAAAAATTGAAAAACTTTCAAGCTATTGGAAAAGCACTGAAAGACAAATTTGACGGTGCAAGCTTAGTCCGTTTTATTAAAAATAAAAGAAAACTAAAACGAATTAATAGAGATATGAAAAAACCTACGAAAAAAGACTTAGTTTATCTTCACGAATCTCCAGACTTTTGTAACCAGAACCCTAATTATGGGTCATTAGGCACACAAGGACGAAAGTGTAATAAAACAAGTTTCGGACTTGATGGATGTACCCTAATGTGCTGTGGAAGAGGGTATTATACCATCATTAAAGAAATCAAAGAAGATTGTGACTGTAAATTCGTTTGGTGTTGTCGAGTTGACTGTAAACGATGCACGCAAGTTGTGGAAGAGAATTATTGCAATTAGATAAGATAAAATGTGTATAACGTCAGTAGAACTGCAGTCATAAATACACCAGCGAATTTATTTGTGCTATACATGTTTATGAAATTGCTGATATTTGTGAAAATGAAGCCATATATAAATATGTAAATACAGTCATATGAATTCAACATAATATATTAAAACGGGTACCGATTTTTTCTAAGCGCATTGATGTTTTTTTCATGATGAACGATTTGGTTATTATACTGGATATTCAGTGCACTGTTTATATACACTCTTTGTTACATATACAAATTCGTCATAATCTCTGTAATACAGAAGGAGGACGTCGTTTCGTCTACACTTTTTTTGTCCTATGTGTAAAATCAATTGCTGGTGTTTTTTCCTGCTAAGATGTATATAACGCTGCAAAATATATACTGTGTAAAGCTGCTGCCACCAGCAATGGCCAATTCTAAAACAATAGTTTAACTTTACACATAATTTTTACGTTAACACGTGTATGTAATTTTAATTTTAAGGTTTGTTTCACATCTTTATAATGAGAACAATATATTACATGTTTTTTTTTTATTCTTTATGCGGTCACTTCGTTATATTTTTCTTCAAGCCACATTGTTATTTGCGGTACAATATATATGCAAATGTCTGGTGTTATATTAAAAATGCAAAACACAATTGTATTATCAAATTTGTGATTTTTTGCATAAACTATAAAAGTAAAAAAAACTGCATAACATTATATTACACATATTTGCTCATTTTTTCTTTCATTGTTTTAATTTAATAAACTATATTAATGTTTATGTAACTTTCTTTGCATCCCTATACAATCTATATAATATATATATATATATACAAAAAATGCAAAACAATAAAAAAAGTTAGCGTTATTAATGATACGAGATTCGTTCAGTATGGTGCTATATAAATAGGTAGATATTTATTGGACACTGTACAATAGCCAATACCGCACAGTTTACGTTCAATGTTTGCAAAAAAGGTTAAATAACTCAAGACACGGACTGCTCTTTTGATGTAGATAAGAATACTTACAAGAAATAAAGATAAAATAAGGACGTCAAGATCAGATGGCTTAATCCCGGCCACACTAAAGTGGAAAGTCAGCATGTCGCGTATGTACAGACAATATTCTTATCAGAATAATACAGGTTATGTATAAAATAACAAAAGAAGAAAAGTATAATTTTATAATAGGAGACAATAATATCCCTTTATCTATTCCTTACAATCATAACCAAAAAAAGCTTCATCATTAACAAAACTTTCAAATTAAAAATGTAAATACAGATTAATTCTAAAATCTAATGAAAAAATAACAAAATAACTGAATGCGTTTCTTTTCAGGACAAGCATGTTGATTTTAGGAATAGGCACACACAGCCTATCATTTCAAAAATCAATTTTTGCGATGAAAAGGTATAGTATTCTTTTCTTTAAGGATCAAATATTCTATTAAGTTCACAGGTAGATGCGAATGTAGATAAGAGGAAAATTATATGTTATTTTGTTGTTTTAGTTATTTTAGCAAGTAAGTTCTAAGTTCAGTTTATTTAGGATTTTGTTCGGGCTTTGTTCCGAGTTGACGCGGCCTACGTTGATGGATTACCATATCAAATTGTTATTCAAATAGAAAGTGACAATATTGTATCTATACACGATAACAACACTGAAATATGATCTGCCTAGCTATTTGACGTTGTGAAATTTGAAAACATTTTTAAATGTATCAAGCCCTTTCATAAACTTGGTAAAGAAATCAAGCTACTTGGATTTCTCCCCGTTTATGTTAATTCACGAGCAGATTAGTTACTAGTAGAACCATTTCTTACTCAAATTCGAGTTTATGCAATTCCTACAGTTGTATTTTTTTACAAATCGATTAACGAGATTTTAACATCGGAAAATTACGTCTGCCTCTACCTTTCCATCGTTCTGAATATGCCTGAAGTACTTTCCACTGGACGTTATAGACCATACAAGAACCAATTAATCAATAAATATTACCTTCCTAATAGCATTCCTGTCCTGTAATGCCAGGTTCCCTTTTCTCATCTTGATAGACTAATAAGATTTTTTGGTACCGTAAGCAAGCTAATGACAACCATGCCAAGCCCTTAAAACTTCAAATAAAATCTAGATTCGTCCAAATACATCTTATAAAAATGAAAATATACAAATGTCTATACAATATGTCTAGCTCCAAATCGTCATTTGTGTAGAAAACTTTTCAATAATTTTAACAGTGAGATATTACACAAGATCTGCCCTCAACACCTAAGTTCCTACATGGATACAAAACCCTTTTAGATATACCAGCAGACAATATCTGAAGGGGTTATTGAATTGGGATAGGCATATCAACATTTCTATTTAAATCTCACCTCTATGAATCACTCTGAGGTCCGCATAAGAGCTCCTTGATTGGTGCAGTAACAATTGGGTATACATAAAAGAAGGCACAAAACGTATCATCAGCTCAGAAGTCAGCACTTCAGTGTTCACACGAATTATCATTGATGTGGTCATAATTTTAAATTAACTGTTTTGCAAAACTTTGATTTTATTCGAAATTCAAAGGATTTTCTACCCCAGGAATAGATTACCTTAGCTTTATTTGACAAAACCTTTCAGAATTTTGGGTCCTCAATGCTCTTCAACTTCATACTTTATTTGGCCTTTGAAACTTTTTTTTTCGAGCCTCACTGACGAGTCTTTTGTAGACGAAACGCGCGTCTGGCGTACAAAATTCCTGGTATCTATGATGATTTCTTGTTATATTGTTGATATCAACTATAAATACATGCACTGACTATTTTCTCAACACACAACTTTGCAAAAGTTTGTTAACTGAATGAATTTAATAATATCTTGATTATTTGTTAGTTACTTCTAAATACTGTTACTGAAAAAATAGAAAATGTCTAATGAGAATATTTTTATATAACTAAAAAATAATTAAAATTTTGGTTTGGAATGTTCATATGGTGTTAAGATATTACGATTAATAAAGCAATTTATTAAGGCGATCACTGTTAAATTTGAATAAATTGGTAACACCATGAACTTGTTTGTATTAAAAAAATAAGAAGCTAAATAAAAATCAGAAAATATTCTAATAATACTATTCCATTTACCCATGCCATGATTTAATAAGAAAACACCTGGACACATGCATCTGTAGCAAACATCAAACATCATTCAACGAGATTCTAATGAAACGAATTTAGTCGACGTTTATAGGACCTCCACAGTCGTGATCAGTGAAATTTTACCCACAGAAACAGTCGTATCAAACTCATCATCTCATCTAGATTGAGATAATAGGAAACTATTTTGTCTTTTATAAGTCTGCACTTGTGCCTTTAATAAACCATAACATTAACATCAAAAGTTCTTATTATCATAAACCACAAACTCAATTTGAAACTTATTTCCAAGTTTAACCACCCTTGGCGACCCTTTATAGTAATTTTGTAACTTTTTAGTTTTCATTTCGGTTAATTTGTGTTACTGGGTTCTTCTAAATTGATAAATTTGTTTCTGGTACAGTTTTCTTTGGCAATCTTTAGAAATTCGTAATAATATAACAATCCATTAAAGATGAATGATATAAATTGAGACATACCAGGTTCAGGTTTCTTCTTTATAATCAACAAAAAAGTGATAAAATATTCCCAAAAGTATTAGATTGATGGACATAATCTAATTGCTGACCAACACTAATTTGACCAACCGTTAACGATCAATTCCAATTTGTTTATTTTTCATTTCCACTTAATAGTGTCCCCTATCTACCATTTGACAGCTAATACTAAGAACGTAGGAGCATATTAAAATTATATGGAAGCTCAACGGAAGAAAGTTATTCCTCCATTGTGCTAGAAAATATGCTGCTATGAATTCTCTGTTTGCTTTACAGCTTGACATGGCTATCCTTATGTACCTTGTATG
This sequence comes from Mytilus californianus, assembly GCF_021869535.1. Taxonomy (NCBI): domain Eukaryota; kingdom Metazoa; phylum Mollusca; class Bivalvia; order Mytilida; family Mytilidae; genus Mytilus; species Mytilus californianus. Next base: position 84,222,295 of record NW_026262679.1, read on the forward strand.
AGGATATAATTAAAAATACCCTGTCTCTGGTGCTTCACTCACTCTATAGCTATTGGATACGATATGTAGAATGTTATTGTAACAAGCTTATTCACAAGTTTGTGTATTATTTGAGGAAAGATATAGTAACCACTGTGCACAGGAGAAATATAAATTATGTTAATATATATGTATATACAATTATTTTTTTGACATGTCATATTTGTATTACAATAATATACATACGGTTAAGCACAGCATTGTGCTACATATACTAATACATCACCTGAAAGTTGTGTACAATAAATGGAGAATGTGTTCATGGGACACATATGATACCCCGCTTGCATATAACGTTATATAGGGGCATAACTCGAGAACGGTAAAAGTGACGCCACCAAATTCAAACTTTATCTGTGTTTTGTGACGGCGGGAGCATAAAAAGGGTTAAATTCATCCGTATGATTGTTTGTTTATTTGCTTAACGCCGTCCAGTTGGAAAATATATCAGGACGGGAACTAATAAACTAAAAATACAATAGGTGGTTGGTTTGGTGTATTGTACTGTCCAACAGATTTTTGAAATTTAAGTTTTCCTTTTATGTAATATTCTGAAATGTGGGTCGAAACATATTTACAAATATTTAGTGTCGCAAAGCTCATTTATCTTCTTAAGAATATCAATACAGATGAATACAATTATGATAAATAAAATTACATATATAACACCACATTATTATATATCCCGTACTGACGTTCATTCGGGGCAGACTATTTATTGTCGAGTACAGATATATTTATGAAATTTTTATTTGATATGTACAAAAACTATGTATGACCATTGATAAATAAAAGACAAATTATTAGAGTGAATAAAACCAATGAATTGTACAGGAAAAGGAGCAGATATACAATTCATTGATAAAACATAGGACAGATTGTCTTGACAAACAATTCTCCTTCCTTTATCTGAAATCTTGAAATCTTGACGTTCATTCACAAAGACCGCGTGTGGTTGCTGATAACATCTCTAGATACAGTAATTCCGAAATTAAAGAAAACATGCTCCAAAGTTACAGAAACGAAACATCCATATTTTATGCCAACCACTGAACTTATACGTGAACAAAATGTGAAAACAAAATATAAAATTTCATATTAGCTCTACCGATAGCTCTATCAAATGAAATTACTACTTGTTGCTGTAAGCCAAATGACATGAATTTTTAAAGGAATTTACAGGATGCCTGGAAAGTATCAAAACAAGTAAATTTAAAGCAACACAATTAATAAAGAGAACCCTTTGAAAAGCCAAGGATGAAAACTATTGCTAAAAAGTAGTTGATTTCTGCTCCTAATAGGACACATAATGAGTCATGACAAAAACAAAATATCCAGAGTAGTCTGTGAAACGTACATATCGTACGAAATAATCAGTTAAGAAATAGGACGTCTACCTACTGTCTGTTGGTTGTCGTTTTGAATAGCTTCTTCGTCGAGGTCAACCTTGCTGTATACATATTGAAATAAACTTTAGGAATCGATTAAGGATGCTTTTTTCACATTTTCCTTTTTATACTCAATCCTAAAAATATCTATCAAGCAAACCAGTATACAAGTCTAAATTCAAAACAACGTTCAAACCTATGATTGCGTTGGATAAAAACCGCAATTTTATACGTGTGCATGCAAAACAAATTTCTTGTTAGAGGGGTCTAAATACAGCACAAACAACATTTTCAAAAAGACAAAAAAAGTGAAAAAGTATATCATATTTCATTTATTTTCTTATATAAAATATATAAGAAAATAAATGAAATATATAATGACGGTTTCAATTCATATCGGAAATACACCTGACAAATGTTTTCGAGTTCTTGTTATTTGTTTTTTATTTTTCATAATTTGTTTATGTAATTTCTTTTCAACATTTGATTTGAATCTTCCGATATATCTATGTAAACTTTATTTGTTTTTGTTTGCTTCATGTCCAGAGGAAAATATATTTTATGCATATTGGACGAGAACAAAATGAACAATAAATCGATTTCATAGGTCTGGAAGATTGATCGCCGAGATGAAAGGCAGAAACAAATTAATTGCCAATGGAAAAGGAGAGTATATACAAATAAGAAAATACGGTATGATTGCCAATGAGACAATTACCCACTAGAGACTCATATAGATGTTAGACACCACTAGAGGTAATCGTACCGCCCTCAACAATGAGCAATACCCACACCCCATAGCAGAATATAAAAGGCCTGAGATGAAAAAATGTTGGCAATTGGTGACAATATGAACGCCTACAACCTGTCGATCAACTTTATCGCTGATGTTGAGTTTGGAATACTTGACAAAAGCTAGCCTTCAAATCCACCAAAGAGTTATTGCAATGGCAAGGTTTCTTTTGCATGCAGAAATTGTTACATTCGCACAATACGAAACACTGGATTTAAAGTCCAATTCTTACATGACAACAGTCTCTTTTTGTTGATCTTGTGTTGCAGATCATTTTTTCTGCTTACCGTTTCTCTCTATCTTCTTTCAGTTTTTGTCAAAGACACAAAAAGGGTAAAAAATTGCTAATTAATGACAATCACTCCTATAGAGAGTCAACTAATGATTTCGGAAAAAAATAAGTTATTTGTAGAGCTTGCCTTGTTGATATTTGTCTATTTATCTTTTAAAGTTTTCAAGATAATAGTCAAAAACGCCACAAAATGGAAAATTGTCATAAAAAGCAAGAACTCTAAAATGGAGTCGACTGACGTTTTCGACCATGTCAACTAAGTTGTAGATCTTACCTTGCTGATTATTTGTGCCATTTACTTCTTTTGCTGATCATTTTTGCTTATTCATTTTCTATCTATCTATTATAGTTCTTTTTAAAAGATATTATCCAATACGCCAAGAAAAAAAATTAAATTAAAATATGATAAAAATCGTAATTAAAGGACAATAACTCTAAGGAGTCGTCTGATTATTTCAACCATTTGACTTATTTGTAGATCTTATCTTGCTGATCGTTTTTGCTATTTCATTTTTTCTCTATCTATTTTAATATTTTAAGACAGTAGGAAAAAATGAACTTAATCGGTAAAATTTGTCATTTAGGGACAAAGGCTCCTATAAGAAGTCGTCTGACAGTTTTGATGTAAAAGACAATAGGTATATCTCGACATTCTGAACATTTCTGCCACTGTCATATTTTCTATTTATAAGGGTTTTATTTACCCCAATGTTCTATTTTAAGCCTTGTTGGCCATGTTGGTTGGTTGGCGGAGTCACTGGACACGTTTTGTTTTAACTAGTTAACCCCAATGATTATTGTGGACAACTTTGGTTAAATTTGACCCAGTAGTTTCAGAGGAGACGATTTTTGTAAAAGTTAACGGACGACGAAGCTGTGTTTGATATAAAAAGTCCCGAATCGCCCAGGATCTCAACAAATGTTGAACAGAAAAGGTCATCCAATCCATAAATGATGAAAACATTAAGATATGTTTAGAAATAAACATGTAAAACGTCGTCCTTTTATCCCAATGGGTACATTTGTTTTGTCCCTGTTTGGAACCATGTCAATGTATTGAAGATCTAAGACAAGCTTGGCTGGCATGTTTCATCGAGGTTTTCGTTTTCATATCTTTTCAAATCAATACTTTTATAAAATGAACATGCAATGAGGACATTGCACAATTTAATCTTTTATCATGCAAAGTTATTTATAAATATGTGTAATTAGCCACCTAACAAGACACCCAAATCTGTAAATACAACCATTCATAAAAGATACAGTCAGCATATTGTAGAACTATTTCATGATATTATTTTTCTAGCATTTCCCGTTTTACCAAACATCAAAGCATAATAATCTGTTGTAAATATTGCAGGTAACATTTTGATAAAAGGAAAATAAGTGTACACATATTTATCGTGTTTGATGCAATCGAACCACTTTTCTGGGTTTGGCTACATCAGGTGTTTGTGCATCATTTATAGTTTGTATTAGTTTCGTATTAGTCTTTGTCTTATGGCCATGGGTGTGGTGTCTGACTCGTTTGCTGTTTTATAGATTTTCTGAAATTCGCTTCGGTATGGTTTGTATATTATACATCTGGGATTTAAGAAGGGACCAAAATTAGATAGCCAAAACAACTCATGGTCAATTATCTAAGAAACAAGAACCTTTTTAAGTCTTAGTAAAAACACAATTTATCTACTGATAATTGGTCTTGTTTGAAAGGAAAATTTAATGTCTTTTCATTCAAATGATGGAAAATCTGTTATCTTTCATGTTTTGTTATTTTCTAGTCGTTCATATGTTGTTATTTTCGAGTCTTTCATATTTTGTAATTTATGGTGATAAAAAAATCCAGGATACAGGGCAGTTTCGATCAGCTTTAGTAAAGAAGACGGATGAGGATGCGATATAAAAAAACATATATCCAATTTTCTTTTAATATCGTGCGCTTCAAATAAGCCTATAGTTTTCTTTGACCATGGAAATCAATTGAGGTCCTCTCTATCTATGTATAATACAAGGGAGAAACGAAAGAGAACAGCCAAAACTCAATATAAGCAAAGTACTGTTAGACAAACATTCGATCGGTAAGGACACTCCAGTATTTTCTTCCGTTTATGCATATGTAAAAACAAGAGGATATTTTTCATGCGAATTGGAAAAGCAAAATAAGCAAACGGACATACTGTTCTTTGTTAGACGCTCATAATTTGTTTTAGTAATACCAGTTTTAAGCTTTTATAGATTTCGATGAAGATTTATGATTAAAGATTATTTTGTAATTAATAGAACATCCTTATCACGAGCACATAAAACAATCAGTTACATTTATTTCATTTTATGTTATCCAAAATATAAAAATAAGGAGATGAGGTATGATTGCCAATGACACAACTATACACCAAAATAAATAAAGTGGATGTAAGCAATTATAGGCAACCGTACGGCCTTCAACAATGAGAAAAACCCATACCATATAGTCGGCTATAAAAGGCCCCGACATGAAAAATATGAAACAATTCAATTGAGAAAACTAACGGCCTAATTCATAACAAAACAATTAACGAAAAACAAATATGACAGACATGAACCAACAACAACCACTGAACTACAGGCTCCTGACTTGGGACAGGCACATAAAGAATGTGGCGGGGTTAAAAATGTTTGTGAGCGCTCAACCCTCCCCTAACCTGGGACAGTGGTGATACAGCACAACATAAGAAAAAACTATGAAAATCAGTTGAAAAAGGCTTAACTCATCAGATCGATACAAAGCAGAAAAACATCAAACATAAACACAGTCCGGACGTGGCAGGGTATTTATAAAGAAAATCATGCATCTAAGACTAAAATATCAATCAGTACACATCCAACATCCAATGGATTTAGTGTAAAGACGTCATTAACAGTCAGAGAAAAACATAACCTTGTGCAATGCCAAAATGCCAAACGATCGACAGATTGTAGTACCGTTAAAGTGCAGATGGTGATAACAAAACTATTAATATGATTTTCATTTACTGATAACAAAATCAATATTTATACCAATAAAAACAATATTCAAAGATCTAATTACAGGGTTGAATTGGTAACCTTTTAGAATAAGTTTATTTAAAGGATTGATAAGTTTACCCCGATCGTATATAAACTGGGCTCGGTAAACAACATCACCGTAAAATTTAGGATGTGCTATTCCGTCTGAAATAAATATTTTACAGGTACAGCCAAACTTGCAAACCAAATCTTTGTATCTATGGAAGAATTTAGTAAAGGTTTTAAGTAATTTGTGGTAACGAAATCCCTGACTTAATAATTTACCAGTAATACATAGATTACGCTAATTTAAATCCAAAGCGTCACTACAGACACGGGAATAACGAACGAGTTGGGATATATAAACACCGTAAGATGGTGCCAGAGAAACATCACCGTCCAAAAAAGGAAAATTAACAATAGGGAAAGAAAAATCATCCCTTTTGTCGTAAATTTTTGTGTAGAGTTTCTGGAGTAAAATTAAAATATCTAAATCTAGGAAAGGACACTTATTGCTGTTAATATTTGATTTATTTAAAGTAGGTTTCTGTGGGTAAATTTCGGCAGAGTATAGAGAATTCTTATTTATTTGAAAGTCCGTTCCTATTAGTTAAAAATCATCTTCAAGCCCTTTGGAATATCTATAAATTTAGGATTTCTTTCAAAAATATATTTATCGAAACCCTGGTACTAATCTAAAACATACTTATACTTTGGAGTAACCTTTTTTTTTTGCGTCTTTAAATCTATAGTACATGCCCCAAATAAACATGGTTTAATCTTCGCTTTAAAGTATAAAAAGAAAGATCTAACAATATCAAAACTATCAAAGAAAGAAAAGAAAAACTTTACTCGACTTTATAATTGATAAAAATGAAAAAAAGAGACTTGGGTGATACGTTAACGAGACAACAACCCAAAGTCATAAAGAGGTAAGCAATCGATAAAAATAGTTACAGGAACCATTAAATGCATCTCAAATAAATAAAACATGACATCACCAATTGTCTCCCTTCTTTGCTATATGTTAATTGATCGACTTGTTTAATGTGAATATTGGTAATTATTGAAAATATTACAAAAACACAACAGAGAAAATTCGATCAGATAAAAAAAATAGCACATAACTTTGTCTGATAATGGAAGGTATGAATAGTTTAAATTATCGCAGGGTGTAATCACACAACGAAAGTCTAGACTGCCATTTTTTTCAAATACAAAATGTGAAAAATATTTACAAGGATACATGTATATGTGTAGTCACTAGAAGCCATATTTGGATTCCCATACTAATTCTGATTTATCCGTGTATTTGGTCTTCTGAAAATAGTACAATAGAGGCGAAAGATATCAAAGGGATATATAAACTCATAAGTCGATGATAAACTTACGACGCCATGGCAACAAATAAATACGACCAAAAGACAAACAACAACATACAAAACATAAAACTAGGCAACTCGAACACACCAATAACCGTGACGGGGGTATTGTGTTCTCCGGACGGGTATTCATATCCGACTCTACATGTTGCACATTAATGCATGTCGTTTTTTCCTCTTAGACTGCATAAATATTAAACCTCTTTTCGAAATGATCAATCGTTTAAAATATTATAATAGCATACAATCTGATATTTTGAATAAAACAAGACAATAAAAAAGGAAGAATCCAAACTTGTTTCCGTCAACATGAAACAACAACGTGTTACAAAATTAAATATTTTGATTAAAACGCATATACATGAATTAATACTGAAAATAACTTAAGAAGCAAACCCCTTTTTTTTTAAACCTACAAATTGGAGATTGTTTTAAGGATATTTGGTATGTTCTGTTTTGGAAATAGTACACACATTGCTTTCCTGTAGGATGTACAGTTGGCATCACTAAGCAATCAATTGTCATCAAAAGACAACAACAAAATGATTTACTTTCTTTTACCAACCTTTACACACTACCAGCTCTGATTTCAAGCAATGCTACGGGCGTCCCAACCGAATGATATACTGAATCTTCCAGATTATCTAATACAAGAAGAAACCTTTTTATTATTTCTTGCTTGTTAGTGCATCCATCTCTTTGATTTTTTTTTGTTTCGTTCAAGTACTGTCAAGTATATTTCAATATTGTATTCCTATTTTAACAAAATAGGTTTTGAATCCTCCTTGCCATATCTGGTTTCCTTAAGTTCTAAAAATAAGTGTTAAATACTTCATCCACTGTTAGGCAAACGGCTCACTAGAAACAGTCTTTCGTTTTAGGTCGAAAATTTTGATTTCAAACCTTTTTCTACCAAGCGTACCCGTTTAAGACAACTCCCCCCAAAAATGATAAAAGGTTTTAATCACATAAAAGGATTATAGTATAGTTTATGTTCCTAAATCAGTGACGAAGCTGCGCAAGAAAATTTGTTCGTCTTTACAAAAGCAAACACCTGCTCTACATCTGTGTGTATGTAAACAAATGTTCTTTTATGAAGATACATTACCTATAGGAATGTTCATATATACAAAATCTTTCAAACTGTAAAACAACAGTTTATAGTTTGTTGATGTAACAAGCAGTTAATAACTGTCTGATTTATCAACCCGAAACATTTCAAGACAGACATTAATTAATCATAAGATTCCACCCACGAAAATTTAACATGACAATGTTATATGATTGCACCGCGGTCTGTAGATGACACCATCTGTAGCATGACACTACAGTTCATGTCTTATGCCATTCTAAGAAACTATGTATGACACGTAGGAATGTTGTCCTCAATACTCTTCAATTTTGTACTTTTTTGGCTTCTTAACTATCTGATTCAAGCGTCAATGATAAGACGAAAGGCGCGTCTGGCGTACAAAATTATAATCATGGCATCTTCGATGAGCTTTTTTATACGCATTTTGACTTGATCTCTGTCGATATTTATTATGTGAAACAGGACGTTAGATAAATAACACATCAAAGGAATAGGGCCAAGTTCCTTTGTATTTGTTTCACTCGCAGGGTCCAAACCATAAAGATGTCAAATGTAAGTAGAAATTGAGAATTAGAGAGACTTTATCATTTACTTCAAATACTGTTTCACATTTTAACATATTTCTAAAGAATCAAAAAATTATTCATGTTGCTGTTGAAGGCATTTTGATAAAAAATGCAAGTTTGTCATGTTTTGTCAAATTTTGCATCGAATGGCATTACTAATCAACATTACTAAATGAGTTATAAATGAAAAGCAGTACATAGCTTTATTTCCAACATAGTTGTCCTTCTTGTATATTTTTGGGATAAATACTAAAAATTTGTCAAAATCTCTCAAAATTGCAGTTTTTTGCATTCTTCTGACGTTTATAATTAACGACCTATTTAGAATTAAGCCAAATTTGTATTAGAACCTTCGGGTACACATATTTTACTGTGATAGCATTATGCATTTACTGTATAGTTAAATATTGAAAGACTTTTTGAAATGTCCCTCGTGTAAAAAAAATCAAGTACTTACAGTCACAATCTCTTTAAATAAACAAATTTAAATCAAATTGAGAAGCCTAGGGCAAATTGTTACATTGACACGACTGGGCCCTAGAATTTTAAAGTTTACTAGAAACACCCATTCGCTTAACAATTGTCGATTTTTAGCCATCATCTTTCGTCTTGCAGCAGCAAACAAAATAGAACGGTTTACAAATCCACCAGCAAGAAGTAAGTTCCTAATATATTCTAAGGATTCAGCTTCGTTTTTTCCAAGAAGGATAGGTTGTCCTCATTTCCAACTTTAGGATGAGAGTAAGATAACTGAAACTTCAGGGGTTGCAAATATCCTTTTTTTGAATGATTTTACTTTCCAATCGTCAACTTCCCAATTCGCAGCAATAATGTACCGTCGCCCCAAACCTTAATTGATACGTTAGGCATGTTCACACTATAAGAACTTCATTAGCAAGGGTTTTCTCTTTGCACAATAACCGTTCCAACATATTTCTGGGGAAGGACGACTGAAATCCACACTACAAAAGTTATACGATCATCATCAATAATTCGTTGACCGATACAACATAAACGTGTCTTAACTTACTAACAACACGTTTTCTTATATCTTTAGATACCAGAACCATAGACTACTCTGTAATTTTACCTATTTTGTCTATTCCCGATTGCAACATTTTGACTAAGTGTGGATTCGCGCATGCCGGGTGCTGCATGCATAGCAGGTGACGGTTTCCCTGTCGACGTACCTGTCTTGCTCCTTTTTGAGTTCATGCGATTCCATCAATATTTGTTTGTTACCTTTATCTGTGTTTTTGGTAGATTTTTGAGATTTGATTATTGGTAAACTATTGTTGCTTTTATTGGGGAGGGATTCAATGATTTCTTTGTAAATAACTAAAATATTTAGCAGCTTTTGTTTCACCATTTCCACAAACGTAATTTGCCATCTTTAACTACTGTTCAGGAGCATACTGATTGCTTTTCGATCGTTTACGTTTTCGACTAGAAGAAGCAGTCATGTCTTTGTCAACACTTTCATTTGCTGCAACAATCATTTCCGCCTTTTTTCGTATAGCAGCATCCTAGTAAGTTTGATTGTACAGGAGGCTGATCCTTTGCTTGAGTTAACTAGGCGTTTTTAAAACATTTTACCTGTCAAATCGTAATTGAAATTCTTCCGAAAGTGTATACGTTTAATTGGAACTCGTATTCACCTCATACAACAAGTCCGTTATAAAAATACCGCGAAATTAAATACACACAAATTCATCGACAAAACCAAATTTGAGAAAGAAAGAGGTATCATTATCAGGACCTCATTATCAAATATTGTGACCAAACTTCTGTAAATCAATATTTATTAAACAAAAAAAATTCTTGAAAGTCTTACAACCAACGTACCTTTATCCAAATTTTCTGTTATTAATGCTCCTTAACTTAGTATTTGATTTGACTTTCCAACTGTTTTGATTCGAGCTTAACTCATGACTCGTATGTAGACGACACGCGCTTGTGACATACCAAATTAATAGCCTGGTACCATGATGAGTTTTTATGGTCTGTTTGTCTCCTTTTCCAGTCTTTATTCTTCCTAATTCATAAAATGGACTTTCGAGCAAAATCTTGGAGTAAGTATATATGTGGTAGTCGTTACGTAGGAATGTTGTCCTTAATGCTCTTCAACTTTGTACTTTTTAGGCTTCTTAACTATTTGATTCGAGCGTCAATGGTGAGACAAAAAGCGCGTCTGGCGTACAAAATTATAATCATGGTATCTTCGATGAGTTTTGTATAAGCATTTTAACTTGATTCTTTCTCTGTTGATACTGATTATATGGAACAGAAAGTTACATGACAATTATTAACACTTCAATGAGTAGGAGCCAATTTGCCTTGTATTTGATTCACTCACAGGGTCCAGAACTTAAAGATGTCAAATGTTAGTAGAAATTGAGTATTAGAGAGTCAATATCAGATACTTAAAATACTGTTTCACATTTTAACATATTTCCGAAGAATCAAAAAGTTATTTTGCATCGAATGACATCGCTAACCAACATTACTAAATAAATTAAAAATGAAAAGCAGTACATAGCTGTTCTTCCAACATAGTTTTGGTTTTGGTTAACGATGTCCTTCTTGTACAATTTTGGGATAAATACTAAAAATTTGCCAAATTATTTCAAAAATTGCAGATTTTTGCATTCTTCTGACGTTTACTTAGTATAATAAACGAACGACCTGTTTAGAAATAGTCCAAAATTGTTTTTAGAACCACAAAGTATACATATTTGGCTGTGATAGTATTATGCATTTACTGTAATTAAATATTGAAAGACTTTTTGAAATGTCCCTGGTGTGGATAAAAATCAAGTATTCAAAGTCACAATCTCTTTAAATAGACGAATTTAAATCAAATTGAGAAGCCTAGGGCAAAATGTTACATTAAAACAATTCACATAACGATAGAAATAGGGATAAAGAGTTACTAATTAAACTGAATAGTGTTCTGCACAAAATTTATCCTCAGTAGCTAGCATATCTAGAACAAAATGTTGCTGCTATTGAAAAAATGGCAAGAGACCTATTTATTGTTTAAGATTGCATATTGCCCTCTAGATGTATTTTGAATATTTTTTTCGTTGGGTTGCTGTCTCATTGCTGTTTACCTCACATTTTATTTTCTTTATAACAAGCCAAGTGCAAACGTTTGTGACTACTGGCCAACAGTATTTTCGTTGTTTGCTGTAGGTACTAAACTGAAATACCAAGAACTAGGATAATACATGAGAACGTTCATATCTACTATTTACACTGAAGAACTATCGTATAGATAAAAAAAAAAGAAGATTAAAATAAGAATTTACTGCGATTCCATCAATATTTGTTTGTTACCTTTATCTGTGTTTTTGGTAGATTTTTGAGATTTGATTATTGGTAAACTATTGTTGCTTTTATTGAGGGTGGATTCAATGATAGGATTTCTTTGTAGTTAACTAAGATATTTAGCAGCTTTTGTTTCACCATTTCCACAAACGTAATTTGCCATCTTTAACTTCTGTTCAGGAGCATGCTGATTGCATTCCGATCGTTTACGTTTTCGACTAGAAGAAGCAGTCATTTCTTTGTCAACACTTTCATTTGCTGAAACAATCATTTCCGCCTTTTTTCGTATACCAGCATCCTAGTAAGTATGATTGTACAGGAGGCTGATCCTTTGCTTGAGTTAACTAGGCGTTTTTAAAACATTTTACCTGTCAATGACATGAAATTCTTCCGAAAGTATATACGTTAAATTGGAACTCGTCTTCACCTCATACAACAAGTCCGTTATAGAAAAACCGCGAAATTAAATACACACAAATTCATTATCAATACCAAACTCGCGAAAGAAAGTCCACGCAAATAATTACACATACAGTATTTCTGCATCCAGTATATGTTCAAATACAAATATTTCGATTCTTCTGACTAGTTCTTTAACCAGCGTCTAGGACTTCATTATCAAATATTGTGACCAAACTTCTGTAAATCAATATTTATAAAAATAAACATTCTTGAAAGTCTTACAACCAACGTACCTTTATCAAAATTTTCGGTTATTAATGCTTCTCAACTTAATATTTGATTTGACTTTCCAACTGTTTTGATTCGAGCTTAACTCATGACTCGTATGTAGACGACACGCGCTTGTGACATTTATTAGCCTGGTCCCATGATGAGTTTTTATGGTCTGTTTGTCTCCTTTTCCCAGTCTTGATTCTTCCTATTTCATAATATGGACTTTCGTGCTAAACTTGGAGTAACTATATTTGTGGTAGTCGTTACTGTTAACTTTTTAATAATAAAAACACATACAAATAAAAAAATCATTGATTGGATATGCAAAGAAATAAAATAAACACTAGTTTATTTTATATGCACGTTTTGGAGAAAAGTATACCGACGAGTGATTGGTATTCCGTTCGGAGTAATCCCATTTTTGGAGATGTGTTTCTTTATTGTTATGTTAGGACCAAATGAAACACCTCTGACTGTCACACAATTTAGGAATAGATTACCTTAGCAAACTTTTAAGAATATTGGTTCCTCAATGCTCTTCAACTTCGTACTTTATTTGGCCTTTTAACTTTTTTGATTCGAGTGTCACTGATTAGTCTATTGTAGACGAAACGCGCGTCTGGCATAAGAAAATTTAAATCCTGATATAAATGAGTTTATTTACAACCACTGGGTGCCACTGCTGGTGTATTTTTTGTTCCCTAGGGTATCACAAGCCCAGTAGTCAGTAATTCTGTGCTGACATGAATTATCATTGATATGGCCATTATCATAAATTAACAAAATTTGAATTTTTCGAAACACTAAGGATTTATACCCCAGGAATAGATTACCTTAGCTGTATTTCGCAAAACGTTTAGGAATTTTGGATCCTGAATGCTCTTCAACTTCATGCTTTATTTGGCCTTTTTAATTTTTTTGATTCGAGCGTCACTGATTAATCTTTTGTAGACGAAACGCTAGTCTGGCGTACAAAATTTCAATCCTAGTACCTATGATGAGTTTATTTTCAGCAATACTCGCTTATATTTAGACGATATATTTTCTGTAAACATTCATTTTTTTATAATATGCAAATGCTATTTTTTCACAAATCGTCAGGAATCAGGGAAATTTAGGGATTAACATGTTGTATAGTTACTTTCACTTAGTTGAAGACAAAATGTTGACCACTAAAAAAGAGTCTAAAGATACATAGGGGACATTAAAAACTCATAAGTCAAGTGAATATGACAATGCCATGGCAAAAACAGAAAAAAGACGAAAAGAAAAACTTTTCCATTCCGAGATGGCTCCGTCTTATAGAGCGTGTAATACTCAATTGGTTTGATATGACCATGTTTGCACTGACGCCTTATCATAAGATTTCAATGCACGTTATATCCCCGAGGGTATCATCAGCTCAGTAGTCAGTACTTCGATACTGACATTATTTATGACAAACTTTTCTAAAATTATCCGTTTATAAATTTTGAAATTATAAAGAAACTAAGGTTTCAACTCCCTCAGGCAAAGTTGACCTTAGATGAATTTGGCTATTTGTTTTAGACATTTTTGTTATATAGCTCTTCAACTGTTTCGGTACTTATACATCCTTCTGATTTCAAATGTTTGGCATTGAGCGTTCCTGATGAAGGTACATCCAGAAAAGTGCTTCGGACGCATGAAATTATTAAACGTGTTGTTTTCAATTTTTTCATCACTGGGTCGATACCTCTGTTGGTGGACTATCAGTCCCCGAGGGTATCATCAGCTCAGTAGTCAGTACTTCGATACTGACATGATTTATAACAAACTTTTCTAAAATTGTCCGTTTATAAATTTTGAAATTATAAAGAAACTAAGGTTTCAACTCCCTCAGGCAAAGTTGACCTTAGATGAATTTGGCTATTTGTTTTAGGCATTTTTGTTATATAGCTCTTCAACTGTTTCGGTACTTATACATCCTTCGGATTTCAAATGTTTGGCATTGAGTGTTCCTGATGAAGGTAAATCTAGAAAAGCGCTTCGGACGCATGAAATTATTAAACGTGTTGTTTTCAATTATTTCATAACTAAAACTCATCAAATATACCAGGGTTGTCATTTGGTACGGCAGACGCGCTTTTCGTCTACATTCGACTCATCAGCGACGTTCGAATCAAAACAGTTGGAATGCCAAATCAAATACGAATTTGAAGAGCATTAAAAACGAAATTCCGAAAACGAAAACTACAACATTTTACAACAGGGAAGAAGATGTCGTATATTGGTCACAGATATAGAGATGAATAAATAAATAAAAAATGAATAAATAAATAAATAAATTTATAAAAAAAAAAAAATTTCGACTTATTCGTCAAGCTAAATGTTTATAAAAAACTTATGTACTGTGATCATCATTACTGAGATAACATATTTCTAATAATTTTAGCTTGCAACAGATTTAAGAAGTATCGATTCATATCCATTTTCCTGTTTACAGGCCCATAAAAAAATAGCAATATATGTAAGAATATATAGAAAAATATACTTTTTGTTGCAGCAGGTGTAAATATAAGTGTGAACAGTCAATGGCTATGATATGAATATGTTTAATTAAGTGATCGTTATTTTCTTAAAGGTAATTCTTCGAATAAATTATTTACTATTTAGTTTGCGTTTACAAATCTGATAATATATGTTATATGATTTCCTAAGAAAATCTTAGAAACAAAAATTAATTATTCGAGTATTATAATCTTTAGATAACAATTTCACGTGCGCAGAACATGTGTTTACATATCAGCTATCCACTACACCAATACTTCATAAACAAAAATAAATTCAATTATCGAACAACTAAAACATCTTAGTCAATTTGCAAGGAGTTCCAACTTTTATTTTAGTGCAACTAAATCATTCCAATTAAAATATCAACAGTAAAATATGTATCATTTAAGTCAAAGCAATACCGATGGGTGGGATCGAGGATGTAAAAAAGGGGAAAGGGGCCTGACAAGCCAACGTTTGGAGTGATTCTTGTAATAAGTCCAGGGATTTATCGTATATGTAGCTCAATAAGGAGGCTCAAGCACCTTGCCTCTCTAAATCAGCCTTTGGCAGAAACATTGGTTGTTGTGGTCTGATGTGCGTTTGATTTGTTCCCATAAGTAATAGATATTTTTTGAGAATATAAAAGATACGTTGTCTGATTTTATACATTGCTAAGAGTCTTTTCCATACCCTGTATATCAGACATTGATATAATTAACAATTGTAAACGTTTATTCCAGATTTTTGTCCAAAGTCAGAAAAAATCATACTGTTTGCATGAACGAATATTTTGAAGTAGAACTGATCGTGCTGTCTTTTTATTTTAATCAACAAAATACCTGGTCATAGATGGTCAATTTACCATAACCCATAAAGGTCACATATCCCGGAACTGGTAAGTAGCAACGATATAAGAGACAGTACTGACTGTCGTTTTTGTCGGTCTTTTTTTACTGCGATTGTAATTCACTTAGTACGTGTTGTACTTGTGTCAAAAGATATAATGTGAATTCTTACTGATATGGGCTTGATACTGACAAAATATTCATGTAATTAACCAGATATATTCTCTCTAATTAAGTCGGGAAAACTGTTCTGTTCTTATTGTATGAGAACAAAAATGTAAGAAAAAAAAAAGAAAAATTGAAAAGCGCTTTGGACGCAGCAAATTCATACAATATTATTTTCATTATAAAAATCATGCATTCATTACTAAAGGAAATATACATTTGTACTAGAAGATAGCTAAGTAGAATATAAAATTATGTTATCATCATGCATTTTCGTAGATGATTTTGTCTATGTTTTATTTGTAGTTTTGTCTCCTCTAATACATACATGTTTCACATTGTCATTGTTCTAAGGTAGACCATTTTTGCAATTTCAAATACATCAAATGATATAGATTTTAAATACACATTGATTAGCCATTTCTAATTGTACGACTTTATCAACCATTATTTGTGAAAATCGTAGATACTGCAACTTTAACACTGAAGGAGATAATATATATGTTTCGACAGATTCTAAGACAGAAATAATGAATTTGGTGAAACATTGAATTTGTGAATATTGCTACCATTTTTGTTCAGATGCATGTCAGCGTTTCTAACCCTTTTCAAAATTTGCTGTTCTGTTATCATTATGATACCACGATTGATGGATTAATTGCCAAATTGTCGGAATTTATGAAAAGTACATTTCAGGTGTGTTTTTCTATAAGTGATCGTGTTTCCCGTTGTGCAAAAAAGTTCACAAAACCTTAAAATACTTACGGTGCCGATTTTTTTTAATGAATATTTTAATACTTCTATCCTAAAACAGGAATGTTTTTGTTTTTTAATTAAGAGATGTATGTGTGACTTTGACAATATATCTAAAATAAAATGTGCAAAATATGTGTAATTTTTGGAAAATACAGAATTTTGGAAATTGCGGGATTTTGAAGAAAAAAAAACGGTGTTCACAAATTATATGGAGATATAATATTTTGAAAAAGTATCTTTAACAAATTCTGCAGAAGTTTTAATATGTTGGTAAGACTTTGACAATTATTAAAAGTAAATCCATTGAAATTGTAAAAAAAAAGATAAGTCAGTTAGAAAAGAGGGACGAAAGATACCAGAGGGACAGTCAAACTCATAGATCAAAAAACAAACTGACAACGCCATGGCCAAAAATAAAAAGACAAACAGACAAATAATAGTACAGATGACACAACATAGAAAACTAAAGACTAAGCAACACGAACCCCACCAAAAACTGGGGGTGATCTCAGGTGCTCCGGAAGGGACTTTACTTTAAACTCAATGTATTGTTTACTTGCGTAATTATATCTCTTTTTCAATTTAAAACATAATGTAATAGAATAATAGAATGCAACATACGGTTATCTAGTTAAGTTCGACCCAACACAAACCCATTCAGCAAAAAAACCTACGACGGGGTTGTTCACAATTATGCAGACAATGAAATGACGAGACAGAGATCATTCCAATAGAAACCAGAGGAAGAACTCGCCAAGCTCCGCATTCCAGAATTGAACGAAGACGCCGGGAATGTTGCTGAGCAACCACGTTTATAATACCCTTGCAAGACACAATCTGAAAACCAAAGATCACTCAAAATACTAGACCTACACAAGACAGCTAAACTCACAAGATAAATGGTGCCTTACTTAATATATTTTTCGGTTCTTACACATCCTTTGCTTTCAAATATTCAGCTTTGAGCGTTCCTAATGAAAGTTAATCCATAAAAGCGTTTTGGACGCATGGAATTTATAAAATGTTGTTTTCATGTTTTACTTCTGCTATAAACAAGTCCATGCTTTGTAGACGATTCTATGTTCATTGCAACCACTAGTGAATGCTTTACTGCAAGAAAAAAGACAAAGTCATCTACACACTCTTCTTCAGACAGACCCTGTACATCTCTAAAAAAACCAGTTTCATTTCCAACTAGACAGTATTCATCGTATTCGAGACAGCAACGAAAAACACAAAACACATTATCATTTCTGTGGTAACCGTTAAAGGCTGATTCTTCCACGTTACATAGTGAATTTTGTGAGAGTCACAGAAATGTGGACTACACGCATGAAAACTCTGGAAAAGCAGACGTTTCCGACATGCACTATAACATTTATCGACTATGTGACCGAGAATGTAACATCACCCAGTACGCAACAAGAGGAGATCGCCTATTAAAAATGGAGATACTTTATAGCTTGCTGTTCGGTGTGAGCCAAGGCTCCGTGTTGAAGACCGTACTTTGACTTATAATGGTTTACTTTTATAAATTTTGACTTGGATGGAGAGTTGTCTCATTGGCACTTATACCACATCTTCTTATATCTATATACAGAGTGATAGATACACAACTTCAACTACTGAACAGTTACCATCAAGGACTCATATAGCTGGCATAAAATATCATTTATATGGTAATTTTGTGTAAATTTACTGTTCATAAAATCATGGTTAAAATCACTCGAAGCACTTAGGTTTTTCTACCCCCTATAAAGATGGCCTTAACCAGATTTGGCACACATTTCTGGGATTTTCGGTATTTAGTTCTCTAAACTTCGATATTGATTTTTCCTTTCAACTGTTTTACTAAACTGGTCTGCCATTCCATGTAAAGCCCGCTCTTCTCCGTTAGTGTAGCGATAAGTGAACACAGGAGGTGTCCAGTTAACTGTTTTACCTCAGCGCCACCGTTAAGTCTAATGTAGACTAAACTCGCATCTGGCGTACTTAATTATATGTTGAATGTCTATTGAATAAATTGATCTGGTATAAATTACCTTTTACACCACGATACATATATATTCTTGGAACATATAATGCAATAAAGGCAATATAGTATACCGCTGTTCAATTGTCATAAATCGATTTAACTGAAACAAATCCGGGTCACAAACCAAAACTGAGGGAAACACATCAACTATAAGAGGAAACAAAACGGAACAACATTTATTTTCAGTAACTGAACCGAACAATGAAGAAATATTTTGCTAGATGTGGGGTTGGAATAATGCCAGTTTTGGTCTTAGTTTTACTATTATACAGGCATCAAAATAGATATGGTATGTTTTATTTCATTTAAAAACTATATTTGAACGTTTAACTTTTCAAGACCTAACGCTGATATGATTTTTCCTTCTTATCAGTTTTTATGTCATGTGGTTAGATAAAAGATGTCGATCATATGTTGTTTATGATGGATTGGTGTTTAACTTCAAGTGGCAATTCTACCATGCATAACGGGGCGAGAACTTGTTAAAGAGATAAGAATATGAACCCTGCTTGTACTAGACCGACACGCTGAGCCAGATCTTAAACGTGCTAGTTCACAAGGTAACAAGTATCATGTTCACAGAAGAAAGACAGGTCATCCTACATGTCCCTTTTGGTCATATAGGACATGTAGCTGCTTACGTTTCTACGTATATTTACATTCCTGGCTTTCAGATATGTTCGGTTAAGCGTTCCTGTTGAGGAACAAATACTGATGAAACTGACCTGTTATCAAATTATGGCAATTATAATATATATTCCAATATACTTCTTTAAAAACAAATAAGGAAGTTTAATAGCGTTTCAAAAGAACAAGATTTCAAAGTAGTTGTGTGAAATTGCTAAAAAAAAACAATATTAAAAAAATGTATATTAGTATATATTTAAACAAGTCTAAATTGAAAACAACGTTCAAACCTATGATTGCGTTGGATAAAAACCGCAATTTTTAAACGTGTGCATGCAAAACAAATTACTTTGTATATATATATATATATTAAAAAAGCATTCATGTATTTAAAATTAGAAGCGAAACAGGTGTAAAAACAAGGATTCAACCACATTTGAAGGAATGTAGATTTATTTAATAATTTTATAGAAATAAAAGTAGGGATTGGATGGCAAAATTGTGTTAATGTTTTTACATTTAAAAATTAAAAACAAATAATAAAAAGAGGAGCTTAAAATGATTTTTGTGATTATTGTACCGTTTTTATCAACTAACCAGTAAACATATACTTTAAAAAGCAATTTATTGTAACTTCCGACAAGGAATAAGGTCAGACTTGTCACTGTTTTTTTCTCTGCTAGAATTTATTCACATGATGACCCTGTGACTTATCTAAAACTTTGATCTTTTACATACTTTTAATTCTTCCGATTGGCTGACGTTGTTTTGTTTATCAGCTCATAGACATAATTTTGTCATGTGATCTTGACGTCATCAACGTTTTTTCATGATTTACACTGGTTTAAAATTAAATTATAAGAAATGACTGTAATATTTTTTCTGTCTATTCGAAATAACATAAAAAAATGTGGTGCACACTTTAAAATAACCCGCTACGCGGGTTATTCAGTGTGCACCACATTTTTGATGTTATTTCTTCATAGACAGAGAAAATATTACAGTCATTCCTTAATTAAAATAATAATGACAATATAAAAAAAATTGAGATTAGAATATTCGAGTATGGCTTGTGAAAGTAATATGTATTTAAATTTGTTCCTACTCTTTCAAATACTGCTATATAATTTTTGTGGAACTTTATTTTCAGGAAAGAAAAAAAACTTAATACTTTTTTATGTTTTGTAGTAAAGGATTTGTACCGCACTACTGAAAAACAACTCATAGATACGAGAATCATGGTCAAACAGAAGAATATTACAAGTGACAGTACAGATATTTTATTATTTGGTTATATGAAAGGAGAAACCACATTTGTTGGGCATATTGTTGGTTGTAGGACGAACGTATTTTATTTTTATGAGCCGCTCTGGTTACTTTCTATAGGAGGCTATTTTACAAAAGATAAGGAATGTCGAATCCATGAGAAGAACTGCAAGTAATGTATACATACATTGTAACTTAAATTTCATTTCGGTATAGGATGAAAATTGTAGTGATCGGATTGGCATTTTCGCGTTTTCGTCTCTCTTTCTCGTCGCTCTCTCTGATATATCAAGGTCAAAAACGCGAAATGGCCGCATCCGACCACCAAAGAAAACATTGTTTCACAGCCAATTCTTTATTTTAGTTTGATAATATATAGTGTTTTTTTCTCAATATTTTTCGTTTTTTCTAGGAATAATCATTAAATTATTAATTTCAGTTGATTAGATGCGATAGCTGATTAATCCGTTTTACCGTTTTCTATTGTGGCAAAACATTCCAATTCAAATCAAACGCAATTTAAGGAATGTAGATTCATGAGAATAACTGCAAGTTATGTATATATATACTAGTCAACAAAAGTAACGATACACAAGTTTGAACTCCAATTTATCATAAAATATAATAAATAGGAAAAACTGTTAAATTATTAAATGATAAACATTCATTTGCAAAACAAATGCATATGATTAAAAGAATCTGACCAAATTGGAGAATTAGAAAATACTTTGTTATTGAACACAGGGGTCAAATTTATTTTGCAGAAAATGATGACAAAAGTCGGCACTTAATTTCGAAGATGAGAATTAAGTATTCAAATATCTGCAAAGGCATTCAAATATTTTAAGCAGACCATGTTTAAGTTTCAAGATTTAAGTTCTTATATCGATTTTTGAATTTTTGGGTAAAAATACGATTTTTTCGCGTATTTGATTTAAATCAATGGTTTTGATAAGAAAAAAAACACTTTGTAAATATAAGACCAATTGGGCAATTATTTACCTTGGTACAGTGTATCCAATTTCATTATATATAGAAAATACATTGGCTTGTATCGTTTCTTTCGTTGACTAGTATACATTGTAACTTTCATTTCGGTATAGGATGAAAATTGTAGTGATCGGATTGGCATTTTCGCGTTTTCGTCTCTCTTTCTCGTCGTTCTCTCTGATATACATGTATCAAGGTCAAAAACGCGAAATGGCTGCATCCGACCACCAAAGAGAAATTTTTTAACATTTTTTAATGATGTCATATGCAACTACTAAATAAATCTTAAATAAAACCAGCAAGATGTAAGAAATTCCTTAAGTCTTTTATACAGATATATATATATTATATATATATAGCTTTTGATATTGAGATTAGCCTTAAACATTACCACTAAAGAAAACTCACGTCATGATTTCGTTGGCATTTTCTAAACTTCTCTCTCCCAAAATATTCTAGCAAATTATTTTAAAGATGCCAACGATGTCTTTGAAACACTTTGAAGAATTTGAAGCGTATAAACAAGCTCCCCGGTGGTTTTGTGTTTGTATTGTAACATCAATGCTATGACTGTCAGATTCCAAATAAGTAATACGTAATAAAAAATACAATGTTAAACAGTATCACATGCACCGGGAGTTTAAAATAATCGTTGCACATATGTCTATGTTTGTATCGTATTCCCAGTTCTAATAAAAATGTGATTGTCTTACATATTTCAGGAGTTACAACAGTATTTCACTGAACATTCCAAAACTTCTGAGTTCTTTATATGATTGTAATACTGAAACGATTGAAAAGTTAATAACAGAGGTGCAAACTAAAATTACATGTTCCAGTAACAGCACAGCTTTTCAAGAAAAGAACATTTCAAAACTAAAAACCATATGTACCTCGGCGAAATCACGAGTGACAAAGGTACTTCGAATAGGAGCTGACTTGGTAGAAGATCTGCTTCACATAAGGCCTAATTTGAAAATAATATATTTATATCGAGATCCCAGAGCAATTATTTGTTCAAGAACGAAACATAACAGAGGGTCAATAACGGCAATGACTAAAGCAGTTTGTGGTAAAATGGACACAGACAGTAGAATCATGTTGGAATTAGCAAATAGATACCCAGAAAATATAATTTTTGTTTCTGCTGAACGTATAGCAAAAGATCCTATTGGTGTTTCACAAAGACTATTTGACTTTTTAGGACTTAATTTTTCCAGAACACTTGAAAATAAAATTATTAATTTATCATACAGGGGCAGCCGGTATAACAGTCAGAAGAAAACACGTGTTTTATCAGAAAATAAGGGCTTTGTGGAGTCGATGAAATGGCGGACACTTTTGTCAATGAAAGATAAGAAAATAATAGACAACTTATGTCAATCTGTATATGGTCGTCTTGGATATTATGAAATGTCGCCAGAA
This sequence comes from Mytilus californianus, assembly GCF_021869535.1. NCBI lineage: Eukaryota > Metazoa > Mollusca > Bivalvia > Mytilida > Mytilidae > Mytilus > Mytilus californianus. The sequence goes on from NW_026262679.1 coordinate 84,245,500, forward strand.
GAATCATTCAGAAATATATATAGCTCAAACATATTGCCGGCTGATGAACATAAACTGACATGGCTATAAGCCTCGTTCTAAATCAGCAAGACATAGAAGGGTCTCTTTGACTTTGACTTGTCGAGGTTCAACTGTATCTAATAAAAAAAAATACATCTCAACACTTATTGTCAAGAAGACCCTCGGTCGCATAGTATTCATTGGAAAATTTTGAAGTGATTTCTGTATATAAGCTACTTGTTACTTTACTTAGATAAGTACGAGATTAAATGACCATAATGAACTCGGAAAAAAAACAAATTTAAAAACAAGGCAAGAAATGAAAAAATAAAAATAACGGTCCCGGAGAATATTTTAAAGCTCATTTTGTATTGATCCCCCTAATTTCCTGTCTTAACTTAACTATGACCAATATTAATGACAGTTAAAGCACAAATGAGCATCGGACCCAACTTAGATTTTAAAGTTATTGGAAAAGGGACCAAGTTAAACATACTATCTTTGCCTAAATGGCACTCACACCACAGAATACATAATGGTTCCGTTTAATCTGGCTGGACTAAATTGTATGTTCGCAAGACCAAAATTCACCGTCGTAATAAAGAAAACAAATTGAAAAAATTGTTACTCAGAATGACCCAAATATTTGCTGAAAAAGATTTGACCATCCATGAGAACCGTGCTATACAATGGTATATGCGCAATACACAACATTCCAGGGTCAGTCTAATATTAAAAAAAAAGACCAAAGTGAACCATATGGTCCTAATAGCATTGTACAATACAGCAATACAGAAAAACTGTTTTGGTGACACCCACGTTGGTCAAATTCAACAAAATGATGTTGATCAGTGTGTATAACTATTAAAAAAAAGCAGTGTAGTAGGTAAGTATTTGATTTATGACAATATTTCTCGGAGATATAGTCGTAATTAAAGGTACTCAAGGATGAAATATATTTTAGAGGAATAATAACGTTGTTGAACAACATTAAGGACAAGAAAACAATGGGCACCAAAAACCAAACGTATAAGAGAGACAAACAGCATCAAGACACAAAAGATACAAAAGAAAAGGAATAGTCTGCAAAATAGTACACAGAAACCGAAAGATTTCAACAACCGCAACGAAAGGTTTTAAACTCTGGTCCTCCGTACGGATAAGCAGTTCCTGTTATACTGGTAGCAACCGCCGTGTTGCCTATGGCAAAAGACAGGCGAAAGAAAATATAAGGGACATTCAAACTTACAAGTCGAAAACAAACTGACAACGCCAAGGCAAAAAACGAAAAATGACAAAAAGACAAACATCAGTATACAAAACACAACATAGAAAATTAAAGACCGAGCAACACGAACCCCACCAAAACTTAGGGGAAGATCAGGTGCTCCGGAAGGCAAGTGTGGTTTAAAATGAGAAAAGAAAGACGGGATTTGAGCTACGAGAATTAAAACACATCCTTTGGTAACCAGTGACATAATTAATAACGGTCAACCAAATTCAAGGATGTAATGTCCTTGAATTGGTGAATTGACACTTCCAAATTTAAACTATATTTATCACTGTCCAAAATGTTCTGTTCCATATCTCCGACGTCTGTTTCATCTAAAATCTGTGTGTCCTATGTTTGAAGTAAACACCTCTTCTTCATCAGTGTTATTATGGCTGCTTAAAGTTCTTGATTTCCGATATTGTTTCCGAAATTTTTTCATTTGTCTTATTGATAAGTCTTGTGACGGCGCTTCTGTGTCCAACACGAATTGCTTTCAGCTTCTCCATTGGTCACGGCACCAATATCTTGAATGGATATGGTTAGTACTTCGCTTTGTAGTAAAAAAAAACCAACTGTCATATTCCTGACTTAGTACAGGCATTTCCTTCTGTAGGAAATCGTGGATTAAATCTGATTTTATAGCTAGCTAAACCTCTCGCTTGTATGACAGTCGCATAAAATTCCATTATATTGTTAACAATGTGTGAATAAAACAAACAGACATAATAGGTAAAAATGTCAAAAATAAGGGTACAGCAGTCAATATTGTGTTATAATCTTAATCACTATAAAAACAAACAAATATGTCAACAAAGAAAAACAAAATGGCATATAGACAAAGCACATAAGCAAAAATTAAAGACAAGAATACAAAAAATGACCATAGCACAATAACACAATGACGGGATGTAAAAGTAACGAGCCACGCCAAAAGGATATTACCAAAAATGGACTAAAAGTTATGCGGCTGTCATACAATGAAAGGAGAAACCACATTTGTTGGGCATATTGTTGATTGTAGGACCGCTGCATTTTATTTTTACAATCCGCTCTGGTCATTATCCGTGGGCTATTTTACAAAAGATAAGGAATGTTTGTTTTCCATGAGAATAACCGCAAGTAATGATATGTATATTCAAAATTGTAACTTTTGTTTCAGTAGGATTGAAGATTGTAGTTGACGGTTGTGGCGTCGAATTGTCGTCTTCGAGTTGACATATCAACGGCAATACGCGAAATGGGCGCATCCTAACACTATAGAGTACATTGTTTCAGGGTCAGTTTTTTATTTTGATTTGTTCAATTTCGAGTTTAGTCTGAAATTTGAAGCTGAATATGATTATATAAAGTGTGTTTTTCAATATGTTCAATTTTTCTAAGAATAATCATTAAATTATCAATTTTAAGTTGATGAGATGCGATAGTACATAGATGATTAGTCAGTTTTACCTTTTGTTATTTATGCATATAGTTCAAATTTAAATCTATAGAAAAACATTTTTTGAAATTTCATCATGTCATATGCAACTCCTAAACAAATCTAAACAAAGACTGTTTGACTTTCTTGGACTTACTTTTCCATAACACTTGAAAATATAATTACTAATTTATCATACAGGGGTAGCCGATATAACAGTCAGAAGAAAACACGTGTTTTATCAGAAAATAAGGGCTTTGTAAAGTCGATGAAATGGCGACACTTATGTCGATGAGAGATAAGAAAATTATCGACAACTGATAAGAGGGGATACAGTCTACTCGGTATTAACAATCACCAGCTTGTTTCCTGTATCTCCAAAACTAAATAAATATATTTAGCCAAACTGCGATGGCTCAAGGATTTGTATAGTGACATCTCGCTATACAAATCCTTGGGGACTTTATAAATTTCTTTTTATAAATGTTGAGACGTTGAGCATACGTCAATGGTATAATCCATTGACAAAAAAAAAAAACCCAAAAAAACCCCAAAAGACATCTAGAAGTCCTTATACGCTGATTAACAGTAGACATCGGTCTATACAATGTCATGCTCAAGTATCGGAATTAGGGATGTCAACTCTGTGAACAATTACTAACCGATTACTCGTTGGTTTTATCGAGCGATACTCGAGTATTCGCTCGGGAATATATCTACAACACGGAAACACAAAAATACGTATTTTACATGCTGTGGTTTGTTGTTCAACGGACGAAAAACCATCTACATAAGTATCTGGGACAAGGAATTACACACCATAATTAATAACTCATTTCCTACAAGAACTAATTCAGTAAAAAACAATAATCTAATCAATATAATTTAATTAACACTTATCTAAAAACAAGGAAAAACCGTATCAAACATTAGTATTTGGTAATCGTTAAGAAAACACATTTAATGTTTACAAAGGCGTAAGGATTAGAAGTTTAACTATTCACTGAGGGTCACCAGAGGATGCAACGAATTTATTTTATTTGGAAACATTTTCTTGTCAACTATTATTGGGGACAGTCAGTTTTGCAACTTTGTAAATTACAGTTTCAGACAAAAATATTTGCTCTGACGGTACCTTGGTGGGGGAATGGCTAAGACATAAAATTGAGAAAGGAAATGGGGAATGTGTCAAAGAGACAACAACCCGACCAAAGAGCAGAAAACAGCCCAAGGCCACCAATAGGTCTTCAACACAGCGAGAAAATCCCAAACCCGGCGGCGGGCTTCAGCTGGCCCCCAAACAAAAATGTGTACTATAGTTCAGTGAAAATGGACGTCACACTAAACTCCGAAACATATAAATGAACTAAAACTAAAAAAACATACAAGACTAACAAAGGCCAGAGGCTCCTGACTTGAGACAGGTGCAAAATGCGGCGGGGTTAATCATGTTTTGTGAGATACCAATCCTCCCCCTATACCTCTAGCCAATGTAGAAAAAAACCACCCAGCAACACGCACAGTAGTACAGAAGAAACTAAGCAAAAGACAATGTTACATAAATTAACAAAGGACTACTAGCAGTAACTGACATGCCAGTTCCAGACCTTAATTAAACCGATTGAAAGATTATGTCTACATCATATGAAAAACAAGCACAATATCTCCTGTTAGGGGTTTAGTATCATACCATCATAAAATATATGAGAAGAACATAACCCGTATCATGCCAACAACTGGTTTTATAATAGATGTGTTTATTTCCGATGCAAAGACCCTATGAATGAATCATTATTAATTCCAAAATATGCCATCTTTAGCACAAGCATTCGAAACAAAATGTATTTTATTTACTAGTATGGTTAATAAGTGATGTCTATTTAATTTTCTGAAAGAGGTTCTCAAGAAGATCAATTTTATATAAAGAAGACTGCAATATTCTAACAGGAAACCGATTAGTCGAGTATCGTTTTGGTATTCGATACTCGGTACTTTCGAGCGATACTCGAGTACTCGTTGACATCCCTAATAGGAATGCTATTGTTTTATCTAGAACTTATTAACTTAATGTATATATTACGTTCCTGGTATTAACACTTATGGTCCTACATCTTGTACTTATATTTTGGTATTGTACTATGTCATGCTTTTCTCAGACTGCTCATGACGACTTTACACTTAATCCGTTGGAGGTGTACTGATTGATAATTTAGTCTGGAAGAACATGGTTTACTGATAAAGTAAACTGGCTTTGAACTAGTCTTCAGTAAAGACGATTACGCTAAGATTGGTACCTTGTGTCATCTATCTTTTTATTATTTTGTTTTGTGTTAAGTACCGATTTGATGAGTCAAACCCATTTTAACAGAATGTTAAAGTTTCTTGTTATGCTGATTGTGAAGATTCGCATGGCGGTTGATAGATATAAGAAGATGTGGTATAAGTGTCAATGAGACAACTCGCCATCCAAGTCAAAATTTATAAAAGTAAACCATTATAGGTCAAAGTACAGTCCTCAACACGGAGCCTTGGCTCACACCGAACAGCAAGCTATAAAGGGCCCCAAAAATTACTAGTGTAAAACCATTCAAACGGGAAAACCAACGGTCTTATCTATATAAAAAACGAGAAACGAGAAAGAGGTTGGTGCATGCATAGCAGGAAATGTCTACCATGTCGAGGCACCCGGTTTTGCTCCTTTTAAAGTTCATGTGATTTCCTCATTTTGTTTTTGTTACCTTGGTTTTTCTTCTTAATCGATTAATGAGATTTGAACATTGCCTTAATTGACTATATGATATAGTATTTCAGAGTTCATTGTTGAAGGCTATACGGTGACCTCTAATTGTTCACATCTTTGTCCTTTGGTCTTTATGGATACTTGTTTCAAACAATTCCATTAAAGCAGGTGCACAACTGCAAATTACGTTCAATCATTCAGTGAAGTTTTAAGGATCCTGTGTTGATAATTGTAGCAGAAGTTGATTAACAAAATTGGTACCGTCTTTTGTAACTTGCTGGAAAAGGAAGAAGTTCCCAAGTATGGACAAATTGATAAAACAAACTCCCAAACAACTCTATAATAGTACGTGGTTCTGTGCACAAATGAAACATGTGTGCAATCTTTTTCAGAACTTTCAGGGGGTCTGGTGGAAAACTGACTGTTGCATGAGTTGATTATACAAAACTGGTACCATATTTTGTAATTTTGCTGAAAAATGACTAAAGTTCCCAAGTTCAGCAAAAAAAATTATAACAAGAAATGACTGTAACAGGGTGCTGTTACGAAGTCTCCCAAACAAAGTTTCCATTATAACAGTAATTCCCACGGTCGGCGGACACTGGTCAAAGTCCAGTAAAATCTGGTTTGGTCCAGTAAAGTGATATGCATGTGTGACCCATGAGGTATCATCATATATCATTCAAATCATCTTGGCATGACAAACCAGAATATATATGGTTTAGGGATGGGGATCTTCACCACTTTCAAGATATAAGAACTTTCTCAAATTGCAGAGGCTGGGGTGACCCCTAGAAACTAACCCTATATATCATTCAAATCTGTGTGACATGACGAACGGGAATATATATGGTTTAGGGGTGGGGATCTTGACCATTAAAAATATATTAGAATATTGGGGGTGGAGGGAACCCCTGGGGACTGACCCTATATATCATTCAAATCTTCGTGACATGACGAACAGAAATATATATGGTTTAGGGGTGGGGGATATCGACCATTAAAAAATATTAAAACATTGAGGGTGGGGGAACCCCTGGGGACTGACCCTATATATCATTCAAATCTTCGTGACATGGCGAACAGGGATATATATGGTTTAGGGGTGGGGGTCTCGACCATTTACAATATGTGATGAGGACTAAAAAAAAATGTTGACACAGAGATATGTTTTGCCTGTCGGCAGAAAATTCAGAAAAAGATAATCTGATGGACAGCAACATTGCTAATTAATTCAAAGTTGCTGGGCCATAACCTAGGGGCAGTGCCACGAAATGATCAACAAACTGAGATGAAGTGATAGTAATTTAACTTTATAGAAAATATCAGTGATCTATCACAAGTAGTTCCTATCAACCTGACTTAAGCAGAACATTTAACATTGAAAATTGCTAATTAATTCAAAAAGTCACTGGACTATGACCTAGGGGCAGGGCCTCGAAATAGTCGTCAATTTGATATGTACTGATAGAAATGCAACTTCATAGAAAATATTATGATCTATCAGAAGTAGTTCCTTTCAAAATTGAACATTGATTTGATTTGATTTTGATTTTTGGTGTTTTAACGCCACATTTTAGCACCGCCTTTGGGCTATTTCGTGGCGGCCAGTTTTTATTGGTGGAGGAAGCCGGAGTGCCCGGAGAAAACCACCGACCTTCGACAGGAAAACTGACAATCCTAGTCAATTAAGATTGGAGTCGAGTGCACCCGCACGAGTGGGGTTCGAACTCACAACCTCAGTGTTGACTGGCTAGTGATTACAGTAGTAACTACTTAGACCACTCGGCCACCGAGGCCCAAATTGAACATTGAAAATTGCTAATTAATTCAGAGTCACTGAACTATGAACAAGGGGGCAGGGCCTTGGAAAATCGTCAAACTGATATGTACTGATATTTATGTAACTTTATACAAAATGTCATTGATTTATCACAAGTTGTTCCTATCAGACTAACCTAAGCAGAAAACTTAACAATTGTTGTGACACCGACGATGCCACCGTTGCTGGAAAAACAACTTTCGTTGCAGGCGAAAACAATTATAATCACAATCTAATGAGATATGCACTTCATGGATAGAACTGATTTTACGAAGTAAATGATGTCTTTTGGTCTATCACCTTGAAAACTATTGTAATAGATAGAAACTTTGTAAATAGCAAAAGTGATCAGCAAGATCTACAAATAAAATAAAAATGGCTGAAAATCATGAGCCGACTGCTTCTATGAGTTATTGCCCTTAAATGATGATATTTTGCCACTTTTGTGTTTTTTTAATATCTTGAAAACTTTAATAAAAAGAGCAACTTTATGGCAAAAATGATCAGTAAGACAAGACCTACATATCCAACTTGGTCGACTCCTTGTAGGAATAATTACCCTTAAATGACAATTTTTACATTTTTTTTGGGTCTATTATCTTTCAAGAGAACAATAAAAGAGCGATCAAACTGAAATAGCAATCAAAGTGATGGAAATCACTCATGGAAAGATTAGAGAAGTTTTCAAATTATATTAAGGTATGGTATAGACAAATAACAATAACATTGCACTATTGCTGACAATTGCGTTAACTGCAGGTCTTTAGTTTTCAGTAGGTAAAATGAGCTAAATGTGCATCAATGATAGTGGGTCCCTTAATTTGCACAACAATTTGTTTAAATTGCAATTTCATATCCTAACCAAATAATATTCCTGTTACATTTTTCACCTTATAAATTTTATCTTTAGAAACAGAAAAAATTACCAAATAAAGATTCTTCTAATTAAGTGTATCAATTACCATATAGGGCATGTGACCACCAGCAAACTAAGGGAGCTACCATTTGATTTTTATGGGGGGTGGGGTGGCTAGGATGAAATTTGAAAAAAATAGGCAGGACAGGAGTTTTGAGTAAAAAAAAGGCAGGATGAGACACTTGCAAAAAAAAAAGTCAGGATGACAATTTAGGTAAAAAAAAGTCAGGATAAACTTTAAAAAAAATAGGCAGGACCGAATAGAGTGAAAAATAAAAAGGCAGGACAGAGATTACAACTAAAAAAAATGCAGGACAAAATTTTTCATCCTAGCCCCCCCATAAAAATCAAATGGTAGCTCCCTAAGAATATATTGTCTCCAAAAAATAATCTAAAAAGGTTGTTTTGGGGGCATGTAAGTTGAAACATAGGTATACCATTTTTCACCTTTAAGAATTGCTTATTGAGTTTGAAAACTATTATCTTGATTATATGACACTGAAGATTAAAAATTGTAGAGTGTATTTTAATTCAATTTATAATTTAATATTTTCCAGGAAATGGTATTGAAAATGATTTTTTTCAACATAAACAAATTAAAAAACTTATTTTATTGCCAATCTCTTATAAGTTATAACCTTACTTGAATACCTTTTTTATATCTAGATTTCATATTTTGTCTTTTATTTTGAAAACAAATCTTGTTAATCCTTTATCATTTTTCTTTCAGACATAATTTATAGAATCATTTTATGTAGTATAGATCAAAAGTAATAGGCAATACACTAGACATCATTTAATGGGAGCCATCTCTGTGGGCCCTGCTGTAAATAACAGGTTACTATTTGACTATTAAAGGTGTTAGTGGTTGAATCTCTTAGAGCAGGTTACATGTGCTATTGAACAGTGCACCGGATGCACTTTACCCTTAATTTAAGAAATATAATATAAAAGAAAAAAAACCTCTTGAAATAGACACAGGTTATTTCGCATTACTTGTCAAGCCAGAAATATGCCATTTAAATTGTTGGAACTTTGTACTGTATCCGTATTCACTAGATTAAATAGTTCTTGTGTTTACCTATAAAACACTCCATTTTTAAAGTACAGTAAATATTTTTATCATGTGGAAATCTATACGTCATTAGTCCTAGGCTCCACAAAAATACATCAGATTGAATTATTTGATTGGGTTAAATTTGTTGTGTTGCCAATCTGCCTATCTTGGTTTATTTTATCCTTCAGAGTGATAACACAACATGTCCTGGTGGAGTAATATCTCCACATATAAATACTCACAAGAGAACAGAACTAAGCCAGTTGTATGGATTGATGGAAAAAGACATAGAGATGAATTCTGCAGCAAATGTTAAGGACTACAATGACAATATTCAGCATCAGTTTTTGTGTGGTAAAAAATTATTATGGATAAGTTGATATGAAGCACTTTTTTTTAAGTTATTACATAGTCTCGTAATGTGCTGAGAGTGATTTTATTCTATGTTTTTTAGTTAAAGTGTTATATTTGGCCTAGGAAGTTGTACATACATTATGACACACCCTCTAGTGTTGGTTAATATATATGTAAAGCATAAACTTTGAAATCATAACAGTTCTCAAGATATAGAGTGGACATGATCTGTACCATAGGACATGGGGTTGTCAACTGAAACCAAAGTTTTTGACCTTGATCTTTGACCTAGGAAGTTGTACATACATTATGACACACCCTCTGGTGTTGGTTAATATACATGTCAAGTATAAACTTTGAAATCATAGCGTTTCTCAAGATATAGAGCAGACACGATCTTTACTATAGGACATGGGGTTGTCAACTGAAACCAAAGTTTTTGACCTTGAACTTTGACCTAGGAAGTTGTACATACATTATGACACACCCTCTGGTGTTGGTTAATATACATGTCAAGTATAAAGTATGAAATTATAACGGTTCTCTAGATATAGAGCAGAAACAATTTGTTATGGACGGACAGACAGACTGATCACTATAGGGCGACCCGCCACTAGGCTGGGCCCTAATAAATCTATCATTTCTATATATATAAATACATTTGTGTATTCAATAATGAGGTCAAGTATTTGTGTATTGAGATGAATGGTCTGTTTAATTATGTAAGACTGAGGATGATTAGTAATTTGGTCAATATGATTGCCACTTAAGGAGGTGGGACATCGAAACTAAGGCCCCACCTTTTCTCTGATTGTTTTGTATCATGGCAGTTGTCAATCATACTGGTATTGTATCATTAATCTTACCTAATTATAATAACAAAAAATAGCCTGCAAATTGACAAAACTTAAAGACATACATACTTCAATGAACTGCTCAAAAGATATAACCCAATTTTTTCACAGTTCATATGTGCATATTTACACAGACATGAGAATAATGGCCATTGGGGAACTATATTTCAGTGTGTATACATTTTGTAGATTTAGTAGCTAACCTGTGCTACTTTTTGTTTGGGAGGCCGGTGCCTCAGGAAAGACTTGGAACAAGTTCCAATCTTTACAAAAATAATCAGCAAGACAAGATTTACTAATTGGTCAAGAAAGCCGAAATCATCAGTCCACTCCTTTTAGGAGTTATTGCCTTTAAACAACCATTTTTTTTCCAATTTTGCATGTAATAAGAAAACTAAAACAAATTTAAAGCAAAAAAGAGTAGATCTATTAATAAGTCAACATGGCTGAAATCATCAATCGACTCCAATTTCTTGTATTTATAGTAGCTAAAGAGTAAACAGCAAAAATAATAAGCAAGACAAAAATGTCACATAACTGAATTGTCAGTCCACTCCTTACAGGAGTTATTGCCATTGTTTTACACATGTTTGCATTTTTGGCAAAAACTGTTAACAACACACAAATGATCAGCAAAAAAAGAGATTTTAGTCATGAATTATATTCTAGTCTATGATGTTTGATAGTAGCCATTGTAGAAGATCCACATAGATTCAGGTGAGTGACACATGCCCTTAAGAGCCTCTAGTTATTTTTCTGAATGATTTCTTGATACATGTACTTAGCAAATATACACAGTAGTTAACAGATGTTGCTGGTGTCAAACTTTGTTTTATTGAACAATCAATAAAGAGTACCGGTATATATTGCACATTTATTTTCACTCTGAGAATAAATAAATATATATATAACAACAATGTGTACACCTTCGTCACACCTTTTTCGAAAATAATTTCATAAACATAATCATAGATAGGAAGGTCAAGGTAACAATGACTAACATAATCCATATCCACCAGGAACAAGTCTGTGTATGTTTCTCTAAACGATCACTTTCCTTCTTCAATTTAACATAATTCCCATCTGTTAGTTTAACACTTTCTTCCAATTTCTGCAAATAAAAAGAAACAATTTTGTCTATCAAGTATAAAAATGCAATAAACATCTAAAAAATAAATTATTAACTTGAAATAATTACTTGGCAAAGTTAACTGTTCATTTCAAAATGAAATGCAAAGAATGCAATCATTTTTCTAAGTCGTGACAGATGCTTAGGTGATATGATTTTTTTTGAATGTTCAATTCTTTAACTTAAGAGGGATAGCATCTATTTCAAAATAACGAAATTCAGTTTTAGATTTCATTAAAAATTGTAATTACTAGTTGATTATTTATTTAAGGAATGACTGTAATATTTTGTCTGTCTATGAAGAAATAACATAAAAAATATGGTGCACCACATTTTTTATGTTATTTCGAATAGACAGAAAAAATATTAAAGTCATTTCTTATAATTTAATTCTAAAAAGGAGTAAATCATGATAAAAATGTTGATGACGTCGCGGTCACATGACAAAATTATGTCTATGAGCTGATAGACAAAACACTTTCAGCCAATCAGAAGATGTGTTACATCCAAAATTAAATTATTGAAGTTTAAACAAAGTTTTTATGAGCAAAATAAACATCATGTAACTTAGAAAGTGCTCAAAAGAATGTTTTATGTTGTCAAACTTTTATTTCTCATAAATAACAAAAAAAACTTATAGATTAATTTAGGGCAGAAGATTTTGTTTTTTCATCTGTTTGTAGAACATATATTTTTAAGGTTTTGAACATTTCCTACAAAAATTAAAAAAAAAAATTTTCTACTAACAATAGTCTTGCTCACACTCTTCATTTAAACAATAGTGGGTCATGGTTAATAAGTGACCATAAAACCGAGTCTCTTCACAAAATTACTGAGGACAAAATTCACCCTAATATCTCAAAAATTTCTTTTTTTAATTACCATCAAGTTAATGTGTTTTAAACATAAACATCCTGTATTACACAACAAGAACTTGAAATCAGGAGCACCAGATGTGTTCACAGGATCTTGTATCATTCCACTAGAATAATTAAAATGGCTATCCCATCTATATAATTTTATAAAAAAATAAATAAACCCATTAGTTATTACTTTATTTTGGACAAATGTCATTTTACAGATGAAGAAAATCTTTTGAATGAATGCAATGTTTCAAATGAAGGTAACACTTAAAATGTGTTAAAATTCTGCAAAGAAACCTACTAGAACATTTAAGGATGTTCGCTGCTCTGTTTTAAAATAACAAGCTTTTTAAAAGACTGTTATAAATTGACAGTATATAAATGAAGAAACTAAAAAAGCAGAAAAAAATGAAGGGTCCGTGTGCTTGTTTTCAAGATATAAATCATTGTAAATTTGGCGGGAAATGATTCTCTCTAGATTTTTTATACATTTAACATTGGCACCTTTTTTATGTCTAAAAGTATGAAAAAATAACAAGGATTTAATAAAATTTTCAAAGATGGCATTTCAAAATATATTTAATCAAATTATGAAAAGAAAAGTAGGGGTTAGTGGGAAATTTTTTTTAATGGCACTACATGGTTAATCCCAGAGGAATACGAATATCTGGCAAACATTCAAAAACAAGAGGAGCGAACATCCTTAATATAGTGTTACCAAAGTTTTCTGAGTTTTTCTAAGGGGCATGATGTTTGCTTGCATAGAACACTAGGCACTTTTTTATAGTTACATGTAAACACCCTTGTAATGATTTAGACCAAGTTATTAAAGAGGGTAAGGTTTTTTATTGTAATATCCAATTATAAGATCCTTTGAAAAAGTTTGCTCCAGGGTGACAGTCATATTTGATGCAGATCAGATGTAAATTTATGCAAGCTTCTTGCAGAAAAAAGTTCGGGAAAGAAGGGAGGGTCTACTTGTGGAGGAGAGAGATTAAGGGAAAAGGGCACTTTTCTATAATCAGCTGTTTTGAAATACATTGTTATCATTTTAAAATGCACAATTCAAAAGTGGTTGTTGTTTCATTTAAATGTTTCATAATTTAGTAAGGCATCCATTTCCCTGAACTAGTATACATTATTGTTTAAGGGCCAGCTGAAGCCCCCTAGGGGTGCGGGTTTTCTTGCTGCGTTGAAGACCCATTGGTTGCCTTCAGCTGTTTTCTGCTCTTTGGTCAGGTTGGTATCTCTTTGACACATTCCCTGTTACCATTCTCTATTATATGTTATACAAAATAGTCATATACACAAAACACATAGCTCATGCTTTTGTGATTAAAAAAGCATTTAACACTTATTTTGAATCAAGGATTACAAAAATCCTGATACAATTTTAGTTCATGCTTTTGTGTTTAAAAAAGCCTTATACTAGTTTTGATTTTTAAATCAAGGATAATTATACAAATAAGAATGAATAATATTTATTTTTTTATATAATAACTTGGTTCCAATTTCACTAAGATTACTTTTTTTTTTTTACATATTTTCATTTTCCACATTTGAATTTAAAAAAAATATTTTCATTTTCTATTTGTGTGAATGTTACTATCTTATTGTTTATTCTCATAAAAGATATTAAAATTCTTTTCTTGCTTGATATGTGGATGAGAATTCTACAGCTCAATAAATCAATAAATTGATTATTTGAGACAGATCTAGATATTTCAGTCAATGTAAAACATTCAAAATCAAACAAAAGGCTTTAAAAATATTTGCTGTTTACAACAACTTTTGCATTTAAATTTTGTTCTGGCATAAACTACTTCATTTCATAAACACTGCTCATCATAAACATTTTTCATTATAAACAAGTTTAAACAAAGAATTGCATCATCAAACATTCAAACTTCTGAAAAGATTGTGAAGTTTTGATGATGACAGTTAACAAGCGATAGCTTACACATCACTCTTGGTTAAATTTAACTAACACAAAGAAAGTTTTTTGTCTTTTAACTATGAAACCAATTGAAATCATTGTTACCATGTCACCCTATCCTTAAAATCATGAATTAGAAGCCAGCTGTTACTTATAAATTATTTTTTTACCATTGAAATGCTTATTTATTTGAAACTACAGCCAACACCTTCCCTCCTTTAACTTTATTTTATTTCTTTAAATTGTTTTAAGTTTCAGTTTATTTATTAACATGGTTATTTAAACGCTTTGTTTTTTTTCCATATTTTTATGATCACATAATGTGACAGCTTGAATACATATATTGGACTAAAAACTAAATGGGATGTGAAAAAAAAAGCAAATGAATTTCAAATTTCAATTGAATTGTTTGTATTTTTCCAAATAGATACGTATATACAGTTTAATTTCTCATCACTATTTTAGGTCAGGGGAGATAACACATTTATTAAAAAAGCTTGATTTGTGTTTTGTGGTAATATGCATTGTGTATAAGTTTCATAAATTTGATTGAGGCAAACTAAAGTTAGAGAATCGAAACTAATTTTGGGATGTACAGACAAGGGTAAGACTTAATGCTCCCTCTGCTGCGGTGGGGACATAAAAAAATAATAAACCTTGCATGATGGACTGATTTAGAGACACATCACTCGTGAAAACTTGTTTCGAGCAACCCCTTACATGATTATTAAAAGATCCCATTATAATGCACATTTGCAGAGACAATATTAACAATCTTTAAGAACATATTGTACATTTTGCTTGTAATTGTTGAAAGGTGCAAAAAATAGTAAATTCCATGAAAACATCATTTGTATATTCTTAGATTATTATTTATAAAATTTTCTAATAATGGATAAAGCATTTATTAATCAGTTGATTAGAGGGTCCTATTATAGGATTAAACACATTTTTTCTGGAGGTTATTGATGTGTAAACTGGGGCGATTAACTCACAAACTGAAAAAAAGTTCTTAGGACTTTTATGTAAACTTTGTGAGTAAGCGACCCAGTTTACACATCAATAACCTCTTGAAATAAATTGCTTCACCTAGCGCAGCTGGATACGACCGCAGAGGTCCAACCCTGAACAGTAGGGGCAAAAAAGGACACAATATTTGCGCTTGATACAGGACTGAATTTGGAGTGTAATTAATTATTTGACACATAAAAGATTTCTGACACAGAATAACTGTAGTCAAAGAAATTAGAATTGTTTTTTTGCTTTAGTGCAATACACTATGCTGTTGCATATTAACCCACCTCCCCACTTTTTTTTTGCAAAAAAAATAATATTTGAAGAATTTTAATTTTTAATTTTTGAAATCTGAAATGAGAAAAAATTGACCCCCCACAATTTCTTTTTACCCCCCCCCCCCTTTTCCCCCCAAAAAAAATTCTTACCTCAATTATAATTACCCATTTAAATTTACCATAGTGCTAACTTAATCTTTTTTATAATAGAATATAAGATATGGTGTCAAATCTTTCATATGGATTTTTTTGTAAAAAAAAAAGATGCATCATTTGCAGATATTTTTACTGGTCTTCCTTTATAAATATGCATTTCTTTAAACATAATTTAAAAGCAGTGTAAGGGAGGTAATCAAAACTTTGTGTTTGGATTACTTCCTTTACACTGCTTTTAAATTGTCTTAAGTAATTGTCCATTAACCATTTAAAAGCAGTGTAAGGGAGGTCATTCAAATGAGTTTGAATTACCTCCCTTACACTGCTTTAAATTATGTTTTGTACTAAAGTTATTGTCCATTAACCAGGACACCCTTGTTTTTTTCCTTGTTTGCCCCTTATTCCTAAACGGTTTGAGCCATAACCCCCAAAGCAAATCCTAACCATCCCTTTGTGGTATGGAAACTTGTGGTATAATTTCAGAGAGATCCATACACTGTTCCACAAGTTATTGTCTGGAAACTATAAAAATGCTTATTTGGGCCCCTTTTTGGCCCCTAATTCCTAAACTGTTAGGACCATAACCCCAAAAATCAATCCCAACCTCCCTTTTATGGTTATAAACCTTGTGTTTAAATTTCATAGATTTCTACTTAATTATACTAAAGTTATTGTCCGGAAACCAACTGTCTTCGAACGACGACGACGCAACGTGATACCAATATACGACCGAAAAATTTTTTGCAGTCGTATAAAAATGTGTTTAATCCTTATAATTCTTAGCCAAACATTCGCAATTTTTAATTAACATTTTTTTTTTTTTCATTTGCTTCTATTTACAATCAAATGCACAATGGACATGTCGTAACTAAGGAGTTAGCAGCCATATTGACTATAAGAAATCAATAAATGTGCGATTAATACAATAGAATCTAAAATGAAATATCACATACCTCAAAAAAGTCCTTTAATGAGATATTATCTGAATTTGAGCCGTAAAAGTAACGGAATCATCTTCAGATTGAGTGTTTTCATTCGTATGTTGTCGTGTTTTGCCATCACGTTTACATGGTAAGATCATTCATGATATTTCCCAAAATATTATTTAATTTAAATTTCATACATTTTCCAAGCTTGAATGCATCATTCTTTTTTTCTATGCATAAAAAAAAATGTAATTTGTTTTTCAATCTCAATTTGCTTAGTACCCCTGGATCACATGCATGTGTATAGTGCATGAATAGATCACAGTGAAGGTTATGAAAGTAGTTTCTGCAACATGGTTTATGGAAGTGTAAACCAAAGGAAAAACTTTGAATGGACCAATCCAATTCAAGTATTTGTAGATATGCAAATCATAGAAGAATTATGATAAATATATTACAAGTAGTTGATTTTATAATTCATTGTCAAAGATATTCTCATTTTTTAAGGAAATATTAATTTTGCTTTTTAATATAAATTAATGAGTGGCTTAACAATTCCATTGAAATGGTCTTTGTATCTGTCATATTTTCTTCAAAAGCAAAGAAATACATTTTACCCCTATGTTCCATTTTAGCCATAGTGGCTATGTTTCTTTACGTACAAGAAAATAAAATACAAATTTTATACTAGATACTCTGAAACTCATTCAGCCCAAGTTTGGCTGAAATTGATTCAGCAGTTTCAAAGGAGAAGATTTTTTAAAGTAAGCAAACTAGATGAACAAATTGTGAAAAATTGTCTTTAAAGGGCAATAACTCCTTTTAGGACACATTTTACAATTTGGGTCATATTAACTTATTTGTAGATCTTACTTTGCTGAACATTTTTGCTGTTCACAGTTTATCTTTATCATTAATAATATTCAAGATATTTACCAAAAACTGCAAAATTTCCTTAAAATTACCAATTTAGTGGCAGCAACCTAACAATGGACTGTTAGATTCATCTGAAAATTCCATGGCTGGTAGAACTTGGCCTAATGAACATTTTAACCTTTCAGCTTAATTTGGGATGGAATTGGTTCAGTAGTTTCAGAGGAGAAGATTTTTTAAAGTTAGAAAACATGATAAACAAATTGTGTAAAATTGTCCTTAAAGGGCAATACTCCTTAAGGGGTCAATTGACAATTTTGGTCATATAAACTTATTTGTAGATCTTACTTTGCTGAACATATTTGCTGCTTACAGTTTATCTTTATCATTTATACTATTCAAGATAATAACCAAAATCTGCAAAATTTCCTTAAAATTACCAATTTAGTGGCAGCAACCCAACAATGGGTTATTAGATTCATCTGAAAATTTCAGGGCTGATAGAACTTTACCTAATGAACACTTTTACCCCATGTCAGATTTGCTATAACTGCTTTGGTTTTTGAGATATAAGCCAAAAACTGCATTTTACCCCTATGTTCTATTTTTAGCCATGGTGGCCATGTTTTTTGACGAAACAGAAAATAAAACACAAACTTTATTCTAGATACCCTAAGGATCATTCAGCTTAAGTTTGGTTGGACTTGGTTCAGTAGTTTCAGAGAAGAAGATGCTTGAAATAGTGTACACCAGACGGACGACGACGGACGCCAAGTGATGGCTAAAGCTCAACAGTTCCTTCGGAATGGTGAGCTAAAAACCTTACATAGAGATATGTCAGAATCTCTCATGTTAATTAACAGTATATATGTGTGTGCAAACTGTAAGAAGCACCATATGAGAACGGGCAATATTTGGTACAATTATATATATAATTAGATAGGATGAATGTTCTTTCAAACCCTTGTCTCATATATGGATCTTTACATGAAGTTTATTGCCACTACATGTGAAACAAATGGCACTATATCTCCTATCATAAATACAGTATAAATTTTGTTTGTTTAATATACTAGTAGTTCATTTGGATATGAGTCTGACCAAAGTCATGTACATTTACAATCTTATATTTATAGTTCTAATAGAACATTTGCACTAATCTTTATCTAGCAAAGTTTATACTATTTCAAAATGTATTTACATTTTAGTATTGTCCAAGTCATGTACATGATGAGTAAGTTGACCTTATTTCAAGGACTTTTAAAACTCCAGAAAAATAAACTGTTATTAGATTGAAGATTAGGTGAAAGAAAACCAGGCTTGGTTTGGCAAGATTGATCAATTGATTGATTTTTGGTGTTTTAATGTCTCTTTCAGCACTATTGGCTGTTTTGTGGTGGCCAGTTTTTGTTTTTTTGTTTAGCAAGACACACATCAAATATTGGCTATATTTTGATAAGGCCAAAATAAATAGATTGTGTGTTTCCTATTTCACCCCAAAAAATTAGGTAGGGTAGGTAGCTAAAACAATTTATTTTACGAAAATGTTTTATTTTTTTTTTATTGTTGACAGCAGAAAAAGGTTCCAAATCAAATCATTGATGTGCCACCCTTTGCCTGATTCCTTAATATTTAGCATAGTACTTAAATCTACAGATTTTTTAATTTTCTGTTTTAGTTCTGAGTCAGAAATATGAAAATATGTTAGGGTAAAGGTTGGCACCTGTTAAAACGTTTAAACCCCCTGCATTTTTATGCACCTGTCCTAAGTCAGGAGTCTGTTTTTCAGTGGTTTTTGTTTGTTGGTGTGGTTCATAAGTGTTTCTCGTTTTTTATATAGCTTAGACCATTGGTTTTCCAGTTTGAATTGTTTTACACTAGTCTCTTTGGGACCCTTTATAGCTTGCTGTTCGGTGTGAGCCAAGGCTCCGTGTTGAAGGCCATACTTTGACCTATAATTGTTTACATTTTACACATTGTGACTTGGAGGGATAGTTGTCTCATTGGCACTCATACCACATCTTCTTATTTATATTTAATGCAAATTTTATGCATTTCATGGGTCAAAATAGGAATATGTTCTTGCTGAAGAATTATCTTAAACCAAAAATGGCAGTTAAAAATCATTGTATGTTAGGGCCTGGTCAAACCTAACAATGTAAATGACACACAGGGTATGGGTGGGAGCAGATTATTACATCTTGAAAACATTGTGAACTGATGCTAAGCAGAGGTTGAGTATGATTTTTTGAAGGGTAATACCCTGCCCTTGTAAAATGCAAAATCCTGCATTAGAAGGAATGGCTGTATGAATTGCATACAAAAATAGCAAATTTTTTTAAAGGAAAAGAATTAAAAATAAAAGAAGAATGTTTCTGAGGACACAAATGCCCCCACTCAAGCTTTGCAATTTTCCAAGTAAAAAAGGGGCATAACTCTAGAACAGTAAATGACTGTGAACTTATCACTTCAGGTATTTGAAATTGAAAATTAAAAATCAACCCATCCCTCCTGATTTTATTTATAACTAAATTTTCTGGCATCAGAAACTTTACCAGAAGAGGGAGACTGTGACACAGCATCAGTATCACAAGGATCAGGATCATTACTACATGTTTTAGACTCAGATTGAACAGTTTGAATTTGAATTTCAATTTTAGCATCAGTGTCACTAGTTTCATGATCATCATTAGAACTACATGTTTTAGACTCAGATTTAACAGCTTGAATTAGAATTTCAATTGTAGCATCAGTGTCACTAGGTTCATTATCATCATTAGAAATACATGTTTTAGACTCAGATGAAACAGCTTGAATTTGAATTTCACTTGTTTCAGTTTCAAATGATCGTGGTTCACTGTCTACACTAAGACTCAGTGTTTTGAGAAGGGAGTAAAAATGACTTTTTAAATCCAAATGCTTCTAGCTTCCAACATTTATTGCCAACTGCCACCTTTAACTTCTTTGTGTAGCGTTTAGAATTTCTTGAGACATGATCGTTCTTCAATGTTTGTATACATACATGTGTCAATTTTTTGCTTTGTCATGGATATAAACTTTCAGTTGTTTCAAGCGCAAAGCTGATGAGGAATATCTTAGATTGCTCCCTATTGAAGCTGAAATCCATGTCAAAGCTATCAATCTATTTGGAAACATATCTAGAGCGAAATGTGATTCAATCGAATAGCGGCTAGCCGAAAGACAGCTACAGATAAAACCCCACAATAGTCACAGCTGGTTTATTGAAATTAAGGAATTATGCTTAAAATATGAAATTACTGACTTGTATGTTTATTTAAACAACCCGTTATCAAAATTTCAATGGAAAAAGCTAGTTAAATCCAAAATTCATGACTATTGGCCTTCAAAAATTATTGATGAATCAAAAGGATATTCAACACTTAAATTCATGGACCATAAATACAACATTGGATCCGTACATCCTCTAGCAATTTCGGTCAGTGCAAATCTAAAGGACATCAAAAAAATTCCTGTACGTCTTAAAATTGCAACTGGGAATTATATCCTACAAACCCATGAAGCATCATTTTCAAAGAATCATATCAGTTCAATTTGTAAACTCTGTAGTAAAGCGGATGAAACAGTGGAACACTTTATCCTGTTATGTGAAAAGTTAGAAGAGGCTAGAATACCACTTATGTCAAAAATCCTAAATAATGGAAGCTTGATCCTAGCTAAAGTTACAACCTCGTTTCCAGTTGATCTTATACAACTAATTATCAACCCGTTCTGTTATGTAGACATTGATGTAAACAGAACTGCTTTTGAGGAAACCAGTAATATTTTAGAACCCCTGTTAAGACAGTTGCATTATAATTTGCACAACAAGCGCTATGCTTTATTAGCTAATCTAGATAACCTAGGCAGTAGAAAATCTAACTTCTAAATGCTAACTAGTGTAGTATAGGTAGCTTGGCCCTGCAATGACATAAAGGGCACACTTGGTCCCAGAATCAGTTGATTTTGCACTAAAAGAACATTTTAATTTATTTCTATCAAAAGATTTTATTGTTTTATTTGTGCTTCGTAATATATATATAATAATTCTTGAGGTAGCGGAAATTTTTATATTTTAATATATAAAGTGATGCACATTGTATTGTAAATTATTGTGTACTGACATTTTCCTCTATGTGATTGGAGGTGTGCCTTGATTGGCAGAATTACGATTACCGATTACAGAATGCAATCATCACAATATGTGAACGATAAGGATTACTGCTGAAATACCCCAAGCGCTAAGAGATTTGTAAACAAAAAACCACGATACAACAAGAACAAAATCTTGCGACAATATCTGTATACCATTGGGAATTTAAGAGCTGAAAATTGGGAGAAACACAACATATTTCTCTTTTGAAATGGGACCAAAATTCGGATCCAAAATGAGGGTTGGAAAATCATTGAAGTTATCAAATGCTTTGCAGATCAATAGTATTCTAAACAAATAATCGGACATAAAAATCTTGATTTAAAAAAAAAAACATTAATAAAATGTTTAGGGTCGGCATTAGAAATGGAGGTAGGGTTAAGAAACTGAAAACACACAATTAATTTATTTTGGCCTAAGTGAAGTCCTATAACTGCTGAAACAAAATGAAAAAAATAACTGGTATAAATACTTTATCTTTCCTCTATAATTGATAACAATTGCTTAATACAGTTTAAAGATCCCTTAAAACATAGTCAAGTAATGGTTCTGAAAACTGTTATTTTTTTTAAGGTGCATATATATAATATCACCAAATCATAGTACATCACATCCGGTTGCATACGAAAAAGGGTGGAAAAAAAATATTCCCTTGAATTTGTCAGTTGTAGGAAATTAATCCTACATTTCATTGCAGTAAAAAAATTCTGAGTCATAAACACATATCTTGGGTGTTTCAAAGCACCTTTTTTTTTTATTTGGTGTTTCTATAGAATATTTTGGAAACTCGAGGTTACATGGTTACTAATGCTTGTACACAGGAAAAAAAGGGGTGAACATTTGATTGGTTAACTTCCAGTGATGGTTATTTTCTTATATGCAATGAAATGTGAAATTTTGTCTATAGTACTGGACAGGATAAAACTTTACTCATGCCAAGTATTTCTTTATTTTAAACAAAGATAAATTCAGCACAATTTTTTGAAAAGTTCAAATTTAACAAAGACTAATAGGGGAAAAACAATGGTGGTATTACACCTTAAAGTTCTATAACTCTGACATATCTAAAAATTATCAAGCAAGAGAAACTTTATCTTTATGAAACCACACTTTTTCAAAAGTTCCAAGCTTCTAATTTCAAGAAATATTATGTGAAACATCCTTCAAAAATACAAGGTATTTTGTTTAAAAAGACATGTAAACATAGAGATCATGACTACATGCAGCATTTAAAGGGAACAGAACAGGATGGTCATAAATCATCCCTATTCTAATGATCGCTTGGTTTTTACAGATTTCAACTGCATAGATGATGATAAAAAATCGCTATTTAATACTTTACATGATCTTTTGGTTTATTTAGATTTCAACTGCATACCTTATTATCCTCTCGGACAATTTGTCCAGAGTCTCGTATACTCTCTTTCAGATTTCTGGTCAATTGTAGCATCTCCTCGGCCAGTTTTTCATGCATCTGATGTTGATGTTGTATAACAATATCTATATCTTTGTCTGTTTTTACATTCCTTTGTCTTAAGCCACTATCTACAAAGACAACTTTGAGAATTGATAAAGTTATTTAGACTAAAAAACAATCATTTCAAATTAGGTAAGAGTTTTGCAGGGAGCAAAATGTAAATTTATACCAGGAGCTAAGAAAATTCATAGAAATATTCTATGAAGTTTTTTCACAGAGGAAGTACCCGGTATTCTGATTTGAAAAAAATTATAAATGAAATTGAGTTTAAATAGGATGATCAATGAAGCCTGTATCTATTAACTGACCACTCTGTTTATTATTGCATTAATGAGCGAAATGATTCATAAACATATTACATGTATACCATCATCATATCAATATTTCATCATTTATAAAGTCGACAGATCAGGTATGGTTTGGCACAATAAGTTTAGTTTTATTTGGACCTATGGTTTAACATTTTTTTTCAAATGCTTTTGTATCAACATTTTCTATACATGAATATAACACTTTATAAATTATAAAGTGTGTCAGAGGGGCTTTTCTTAATTTTTTTTCATCAGGAATGGTCAAACCTAAAAATTTGAAAATCAAGGATGTATAAATAATTGAATACGTAAAAAGTTATATGAAAGATATGGACCTAACAAGAATAGCCAAATCCACCTGAGGTATCAGGTATCAAAGTAACAATTGCTATTTGGTTGGACAATCGTATATTTAGAAAATAGACAATTTTATAGTTATAACTGTGGTCAAGTTTTGGTTCAGCTGGACAGTATTATGAGAGGAAACTGATTTCATATATTGTTCTAAGGGATCCTAGCTCTCTTTTTTTTTCTTCAGCAATCAAGGTCCCAACACACACAAAACAATTTACCAATTCTGTTAAAGTCATCTGTGATATAATGCTCCCTAAATATTTAAGATATATTCAACATTCCATACACATAGTATTAACTTTTTCAATTTAGTTTTCTATTGCTGGCTGGAATGACTATTGATGTATAATTTACTAAAAGTATGTTACAATAAAAAAGTTACTGAAAAGTTATTTTGATAAAAAAAATTAATTATAAAGTTTTTCTATGTGAAAGCAGAACAAACGCTACTTCTGACATACCCTTATTTTATTGAATGGAATTCATTTAATATCTTCAAAATATCACTGATTTTTTTCTTAAACATAACCAAGGACTAATTATTTTGTAAAATGCCTACTTTTGCCAAAGATCTGCTTATATGCTCAAAAAACATCTTAATGCAAATTTAGAAAATTTATTTCACATATAATGTCATATTTGTTATTCTCCAGCTTGAGATAAAAAAAAACCAGTTACAGTATAGTTGAAAAGACTTGGTTGAAAACTGCTTTGGGTATTAAAACTGTAAGTCTTATGGTCACAACAAAAAAAACATTTTAAATAAGAAACTGTTGAGTCTTATTTCCTTTCACAATTAACCTGTGTATTCTCTTAAACATATTTAAATCTCAATAATTGTCCCATGTTAAAAAATGTTCAGATTTGAACATCATGAAAAGGACAACCACCACATGCATAGGGAAGAATACCCCTGTTGACCTTTTTATAAAACAACCACTTGTATTATACATTTTATTATGCACGTACCTATTTTATCAATTGGACCCTGTAATTAACAGATCAATTCAGCAACTTGAAATATATAAAATTAATTATGGAAACCTTAAATCAACATATCAATTAACTCTTAACAGACATTGTCAAAAATTAAAACCTGAGAATAAATGTTAAAGTTTACTATCCAGAAGATTTTTGCCCCTTTCGACAAATACAAGCACAATGTACAAGCTGTTTCGATAGATTGTTAACATTATTTCGACAACCATACAGTTTTATGGGATCTTAAGTAATCTTGTTAGGGAATGTGGGGAATGGGATTGTTGTTTTAAAAGCATTATTTTGAAAAAAGTTTTATATTTCTATAACTTTATAAGCTTATCCAGAGAAATATATGGGCGTATATACTTAAAAAGTACAGTTACACCTAAAAATGTTCTGTTGATTAAAACATTCAAGTTTTTAGACTAATTTACCATCAAGTTTATCTTTCTCAGGTCCCAATAACTCTTCTCTTAAATCTTTATGATGTCTAGCAACTGTCTTTTTCTGTAATTCTGCTGATGAAACAGAGTTATGTCCCTTGGCAGATTTTGCCACATTAGGAAGCTGTTCTGCAGCTAATGCTTTCTCTGTTACAGTTGGCTGTTACATGTAAAGAAAAAAGAAATGGACTTAAACATCTGAATAAGTTAATGAAAGTATGTAATTGTACAATCATTAAGAAGCATATTCTCTATATGTTAATTTTTTTTAAATTACATATTTCGAACGGTCAGATTAATTGTTTTTTGAGCGTCCACTAAATGTTAATATGTATGCAGTTACTTTCAAATTCACTATACAAATGAACAAATTATTTCAACATATTAAGAATGATGTTAAATTCATATTCAATGTTACATCATTATTAAAGAGTTTTATTATTATTTTGGTCAAATGATTATAAAAATTCCAGTTTGAAGAAAAACAACTACCATTTTTTCTGCCTGAAGTAAACCTTTCAAGAATTCCACCTTACGAGTGTATTCATTTAGCATATCTTGACATGGCTTCCTGAAAGAAAAATAAGATAAACAAAATCAAAATGAATATTCAAGTAATTTTTTATATTTCCACTAAAGACATCATCTTTACATAGTTGTAATATCTTTAAAAGAAATTAGAAAGTTGGAGTATCTAGGGTACATGTGTTCTAGTATCTTTGAAATAAGGAAGATGTAGGAATAATTGTTCTAGTATCTAATGAATAAAGAAGTTGTAATATCTAGGAAAAACATGTTCTAGTAGTATCTCAAGAGTAAGTGTTCTTGTATCTTAGGATATATTTGTAAATTGTACCTAAAAAAATCAGTAAGTTAAAGAACACACTTGTGTTTTAAATTGACTGATTGTTGGTGTTTACTGCTAGTGGCCAACTTTCAGCACTCTTGACTTTATCATGGCACCAGTTTTTATTAGTCAAGAAAGTTTTAGTTCCCAAAGATAATCACTGACCTTCAGCAGGAAAACTGACAATCCTAGTCAATTAAGATTTGAGTTGAACGCATCTGCCACGAGCTGGGTTTGAACTCACAACCTCAGTGTTGAAACTCAGAAAGGTTTGTGATAACTGCAAATGAACTACTTAGATCACTTGGCCACCAAATTGGCAATGCCCCAGTTAAAAAAGAAATATCAGCTCACTATATGTATAATGAGCGCAGCTGGATACGCCCGCAGAGGTCCAACCCTGAACAGTTGGGGCAAAAATGGACACAATATTCAAGCTTGATACAGGTCTGAATTCAGATTGTAATTTAATATTTGATATATTATAGGTTTCTGAATAAATGTAGTCAAAGAACTTGAAATTGGTTATATGAAAGATTTCTTGCTGTTGTGCAATACTTAGTAAATCTGTTGTCAGACTGCTAACAAATAAAATCTTATATCTCTGAAATGTAAAATCAAAAATTTATAAAAATCAAAAGGGAGCTTACAAAAATAGATATAAACAATTAACCAAAGTCTCATAAAAAATGGTGAAAGCATTTTTGAGTTATTGTGCGAAAACTGGAAAATCCCCCTTTTTGTAATGAATAAAACCCCATAAATATATATTCTGAAATTTATAAAAATCAAAAGGGAGCTCATGTCGATAGAAATAAACAATTCAACAAAGTTTCTTGCAAATTGGTGAAATTGTTTTTGAGTTATTGTCTGAAAACTGGAAAATCCCCCCTTTTTTAATGAATAAAACCCCAAAACTCGGAAACTGTAAATCCGAAATTTATAAAAAAAACGAAAGGAGGCTCAGGTCAATAGATATGAACAATTCACAAAAGTTTCATGCAAATTGGTGAAATTGTTTTTGAGTTATTATCCGAAAACTGGAAAATCCCCCCTTTTTTAATGAATAAAACCCCAAAACTTGGAAACGGTAAATCTGGAATTTATATAAAACGAAAGGGAACTCACGTCAATAGATATGAACAATTCACAAAAGTTTCATGCAAATTGGTGAAATTGTTTTTGAGTTATTATCCGAAAACTGGAAAATCCCCCCTTTTTTAATGAATAAAACCCCAAAACTTGGAAACGGTAAATCTGGAATTTAAATAAAACGAAAGGGAACTCACGTCAATAGATATAAACAATTCATCAAAGTTTCATGCATATTGGTTAAAGCATTTTTGAATTAATGTCCGACATGTTGACGACGGACAGACGGTCAGCGGTATACCATAATACGTCCCGTAAACGGGCGTATAAAAAATCAGGGTCTTATGGCTCATTCATTAATGAATGCAAAGACCCTGCCGCCACTAACAACTTATTTTCTTTAAAGTTATTTTGCATACATGAAATGGATGCACATTCATAAATAATCCATACCTTATTTATAACTTAAATTTCTACCTTCCCATATTCAATTCATAGAAGCCCTTTATATCTAAATCTGACCAGTTTGAGGCTTGCAGAGTTTAGACTAGTATGAAGCTGGCTGGTGATTTTTTTTTAATTAATGTAAAGTACCGTAAAGTATACACTGTACTTACATTGAGGACTTCTTAATCTGAGATAACTGGTCTTGCAGTGCAACAACATACTGTAATTATAAAAGGAAACATTAAATATCATCTTCCATATACCTCAAAATATTTATAATAACTATACATGTATCATTAATTGCACAGTGTGCTAGTGACATAATACGATATATGGGTCATTAAATTCCCTAAGGTCTCTTATGACGACCGTGTGAGGGCTTTATAGCCAGTCAAGGTCGTTAAAAACCCCCATCATCTTAGGTACAAGACAAGCAAAAATGATTATCCTTCGTGGCACAGAAGAATAATGAAATGGAATTGCAAAAGATTTTGTTCATCCTATTTGATATTTGTAATTTGTGTAAATAAACACAAATTGGTGGTTTGGTTTCACTCATTCAAAACCTCTCTTTCATATTGAAAGTTTCATAGTACAAGGTATGAACAGGATGCTGAATTAACTTGAAATAACTACAGATGACATGTCAACAACAAAAAACTACATACAAAAATGAAAAGAAAAAACACCAGTGAGTTTTTGCTTACATGTATCTTATAAATTCAACCCAGGACGAGGTAAAAACATTTTCGTAAAAAAAGTAACTGTTGACCAACTGAGTGATATTCTTAACGTGACCTAGGCCTTGTGACCTAAAAAAGGGGTGAGGGGGTACCCTACTATCTTAATTGCCCTTCCGGAGCACCTGAGATCATCCCCAGTTTTTGGTAGGATTCATGTTGCTCAGTCTATTGTTTTTTATGTTGTGTTTTGTGTACTGTTGGTTTTTTTCTTTTTTTGCCATGGCATTGTCAGTTTATTTTCGACTTATGAGTTTGAATGTCCCTTTGGTATCTTTCCGCTATCTTCTACTAGAGCTTCAAATAAAAATCACTACTTGACAATGGATCATATAGACATGATCAATATTAAACAAGAAGTTACTTTTTTCAAAATTTAAAAAAAAAATAGATTCTTTTGCCATACTTTTTAACATTCATGACATTTTCAAAGAATAAAGATTTGAATATAAAAATACACAACAACAATTTTCCATAATTTTTACCATCATATATTCATTTGATTACTAATATGTTTTATAAGATGTGTAAATAAGTTGTGAAACTCTGAAGAAATCTTGATTAATTGATTGATTGTAGTTTGCTTCAAGTCCAGTGGCAAATATTTAATAAACATTCAGTTCACAAATTACAAATATATCTAAAATGTGGTTTGATAAGAACGAAGGACTGGAATTTTAGACTTACATGTAGTATGGCAAAGTTGATATGTTTGATAGGGGTACAAATTTCTCCTTGCAATGAGCAAACTAAATACTCCTGAAAAGGGAGCGTCTTTTTACCACAGAACACCCAAAATTTACCACAGAACTTCAAAATAATAATACTTCATACATTATCATCGTGTAATTGTTAATTCTTTTTATAATTTGACATTCATTATTCAAATAAAATTTAATTTTTCTATTTAGGGTCGACTCATTAACGCTACGCCCCCCAACTGAATGGCCAATATAAATTGGGATCATACAGAAAATCCCTAGCTATTAAAACCATAATATATTTATATTTGTGACATTTATATTTTAAATACATTTTAATCTTTTTTGTAATTTTAATTCATTTTTGAAAATGTTTAGATACATGTACATTACGTAATTATTTATTAAAGTGATTAATGAAGTAATTTGTTAAGCTGATATCTAGAGTTGTTCAAACAATTGGCGAATGTGTGTACATCAAAGTTTTCTCTGTTTATAGAGTTATATATAAAACTTCAAAAAGATATCTAAAGTTGTTGTAGGACAGTAATATTTGAGTTGACTTATAACATATTATAAGTGTGTCTTTTTAATTGTCAATTAAAAGTTCAAGCTCGATGACTGTTTTTGGAATTTTATGTTGTGTGTGTATCTTCTCCAATCATTTAACAATAGTTCGGATTTTTACCAAATTGTGTATGCATTTAGAAATCGTTGAACTGAGCATTTACATATATATTCTATATTTTATAGTCCAAAATTAATGTTGACCATAGCAAGTTCACCGACACAATTAAAGTACCGAAATTTAATTAGATTAACCAATTTTGACACTTGTGGTAATCACCAATTAACATGTCATTTAAATTATCACACCTGAGACATCAAATACATTTAATTGAATTATCTTATATAATCAGGTGGCAGCTAGAACAATGAAGAATTTTGTAAATATTCAATTATTAATGATATATATATTATATTAAATAGAATGTTGAAAGTAGTCTTCCTGATCTAATTATTGTCAAGTCATTTCAAGAATAAAAATTTTATGATAATAAAAATTCAAGATTAAAATGTGAACCGATGATCACCATCATTTTAGTTGGAAAATTAAAATTATTGTCTTATAGATTTATTAATTTCACAGAATAAATAGTTACATATGAGAAATATTAGCTCTTTCTTAATTTCACGAAAAAATATTGTAAAACAAAAGAGTTGTTAACACTTTTTATCGATCAGTTCAATATATTCAAAGCGTATATTGATCAGCGATTGAGAAAACCGTACAGTATTTTTGTTGTTGCTAAAAACTATTTTTTTAAATGTTTATTTTAGATTTTCATTATTACAATGCATTAGTTTAGTTGTTAAAATGACATTTTAATTTGCAGTGTAGTGACCATACATGTATGTGTACCTTATTCGACCAGACTTGGCTCTGCATGTGTATTTATAAATATCACCAAACATAAAAGACATCCCTTGTGGTGGAATCCTACACACACACAGGGAGATTGGACCTACTTTATACACCAGGATTCCCTCACAGAATAATTTGAAGACTGTCTCTCAACATCTCCCATATAACCCCTTTTTGTTCAACTTTTAGCCCTTGCACAGGAGTTTTGAATCCGCCCCCTAGGTTAACAAAGGTCATGTTTGAATATTGCCACTTTCAACCATCCCCTAAAAACCACATAGGTTGTCGATTGACAGATAAACATATGCCTGTATACAGCCTTTACAGGTATACCTTCTCAATTCTCCAGTCCCACAAACTTCTTTCTTTCGCCATATTTTCACATCTTATTAACAACCGATTGAAATTTATTTCAATCCTTGATGACATTCTAATTATTCAGAGAAACAGGACTTTGTTTTAAATGAGAAACAGGTCTATCTATACAAATGTCCACGCAATCAGTGTAAAATCATCATGTTGTATTCTACTTTGCTTTTTGGGTTTTGGTTAGATTTAAAAGAAGTGTTCGAATTTATAGGTGACACTTCCGCTGTCATGAAGACAAATAAATGAATAAACTATGCTTAAAGTATGACAAAAAGTTTTGTCTACAATCAATTAAAAAAACTACATAAACAAAATGAAAAGTAATAAGATAAAACAAGTTCAAGAATAAGTAGGCCTAGTTTCTATAACCGGAATCAAAAGTCGAACACACCTAAGAGATATGTCTAAAGTATAACTAGTAAAACTTTAACCGAAGGACCCACCACATGCATTTAATCAAACGAAAAGTAAAAAAAAACTGATTCACATTCACTTGAACATCTTTAACAGAATACCCACATACTGATTGTGATGATAAATGAGACAATATTATAGAATACAATTTACAAACATATGGTAGTGGAGAGTCAGTCATCTGTATAAAGAGAGATAACTCTTATTTGATCTGAATATCTACACGAGAAAAAAAAGATATACATCTATTCCAGCAGAAACTTTATACAGTTTGAATTATATTAACCTGATAAGCATATCTTTTTAGAAAGTTAACAAAACAATACAGTCATTTCCACTCATTTATACATGCAACTTTTTCTCAAGCAGAGTATAGATAATAGGACTATAAACACTAATACGCATTTATATAAACAGTGCGGATAAGATATATATATAAACTAACTATGAACACGTAATCGTAATGAATAACTTTGTGGTACCACTTCCTCAGCACAGATTAGATACATTTATCAATGTTACAATATTTTCTTTTAATAATGGAGGGGATATACAAATTTATATATACAATGTTTATAAATGTGGACAGATATATATATATGCTTATGTATAGCCAATGTTTATTGTCTTTGGTAACAATCCTGTACGTAATTTTGGATTTTAAACCAATAAAATATCTTATCTTATCTTATCGTAATCAAGTTTACTTTGTAAAAATCACATGCAATATAAATAAACATAAACAGTATAATTATTGTCAAACTATACGGATCAACATAAAAGCGTATATTTGAATACAAAAATAAACATATATTTCAAAAGATCTATAGGAGCCACATCAGCAACTTGGACGGCGATAAAGTCACGTGATGGCCGATACAGCTGGGTATGAAATCTACCAGTTTACTATCTCAAACTTATTTATTTACGTAGGTCATTTGATAGCATACATTTCAGAGTAGGACACCAGCATATCTTACGGAATGTAATTAACATGATTAAGTCAAAATCGAATATCTTCAATATTTATTTATATCTTCAAGTCACTCATCTTTTTGACATAATCATATTCCATTTCATGATTTGTCATTTTTGAGAAAGACTGTCACACTCTATCATAATATGTAATGGTTAAGCCATAAGTTTTTATGGTTAAAGGACAAATTTCGCCAAATAAAAGGCCGATTGGATAAAGTAAAATTGTTACTATTTTTTAATGTTATTAAATATTTGCAATCTCAGGTAAAATTTGTTCTTATAAAAAAAAGAGGTTTCAGTATGCTTGCCAATGAGACCACTATCCACCAGATACCAAAATGACAAGGATGTAAACTTCTATTGGGCACGCTACAGCCTTCAATAATGAACTAAACCCATATAATGTAGTAAGCTATATAAGGCCCTAGTACGACAAAATGAATAACTCAAATTTCAAAACCATCGACCTGATTTATATCTATCAAGTGGTTTAAATTAATGTAAAGTATCATTTTTTTTTTTATTTTCACATCATTTAAGACCTTTAGTTTTGAGTTAAAATGGACACAGTTAATCTTATAATTTGAAGTCTTATTTTGGTGTAGAGATGTCAAATTGCGGTTGTATGTATAAACTTATTTATTAGCTCATTCGAAGATATGCATCATGCTACCACGTAGAAACAATATTTTTGCAGAGGTAAAGACTCTTTGTTCATTTACGCAAGTTTAAAAGAAGAACATTAAACAATTTTCATCTTTACAGTTGAATGCGACTGAAAAGTTTCCCCTTTTTTTGTCTTTACCAAATTTTGTGCACCAATTTAACATGGACATTGCACAGGGTCGGGTTTTCTAAGACTTGATGATATTGCTCTATGAAGTATACTTGGATATACAGCGACCGACATTACAAAGTAAGACAGAATGATTTCTTTATCAGCAGAATAATTACTTTAAGCTAGATCCAAACGGTCTGATAAAACAACAAAATCCACAAACAATACACAGAAAAAAATATTAAACAACAGAAATATATAAAGCGAATGTGCTAAGGTATTCTATAAAGGGTAATCGCTTCCTCATCAGAGAATGATAAGGCTTGCAAGTGAGACTATCATATAGAGACAAAATGGACGTGGAAAGGTCACTACACGGCCCTCAACAATGAGCAAAACCCCGATACTGTATGGTAAGATTAACTAATAAAAAGTTTTCCAAGACTAAAATATCGATGAGTACATAGTACATATACAACGGATTAAGTACAAAGACGTTATAAACCGGAAGAGAAAATCATACTCTTTTGTGATGCAAAAATAAAGTAGAAACACGATGTAAGACCATAAGTTCTTTAGAAATACATATTTAGTTATATTTTAATTTTATTATAAACAAAGTCAATGCATTTTAATACCGACAAAATTCTAAAATCTTATTACAGTATTAAATTGGTAACCTTTTAAGTAGAAGATTACTGAAAGAATCTATGAGTTAATATGGATCGTATCTTAATATACGGACTCAATAAACATCATCGCCGTAAATATTAGGATGTGATATCCTGTTTGTTATAAGTTTTCTATAGATACTGTCAAATTTCCAAACCAAATTTTTGTAACAATGAAAGAATTGAGTGAAGAATTTAAGTATTTTATTACGAAATTCTAGACTAAATAACGGATAAACTTTCCAGTTAGACATAGATTACGTTCATTTTAATCTATAACGTCAATTTGGACACGGGCAGAGCGAACAAGTTAAGAAATATACACAAAAGGAACGCCATCGTCGAAAGATGGAAAATTAACAAAAGGGAACGAACGTTTTTCTTTTCGGTCGTAAATTTGTGTATGGAGTTTCCATATCTAGAAAAGGAACATTATTGCTGTTTACTAGTATTTTATTATATAGTCAAATGTTTACTGTAAGTCAGTTCCCTTCTATAAATTTTCACGGTGTTATTGGAAATTTTAGCTTATTAAAGGCAAAAATACCATCAAGGTAAAGATGTTATCAAACTTTTTAATCAAATGGAATTTAAATAATCTTCACTGAGTTTGGCCATAAGCTGTGACTTATAACAATACAGAAACGTACAAATATGATGTAATAGGGACACAATAAGTGCCCGTGTGAATAATACCTACAACCTGTCAAAAAACTGCATTGCCGAAACGTACATCGATGTTATCAAGGAGAAAGTTGACATAGCTTTATTCGTCTTCAGTTCCAAAAGTATATCTGGCATATTCAATTTTTTCATTTATATTAGTTCCAGCAATTAAATTTGCAATCAGATAATTATAAAGAAATTTTAATCTACAAAGAATAGTTCGTTTATTGATAAGATTGGTGTCTTCAGACTACTGGCTATTCCTACATTTTGAATTTTCATATTCTGTCTATTCCATTGAATTTGCGCCAACTTTTAAAAAATCCAATCTTTCATTTGCGCCAAAAAATATAAAAAAAAATAATTTGCGCCATTTTACAGGTAACATATAGCGGAAAAGTTTATATATTCATTGCTATATAGTTAATGAGAATTGTTTTAAAGTATCCCCCTGGGTAATTAAGTGAGTTCATCCAAACATTTTTATTTTACGTGGACGTTGTAAAGAAGTTTAAGGCAACAACGTACATAAAAATGAGATCCATTATGAACACACCGACTGCAGTTCGACGATGGGAGAAAGACAAAATGGACTGTCGTTTGTAGAAATATAGTTTTCACTTAAGAGGCGACTTCTTACAAGTGTTGTGCTAGAACAGAATAATGTTTTACTTCAGTGTATAGTGCTTAGCAGAACTGTCTTTTTACATTATTATGAAGTCTCTTTTTAAGAACGTATCAGTGTGTATAGTGCTTTCATTATGATTTTTTTTTCTTTTTTGTATAAATCTATTTTTTAAACTTCTTAACTGTATTATCACCTGAAATGAAATGGTTTTTTTTTGGCGCAAATGAAATATGGGTTGTGGCGCAAATAAAATGCCAATTGGCGCAAAAGCAAAGCACCGGTCCTATCCTACATGGAAATTATAGATGTTGTTATTGCAAAATATGTTGTTTTATTCATTAGTGTCTAATCAAATCACAGGTAAATTTACCTGTCGAAAGTGAAGAAAATTAATTTATAATTTAGATAAAATTAATGGTGAAACACAGACTATAATTTAATGTTGTTGAATTCATTCTCAGTTCATCAAGGCTAATGCACAGTTAGATATCAGATTTACTACAGACTAGACAACCAAAATGAAGTCCAGACGTGGAGACAGACGTCACTGGAAGTGTTCTACCCGTAACTGCCCAGCAAGCGTCAACACACTCAACAACATGCTAACCAAAGTGATTGCTAACCACAATCATCAATCCGACAAAATGCAACTTAAAGTAGAAGAAGTACTTAAACTCATGAAAACCCGTTGCAAAGATAAGCTCACACCAAGCACTACTATTTATGAAGAAGAATTGGTGAAACTTCGTTGCAATGAATGGAATGATGATGCACAACAACTTGTAGAATACATACCAACCTTCTATTTCTGCAAAGACCAGCTGTATAACGAGAGACACAAGACATTACCTGCACTACCAACATCAGTAGCAGATATTACAATCAATGGTGATTGGGCTGAAACAACTACCAGACAACCTTTCCTTCTTGAAGATG
Source organism: Mytilus californianus (assembly GCF_021869535.1). Lineage (NCBI taxonomy): Eukaryota > Metazoa > Mollusca > Bivalvia > Mytilida > Mytilidae > Mytilus > Mytilus californianus. Next base: position 84,281,538 of record NW_026262679.1, read on the forward strand.
ATAACATCAATGGTTGAATGATTGTCTTCAGTACGCAACTAAGCCTCAGACATTTAGCAGCAGCAGACATATAGATTTCACCACTACAACAAATGTGTTACGATATTTCTCCACTCGAGACAGTTAAATTTTAATATTTAAAGCGCGAGGCTTGCCGAGCTTTTTAAATACTTTAAATTTAACTGTTGAGAGTGGAGAAATATCGTAATACACGAGTTATAGTGGTGGAATCTGTTTCTCTAATGATTCTTATCCTTCCTTTTCAAAGATTTGCAGAAAGTTGTGTTCTTTATATGTGACGTCATCAGGCATGGTCGCCTTTTTTCATGACGTCACAATAGGAAAATTCAGAAGAAACCAAGAAAATTTGACGTCATAATTAAATTTCGACCAATCATTTGCCGAGAACAAATTTTTCACTAGTGAGGAGAAATATTTTTCTCACACCGGCCAAGCAATGTGAAAATAGCACAAAAATTAGAGAAACTATTTACTGTGATATTGTATATTCTACGTATGTCCTACACTATTGTAACAGCTTTACACATTCCATGCTATAGTTGATGGTACAATGTATATCCGCTGGTTTAAATTCTCCTACCCGGTAAAGACTACAACCGAGAACCATGTTCCTCGACTACGAGACAGCCATCAGGAACGCATCAAAATCAAAGGCTGTTTTTTCACTTCACGCAATATATACGGGGGAATGCACAAAAACATGGTTTACAGACAGCATACACAGAAAACGACGACATCCATCTACATGTTTGGAGAGCTGTTTTTCTACCACTGCTACCACCCAACACAGTTGAAGATGATTGGTTTAATGTCCTATATGACATTAATGATGAGATACTATTATACCAACACTGACATTCACAGACTATGTTACTAACTACTGGGTGGAAAGCAACCAAAGCCTATGGAACCATTACACAACAGAAGGTCCTCGAACAACAAATCATCAGGAAGGCTGGAATAGCAAATTGAAGAAGTTGGTCAAGGCACCCCACCCAAACATCTTTAGTATGATAAAGTTATTAAAACACGAAGATGTCATCCACGCGTGTACCCGTCTCCAATACAGAGTTGGTGGGAAACGTGTCCCCCCCCCCCCCCCCCCCCCCAAAAAAAAAGAAGAAAATATAGTGAGATCGACAACCGACTTGAAGCATTGAAAACAAGACTACAAAATGAAGAATTCACGCCAATTCAGTATGCTGATGCTGCTTCTCATAACTTGCACATCGACTAAGACGTCTCTACATGTTTAACAATTTAGTGCTACTGAAATATACACTGTGAAAACTTTATGCTAGTATGTGTTCAATTTGATATATATTGTGCTAATACTATGTATTATTTTACTTTAGAAAATAGGCTATACAATTATTTGATAAAATATTATAATATAAAAATATGTTTTTATTCTCTTTCTTTTCTACAATTCTTACCTGTACTTACTTCGATTAATTAGTCAAGTGTTGTTATAACATAATCCAACTTAATTCGACTTAATCTCTTTGTTTACAAAATAATTTTGGAAATCTTAATAATTATACCTATCAAATTCAAAATGTAGGAATAGCCAGAATAAACCGATATGATTGTGTGGAAGTGTAATGAAAAATGAACCTCTGATTAAGTTAATAAAAATTTGATACGTAATATTTGGTGTTGAATAGTCACGAAATACAAGTTACCTGTTACCTGTTACCTGTCTGGTATTTTCCCCTTTCTAAAGGTCACTCCCTTATGGGATAAAATAAAACTGAGTATATTTACATAACTTATATTATAACTACGACCTTGTATCGGTATTGTCTATGATTGTTACATAGATTTTCACTTCTTGCGTAATAGTAAAGACGACCGTTTGGTGTGTAAACCATAACAAAAAGTTCTTGTGAGCACATGTAGGGCTGCAACATTGATATTTCCTATTGATGCGTATAATTTTGATCTCTCTAAGGCTTGTAGAATGGTAATATTGTACCTTTATAATCTAAGTTCCAAGTGGGAGAAATATATTGTAATATTATTTCCACTGGAACTAATATCACAGTATTTCTTCCTTACGGAATAAAGGGCAAGGAACAGATATTATGACATTGTTTATAACAAAGTTTCCAGGGGAACTTCTGTTAGGCGGAACACATATACGTTGACAGAGTAACTGCGTTTTAAATGCCAATTTCTGGACAATATTGTCTGGAACAAGTACTATTGACACACCATTTATAGTTGGTTGAACAAATACCCTATTGTGTTCGAAAAAAAAATCAATTTTGTATGGAATAGACCAAAAACACAGAAAACATAGAGGATGATTAAGGGACGACCATTTGATATTTCTGGAAAGGGGGGTTAGGGTTGGGGACCGGTGGATTTTGTTCAGTGTGGATTGACTATTCAGTTTCATCTGTTGCTGCGCATGATTATTTTTTGACCGCGCGAAAATTTATTTTCACTTTTGCATACAATTGTTTCTTGCATTTTATGTTGCAGAATATTCATTTTCATCTTGTCTTATGCAACGTTATTTATTTTCAGCTATTGTAAGGTCAGAATATGTATTTTTAAAATCCTCCTGCCCCACTAAGAAAATCAAATGTTTGCCCCTTTAAGTTTGTTTTTGTCACAATACACATTGAATGTGATTCCGGTTGAAAAGTGATGATAAGAGTGGTTTTCCTACTAAAATTCAATTTTAAAATACAAATGTAATGTTTTATTTTACGCGCGTTTATGTCATTGCCATTCATTTGAATATGACGTTAATAAACAGATGTCCCTTTTAAATTTTTTTTAGAACAACGGCAGCTGGCTATCGTGAGCGTTTTTCTCAGCTTACACAATAAAATTGAAAATGGAAACAGAGAATGTGTCAAAGAGACAACAATACGACCAAAGAGTAGAAAACAGCCCAAGGCCACAAATAGGTCTTCAACACAACGAGAATATCCCACACCCGGAGGCGGGCTTCAGCCTGCCCCTAAACAATAATGTATACTAGTTCAGCGAAAATGGACGTCACATTCAACTCCGAAACATATAAATGATCCAAAGTTAAAAAAAAAACATACAAGACTAACAAATGCCAGATGTTCGCAAAAACGCGGCGGGGTTAAACATGTTTCGTGAGACCTCAACCCTCCCTTATACCTCTAGACATTGTGGAATAAACAAACACACAGCAATACTCACAGTAAAACTCTGTTTGAAAGAAGTCAGAGTCCGATGTTAAAATAGGTAACAGAAAAAACTAAGCAAAATAAAAATGATCAACATAAATTAACAAAGGCTTACCAGCAGTTACTGACATGCCAGCTCCATACCTCAATTAAACTGTTCGAATGATTATGTCTTCATCATATGAAAATCATGCACAATCCCTCCTGTTAGGGGTTAAGTATCGACCCATTATACAATATACGAGAAGAACATAACCCGTATCTTGCCAACAACTGGTTTAGGAACAAATGTGTTTATTTCCGATGTAAATCCCCTTTGAGTGAATCAATATAATTCCAAAAAATGCCATCTTAAATGATCTGACAACAGTATCGTATCTACAGTCTGTTTAATAGGTTTGGTTAGCTTTTGATGTGAATGACGACATTTTTGGGCTTTGCATATAGAATATTACCATAAAAGATAGGATGTGAAATACCTGAACGTATAAGATGTCTGCATGTTGATTTATACTTACGTATGATGTTCTTGTACCGATGATAAAATTTAGTAAATGTTTTGACATGTTTGTGATATCGAAAACCCTGCTGTAATAATTTTTCAATAATACAGATATCTCCTTAAAATCAAATAATAATAAATACACGAGCGAATCGAACAAGTTGAGATATATAAACATCATAAGATGGTGCCAAGGAAATGTCTTATTAGCGTAATATAAAAGTGCATTGAGTACTCATGATCTCTAAAATAATGTTAAAACAATTCTATTAAAAACACAGCGATTGCTAGATAACGAAATATGAAAACAAATTGACGATGTTTTAGGCGTCACAATTCATAGATGTCGTATCATGGTAAACGAGTAATGCTTAAATTCCTCTTAATGTCTAAAGTAATGTTGTAAACGATTCAAAACGATGTAAATACTGAATTAAGCAATACTTACAATTGCAACAATTGGTTATTGAGGTAACCATCCTTTCTTTTCTATTATAGGGGAATACACAAGCGCAGTGCACGAACATAGAGTTTATATAACCAGAAGAAAAGTGACGTTAGGAACCTTTCACAATTTAATTCAAAAAGTGCTTTATATGAACATTAATGAGTGTCGTTATTTAACTGCCATTAACATATCTGAATAGAATTGAAATTGATACAGTTACCAAAATTACACAGCATCAATATTTTTCGATTAGTAACGACCTTATAATAATCGAAATATGACTGTATGTTTGATGACTGATATAGAAACAACATAAAAAGGCAAACCACTTTTTATCTTTCTCGTAATATTTTTTGCAGTTAAATAGATATAAGAAGATGTGGTATGAGAGCCAATGAGACAACTCTCCATCCAAGTCAAAATTTGTAAAAGTAAACCATTATAGGTCAAAGTACGGTCTTCAAGACGGAGCCTTGGCTCACACCGAACAGCAAGCTATAAAGGGCCCCAAAATGACTAGTGTAAAACCATTCAAACAGGAAAACCTACGGTCTAATCTATATAAAAAACAAGCAACGAGAAACACTTATGAACCATATCAACAAACGACAACCACTGAACATCAGGTTCCTGAATTAGGACAGGTGCAAACAAATGCAGCGGGTTTAAACGTTTTAATAGGCGCCAAACTTCACCCTACCTGAAACAATAGTGTAACATCACAACATAGAAAGACACACTATAAAATATCAATTGAAATGACTTAACTCAATCAAAAGACATATTAACAAAAACAAGTGAATACACTGATCGAATAAATTTGATCTATGACACAATGTAAATACAAAAATATATTGTTCAAGAGGACCAGGCTGTTAACAAAAACATGTGTTTGTATTTCTGATAAATATTCAATTAATTGTATATATTTTCATATCCAACTTTCACATTAACAATATAGTAACCAAAATTCAGAGACTTAACGATCCTTTATAAATAACTAACGCAATGATGTGACTATAATGAAGGGTTTGATAGTACCGTATAAAGTCTTCCTGTACAATGATTTAATTTTGGACAGTAGAACGAAAAAGAGTCAAAGTCATACTGTTATACGGACTGTCAAAGTCAAGTTATAGATCATATAAATTTGCATAACCCTACACCGTTTTAATTGGTGGCAGTGGAGGAAAATATTAGCAGAAATTTTCAAATTTTGAAAATCATTTTAAATTAAAGAATATATTTCGCTACTTATTTGAAAATAGATCTTTTGTCTCTGTATATCATATACAAATACAAATGTGTAAATCAATACTGTTAAATACGGATAGGTCAAAATGAGGACAAAAACACCGTTGAGTAAGAAAAATACACAATATTTTTTCATATCATATTTGGTCATTTGTCAAGGTCTTCTTTCAACGTTGGTAGAAAAATTGATGTTTTTCAATGCTATGAAATTATTCAAAATGAATTTCGGATGATTAATTTAGTAATTTTCATTTTGCATCTTATCTATCTAAGTTATTTTACAGAGCACCATGCCATTGACAAATGCAGAAAAATAACGTCGTTATAGAGAAAAGAGAGACAGTGACCCAAACAGAAGAGCAGAATTCCTTGCAAGATGTAAATCAAAATATCAAAGTGACATAGATGTGGGAAAGCGAAAACGTATCATTGAAATGACACCATGAGAACAAAAAAACAAGAGAAAAGAATGGAGGAAAACAAAATCAGAACAAAGAAAAAGGAAGAAAATTGATCACGACATCCATAAACCGCCTTCTTCACCGCAACCAGTTTCAGTACAAGTCCACCACAGTACATGCAGGAAAAAAAATCCAGGATTGATGGCAAAGTACTACAGGGACAATGAACAGCTAAGGTTGAAAATTGAATAGCAAAAGCGCCTTGCACACAGGCTTCAGATGCGCCTGTTATGATTGAAAAGGAAATTTATTTTGAATACAACCACAGGTCAAGACACTGCAAGGACAAAAGCCAGAAAACCTCTAAGACATTGGTCTGCTGAGAAAGGCAAAGGATCCAGAGCTTAAAGGAGATTAATAAAAAAATCAAGCAAAGAAAGCACTACAGTTCCAATACTGTAAATCCAGAAATTATTGCGTGCATTTATTATTGCGATTTTGTCATTTTAGACTTAAATGCGATTTTAATTTTTACGATTTTGAGAAAAATCCTGTTTAGTTCATATAAAATATTCTAAAACGCGAATTTAAATTATTGCGTTTACAACTCTGTCGCATTTGTCGCAATAATAAAAACCTCGCAATAATTTCTGAATTTACAGTATACGTTAAATGCAGAAGTTGTTAATAGGTATAGATCAAAGAACAAAGGAAAGCAAGCATTATCAGAGATTCTACGAGGGAAGCTTATGAGAAAATATAAAATCATCACAGAAGCAGTGAAAGAATTTAGATTTACAGCAGGCACACAACGCCAGAAGAAAGGCTCACTAAGTAAAAGGTTGACAGGCAGAGTCTGCTCATTCTATGAAAGAGATGACATAATTAGAAAACACCTGGAGTCAAGGATACGGAAACAAAGAATGGAATAAAGAAGCAAAGACGAGTTATGACTGAAAGCATCGAGATTATTTACGAAAGATATATCCTTGAAAATTCAGTTATTCAACCTTTTGCAGAATGCGCCCATTTTGGAATCAACCACCGAAGGATTCAGATAGAGAAACATGTGCATGCAAATACCATAAAAAAATGCAATTTATTGTTAATTCTCTTCACGGGTTAAAACGTCTCTCATCGAAAAGACTACAAGAGATCGTTAAGATGTTTGCCTGTGGCATACACAAAGTGGAGGTATGTACGGAAGATGTATGGCGTGCAAAGAAGTCATTCTTCAATCAGATATTGATAATACTATGGAGAATGAATGGTGGAAAACAAAGAAAGAAATCAGAAATAAACAAGAAAAAAAGTCACACTAACAGTTAAAGAAAGGGTTACTGACAGTATAGATTCTTTAATAGACATATTTTACAGTGAAATGCAAAGGTTCAAAGTCCACACATTCAATATCACCAACCAATTCAACCACTACAGGTACATGAAGGAAAACTTAAAAGAAAATGAAGTTTTGATACAGATTGATTTTGCTGAGAACTTCCTTTGCAAGCTTTCGACAGAAATTCAAAGTATGCATTTTGGTGCATCCAAACAACAGATCACTTTGCACACAAGTGTGTATTACACTAAAGGAAGAACCCAAACGTTCTGTGCAGTTTCAAATTACCTAGACTCACAATCCAAGTGCTATATGGGCTTTTCTTGATCCGATTTTAGATAAAATTATGAATGAGAACAAAAGTATAGACACACTACATTTCTTCAGTGATGGTCCATGCTGCCAGTATCGTCAAAAAGGAAACAGGCTACTTGCAATTTTCATGAAAGTGGACATGGGGAAAGGGGTTCCCGATGGTGTTAGTGGCACATTAAAAAGAACAGCAAACGTCTCGATTTAGTTTTACGTGGGAAGGACATCACAAGTGCAAAATCTTTTGTGAAGACTATTCAAGAACAAGAATCCTTGGTGATGTTGTATGAAGTGTCGAAAAAAGAGATTGCAGAAAAAACACTTCTTCTGGCATCTGAGAATCTGAAAACTGTACCGGGAACAGTCAAATTGCATCAGATAAGAACGTCAATATGTGGGTAAATTTGGTACAGAGATGTCAGCTGCACATGTGTGGAGAGTTGTGCCGAATCTGGACATAATTGGAAAAGAGCAATATTAATAGTAAATGACAAACATGTACAACAACTTTTTCTGATGTACACAAAATGTGCATCACGATACAGAATGAGATAGAAAGGCAGCAGTTCAACATAGATTATAACTATTTTCCATCTATTATGAATAAAGGCACAGTGTCGATAATGATGCTCTTCAAACATTTCCAAAGGATATTTCTCAGAAAGAATTACTAGCATTGTATCCTGTGAGGATTGGAAGCGGATGGTAATTGTCTGCCTTACACGGGTAGTGTATTGGCCTTTGGTGACCAGAAAAGAACAGAAGAAATTCGGGTCAGAATGATAATTGAGCAGACTATCTTTAAGGATTGCCACCTAGACCAAGATTATCTAAAAGGGGGCACAGATATTTCATATACAAACAACGCTTTGTCAAAGACTTATGCCATGTACTCAGATGAGTATGTTCTAATTGAAAGACTAACTTTACGAAAAGTGGAAAAAGTATACCAAAAAGAAGTAATGAAAATTACAGAGAACAAACTGGGTTCCAAATCATTTCCTTGCAGCTTTGAGAATAGAAAATAGAATATCAGAGAATACCAGAGAACAGGAATACGTAGCAGATGAAGCAGTGCGTAATGCACACTTAAATGAAGTCCATGACAAGAATTTAAAAACATGTGTCGAATGTCAGAACTTTTTAGATATTGAAATGGAGGAAAAGAAGGATACCATTGAGGATTTTGATCCAATATATGTAACGCCTAAATACCTAGTCGATCGCTATGTTTTCGTAAATACGACAATAAGCCATATCATGGCAAAGTAATAGATTGTGATGAAGCTGAAGTATATGTCAATTGTATGCATAGATGCGGCAAGACTTTAAAAACTAGTTCGTTTTATTGACCACTTGCAGTTCGAGATAAATGTTGGTACAGTATAGATACGATCAAATTTAAGGAGCCATTCCTAAATCAAGACTTGTAGGACAAAAGTATTTTGTAGATAATTAATTGTGGTAAAGTGCTCTCAGAAAACTAAATATTTGACCTTGTTATTGTGCTTTCTTAGAATGTTACATTATTCAACTGGACTTTAAAGTCCTTCATGTTACATATTTTCACGTTATTATTTGATCTGTTTGTTCTTAATTTAGTCAAAATGAGCATAGAATGAACGACAGAAAACACGTACTAATTTTCTTTATTGCATATTGATAATTTCTAAATATTTCATTTCATTCAAATTTCAATTTTACAAGAAAAGTATTCCATCTATTTTTGTACGTTCTTGGAGTTACCAGTCCTCATGTTATGATGTTTTAAAGATAAATAATCTTAACAAATTTCTGTCTGTCATAGAATAACTAATTTTTATGTTAAACTCCACATTCGCAGATACTTTCTTTATAACAATTTTTCTTTCCTTTTTATAAATAACAGTTTTTTTTTTAGATGTTACTATTTATGTCATTGTTGTTATCTTTTGTCCTTTGTGTTACCATCACCTTTAACATTTAAATATTTAATTTAATGCGACCAAACGTATGTGAAATGCATCTCAAATGGCATTCTTAATAATATTTACCCAATGGGAAATTAGACAATTAAAATTGATCCTGCAAATTAGATTTAAGAGAAAAATAACAAAGTTTATTTTTGATATGAATCTACCTAGTATATGAAAATGAAAAATTCACAACTTTGGAACTTAGGATAAGGTAAACGTCATTTGAAAATACGTATATTTGATATTCAGGCTTTTGTTTTGACTTTACACACAATCTAAATTCGACCAATTTTAAATAGCAGTGTTTTTTAATCGGTAACACTCTTGTACGCAGCAAAGATATTTTTCATGTTTTTTTTACAAAAATGTTATTGTTCATGTTGATGTTAAATTGTATTTTCGTGTTTTACAAAAGTTAAAGTTCCAAATAAAGTTATATTTTATCTGAGACTTACTCATCATTTTTATGAATCTTCTGGTTTTGAATTTGGACATTTTTTGAGAAAAACCCTTATGTATTTATGCTTATCTTACCTTCTATAGATTTATGGGGATATGATTGGTTAATCGACTACACGTGGTGACCATAAATATTTCATATAGGGTGTCCTAAAAAATACATGGTTAGTTACCATATACGGTTAGCAAACATATGGGGTTAGTAAGGAGTTACTTCCCTTTTAAAACAAAAATGACATCTGAAATGTTTAAACAGACGAAGAAACTGGTAATAAACGATTGAAATACATTCATAAAACAAATTTAAAGCTAACACTTTGTTATTGTTGGCATTTGTTTTTTGTATAGACAAATGGAAGTAGGTTCTTAAACATGTTAAAATTAAGTATTGAAGTCTTTTAAATCACTTTAATAGGCCGCTAGTCTTAATACCACATGGGAAGATAGTCGGTAAGATTAATTCGTTACACGGTGTGCTAGTGACCTAATACGATATATATGGGGTCAGTAAATTCCATATGGGGATTCAAGCTTCGCTCTCACCCCATATGAAATTTACTGACCCCATATATATCGTACTAGGTCACTAACACATCATGTAACTAATATTATATATATATATATCAATCAACAGAATGGTCTACCATCATACCTTATTCGAAGACTAAACTGTTATTGAAATTAGGCACACACCTCTTCTAGATCAAATAGTTCTATGCACGATTTCGATCACTCTTACTTATGGTCGTAGCCAATTGTTAAAAAAGTTATTAAAAGAAAGCAATGTTATATGAAAAATGAAAAAAAACAACACTAAAATGAAAACCAATGCTGCATTATTAAAAAGTTTAGTGCTTTTTTAGAAGGAAAAGGAACACAAATAATAAAAAAGTTAATATGCGACTTAAATCAATAAAGAACTTTCAGCATACACAAATGTGGAACGCTGGGAATTTTCTTGCTAATAATTTAATGTCGGTTAAACATTTAATTGACTTTGCACAAAGACGGTGACAATTGACTTGAATTAATTGAAAAAAAAAACAACATGTAAGGCAAACACGACGTGATTAATATAAATAACAAATAACAAACGGACTAAATGTAATTGGTAATTGGTAATTGAGTATCTGTCAGACGGCAAATAGGTGTTAGGATGATATCTCCATAATAGTAATTATAAAAATACTTAGGACAAAGCAAAAATAGTTCCCGGGATTTTCGTTTTATTATTAAACGACAGGGATGGGGTAATCGTAATCTGTAATCGTAATCGATTGTAATTGATTACATTTTTTCAAGGTATCGACAGTAATCTGTAATCGACAACATTTTCGATTACATGTAATCGTAATTTAATCGATTACAGCAAAAATTATGATGTAATCATCGATTACTTTTCGATTACATTTCGATTACTTTAGTAATATAGTTTGAAATAAAACCTAGTTTAAATGAAAATAGACAACTGCATGTATTCATCAGTTTAAAGTACTGATAAAATAAAATGTATCAATATTACTTTAGAGTTTATCAAATACCTTATTTAGATCTGTTGTCTCAAGCTGCATTATGATAAACCAGATCTCCTAGGCTAACAAATTTTACTTTATTTCCAGCTTTTGAAATAAATGACTTCCAATGCTTGTCAATAGTTTGAGATATTTTTTTATTAAACACAAAAATGTTAAAAATAAGAAAATAGATTCAAAATAGGAAAATACATAAATGCACTTGTAGTCCTAAGTTAAGTTCTGTACTATACTAAAGAAGAATGCTTTTATATATGTAATAACATTTTTTAAAGCTTAGTTTTCAATTATATTTAGAACTTTAGCTTAGAGTAGATAAACTGTTGATTCGTCATAGTGTTATGACATCAAAATTAGGAAAGAATACAAAACATTTTTACAATGAACCAATGCATTGAAATTTTTGTTCAGTAATAGATACATGTATCCCATTGTGTCACTGAAATGTAAATTGTTTATGATTTTGAAAAGAGAACAAAGAATTCTCAAAAACCTTCTTGTTTTTATAATTACTATTAAATCAGATGATCAAAGACCTCTAATCAATGAGATACAGACTATGTTTTGATTTCAATTATGTTTAATTAAATGAGAGATTTAATACATGTTGTTGCCCTTAGGTTATAAATTGTTCTCCATTGGCAATTTTATAACCTGTAATTAGGGGGATTATCCAAACAAAAGGATAAATTCATTCATGTAACTATAAATTATAAATTTCCATCTTTTAAAATCAGTTAAACTAACTCTTCTTCATTTTTATATATCTTTTTTTCATAGGAAACCTCTCATCCTCATTATATTCAAATATACCATCCTGTTAAATAAGAGTAAATATCAAAATTAAGTCAGTATGACAGCAAAAATTTGCAAACTATGGAGAAAATGACCTACAATATAAGGAAGCAATTGATACAATTGTCGATTTCATTTCAAGAATGTTCTCATGTTTATCATCGCTCACTCAAGAATATTTATATAGTTTAGATCCTCTCTAAGAGTGTCTATCTAGAAAACGATTTGAAAACATTTGAAAACAATGCTTTAAAAGCTGTTTTTGTAAAGTTCCAAATTACCACTCTAAATAAGTTGTGTTTAAACTTTCTTCAATATTTTTTAGCATGTAATTGATAATAATCGAAAAGTAATGTAATTACTTTTGATAAAGTAATCGATTGCAATCGATTACATACAAAATTCAGAGTAATCGATTATTAATCGATTGCACAAAAATCCTTCATGTAATCGATTATTAATCGATTACATTTGTCAGTAATCATGCCCATCCCTGTTAAACGACTAGTCAATATGCAATACTGTAAATTCATAAATTATTGCGTGCATTTATTATTTCGATTTTTGAAGAAAGGACAAAAATGCGAACTCAATTATTGTGATCTCGGAAAAATTTGCATTCCAGAATGCGAGTGCTTATTATTGTGATACTCACCCAGTCGCATTATTCTCATTAATAAAAACCTCGCATACAGTATACATGTATAAAGTATGCACAATGAATACGGGGAACAGTCATTTCCGAATTAATGAGTTTTTATTATTAAGGCTTATATCAATATACAATATACAATATATATTATCATATACTTAGAGTAAATAACTTATAATTTTTACAGTATAATAATAGCATTAAATCTATGTGAATTCCATATTTTCCGAAATGGTGCTTAGCGAGCTATATGAAAAATTTTCCAACTGGTTCCAACTATTATCGCATGCCTTTCCGTAACGTTATCGCATGGCATTCCGACGTTACTCGGCAAATTCCGGAAAATACACCTCCATATTCAGTGAAAAACATAACAAAGTAGGGTACAAAACAAATATAAGGAAACAGGAAAATATATTATGTAAAATGCAGAACAAATGATACAATAAATGCATTTTTCAAAGTTTCCAGTGTAATTTAGCAAGTTACTTTACAAATGTTGACTTTTCCAAACAGTGTTCATTATGTTTTGTCGATTTTTTTTATCGTCAATATACAAATTTATCATATACTTATAGAAAATAATGGTATTATTGTACCCCTTGACAAAACAAATTTGTACATATATTTATTTATTAAATTTGAAGAATTGTCTAAGCCGTGTGATATGACTTTTGTTATCAACTGCTTCCGGTATATATCAACTGCTTCCGGTTAATATCAACTGCTTCCGGTTATTATCGCATGCCTTTCTTTAACGTTATCGCAAAGCATTTCGACGTCATTCTGCAAATTCCGGAAAATAAACCTCAGTGGAACATTTTAGTGAAAAATATAACTGAGTAGAATAAAAAACAAATATTAGGAAATAGGAAAATATATTATTAAAAAATGCAGAACAAATAATACAATAAACGCGAATTTTATGAAGTTTTAAAAAGTTCTTGTCTGTATGTCTTCTGCTGAAGTATATGATAAAAAGAACATAACATGTAATTTTTCATATCAGACCCCTTATCAGCCCATGGTCAAAATCATCCCTCGAGCCTGTCGGCTCTCGGGCTGATATCATGACCTAGGGCTGTTAAGGGGTCTGATATGAAAAATGCCATGTTATCATCTATATATATCATACCGTTGTTTTTCTCCTCTGTTGAGGCATATGATAGAAAGATTTCAAATCGGATGTATTACATTTGGGGTCCGTCGTCCGTAAACTTTTCACTTTTTGAACTTTTACTTGAGAACCACTTAAAAGGATTAATATATTAAACTGTTATTTTTTTCTCAATTGTTGAAGCATATGATAAAAAGATCATAACATGTCAATTTTCATATCAGATAATACATCTGATATGAAAAATGCCATGTAATAATCTGATAGTATATAAGGGCTTTATATAATTATTACCTCCTTGAGTATGAACAATTTATTATTAATGAAAATCGGAATACAATCACTTCTGAATGAAGTAGTAAACTCCAAGATTCTTTACCAATTGGAATTTAAATGCCATCAAACTTGATTCAACCCACCGCTTTGGTTTGCAAAGTGCATGTATCAAGCCAAGAACAAAAAAGTCATGACCACAAATAACGTTGTTTAAATGTTAATTATTTGAAAATTTCTCTCGAAATAAGCCGTTAATATAATTTTTTTTCTTTCGAATACGTAAATTAATATATTTATTCCTTTAAATGGCGGCTTCTATTTCGAGAGAAACTATTATTGATATCTCTCAAAATATTCTGACCTTCAAATAATGTCTTCAATGGTAAGAAATTGTCGTGCTCTCAGTGACAAAACTTGGAGTCACAGTAACAGTACTGTTGTTACCCTTAAGCTTTGATATCATGCATAAGCAAATACACATCAATATTCCAAACTATAACGTTTATTTATTTTACATATTTTGATTTTGTTTCAAGCAAATATATGGACAATAATATTTATTTGAGCTATAAGGATTGGAATTAAACCGAGCCTTGTCTTAAGTTCGCGTCATAAATGAATGGAATCATGTATGTCATGTATGTTGAAAGTTTTTAACGATCATTATCATGATATCAGGAGGAACACTTCAGTGACCTAGTTTTTAAATACACGTACGATTCAATCAATTTCGAAATAGGAATTTGTTTGAAACCTTTGTTTCGCGGAATTACGCCCATACACACTAATAGTTTATAACTTCGTGCATGGAAGTGCACCTAAAACAGATGAAACATGAAACAAATCACAATTTTTGGAACTTTTACCTTTAAATTTTGCGTAGGATTCACAATTGTTTTTAAAAAAAGTAATCACTGAGGATTAGTTCGACTCATCGGCGATCTGCAAGGGTGGAAAAGTCCTTATTTATCCCAAAAATTCACGTTCCCCAAAATGTGAGCCATTTGGACAAGAAAAAAAAATTCAGATTTGTACTCCTACTAACTCCCACAATCATGCGCATTAATTAATACAACCACACGAACAGCAATCGGGTTATGTTTCAATTACGACCGCTTGAAACGTGCTGAAAAACGTGAATGAAGTGTAAGCAAAGCTGTTACTATTATTGATCAGACAACCGTAATTTTCAGTCAATACAACTATTTTTGTAATAATTTTCTCTGCTAACAAGGCTAAAAATAGTTTTGATTTCAGAAATTGCAACAAAGCTTTCTGTATTGAGCTAACCACAATTACCATGATTACGATATTCATTTTATTGCTAGTATGGTTGACACTTATCCGTACTATGAATCTTATGTTTAAATGTATAATTTTGTCGGTGAATATTTATGTTTTTTGCCATAATGATTTGTAAATTTTCCTTTGTCAAAAGTAACAAAGGAAGGATCGGAGAAAATATTGATAACCTAAAATTATACTGACTTGTTTACAGATATATACCACAGTGACATATGTCATGCACATTCATGACGCGAACAAATAAATAATAAATCTGAAAGGTAAGCTCTGCAAAAGAGTACGACCGGGATTAAGGGTTGAAAATGTGTACTGCCATTTGAAAAAAGGTATGGTAGATAGTAGCAGAAAATATTTCCTGGCAAAAAGTTATTGCAAGGGTTCTTGAATGTGCAAAAAACGTAATTATCTACACACACGAGGAATAGTATATATATAAATAACCTATCCAATTCCTACCGAACGTGGCTACGTATTTATACATCCCGAATAGATAAAAGAACACCAATCTTTAGCATTGGTTCTACTGCCAGACAACCCTTGGGGTTGAGAGCATTCTTAAAATTCAAGATATCTAACATTATCAAATTCTCTAGAATATTACAATTTCCTTTGATTTTTTACCCTCTCGAATCATACTTGTTACAGTAATTTAAGTGGAAGTTAAGTTTACTTCACCCCATCAACTATCGTTTCAATATTCAGTAAAGTGAGTGAGATTTATCCACTACCTTTCTAGGGGAGATTCAAAGCTCGACATATTTTGAATTTACACCTGTATATTGTTGAATACCATAATTATGATGACCTTTAGCTATCTTTTTTGTGTTGTTGTGTTGCTGTCTTGTGAAAATATACCGCGCATCTTCTCATCTTCTTCAATTCATTTATCTTTAACTTGACAGTGTTACCTATTTTTCATAAAAAGAAAGTCGAAGAAAATTAACCGGAATGGTTTTACGTAAAATAGAATATATATCCGAATCTAGATTGGATCATAGTTGTAATATCAACTATGGTCTCATTTTAAACACTAAATATAATTTCTGTTTCATGAATATTGAATTGTTGTTGTTTTGAGCAAATTAAATGGGATTACTCACCTGAAATAACACAGTTGTGGTTATTGCGAAACCACGCGGATCAATTTTGTTCTCATCGAAACAAGACTGCAATAGGGCATACCCAATAAATGTTTTACTTTCATCCAAAATTTGATAGCAGATTGTGCTAAATGTTGAATTAGACCACACACACACATATATCAAATCGAAAATAAGACAACATGCTCAAAAGGAAAAACAACAGTCTATAAAACACTATACAGAAAACTACAGACTTAGCAACACGAACCCTCCAATACCAGGCAGATCCTGCTCCACTAATGACACCCGTGTCGTTCATGGCAGGTGCAAATTCGGTGATAATCCGCATCCGAAAATGTCATAATTGAGGAAATGAGAACGAAATTGTGACTATGAAAATTATAATATATCCGTACTCAACAGTGACACGGATATTCCATAATGGTCAAACACTTGTGATGACATCCGTGAAAATTGAAAAGAACACTTTATACATTTCATGCGTCTAAAGTGCTTTTCTGGATTTACCTTCATAAGGAACGCTCAAAGCCAAATATTTGAAAGCTAAGGGTGTATACTTAACCGAAATAGTTGAAGAGCTCTATGACCAGAAAAAGGACATACAAATAGCCAAATTCATCTAAGGTCAACTTTGCCTGAATGAGTTGAAAACTCAGTTTCTTTATAATTTCTAATTTTATTACGGACAATTTTTTAGAATCATGTTAGTACCGAGAACTTTCGAAGGGATGAATTCAACTTTATCAAAAGGAACCCCTGGTGAAATAGTCTATTAAATGGCAGGTACATATGCAATTTCACTAGTCATTCCTACATATTTTATAAACCCAGTCGAGTAGCAATAACATGACATGTACTTAAAAATTTTAGAGCAATTCTCCATAAAGGCTAAGGATCGACGTTTTTCGTGTTTATGGCTCTATATCATACTTTTTAGCACCATAGCGAAAAGACGGATCTGAAATAATATTGACCCGCACTGTTAAGATCATAATGAAAAAAAAAGAAAGCTGAGCATCAAAATGATGTCGAGTTTACGATTTTTAAATTCATAATATTTAGGTACTTGGACTTGAAATCCAGTTTAATATTTTTTAATTCGATTTTAACTATCATAAAGAGTCAATGTTGCGTGTATACTCATAAAAGTTATTCCACAGTCATAAGGTATACATGATCATTGGGTCATCGGGAGTCTTCAAAAAGGATATATTGTATCATTACCATTACGCAATGAGGGTAAATTCGATAGGGACAGACATGTAGCATTGCAACAAGCCACGTACGGACCCCTCAAAGAGTGGTTGCAAGGGTTCTTAACGTGTAGAGAGCGTTGCACTCTCTCTGCACGATGCATCGGATTTGACATCCTCATTCTGACCGGACGTGGATGCGAATTTACACATCTTGCACCACCAAACCGACGGCCCCGGGTCCGCCCTCGTCTAGATTAGCACCATTTAATATACTATCTAAGAATGCGTTTTTCGCGAGCAACATAGAAAACTCCAATAGTTTACACCAAACTCACATAAATCGGTAAAAATTTAGATACAATTATTAATTGGAATGCCAATACAGTGTTAACTATGTAACCATCCTCGAAATATCGGGCTCGTGATTAACTTGAATTTTTACTTCAATAACTCATTGTCTACAAAAAGTCATTGTCTGCAAAAAGTCATAGTCTGCAAAAAGTCAGTTGTTTTATATCTACTTTATAAGTTAACAACTTCGTTATTGAAAACAAATACAATAAATATTGTAGGGAAAACTAGATAAAATCTTTCTATTCCGTTAGTGATAATTATAAGTTTCAAAATACCTTTCCTCACTTCAGTTCTTACTACTGGACCTTTACTATGAAGCTCGACTGGTATGGAAATGAAAATAACCTTGTGACTCTATAAATTCCGTGCGTCTGAAGCGCTTTTCTGGTATAATCATCACCAAGAACGCTCAAACATAAATATTTCAAACCCAGGGATGTATAGATACGTAGAAACAATGGAAGCTATTTGACTCAAAACAAAATAGCAAAATAATGTATGACAGTCAGTGGACCAAAAGTCATCATAAGTTCATAAATTAATTAATTATGGGTTGCGCCTCAAGTATAGAGGACCATGATGCTTTTTTCGGTTCTGTTTTGGCCCTTCTCATGGTTATGTTCTTGACGGTTTATTCTACTGCTTTCTAATGTCACAAATTCGAGTACGTTCATATATGCTACTTTTTCTAAAGAAAAGATCATATGTTACCGAACTTCAACACAACTGATTTAAAAGTTGCTGCCGAACACTGCAATGCTTCCATTATGTAGTTGCGTTTTGAATGATACAAGAAACCTTAAACAGTTACGTATTAACACTCAGTAATGTTTTATTTCTCATATTTCTCTCTCCAGCTGTCTATACATACACATATAATCAATGATCATCGCTTACCTGCTGTCTTCGGATTAACATATGCAATAGTTGAATATCTTACGTGAATGTGATATTTGAATTCCTTGTCATTTTAAAATGACTCAAATGAAACATTTATTTTCGTTGCAAATGAAATATTTGTTTTTTGTCGTAAATGAACATTTTGATGTTGACCAAATTGGCGCAAATGCAATACGTCCTTTCTGACTTAGGTAATAGTCTCGGCGCGGGACGTTTGTGCTTTTTCATAAGACTTTTGCACTTTTTAATAGACATTTGCGCTTCAATTTAAAGGACATTTGCACTTTTTATATAGTACATTATATTTTGATATAATTAACCGACTGTTGTTCAATGATAAAAATCCATCGTGACATATGACATATACATTATTTTCCTTTACTAGTCTACAACTTTAAGACTGTGTCAATGTGAACTAACTAACCACACATATAAGTTGAATTTATTTACGTAATGATTACAACTCATTTAAATTATATCATAAATTTAATACAGGTGTATCACAATTTGATTTGGTATGATATATATTCAAAATCATTATGTTGGCGAAAAAAAAAATGCTTTTCGTTCAAAATATTGAAATATTTGAAAGTCCGGGATTTATAAATACATAGAAACAATAGGAGCGTTGTGTCCAAAAGGGATAGAAAAAGAATACACAAATTCATCTAAGGTCAACTTTGCCTCATGTAGTTGGAACCTTAGTTTCTTAGTTGTTTCTAAAAGTGTATTATGATAAATGTCTGTTCCGCATTACTTAAAAACTTCAAATTGAATTCGATTGCCATCTTTGAAGACAATTTCAAAATTATAATCTGAATTATACCACCATCTTCTGAAAAAAAAAACATCAAATATACCATAAGAGGACACAATATAAACTGGACATCAAAATGTTAAATTTTAAATCTATTCCAATCCTGCAATATTTTCATGTGACTGTTCCAAGTCAGGAACCTAGTTATGAGTTGTCGTATGTCAAATCTAAATGTATTTCTATGTTTGCAAAATTTGAATTTTCATGGCAGATATTCTAGTAATACTATTAATTCCATAAATGAAATTTAATAAAATTAATTTCTATTGAATTTGGCTCGTCCTAAACATGCATGAAATATGTGCCACTGGACGTAAAGCAAACAACAATTAATCAATATTTTAAATTTATTTACAACGGGAATATTTAGTTCCTGAAATATTGTACAGAAATCATTGTTAGGGAGCTACCATTTGATTTTTATGGGGGTGGGGGCTAGGATGTAAAATTGTGTCCTGCATTTTTTTTAGTTGTAATCTCTGTCCTGCATTTTTATTTTTCACTCTATTCGGTCCTGCATTTTTTTTATTAGTTTATCCTGACTTTTTTACATCAATTGTCATCCTACCTTTTTTTTGCCAAGTTGCTCATGCTGCCTTTTTTTTTACTCAAATCTCCTGTGCTGCCTTTTTTTCAAATTTCATCCTAGCCCCGTCCATTAAAATCAAATGGTAGCTCCCTTATTCGTAACGGGACGATTTAGAGCTTGACATATTTTAGACACACCCCTGTCTTTTTTTAAGTATGTATGTTGCCCCTAGATACCCTTTGATTATTTTGATCATTTGGTTCCTGTCTCTTTGATATATAACCCACATATCCTATATTCGTTTGCTATTTCGTAAGTCTTTTTAAAAAGATGCCCATTTATTATTATTGCCATATTTAGTTAATTGAATTCCCATGAAGACCTTTTTCAATAAAACATCTGCATATATGTCAACAATACTACTTAAGCGTTTTTATCTGATAATTAGATTCTCACTAGATTAGACTTCCCGAGTTATTGATCACTTGTTTATTTTCACATTTGTAACAGCCAATTGAATTTCTGTAAATGTAAGTGTACACACACGCGAAAAATAACAACATAAAGTTATGCGACACCCTTTTTCGAATTATTTATTTAAAAGTAGGTGAGTTACTATATAATAGAACTCATCCATGTTTCTATCACAACATACAAGATGGAACTGATTTTTCATTGAGGTAAATACTTACAAATTTTTAAACACATAATAGAAAAACACGTGGTTCTTTTATTTTTAAGATGTATTTCTTGACTATAACTTCACCTTTTATTTCCAATTGATCTTTTAGTCCTAGAATATTTAATACAGAGGAATTTGTAAAGGCAATTGGTTATTTTCTAAACGGGGCAAACATTGGTTGCTAGTATTTGAATAAATAACACGGAATATGTATATGTGTCACGTAATATAAGTTCCTCATAATTTAAGTTCCAAATGGAAGAAATATAATGGACTATCATTTCCACTGGAACAAATGTTAGAGTATTTATTCCAAACGGAATAAAGGGTATATTAGAATATTTTTTTCCAACAGGAACAGATATTATGGCATTGATTATATAACAAAGTTTCCGGGGGAATTTCTGTTTGGCGGAACAAATATACGATGACATATGTATATGAATATGTTCTTGAATGTGAATCTTTTATTTTTTCAAAAAATAAATCAAAAGTCAGAAAAGTGAGAACTATTTTAAAGCTTTTCCTCATTATCAGGAAGTTTTACCAAATACAAATACAATAAGTAATTAAAGTACTGAACTATGAGGATTGTAAAATGATATCTCCCCCAGTTTTTGGTGGGGTTCGTGTTGCTCAGTCTTTGGTTTTCTATGTCGTGTTTGTTTGTTTTTAAAGTAAGTTGTCCTTTATATAACGAACAGAGAAAATTAATTATTGGATAAAGTAAACAGTTTTTGTACTAATTTTAAAGAAATACCCAAGGATAAAAAATATCTCTGGCTGTTCACAAATGAGCATTTACCAACTCTTATGTGCCTAGGAAATTATATTATTCAGTGTTTAGAAATAAGATCCAGGTGGAAACAAAATATATAAATGATATTTGATTATTATGAGATATGTTGTAATAGTTATATAAGACACATGATGTTTTAGGCTCTGATCCTGTCCATAACATGATAGAATTATATTAGGTTCTTGATTTTGTTCATGTTTTTTTCCTATCATATTGTGCATATTGTTGTTGTAAAATGATGCCCTTTATGGGTTCTTGATTAGAATAATACAATTCTTATTCTTATTCTTATACTGTTGTTTCTCTTTTGATTGATTTTCTTATTTTTTGTTATGACAATTATATCAGTTTGTTTTCGACTTATGAGTTTGAATGCCCCTTTAGTTACTTTCGCCTCTCTCTTGCAAGAATTCTAGCACTCATGAAAATAAAGATGAAATAATAAAATATTTTATATATCCTGTACTTGGGGCACTCATTTAGTTCAAAATCTATCCAAAATAATTTGGTTATTGAGTTTTAATTCTATAAAGCGAGTAATTAGTATTTCAAAATATGGTCTTGAACAGAATATGCATGTCGTATGTATAATGCTTATTATCGCTATTTTACAAATTTTTCCTTTGATCTTGCTGACTGATAATTTCCGTTCTCAGCGGAGTCGAGTGATATGAAAATTATCGCTAGAAACTAAGGGAACACGTGCCGTTGTCAAGGAAATTAACAACGTCTTCATAGGTAAAATAGCGATAAACAGATTATCATTGGTCATCTCAACTCGATTGCTTTTCTCACTTTCGCCGTACCGGCTCAAGCGAGAAAATCAATCTCGTTGAGATAACCAACGATAATCTATAAATATATTTTGAAGATCAGCAATGAATTTATGTATATGATACTGACTTTTCTTTTAAACCTAATGCAGGTACCAAGTATTGTTTCAGCCACTTTGCTTAGAAGTTGTATTTTGCGTGTTTATTCTCGAATTGTACATTATACTTCGAATAACGCATGATTTTGTATGTCATTTATTTCATTATCAGGAACCCTTAAATCCCTCTTTCAATTTATGAATCGCAAAACACAACACTTCATTAAGGAACAGAAAACCGGCTTAGACTGATTTTTTTTTACACAATACCATGTTTCATATAAAAAAATCATCGGAATATGGATTTGTTAATAAGAATAATTTTCATGGAAATCGAATACTGTGATAAGCTTAATTCCTACAATTACTCTCAGGTCATTTTACGGTTTCGTTCCTGGACAGTGTACTTCAGCCAAAAGAAGTTAAGGTTTTAGGCTTATTTTATTTATTGAATTATACTACAATACTGACACATAAACCAGTATCAAAAATATGAGAACATATGGAAAATCACTTTAAATTTTCCAAAAAGTACAATATTGCAAATTAAGCTTTTCTCATCGTCTTGCGAAAACTGAATCAGACACCTTGACCACCATTTTGTTCCAATACTTTTCAATTCAATAATTCTTCTTCTTAAATACTACCTCGATATGCAAACGACGTTCGTATTAAAGGGTAGGGTAGGTCTGTTTAATTTTTCTTATATTTACTTTTTTACACCACTAATTTCGATTGAATGTAAAGGGGTTCATGCATGATCTTCCAAAGTTTTGTTGACATTCACTGTTGAATTTTATATTTAGGTTATATTGAATATAGCCAATTTTTGGGTATCCTTAAAACGACAGAAAACACTAGTAGGTGTGTTTAATTTGAAAATGATCTCGCTAGAAAAATCCATAACTGTCAAAAATTTAAAATGCGTAGTAGAAACATGATCTGAAATAAATCTGAATTGTCATGGTAAAATGTATAGCCTAATGTAAATTAATGGTAGAAAATTCTGGCACTCTCAGATAGCATATCTTACTTTTCAAACATTGCAAGTAAAACAGTTATCGTTTGATTCCGGTCAAAATATTGCGTCAATAATAATTGCTTATATACTTTTAATATCACAAACTTTTATGGAATTTTACCGATAGAAATTTACAAGATCTTCAACAATTTGGTTACAGACATTAGAAACAAAGAAAATTTTTAACTAAACAAAATTAATTTTTTCTATCTTCTATGTAGAATAATGTAACAGTCTCTCTATTATGTAAGGTTGGTTTTGTTCCCCAAGACTACAAATTTCCAACTGACATCGTGTGAACTAACGACAAATTCAATGTATCCCAACATAAGCACACCATCTGCCACTATCTAAGTACTGTATTTGTGCTAATGAAGGTTATCTGGTAGCACTAGCTTGTACTCGGATGGTTGTTCAGATCATATATTTAGCATATTGCTGTGTTCATTTCTTAATATCCCTAATTGTTGTAGAGGTGTTAATAAATAAATTCATCATAGATACCAGGATTGAAATTTTGTATTTGCGCCAGACGCGCGTTTCGTCTACAAAAGACTCATCAGTGACGCTCGAATAAAAAAAAGGTAAAAAGGCCAAATAAAGTACGAAGTACGAAGTTAAACGTACTTATATTATATGTTTCTATATACTTTATAGCGTTCTAAGTAAATGTGTAGTACATGTATATAAGATGTTTGTTTCCACTTGTCCAACAACATTTTATGGGATGCAGTAGAGTACACACAGATGTTTAATTAAAATAAGTTTATCAATTTTCATTCATAATTATTTTATTTGAAACCTAAATTTATATGAGAAGAGAACATTCAATGCCCGAGGAGTGCTTAAAACCTCGATTCCAATAATTAAACAGTTGACATGATTATCATCTTTCTTTAAATGTAACACATAGCTTGTCAATCTGATAATGACGTCATTCAAACGATTTTTCTGAGTAAGTAATATCTCAGAAAAAAATAGCTGTAATAAGAGAAATTATTTTTATATCCATTGTTTTTCACTTCTTTATATAACATTTAAATGTTTATTATTATGTCAGAACATGCAGACTTAAGAACAAAACACGAAACAACTTTAGAAAAGTAATGTTAATACATAGACTATGTAAACTCCAGTCTGATGTTTTTATCCTGAAATGAGCAGTTTGACCTACAAACAATAAAACCATTGGTTCTTTTATATGTCCGAGATATCTTCAGTGCCCGAGAATAGATAATGTTCTATAAGGGATTTGGTGTGGTGGTAGATGTAGATAATTTAGAGCTTGACATATTATATGGACATTTGTCTGATTTAGAGCTTGACATATTGTATGGACATTTGTCTGCTTTAGAGCTCGACATATTGTATGGACATTTGTCTGCTTTAGAGCTTGACATATTGTATGGACATTCGTCTGATTTAGAGCTTGACATATTGTATGGACATTTATCTGCTTTAGAGCTTGACATATTGTATGGACATTCGTCTGATTTAGAGCTTGACATATTGTATCGACATTTGTCTGATATAGAGCTTGACATATTGTATGGACATTTGTCAGATTTAGAGCTTGACATATTGTATGGACATTTATCTGCTTTAGAATTTGACATATTGTATGGACATTTGTCTGATTTAGAGCTTGACATATTGTATGGACATTTATCTGCTTTAGAGCTTGACATATTGTATGGACATTTGTCAGATTTAGAGCTTGACATATTGTATGGACATTTGTCAGATTTAGAGCTTGACATATTGTATGGACATTTATCTGCTTTAGAATTTGACATATTGTATGGACATTTGTCTAATTTAGAGCTTGACATATTGTATGGACATTTATCTGCTTTAGAGCTTGACATATTGTATGGACATTTGTCAGATTTAGAGCTTGACATATTTTATGGACATTTATCTGCTTTAGAGCTTGACATATTGTATGGACATTTGTCTGATTTAGAGCTTGACATAATGTATGGACATATGTCTTATTTAGAACTTGATATATTGTATGAACATTTGTCTGATTTAGAGCTTGACATATTGTATGGACATTTGTCTAATTTAGAGTTTGACATATTCCATGGGTCTGTTACCGAAGACTGTTGACCACTAAATGTTTTATGGTTTTTGTATTGCTTAGTTTGTCTCTCTGTGATGTATATTCCACCAAACTTACTATTAATAAATATAAAATCACAACCCTAACTCAAAATATTTGCATATATATTATTTTTAACTGAAACTAAAGGCATATCAATTTTTTATTGAGTACATTTTTAATAAAACATACATATTCAATCTTTCATATTATGCAAGTTTCTCATTTTCAAGTAACAATTACTGAATCTCTTTAGAATTAGATGTACTTAACGCATCAGTATTATGTTTCAATTTTAAACTTGTTTAACTTCCGTGTTTCTACTCGTGTCATTTTAAACAATAATTTCTCGAATTTTTAGTTTCATAAGATTATTTATATTTTGCATTAGATATAAACCTTATTTAAACAGATTTTCTGTGCACTGAAGATAATCGTTTAGTGCACAGAGATTTCAGATTTGAATCTGAAATATGTTATATAAGGAAACGGATCAATCTTCCGTCAATAATATTTCATGTATTTTTTGTAATGTTTAAAATTACACCGGTGTATTAAGTACATTTAATGAGCATGTCAGAAGAAATTATTTATGTCTTTTTCTTTCGTTCATTTTTCGTCTCTTCGTTTACTAGTATTCCTTCTTTCTCTTCGTTTATATTTTATTTTTTCCATTTAATCTATCTTTCATTCCTTCTCTTTCCTTTCGGAAGCAATCTAGCAACACCCACACGAAGCTAAAATGATTACATTTACAATTCAAAGTACGGTCTTCAACAATAGACAATTGCAAATTCAGTATAACCATTAAAGAGATATGGTATGATTGTCGATGAGGCAACTATCCACCAGAGTCTAAATGGGGTGGATGTAGGCAAGTACAATATATATAAATCACCGTATAGTTTTCAACAATGAACAAAAAACGCATAGTCACATACAAGTGTGCGCTGAGTCGAAATGATTATTAAATATTGATATATGACTTATGATTTACAGGTGAAATTACAAATGCATAAACATCAATTTGAAAATTTGTCTTTTAAATGAGGCCCCTCATGGGGGTGTCCAAGTATTCACATAATCACAAATTTTTTGCCAATATAATCACATAATCATTAATTATTTTTTTAAACAAGATAATCAAATAATCAAAAATACAGTCCTAGATTATCAAATTATCAATTAATCATGAAATATTTGGTCTGGTAATCAAATAATCACTATCAAAACGGCCAAGTAATCGCATAATCAAAAACCCCATCAGGAGGCTCTTAAATAACTGCGATTTTTAATCAAAATCTCAAAATAAATAAGATTACAATCTATTTTAACTTTTATATAATATCAATACTGCTCTGAAATTGTAAAAAACGAGATTTGTTTTGGATATTTTGACCTGACAAAAATGTGCTAATTCAAAGTTACTTTTAAAATAATTGTCAAGATTTCTTGTGAAAATGTTGCTTTAACATTCTTAGTTTTTGATGTTTCAATAACTAGAAGTGGTCCTATACATAAAGAATTATTGAAGATGATTAAATCTACAAAGTAACGAGATATTAATAATAAAAAAAAAACAACAAACAAATGGACACCCTTATTATACTTTGATGTCTATACCTTAGCAGAAAGAAGATCGATAAACACGAGTCACAAAACACTACAAAGACAACTATAGGATGAGCAACACGAACCGAACAAAAATCCGGTGTACAAAAAATCCTGTGTCCCGCTTGGCTTAGTGAGATGAAAACATAAACATTATTTAAAATATGAATATAGATGCCGAGATCAAGATATATGTCTTAAGAACATTTTTGTGCCATTATTTATATCAACTTGCAGTATATATATTGAGTTCACCGTAATCGTGTCAATTTGTAGAATACAGATATTAATGTAATTATATATAGACGAAATCACAAATTGACTTTGAGAACCATAATGAGTATTGTAGTAATTATCCACTATCATGGACATTTCAATTTGCCAAACAAAAACATACTTAACCAAAATTATTTCTAGCTAGACTGGATCGATAACATGTTTATCCTCATAAGAACACATCGATATAATGCCATTGAATAAATCTAATATATTATTTAGGTAAACATTTGAAAAAAGTATGATGGTGTTGCAATACGGATATTTATTCTGCTAAAGCTAGAAATAAAAGGGTTACAAACAAAGCTGAGATAATTACCTCAATAAACTAGCCGCTGAAATTGAAATTAGATATCCATACTGATATACCTTAATTGATTTACCTTACTATTCTTTTATTTATTTCTCAAAATACATAGAACTAAATATACCTTGTTCAATAATTTGTTCTTCTGTGTTTTTTACGTTTATTTTCTTTGCATCTTCAGCCATAGCTCTGATTATCTCGTTTATGATTGTCCTCCAGATATATTCTGAATCTTTAGATCTTTCTTAAGAATTAAAGAACATTTGCAACGCAAAAATATACAGATTTGTAACTAGGAACGTTAGTGTTTAATGCTCAGGTTGAATGACTTTGGTAAAGAACGAAAATAATATTTTACAAATTGTTTTCGTCAGAAGCGCTTTTCTGGATATAGCCAAAATAAATGAAAACAGGAAGGATAAGTACGCACCGAAACACTTAAAGATCTTTATAAACCAATGGTACCTAGGTGTCGGCACTCATGGAGAAGTGGTATAAGATAATTGTGTACAGCCACAGTAAAGCTTTGGAAAAAAATCTTTATTATTTGTTTAGTAGCTAAAGATCTTCTTGATTTTTCTTTAAGATTTAAGGTTTATGTTTAGTTAGTTCATCGTTGAAGAACATCATACAATGAATGACACGAGGAAAGGAAACAATGGATAGAACTATTACATAGATAACAAGTATTTGTTTTTGTATTTCATGAAATTTTACATCTAAGTATACTTTAACTTTTTATACATTGTGACTTGGATGGAGAGTTGTCTCATTGGCACTCATACCACATCTTCTTATTTATATTTAAGATTTTCTTTTTTCCATTCTAAAATTCCATCAAAATGTGATTATTTATGAAGTAAAAATAAATTAATTTGTAAACAAAATTGATTTTATGAATGAAAAATAATAAATGCCATGCGAAGTTCATATAAATGGCCTTCGTACCATAACTGTCAACTTAATGTATTTTCTTTCGTTCAATAATCCTTAATAAAGTAAATACTTACATCGCAATTATAGAAGTAACCTTGAACTTAAATATACTACTGAGTCAAGAAGGACTGAATTATATAAATATTTGTTATTGTAATGAACACTGATTACGAAGACAGAAATAATATTTATACCGTATAGTCAGCTATAAAAGTTCACTACATGACAAAACGTGAGCTTTCTATACGGTATTGGTTTTGGTTATTGATAGTTGAAGGCCGTACGGTGATCTATATATATATATATATATATATAGTTGTGTTCATCCTTGTCCTTTGGTTTCTGGTGGATAGGTGTCTTATTGGCAATCATATCATATTTCCTTATTTTTATACTGTATTACATAATTACTCTGAATTTTAGAATTTCTGAACACCTTACAACTCCCTCAGGCAAAATTGACCTTAGATGGATTTGGCTATTTTTTTGGGTCCATTTTGGTCATATAGCTCTTCAACTGTTTAGGTTATTATACATTCTTGGCTTTCAAATGTTCGGCTTTGAGCGTTTTTGATGAAGGTAAATCCAGAAAAGCGCTCCGGACGCATGAAATTTATAACGTGTTGTTTTTATTTTTTACATCACTAGGTCGATACCTCTGCTGGTGCACTATCAGTCCCCGATGGTATCATCCGCTCAGTAGTCCGTACTTCGGTTCTAACATGATTTATAACAAACCTTTCTAAAATTGTCCGTGAATAAAATTTAAAATTATAAGAAACTAAGGTTTCAACTCACTAAGGCAAAGTTGACCTTAGATGGATTTGGCTATTTTTGAGGGTCCTTTTTGGTCATATAGCTCTTCAACTGTTTTGGTTATTATACATTCTTGGCTTTCAAATGTTCGGCTTTGAGCGTTCCTGATGAAGGTAAACCCAGAAAAACGCTTTGGACGCATGCAATTTAAAACGTCTTGTTTTCATTTTTTACTTTTACCACCTTATGTCAAATGACGAAGTTGTTGCTTAATGTTTTATAGTCAGGACTAGATGTAGAAGTAATGTTTCAAATCGTGTCTTAAAGTGTGGGCAGTCATGGTGAAGGAGTTGATAATTTTGTGCAGCCATAGAATAAAAACCAAGGCTGTAAAACGTAGGAAATGAAAATTAGCAAAAACAGCTGGTAACTTTTGAATCAGAACAAAAAGTTTTCATTGAATATCATTTCAAATCCAACCAACATTATAATAATGTTTCAAATCGCATCTAAAAGTGTGGACACTCATGGAGAAGGAGTCGATAAATTTGTGCAGCCGTAGAAAAAAACCAATGCGTATAACGTAGGAAATGAAAATTAGCAAAAATAGCTAGTAAGTTTTGAATCCGAACGAAAAGATTACATTGAATATCATTTCAAATCCAACCAACCTTATAAAACAAGTTTTCTTATTTAAATATATTGTCCTTTAAATTATCTCATCGCAAATTCATTGCTTCGACTCATGATAAGCCTTCTTCTGTATCGAAAGGTAAATGTGCCAAATATACTCACTGGAAATGTGATGAGATGATTACAGTATAAATTTCCTCATTGACAATATCTTTGTACGTTTCGGCAAGAGAAACATATTTGTTATAGGTAATCCTCTCGACACTAAATGTCCCGATTTAATGGTTCCTGTATTGTTATGAATCGCAAATTATGGTCACACTAAGTAAATACCGTCTAAATTCAATTGAATTGATTTCTTTTTCATTACACTTACCTTTCCTTGATCATATTTTTGCTTCAAATTATCAAGATTTCTCTTATTATAAAAGTAAATTTACCCAGGGAGTAGACTTTAAATCATCTGATATTAACAGCAAACATTGTCCTTTACTAGATTTGGATATTTCAGTTCATGCGAGAAACTTTTTACAAAATTTAACGAAAAAAAAAGAGAATTTTTCGTTCCTAATTGTTAATTTTCTTTTTTTCGACAGTGTTTTTTCTCTGGTCCCTTCTTACATACTGAGTGTATATTTTCCAACTCGTTCGCTATACCCTAGGGTGAAGTGAAGTTTAAGGTTTCAACGAATGTAATCTATGTACAAATGCTAAACTATCATGTGATTTTCATAGGATTTCGTTACCACAAATAACTTTAAACCATTTCTCAATTCTTTCAGTTTGAATCTACCTGTAGAAAAATATCACCAATGGGATATAACATCCTAGTTTTTACGGTGATGTTGTTTATAGATGCTGTAAATTAAAAACTAATCCATGTAAACTTTGAGTGTAGGGTTGCTTTCATTTTTCAAAAGAGTAATTTTGAATTTCAATGGAAGCATGTAATAAATGAATTTTTACATTATTTACATAGAGAAGACGTTCTAAGTTGCAAAACTTGTGTCTGATCCTATTGGCACTATTTTTGGACAATAAAATATGTTTAAACTACATTATTTGATTACACCGAATTAAGAATTTATTGAATTTGAGAGCTGTTTACAGAAAAAAGGTTACTTTAAAAGTAATGACAAAGATATGACTTTTACAAGTTATTTTATACATCTTTGAAAGGATTAGTAATAACAATTTTACAAGGAACATATGTAATGGTCTTGTGTAAAAAATTATAAATAACTTCAAGTTTCATTTGAATCACAGGTTTTATCTATTGATAGCTGTCGACCTTCAAGATTTTCAAGGAAAACGATATTTTAGTAGTCCCAAAAGACCAATCCTTGACCAAGATGCGTCAATATTAAATGTAAGTGCGTCTAAAAGGCAATTAGTGTTTCAAGGGGATTAATTTTAATTTTTATACTTCATGAAATAAAATAACTAGATGTCTGAGAAAATTTGTTTAAGCTATTAAAATCTGTATGAATGGGCACCTATGTAAATGAAATTTAGAAAGTAATTTATATAAGTAATATTTCAAAAAGCCTCGTTTTCAAACATTGTATAGGAATTTTTGAAATATACTTGATTAAGTAATGCCTCTGACTGACTTGATTTATAACAAAACTTTCCTAAATTATCCGTTTAAAAATTTAGAAATTATTAAGAAACTAAGGTTTCAACTTCCTCAGGCAAAGGTGACATTACATGGATTTCGCTATAATTTTAAGGTCCTTTTTGGTCATATAGCTTTTCAACTGTTTCTGTTCTTTTACATCACTGACTTTCAAATATTCGGCTTTGAGAGTTCCTGATGAAGGTAAATCCAGAAAAGCGCTTCGGACGCATGCCATTTATAAAGTGTAGCTTTAAATTTTTACAGCCCTGGGTCGATACCGCTGCTGGTGGACTTGCAGTCCCCTACGGTATCATCGGCTCAGTGGTTAGTACTTTAGTATTGGCATGGTTTATAACAAACCTTTCTTAAATTGTCCGTTTATGAATAAAAAAAATATTAAGAAACTCAGGTTTCAACTCCCTTCAGCAAAGTTGACCTTATATGGATTTGCGCATTATTTTTATGGCCCTTTTGGTCACATAGCTCTGTAACTGTTTCGGTTCTTTTACACCCTTGACTTTCAAATATTCGGCTTTGAGAGCGTCCCTGATGAAGGTTAATTCAGAAAAGGGCTTCGGAAGCATTCAATTTACAGTGTTGTTTTTATTTTTTGAGTAAAATTATCCTTAAATGTTATCAGTTAAACACTGCAGTAAATTCTTTTCTGAACGTGGTCTTAATCGGTACTAACACTAAATTGTTTTTGTAATCTCCCAAAAAGTAACAACATGTAAATATGTATTGTTATACAGTATGAACACTTATGGTGTTTTATCCTGTCGCTACTTATATTTTGGCTTTTTCACATTGCCATGCTTTTCTCAGACTGTTTGTCTTCTTTACATTAATTGCATTAGACATGAACTGATTGATTATTCTTATATGATTTGCATATAAACATATACTTGAATGGTATTGGTCCGCTAGATTTGTTCCCTTGGTTTACACTTCGATAGACCATGTTGCCGAAACTACTTTCGTAATCCAGTTAGGGCCTCTGTCGATTTCACTTTGATATATTCATGAGCGGTATAGATGTATGGGACCGTGATTAAAAAAAGCCATAAATAACTGTTATTTATATTCTAATGTATAACAAAAAGAAATAGCACTTTAGAGATTGGGAAATCGTATTTGATAAAAATAAAATAAATTACGCGAAATTTCAGAATGATCTTGGTGTACTAACGTCATGTCAAAACATGATGTCATACGAATATAAACTGACGAGCTTAAATTTAAATTCAACTTCGGCTAATACTCATGAAAATGGAGTTTATGAGGAAGGTGTTGTTTTATTTTCGATTCTATTGCTGTAATTGAACATTTATAAATTTATAAATCTAAAAATGATATTTAATCTTATTAACCAATAAGGTGATTCACTCCTTAGTTATGACATGTCATCACCAGGAACGTTCAAAGCCAAATTATTAAAGCCAAGGAAGTGTGGTTACTCATGGAAAAGGGGTAGCTAATTTTGTAAAGTCGTTGTAAATCGTTGTAAACTAAATTATTCAATGTATCTTTTGCAGCTAGGGACCATCTTGATTTTCTATTAGATTTAAGGCTTTTTAGTTAGTATATCGTTGATGAGCATCCTGCAAGGTCATACCATTTTCCATCGCAGAATACCTTCAGCTATCATTTTCCATTACTAAATTCCGTCAAAATGTTACAATTTATTAAGCAAAAATAAATTCATTCGGAAACAACATTTTTTGTTATATATGAAACATCATTCATGCCATGTAAAGATAATGATAATGGCATTCGCACCATAAATGTCCACTTGATGTATTCCCTCTCGTTCAATAACCCTTACTATAGTGAATACTGATAACGCAATTATAGAAGTGAACTTGAAATTTAATATACAACAGAGACAAAAATGTCTGATTTATATAAAGATCTGTTATTGAAAATGGACACTGATTATGATTACAGAAATAAGATTTATACCGTATAGTCATCTATAAAAGGTCCCGACATGTCAAAATGTTGGTTGTCTATACGGTATGGGTATGGGTATTGCTCATTGTTGAAGGCCGTACGGTGATCTATAGTTGTTTACGTCCTTGTCCTTTGGATTCTGCAGGATAGTTGTCTCATTGGCAATCAAACCACATCTCCTTTATTTATACTGTATCACAGGATAACTCTGAATTTGAAATTTTGTGAACATCTTTCTCCTACCTTATGTCAGAAAATTAAAATTTTTGCTTAACGTTTAAATTCAAGTAGAAGTAGAAGTTATGTTTCAAATAATCACATCGTATGTCTGGGCACTCACGGAAAAGGGATAGATAATTGTGTAAAGCCACAGAAAAAAAAATAGTCTGTATATCGTAGGAAATAAACATTGGCAAATCTACAGGTAACATTTGGATCCCAACGAAGAGTTTCATTGAAGATCATTTTAAATCCAACCAATCTTATAAACCATAAGTTTTCTTATTAAAATATATTGACTTCTAAAAAAATATAATCGCAAATTAATTTGGCTCAACTCACCAAAGCCTTCTTCTATAATGAAAATTAATGTAAACATGTCAGATATACCCAACGGAACTGTGATGATTTGACAGGTTGTAGCCCTCTGGACACTTGATGTGTCCCATTATTAACAGATTTCATCCTATATTGTTATGAATAACAGATTATGGCTACACTGAGTAAAAAGACGTCTAAATTTCATTTAATTAAAAACTGAAATTGTTTGCTTCAAATTTTCACGATTTCTTTAATAAAGCAGTCATTCCAAGGGAATTGACTTTAAATAATCTGATAAAAACAGCAATACTTTTTCTTTATCAGATTTTGGTATTTCAGTTTCACACGAGAAACTATATAGCAAATGTAACAAAAAAATGAGACGACAATTTTTCATTCCTTATTGTTAATTTTCCTTTATGAGCGATGGTGTTCCAATGACTCCTTCTTACGAAAGAGTTTTTTGGATTTGCTTTTAATTACAGTATTAAAGCTACAGGATTAAAAAAATGTAAAATCGAAAACATATTGTACATATTGTGTGTTCTTTTCATCAGTTACGACTGAGAGGAGATAACTCTTATTTGTTTTGTGGAGTACAACACCAACATTCTTGTGGAAACATTGATAAAGCGTCAGTTATGGATATTTATTTTTGAAAAGTCTTTTGAACCTCATTTTATTGACAGAATGAGTTTATACATACACGAAAGGGGGAGAGGTTCAAAAGAAAGTCTTGCCTATTTCTTGATCATGGAGGTATTGAGATATCATATAATAATTTGATTGGCAGAGTTGTATAACCGTAACAGAGAAGCGAAAGATACTAAAGGGATAATCAAACTGATAAGTCAAAAGCAAAATGACAATGCCTAAGCAAAAAAACGAAAATACATCAAAAGACACACAACAGTATACAAAGCAAAATAGAAAAACTAAAGACTGAGCAATTCGATCCCCACAAAAAACGGGGGCGAGTATAAATACTCCCTCCCCCCCCCCCCCCCAAAAAAAAAACCACACACACACTCCAAATACTTTAACAAAACAATTATAACGAATAGACTTTACTGCCCTTGCAAGTGGTAATCAAATTTACTTTTTTTACCATAACAACAAACATAGTCATGCGCAAATGCCACTTCCTTATTAGAAAATAATGCCGGTTAATTGAAACTTAATGTTATGAAAATTGATTGTTGTCTCAAATCAAGTAAAAAGGGTAATTTCAAATAATTGTATTAAATCTTGGCACGAAATATTAGTCCTTGATGTTATGCAACAAATTGATTACTGATAAATCTTTCTGTTTCTGTAATTGATTTCTTTAAATGGAAGTCATTTGGCATTTTTTTTTTCGGAATCTTGTGTTTTATTTCAGGAACGTTTCAATTAAAGAATAATGTATCTTCTTGTCTTTGATAAGAATTTAAAAAAAATACGATGTTCATTATAATTAAATACAGCTGATCAAAATTTAATAAACATTCTTCGTTTGAAGTAGAACCTTTCTTACAAAAACTATTGTCAACAATGATTTTTATGTTATACTATCATGCACTTCTTTTAAACATTATGAACGGTAGCATAGTAACTTACGTTTGGAATTAAATAAACTCATCATAGATACCAGGATTGAAATTTTGTCTTTGCGCCAGACGCGCGTTTCGACTACAAAAGACTCATCAGTGACGCTCGAATACAAAAAAATTAAGTACGAAGTTGAAAAGAATTGAGGACCAAAAATTCCCAACAGTTTTGCCGAATACAGCTAAGGTAATATATTCCTGAGGTAGAAAAGCCTTAGTATTTCGAAAATTCAAAGTTTTGTAAACAGTTAATTTATAATTATGACGAAATCAATGATATTTCATGTCAACACAGAAGTGCTGATTACTGGGAAATAGATATTCAATATTTATTAATAAATGTTATAATACAAATATTCTGTTCTGCTCATCATAATTTGGGGTTTTTTTTTCTCGAAAAATATAGTTTGACAATATATGTTGTAATTGTTTCAGTTTCACTTATTTTAATGATTTAGGGTTCCGATGAAGACTACTGGTGTCCCTCTTGTAGCAAATACGCTTTCGTACTATTTGAATCGCATTATTCTTAACTGCACTAAATAAACTCATCATAGACACCAGGATAACAATACACCTAATCGCTATTTAGTCCAATCCGGAAAAAAGCAGTCACTTAGACAACTTCCTGTTTGGGTCAAGTGACGCAAGAACAAAGGTCATCAGTAATGAGTTGAGGGCGGAAATCGTGCACAAGTGAACATTTTGATATTTGTATAGTTTATGATAAAATTTTTAAAACACAAATTAAAGTAAGAAAAATGCTTTGTTTGAAGTGTTTACAATGGTTTAAACATAACTCTTTGAAAATTTTTATGCACAGTAAATTATTTAAAGAGGGCCCCAGATAGCTTCAACTGGTTTAAAGAGTTGTGTAATTTTAGAACTTTTTCGGATTGGAATGAATAGCGATAAGTATATTTTGTACGCGCATCGCGCGTTTCGTCTACAAAAGACCCATCAGTGACGCTCGAACAAAAAAAGTTTAAAAGGCAAAATAAAGTAGGAAGTTGAAGTGCATTGAGGATCCAAAATTCCGAAAAATAAAGCTAAGATCATCTGTTCCTGGGGTAGAAAATCCTTAGTATTTTGAAAAAACTCGACAAATACCACTCGCTATAAACATGTTTTACTAAAATTATCAATTATTTTTTCGAAATGAAAATGCAATTTATCCACCAAGACATTCTGACTAAAAATCGAATATTTGTCAAAACTATTTCTATTTTTTGTTATCATTTTTTACAAATATAGAAATGAATTTAAAAATCGGTAAATAACTGTTGCATCTTATAATCGATTACGAAATTGATTAATGGAGTTGATGGGCTGTGACAGCACAGCACAAAAGAAAAAAAAACATAACACTAGATGTCGATAGTAGACAAATGTCTATACCATAAATCACCTGTGAATTTAATTCTGTTGTGTTTCTAAAATTTCCAAATATGGCTATCCAACACCAAGGATTTGTATTGTTTTATACTATACGAATCCTTGCTCACACCATAGTCGATTTGGTCATGTTCTTGACATCGACACACATACTGTTGATGCTTACTATGGTCGATTCGTGCCTAGCTGAGATTCTGTGGGAATGTTGACACAGACTGATATTTTACACTTGGGTTTTCATGGAATCATTATTTGGGAAAGTTGAAATGCTTACGATTTGTCGTTGAATCTGACTTAACTCTGATATAATCAACATGGTTAATGCTTCATTTGAGCTCTATTGGATAGTTGGCTCATTGGCAATCATATCACATCTCCTTCTCTTATATTAGTGTTCATTAATTTAATTGTACCTTTTATTACTTAATTGATATAGATGGAAATGGGAAGAGATTAGGAACTGAAAAATCCAAAATATAAACAGTAACGAAAATTTTTCCACCATCCTTAAGTCATAAAACCCCTCAATGATGATGTTTGATCATTATCTAAGTTTTTTGTGTGTCTTTTTTTTAGAATCAAGCGATGATTGCAGTTGGGACAAGTTTAAAGAATATCACATGACTTATATATAATTGACTATTTTTCAAACCATATATAGACATTTTGGGTATTGATGTTGATTTCGTTATGCTGTTGTTTAATGTCAAGATTAAGTTTCCGAAACGAAGTTTGGTAAGACTTATTGCTTTTGCTCAGTTCTTCCTCTTCTTCTTCTTCTTCTTCTTCTTCCGCCGCTTTTAAATTTGAACTTGTCCGCACTTGTTCTCCGAAACCGATAGTCAGATTAACTAAGGGTTCCACAATATGTTAGACTAACATGTCTAGTGGTGCAAACAGGGTTTTGTTTGTGCAATGGTGTTTATAAAGGGGTACTTTGAGGGACCAAAAGAAAGATAGGTTTTACTCTAGAACCCTATGGGATTTAATTTTTTTAAATTTTCAAAAGATTATAACTTGAAAACAGTTAGTGATAGACATATTCTTTATAATTGAAAATGTTCTACATGATGAAGCACATTAAATGAAATACAGGGTCAGTTCCCAGGGATCATCCCACCCCCTGCCATTAGTGAAAGTTTTAATATCTTGTTAATGGCCGAGACAACAACTGATATTCCACACATGGGTTTTTATGGAAACATTATCATGAAAATGTTGCCACCTATCCTTAAGTCAGAAAACCCATCTGTGATGATGTTTGCTCATAACTTTAATTTCTTTGTCTATTTTTGAATAAAGCGTTGATTGCAGATAGTTGATTAACGTTGGGACAAGTTTAAAGAATAACATAAGATTTATATTTTCATATCTCCTTTATCTAATATAAAGTTTAAAAATGAAACTGGCAAAAAGAGAATGTTACGTCATCTTAAAATTTGTTGTACCAACCTGGTGATTTTATATATGAACGCCACTTATTAGGTTACAAAATAAATGATCTGAAATATGAAGGAGATAATCAAATAACATATCATTTTTATCCTATGTAATTTTTATCAATCAATATCAAGAAAGTACATTAAGCATAGTCGATGAAGAAATAAATTAATGGAGTTATGGGATATACGTCAACGTGACAGCACAGCACAATAGACTGACAACAAAACACCTTTATAATAGACACATTTCTATATCATATGCCAACCTCTAGATTACACTTATATTCTTAGTCTAGACAAATATTTAACAATATAACAGAGATTTTCAAGGATTTACCATTTCCATGAGAAAAACATTAAAAGGGAGACGAAAGATTCCAAAAGGGTTAGCCAAACTCATAAAGCGAAAACAAACTGAAAACGCCTTGGTAAAAACAAAAACCACCAAAGGACAAACAATAGTCCACAAAACACTAAGAAAACTAAAGACTGTGCAACCCAAACCCCAAAAAGATCAACGACTGACGATGTTTCTGCATTGGAACAGACACATTTGCATGATGTATCTAGTTGTTAAGTTCTTATTTATTCCTTTTAATTACGAGAAATTAAATAGAAACTGGTACGTTCTTTCTCATAAATGAACCACGTGTTGAACACATGCGAAACCCATCTCCACTGAAGGTCAAAAAAAGGTCGCATAAATACGGATTCGAATCAGTTGAATTATGAACTTGCAAACCAATAATACATCAACGTTTTTTAGTCATTTTTTGTAGCTTATTTTGACGAAATTGAGCCAAAACTGACTTATAATTGCTGAGTAGTTTTTCTATATTCCGCTTTTATAAATATTTGAAAAACCCATGATTTTTTGGGTCTAATTCGTAGCATATATCCTTTAAGTTCAACATTGCAAAAAATAGCATATCGATCAAACTGACAAATACAAACCCTTAATAAGGAGACAACAGAATATCACAACCAACAAATGAAAATTAACAGTTGGAAAAGAAAAGAAAAAAAAACCTTTTTCTTTTGCTAATTTGTATAGGTGTATCAACTGTAAATAATTCTGGACTAAATATTTGGTAATTGAATTAGGTCAACCTTCTTTCGATTCCTCTGCCATCAATTGGAACCCATTTATGACAAGTCTTTAGTTGTCTTTTTTTACAGGATAATGTTAATCTCTTATTAGCTACCCCTAGTTTTGTTTATAATGAATTTAAACTAAAATGAAACGTTTCATACAATATATGGAATAAATTTGTAAGGGATAAAATTGTTCACCAAGATAGGGCAATTATTCACAAAAGGACATAGATGTTTACATACTAGTATTGAAATTTCGTTAAAATTGTGCGTATTGTGCTGTTCAATCGATTGACATTTACATTTAGTTTTGGCAATGTATTGGGCTATTCCAGAAATAGTCTGTCCCCCCCCTATGGAAGACATTGGAATTCCAGATTTTTTTTTCTTGATATATTCTAAAATTCCAAACAAATTTTCTGTCTGGACCAAAAAATTCCAAACTTTTTGTCTGTTAGTGCACATGAAATTCCATGTATTTTCAAAAGGGACGAATAATTTCCATATAATTTTTACTGGTAGTCATTAAGATTTTCCAGAACAGAAATATTTTGTGACCCATAATTTCCAGGTTTAAAACACAAGAGTTCTGATTTATTCCCTATGTATATGTACATTTCTGGGGAGGGGGACAAAAGTCTGATACAGCATTAGAAGTTTAGAGAATAAAAGATATTGATACTATGGAATTTCATTTTGTAGGTTGCACTTTGTAAAAGCAGCTGTTTCACAGACTGCCTCTTTTGGGGGATACATTTGTATATCATATTCATAGATATTTTGTTTTGTATATGTACTAGTTCCTAGATATGATCTATATGTTTTATCTCTGACATAGAGACATAACTTGGGAATGTTACCAGTATAGGTAGATATTTATAGGTAGCGGCCAACTTGAATTCTGAGGAAGACCCAAAATGAAGGGAAAGGGGGGAGCAGTAGTGAATTTTATAAGTATAAGTTCAAACTCTTAGAAGTTCTGGACATGTAAATGTTGAAAATATGCCGCAGATCCCTATGGTTAGACTTTTGAATAAAATAGTTGTGCATATCAACAACTTTCCATTCTAGGATATAATTTTTGTTACAAAACTTCATAGTGAAAGTGGCACAGTTTGAGCTGTAAAGGGGGTTCCTATGGGAAATTGCATTGTCTTTATTTACAGATGTGCAACTTACGATTTTTATCTTGAATTGTTTCATGTATACAAAACTGTTGAATGTTAATCAGGTGCAAATTTCAAAATGATTGGATTAATAGCATCTATGATTAGCATCACTCAGTGGAAAATTATATCACATGGGAAGATAAAAACAAAGAAAATTTGGTTTGACAAATATTTGATGCCTTTAAATGACCTTTTTAAACACATCAAAAATAAATACTGACATCTGATTAGTTTCAGACTTATGATGTAATCAAGTAGATGATAATTTCAACCTAATTATATATTTAGAATTTAATCTGTATTTTTCACCATTAATTAACACCAATAAATTGTGCAATTTGACATCTCCTAAATTTTAGAATGAAATTTAGGGTTTGTCCTATATCATAAACAAATGCCAGATTTTGGGTTACTTCTAAATAGCCAGAACATTTACCAATAAACAGCTAATTGATACATCCTTTATTCAAACACACTTGTTTGTCTTCACAGCAGGAAATTGTCTAATTACCACAATATTGTAGATGAATGACCAGAAATGACCAACTGTGTACTATGACTCTACTATGGATTGCAAAATACTGTTACACATAAATAGATTGCTATCAGCATGATCAGAATCAAATGCAAACTGTCTATTGACTTTTGAATTTACACACAGAAGATCCCCCCTTTTTTTTTTAAATTAATGCAAGGCAATGTGAACTTTTATAAATTGATTATTTGTGTTTAGTGTTTTATTTTCATATGAAAGCATATAACTTACTAAGATAAGAAAAATAAAAAAATAAGAAATGACTGATGTTTGAAGAATTAACCTATTTTCAAAAATATTTTTATTGTGTACTGGAATGAAACTTTAGAGGATATTGAATGCAATGCTCTCCTACCAATTGAATAATCTGAAAATGTATTCTCTTAACAATGATGTAAAATTTGATATGAGTTTTGAAATTTAAAAAGTTTATAAAAATTCATTACACAAAAAAACTGACATTCTTAAGTCATCCTGTTTTACAATTTACTAATTGTCAAGCCTGCAACTAGAGTTCCCCAAGCTAGACATTGCAATCCTTCTCTCTAGTGTCATCAACATTTAAAGGAGAAGTTCCAGTAAGGGCCAATTTTGGCCTCAAATTTCAGGTACATCTGATGAAAGATTTTGGGCACTTTTTAAACACATAAGTGTCTTCTTCAGTCGATTCAATTAGTTGATGTGAAAGATTTCAACTGATTAATGAAAGATTTCAACTGATTAAGTCATTAAAGACGGCAAAATTCAAGCTTATATATATGAAAAATCTATCAAATATGCCATAAAGTGTCACTTTTCAGATGTTTTTTAGTTAGAAATGAAAGTGGCCGCATTCCTGTTCATTCTCAACCCTTTATATATGTTATGAATTATCATCAAATACAACATACATCTAAATATTGAGACTGAACACAAATGCGGCCACTTCCATTTTAGACGGAACCATGACATTCGGTAGGAAAACTAACAATCATAGTCAATAAGGATTGGAGTTGAGGGCACCTGCCATGTGCGGGATTCAAAACCTCATAGTTGACAGGCTAAATATACAGCAGTTAGAATACTAAGACCTCTTGGGCACTAAGGCCCCTGGAATGATATAAATAGCTTCTTCAAGATCAAGAGTAAAATTTTAAAATATTTGTTTCATTTTTTATATTTTACAGATAAATGGCATTTTTGAAGTTATTATTTAGATATAGTATTGGGTTAAAGTATTAAGAC
Source organism: Mytilus californianus (assembly GCF_021869535.1). NCBI lineage: Eukaryota > Metazoa > Mollusca > Bivalvia > Mytilida > Mytilidae > Mytilus > Mytilus californianus. The sequence continues at coordinate 84,324,543 of NW_026262679.1, forward strand.
ATCAATAACTATAGAATTTCAAGAACAAGGACAGAAGTTTCGATCATATCTTCTTGACAAAAACATTGCAATTAAGAAAAAAATAGTTGGGTTTTTTTTGTTATCTCTTCTGTATATTACTGATGATTAGTTTCTTCATACTTGATAAATACCCGACATGTAGAGTAAAATTTTGAATTTTCCACCCATTCTTCCATAATTTACTAATAAATATTATTACAGTCAACATTTAGGTAAGTGAAAGATTTTGAATAACTTTTGTCAAACCTTTGTGGAATTTTACAAAACTTAGACAGAAGCATTCTTGTAAATCAAGAAATAGAACCCTGAACAAATTTTGATGGATAAAAACATATCTTGCAACAATTTAAATTGAAGAGATAAACACGGTCATATGCAGACGTGTATTTAGGGGGGGGGGGGGGGGGGGTGTCTTAAACATCCAAGTATCTTTTTCTGTGATTAGGGATAATTTCATAGAATTTGATCCAATATCCACACATTTTGGTGCAAATCATATCTCTGGCCTTTCATGGATGCTGTGCTATGTAGCAATGTTTTGGTTTTTTCCGGAATTGTATTTATAATTAAAGGGAAACCTTCATCAGAGACCACCCCTTTTGTTTTTGTTTTTCATTTATTTCTTTTTTATTACTGTTTAAAGTTATTAAAAAAAATTTAATATCTTTTTTTATTTATTATTATGGTAATTTTACCATGCCCATTTTATATAAATTTTATTGTTTATCAGTAAATTTCATAGTATAGTTTTATATGCAATATTTTCAAAATCTGTTTGTTTAGGATTTTATAACATGGGCTTTCATATTTTATTGTTAATACTTATATATGTGAAATGATATATGTTGTAAAGCGCTTAGGGTAATTTTAATATTATATAAATCGCTGTTATAAATACTGTATAATAATAATAATAATAATTATAGTTTTTTGATTTGTTAATTTAAATTTGAATTTTGATTTTTTGATTTTCTAACTATTTCAACCTATTTCAATAGAATTTAATGTTGAATTAAGTGTTTCATGGTAAGAATTTTGTCCTAAGAATATCAGTTTACTTGTGTGGTTTACATGATGATGGTCATTAATTAGTTCTGCACAGTGAAATATTTTATAGGAACTGTGATGTTCATACAAATAATTTTATAGCTCATTTCACTAATTCACCAATGTTCTATTTCTTTTGAATCCTATTGATAGGTTTTTATGGGATCTGGCATCTATTGTAGAATCTGTTTTAAAAAGATGCCAGTATTTCCTGAATACTTTTTGAAGTTTTTCTGCTTGAGAATGATAATATGTAATGAATGATACATTTCCATGATTACATCTATTTTCAACTTTGTTCTTTTTCTTTTAAAAATTGGGTGGTTTGAGTTTTTATGAAGATATTGGAATTTTTCAGTATTCTTTCAAAAGCATTTCATATCTAAAACACCAGTATTTTTCGAAGGGTTCATCTTTGAAGATTTATGGAATGATTATTGCATTCATAAGTGAACTTTAGCAATAATTTGCATTTTCAAACAGGAAATCCAATTTCAATTACTATTTATTTAGTGGCAGGGATGAGCTGCTAAAAAGGTCACCATGGTCACTATTTCAAGCTTCATTATATATGATAAAATCTGGAAATTTAGATGAAGGTCAAGTTTTCAACTTGCCTATTTATATCACAAGTGTCTGAAACAAATCAGAGGTCAGAATCTTTTGATGTGGTTATAACAACAGTTGTAAATGTATCCAATAGTGGTCAAATCAATTATCTCTCTATTAATTTTCCCATATGCATTCTAACCAGCTATTAACTTGCTGTTTGTGCTTTTAATCCCATTGTTTAGACATTTTCACCTAATTAACATTAAAAATTTGTAATAATGTAAAACTACATATTTTTAATTTTACACTTTGAGAGTGTTGACCATAAGAGAAATAGGTTTAACAACTTGAGAAAATTGGATATCGCTTGATATCAACTCTTGTTATTTAATTTAATTACTAATAATAAACTCGCCACAGGCTAGTTTATTATTATATTGAAATTAAATAACTCCAGTTGAAATCAAGCGATATAATTTCAATTCTCACTTGTTATATGAAACCTATAAGTACAGCCTTCAACATGGAGCCTAGGCTCACACAGCATAGTAAGCTAGAATGGGCCTGAAAATGACTCAGTGTGAAACAATACAGACGAGAAAAACTAATGGCCAAATTGATATACAAAACAATAAATGAAAAACAAATATGAAATAAAGTAATAAGTGACAACCACTTAAATTACAGGCTTCTGACTTGGGACAGATATATACATGTATATATTTATAGAAAATATATGCAGCGAGGTTAAAAAAAACTTGTGTGCTGGATCCAAATTCTCCTGGGATAGTGGTGTATTTGTCTGCAATGACAAGAATTTATATACACTGGTAAACATATTGGCTAACAGTTCTTCTAGTCGGGGATTTGTTTGCGCTTAACTTTTAAACACACTTCTTTTGGTTATGGCTGCATATATGTTACATACTAAGTATGAAATTCCAGTTTTTTTGGCACATTTAGAAAAACACAGATAAATTCCAGACAAAAGAAATAATATCGATGTCTTCCATAGGTATTGCTTCTAATCTTTACACTAAAATTTCCAGACAAATTGACAGCATCATGAAAAAAATTCCAGTATATTTAAGTTTTTTAATGCGTTCAAAATCTGGAATTCCAGAAAATTTTGGTAATGGTGAAAAATATTTCCATGGATTTTTTTTTTTACATCTTATGTCTTCCATAGGGGGGGGGACAGAATATTTCTGGAATAGCCCATTTTCATTGTTTTCTATTCTCCAGTTTATTAAGATACCCTTGACAACGAACGCTGCTCTTATCATGTGACATTTGTATTAAACTACACATCTAAACTACACATCAGAACTACACATTTAAACATTACTTGCACTCTTTGACTGTTTGCAATGCCCATAATAAAAGTGATGCTCGAATGAGAAGTCACATAAAATGTTAATAAACTTATATATAGGTAAATGCTATATATAAGATCCATTAAGAGTATTTTCAAACAAGAAAAAAACATCTGATATAAAAAAAATCCTATGTTTTATTTTGTTCAATTTCATTGTTATGTATTTATATTTCACATCCATTTTAGGAAAAAAGAAATAAGATAGGACACACGTTCCCGTTTTATAAATTCGTTTCTCCCTGTAGTTTAAGTTCTTGTTTTTGTTGTGTCGGAGTACTTTAATTCACTGTCATTTGAAGACTATTGTTAGCCATTTAACCATTATCATGGTCAATGAAACACATGGAAAGGTAAAAAGTTCATGGATCGATCGACCTAATGACACAAAACCGCGAACCTATAATAACTCTTTCAGCTAAATACATTTGATAGCTAGTAATATACAGATTATGAAACAATTCCAAAAAGATTTATTGGAAAATGTTGCACGAATGTGATAGCAGATTGTCTTAAGTAATTAAATAATCAGATTCTTATTACCGATTATTCTCGTCATCAATATTAATTATTAAATTAAAAAAACAACAACATACAAACTACATCTTGTAAAGAATATTACTACCAATACGACAATAGAATATAATATTCTGGTATACTTTATTGTTAGCCTTCATAACGTTTATCAGGACAAAATATGGTTATTTTAGATTATCTGATTATTATAGAGCTTGCTTATGTTGTAATGAATGTGCTGACTGTTCAAATCGACATAAAAGTTTCTTGATAAGAATCAATAAACTAACGCACCAAAAAGCCATCTATCTCAACAGTATAATCTTGTCGGTAGTATTCCCATCCCCATCCGGTTCTTCCTTTTTGCATAATTCATTTCATATTAGTTTATTTAGGAGAAAATACATATGTACACATTTCTATCATCTTTTGCCGTCTTAAACTTTTCCCGATCGGTTGATTTTTTTATAATCAACGCATGTTTTGTTTGATAACAGGTCTTCATTGGTCAAAATTTGATTTTGTCTCCAAATTTCTTGCTTTCCTCTGAATTTTCTGTTGTAAAGTCACAAAAAAACAACCATGCTTGATGACGTCATATAGAAAGAACACAACTTTTTTTTACAGTTTATAGAAAAGGTTTGATAAAAATCATTAAAGAATCACATTCCACCACCAAATCTCGTGCAATACGAGATTTCTCAACTGCCGACAATTAAATTTTGAATATTTAAAACGCTTGGCAAGCATCACGTTTTTGAAAAATTTTAAACTGTTTCGATTAGGGAAAATATCTTATCACATTCGATGCTGTGGTAGAATTTATATATAAAATAAGAATGACAGACATAAATGAAATGGTTTATGAGGGTGATTACAGTTTTTAAACTCAATCCGAATCCAACAAAAAGGTAAACAATTCGTTGGGTTGATAGTGGCTAACAAATATCGATCCATAATGTCAGAAAGATGAAGAACTATAATAAAAAAATCAATGAAAACAAATTTTATTGCAAATGCAGATAAGTCACTTGTTACGGCAAGATTAACTTTTGTGTTCCTGTTACATGTATATTTGAGGGTTTGATAAAAAAAAAAGACCTAGACACTGACCTTGTAAATGAAATGCGTATACATGACGATTGGGAAAATTGAACATAGCACACACAATTAGTATAAAAAAGAGAATTTGTGCGATAGAAAAGCTTAATATCAAGTTTGATATTATTTATACTCAGTTGGTAGTTCAAATATCGCCTTTCAAATAATGTATTGTTTCCTTTTTTTAAATTAACTCTTGATAACATTACATTTAAAATTTGTAGCATCTGATGCGCCACAAGCTGACTGTATTTAATAAGTTTGCATTAGATAAATCATTATAATTATCCTAAGGCCAAACTATAAATTAATGTTCTGATGTCGTTAAAATCAGTTGAAGTCGTGTTATTAATTCTTATTGAAGGAAAATGGGACAATGTCCTAGCTTGCTCTTTAGGATTATAAAAACCATGCATGCAGTAGTACTTTTATACACAATACATATAGTTTGTATCTTAGGAGGGGTATCGGTGGCGAGTGGTCTAAGTAGTCGGACTACTGTATGGATAGCCTGTCAACACTGAGGTTGTGAGTTCGAATCACGGATGTGTCAGGGGCGCTCGACTCCAATCTTAATTGACTTGGATTGTTAGTTGTCCTACCAAAGACCGGTGGTTCTCTCCAGGCACTCCGGCTGCCTCCACCAGTACAAACTGATCTCCAAGAAATAGCACAATAGTGCTTAAAATGGCGTTAAACGCCAATCAACCAATCAATCAACCAATGTATCTTATGATACATGTGTGTAAATGGATACACAAACAAAAAACTCATCAAGGTACTAGACTTATATTTTGTACAACAGACGCGCGTTCCCTCTACAAAAGACTCATCAGTGACGCTCGAATAAAAAACTTAAACGGCCCAAAAAAAAATTAGGTAGTTGAAGAGCATTGAGGTCCCAAACTGAATCCTAGCTCTAATAATATAGCATTCTTTGATATGCTGTATATATAAATTGATTAAAAAACCTAGGTTCTAGTAAAACAAAATGTATTCTATATTTTTTCATGCTTTCTTCAAATGAAGACAGCCGCTGACTTACATATATAAGAAAGAAAAAAAGATTCGACTATAAAACTATTCCTTGTCAACACATCAAATCCAATTAAATGTAAAAACAAAAATCCTAGGGCATCGCTCACTTGAACTTTTGCAAAAAAAATGCCCATAGAACTCGGATTAACCTGGTTTCAGAAATACTAAAACACTCTTTAAGTAAAATGAGGCCAGACAATTATGCATTTCAAAAGCAAACACCAGTATAGATTTGAATACATTTTCATCTACGTCATATTTGAAAAGTAAGATATTGGCCGAGAGAATACAATATATAAATAAAGAAATGTGGTATGATTGCGAATGAGACAAATATCGTTGAAGAACAAAGATGTGAACAACTATGGTGACTGTTCGACCTTATGTATTTATGTTCTTCTACATTTGATCAATCCATCAACAAATGGAGGTTAAATTCGGATGGATGTATAAACGTTTGTTTTCACCCGGATATTCAGTCTGAAAAGAAGCTACTTACGTTTATAATTGTTCTTTTCTGTTATAAATTTGCTTAACGAGGTCTTTTAAAGCCAATTGTTAATAATTACTTCCCCTCGAACGTGAATTTCAATGGTAACCGACTACACAAATAACCTTTAATGAAAAAATGGGGAAATACTTAATGTGTAAAATGATAATAAAATTGACTCCGGAAAAGTTAATAACAATTGCGGCTTTTAAAGCCTCTTGACTATGCATTGAATCGAAAATGGATTTAGAATTAGCCCTAAGAGTATATTTTACTTAAAAACATTTTACGGAGTTAAAAATATTACAAAACAACTAATAGTTATCAAAGGTACCAGGATTATAATTTAATACGCCAGACGCGCGTTTCGTCTACATAAGACTCATCAGTGACGCTCAGATCAAAAAAGTTATAAAGCCAAACAAGTACAAAGTTGAAGAGCATTGAGGACCCAAAATTCTAAAAAGTTGTGCCAAATACGGCTAAGGTAATCTATACCTGGGATAAGAAAATCCTTAGTTTTCCGAAAAATTCAAAGTTTTGTAACAGGAAATTTATAAAAATGACCATATAATTGATATTCATGTCAACACCGAAGTGCTGACTACTGGGCTGGTGATACCCTCAGGGCCGAAACGTCCACAAGCAGCGGCATCGACCCAGTGGTGTAAATAGTTATCAAAGGTACCAGGATTACAATTTAATACGCCAGACGCGCGTTTTGATGTTTTGACATTTAATGTTTTTGTTTTACCACAACATCTTATAATTTCACATTTTTTAAACGCCAAACCTTAAGATTAAGGTCAATGGTACTTTTTTCATATACTTTATGTTTTAATATTGAAAATTGAAACCAACTGCTGACAAACAAAATAAATTAATCAAAACTGTACTCAGTTTACTAAGCACCGATAAATAGATTACGCTATCTGTTTTGCAAATGTTTCTAGTAGTTTTGATATCGATATATCCATGCAACTTACATAAGTGCCAAATGAGTCATGTCTTGATGGTCATACTTTTAGTTTATATTTTGACCACATCAATTCTTGATTAAGTTTTCTCCTACGTTAAAAGACTTTCTTTTTTGTCATGAAATTATTTTGTGAGTAGTCACCTCTCTAATTCTTAGACGATTTATCCTTTTTAGTTACGTGTTGATTATTTTTAATTAATCATCGTGTGGTTCGTTTGACCTCAGTTCATTGGCAAAATTTATTTTTGACGTCAAATGTTCTTGTTTTCTTCTGAATTTTCTATTGTGACGAAAAAAGATGACCATGCCTGGTGACGTCACAAAGAAAGAATACACATTTTTTGCAGATCATTGGAAAAGAAGGACTAAATTCATCTGCTTATCGTCGGGTAATATTTCTCCATTCTCGACAGTTAGATTTTAAATATTTAAAAGACTCGGCGAGCCTCGCGTTTTAAATTTGAAAATTTAACTGTCTCTAGTGGAGAAATATTGTATTACATTCGGAGCAGTGGTAGAATCTACATACATGTGAACCTATTTTTGTAAGTTTAAGTTAAACGACAACTTTAATGTATCTTATCGAAAATTTAACACAATACTTTGTTCTATGTCAATATACTGAGAGGGGATTTTAACTCTTGAAAATCGACAATTTATGGTAAATCAGGTTGTTTCATCGGGATCGTGAAGAAAAGTTTTGATAATCATACCACATTTTCATATTTATACAATGTTAGGTTCCATACTTGCAAGGCGTATCATACTCTCATGACCATCTCCATCGGCCACCTTAGAATATAAGGAGTTGATTTTTGATATTTTTCATAATGAACAGTATAACACGAGTTCTACTTATCAGTGTGGTTGAAATGTTTTCGATCTTACAACTATCTTGCTGTATACCAGTATCTTCTGTAAAATGAAGTTTTGAATTTGATTTCGGGCTCAAGTGTTGCAAATGACTTGCAGTTTTCAAAATTATTTTGTACATGATATTACCAACAATCATCGGGTTGTACTTACATGAGCAAGATTTAACCCGAAAGGTGCCTAATGTGGAAAAATCTGCTTACCCTTCTGGTCCACTTGAAACATCAGTGTTTTGATAGGGTCAGTCTTTCTCAGTCTAGTTTTATTAAGCTGTGTTTTGTAGACTGTCGTTTGTCTTTTCGTCGTTTTTTCGTTTTTTTGCCTTTGCTTTATCAGTTTGCTTCAACTTTTGAGTTTGAATATCCTTTGGTAACTTCCGCCTCTCTTTTAATTGGCGAACGACCCAAAACCAACTGGTTAAGGCTTCATATAATGACCCCCTCCTCCTCCCTGGTAGTTTTTTTCTCTATAGGGTTGTTAACTTTTTGTTCACAAGATTAGTTGGATAAAGGAAGTAATGGCATGTGGCAAATATAATAAGTTATGCACAAACATTTGTCTCATTGAAAGTTTATAATAGACTTTGATATTCACATCCACAAAGAACTTACAGAGGAAATTATTTTCAAAAATTACCATGCATACATGAAGAAAGTATATCAACAAAGAACCGGAACATGCGGAATATGTTCGCATTACAACGACAAAAGATTACACATAGGATGGATTATTGAAGATTTTAATTGCTAAATAACTAAATATCAAAGAAACAGCGATTCATTGCCGATGCATTTTATCACAACAATTTCAAACAAGCAAAGCAACCGGCAAATAGACGACGAAGGAAAATCAATTGATAATGAAGAAGTATTACAGAGGAAATCAGGAAGTCCTATTTGAGGTGAGCAGATTGGTATGTGGTAACTGGTACGATTTCGTGTTTATCCCCTTTTTCAATACTTATAAAACAATGTTTTGTGAAAAGGGATAAGCAGGAACTATCTGTTCATTCATCAAAACAATTCAAGGAGATGGACCAAATCCCATGCAGCGAAGAGGCATTCGTATACAATTTAAGCGAATTGTTGTGTTTGCTTATTTCACATTGGCTAGCGATATAGGGGAAAGGTTGAGATCTCGCAAAACAAGTTTAATCCCGCCGTATCTTTTAGCCTGTCCCAAGTCAGGAACCTCTAGCCTTTGTTAGTCTTGTGTGTTTGTTTAATTTTGGTTCATTTGTATGTTTTGGAGTTAACTGTGGCGTCTATTTTGCTGAACTGGTATACATTATTGTTTTTGGGGTTAGCTGAAACCTGCCGTCTGGGTACGGGATTTTCTAGCTGCGTTGATGACCCTTTGCTAGCCGCGGGCTATGTTCTGCTCTTTGGTTGGGTTGTTTTCTCTTTAACACATTCCCTGTTTCCATTCTTTATTCTATATATTATTAATATGGAGACATTTCAGTTGGATGATATATCTAGAAATCCTCTTGACTCAACTTTCACTATATAGCATATAGAACTTTTTGTTTGATTACAGTTGTTACTTTTGCAAATTATTCGCTATCTAAATTGCAGATTACATCATCAATCTACAGGGACTCCAATTGCGCGAAAAAGAAAAGATCAAAAATATATTGTGCAAAATTAACATCACTGTTATTGTAGCTAACATCACGAATTCGCGTACAATTTTACATCTTTCTTTGTGGCAAGAAGTAATAGAAAGAACATCGCGGGCTGGCTAATGTATTGGACTTATCTTGGAGGATCTAAGCGTCCATTTTTAGTGATTTTTTTAACGCGATCGACGGAAAAGGTAACACACACAGAGCGAAAGTGAAATAAACAAAACGAGAGTGTTCAGATAAAAATAAACTATTAAAATACAATGAAATGAAATAAGATAAGAAAATTAAAAAGAATTGAATATTTGTCTGCAATCCATGTGCAACATACACAAATTAAAAAAAAGCGTTATGAATAGTAGTTTATTTTAAACAGCTTCAAATTCAGTTATGGAAAATATGAAGATTTTCTAATTTTCACCTGTAAACATTTTTGATCATTTCAAAAATAAGTTAAAAAATATGAAGGAGGAAGGTCATTAAATCTCTCGAATCGTCCCAGACTTTTAAAAAGTTTCGTTTCCTTCAGTTTATATTTTTACCTTGATTTGTATCTTATTATTTGATTTATGAGTTTGAACAGCGGTAAACTACTGTTACCACTAATTTGTGTACACATTTAATAAGCATATGGATAATCTTTCCTATATATCACATGATTTTCATGTCTTAAATTGTGATATAACTGCAAATGAAACAACTACATTGCGTCTAGGGAACTTAAGTAGGAAATTAATTACTGCATCTTAAAATGTTAAGCAAAATCATTTTCTTTCAGGACATTAAACAAATGGAATCGGTTTTAGAATGATAATGATTTGGCATTACAAAATGAAATTATGCCTAGAAGATGAAAAGCTGATATATATAATACAACAAAAGAAAAACTAAAGCTGACAAAATCGACTTTGATGAAAACGAAAAAAAAACAGCATATTTTAAATTTTGGTTTGAAGGAAAGGGATTATATGAAAAAGGCTCTTACTTAAGAGAAATGTTACTAAAGAAACCAAACGAGTTAGTCTCTAAAAATAAAAAAAAGTATTTTTTCGTATAACTAGAATCAATTATTTTGAAACGTGTTCTGTCAATAGGACTGGCATATTAAACATTATGTGTAACACAATCCAATTCTTAATATTGGAAATAAATTGGAGTCAAGCTTTGCATTGTTAAAGTTATAGTAATTTACTTACAAAAATGAAATCTAATTAAAGTCACAAGGTAGCAACTGTTCTGAATTCAATTATCTGAAATAAAATAAGTATTAAGATAATTATTTTTTCCAGTAACAGGGTACGATGACCTACATTGTGAAACCAAAATAATTATTTAAAAAAAAAAATAAGCACAATGTAGTTAATGTTTACTTCAATTAGATAATAGAGCAAAGTTGTTAGTTAATTCCAAATGATATACTGTATATGTTTTTGTATAGTTAAATGCTTTTGACTTAATAACGTTTCAGCATTTAGCATTGTTGATTCCAAACATACATGTGGTGCACACTAAAACGACACAATAATACCTTATCAGTTGAAACTATTAATAAAATATACATCGCGGCCTTTCTAGAACAGTCATACTTTACATGACCCTCGTAAAAAACTGAAGAAATAATATTACAAAAAAGCTTTTCTTTGAAAGCAAAAAAAAAAAAAAATGGGAATTCTGGATTGTGAAAATATTCCTGCAGCGACGACAAATTATGCTATCGCTGAACACATCCCGACTTGTTTTTCTGAACGGGAGAAAAAAAACAACAGTGCATGGCGTTTCGAATCGTCACAGTCTTCCTAATCTTGACTGCATTGAGATCAATTTTATTTGAATGAAATTAGGAACTGTCACTTTCCTTTATATAATTTCGAGATTTATTTGTGATAACTTAAATTCAGGTATTCATCTTTGCGATTTCTACATATGCAGTTTGTCCTCTTATATGAACTCCATTTTATTGTCCATTACGTGAATGTATCGAAAATTACTACATATTGTTATAAATATGCAACAAATCTCTGTTTCTACAATTTTCTTTACTCTTTGTTTTTTCTTATAAGATCATTACACTTTTTCGCAATTTTATTGAAAAACAAAAATGTTTAAAGCCAATTCAAAAGAGATCTACATTTTTCCAACACTGTCATCGGACATGAATGCCAAAATATTTGGTTAAGACTCGTATGACCTTAACAATTACACCAAACTGTTCATTCTTTAAAGCAGATACAGAGTAAAAAAAACGCAAGTCCCGTCTCTGTTTCAATTAACTGTAGTTGTTATCAACATTATGTCATTATGATAGATTGATAATAGAAACATTCCTAGACTGTTAGCCTAGTTTCTCTATTTTCTTCACTATTTTCACATTTCCCAACCGATTGTGAAAAAAATTGTTCTCCTCACTAGTGAAATAACTGTTCTCGGCAAATGATTGGTCAAAATTTAATGATGACGTCAAATTTTCTTAATTTCTTCTGAATTTCCTATTGTGACGTCATAAAAAAGGCGACAAGGCCTGATGACGTCACATGTAAAGAGCACAACTTTCTGCAAATCTGTGAAAAGGAAGGATAAAAATCATTAGAGAAACAGATTCCACCACTATAACTCGTGTATTACGACATTTCTCCACTCTCAACAGTTAAATTTTAATTATCTAAAAAGCTCGGCAAGCCTCGCGCTTTAAATACTAAAATAGAACTGCCTCGAGTGGAGAAATATCGTACCACACTTGTTGCAGTGGTGGAATCTATATATCTCTAATGAGTTTTTTGGTCATTATGTTAATACTGAAAAGATCAGTGGAGGCATAGTTGGTTTTACCTCTTAAAGGAGTTACAACATAATTTGGATGTGTACCTAAAAATTAGATTTGTTTTATGATTGTGTTGTCAAAAACGTTATTCTCTGGAGGGGAATGTCCAAAATCGAAACTTCACGATTTAATACCGTAATCATAAGCTGTAAGTGTTTTCAGTCGGTTTCGAGAGTTATTGAAAAGGTCTTAAATACTAAATAACATTAAAGGCAACAAATGCCATATTTATCAACTCTAATAAATAGTTGCATATTCATTTAACTTACAAACCACATTAAGGGGAAAACAATACTAAATTTCAGAAAAAGTAAGCAAACACCAGAAAATCCCCTTCCACACAAAATAAGCTTCAAAGCTAAGATATGCTGAAAAAGTTCTGCAACTCATCATGAAATGATGATATGAAAATTAAGTTGATGTACTTCAATGTAATAAAAGATATGAATCAACCCTCTATCCCATTGCTATGGAACGCCAAAACTGTCTTGTTATGTCCATTTTCATTATATGATGTGCATTTACCTTTATATGATGTGCACTTGTCATAATAAGATGTGCAAATAAAATTATATGATGTGCAAATATACTTATATGATGTGCAAATAAACGTAGATGATTTGCAAATATACTTATATATTATGCATAAATCCTTATATGATGTGCAAATATACTTTTATGTTATTTTTTTAAATGTTTGATACCAAATTTCTTGAAAAAGTCTCTATTTATTTCAGAATAAAAGCGGAAAAGTCGTTTATTTCCATAGAAAATGAGGGGGAAAATTTTATAGTAATGAAATTAAAAATAATATAACCTTGTTATTGAAAAAAAAGTTTATTTTTTCTATTAAAATCGAAAAATATGTTTGTCCTGAGCACAAGGAAATACACATGCTCCCGCCAACAAAAGATAAATAGTCGGTGCCTTACCAATCTGATTAAGATACAGATCTTGTGTCTAAGTTATGGTTATAAGGATCTGACACCACTCCAATTTACTTTCTGTTCTGGTAATTATTACATCAGCCAATGAAAGTTCAGCCTTCAAATTTTTGAATGTGTGTATCAATCCGACAAAACCAGAGAATCCCAAATGGTCTTTCAAACAGAAAATAGAATAGAGCGTTTTCATATCTTTGTAAGCGAAGCTTGGACACACAGATTAGTGTCTAAATGAACATAAACAAATGCATTAATTTATTGTTTACTAAGGCCTGTTGGTCTCATACAGATGGAGCGTTGTGGTTTTGTTTTTTAAAGTGAAGCGCTGCAGAAGGAAAATCAAGCGCTATAGATTTAAAGTCAAGCACTGTAGATATAATGTCCAGGACTGTAGGTATAGACCTTTACATCTCCAGCGCTGGACTTTCACCTCAAGACCAACAAGGCTCCGTAATTAGTAAAGCTTGAGGATTGAGAATGTTAAAAATATCTTTTTTTAAATAAAGCCCATTTTTCCAACAGTAACTGTTATTGTCATAAATGTTTGTTAGGCCATGTGAGCTATTCTCGTCATTAAGCATACATCGTCCTTAAACTTTCAAATGTTCACCTTCTTCTCTGAAACCACTCAGCCAATTTTTTTTTTGCAAGATTGATGTATTGAAAGTCCTATACAAAAGACCTTCATTTAGTTCTGATTGGTAAAAAATAATACCACCAGTGTCAATCTTTAAATTTGACAGGTCAATTTTTAAAAATCCTCTTCACTGAAACTGCAAAGCTATATGTTTGGAAACTCTTTATGATTAATAATGAGTAAACCCCTTTCAGCGATCACCATTAACTATTGATAGGTTGCCGATACTGGTTACAGTGGCACATAGTTTCCATTGAAAAACACCGGGAAATAGTATTATTAAACCACTTTTTCATTAAAAAATTGCGCGGAATGTCAAGATCTATACCTACATGTACTTTCTATTTATTCAGCCGATGAATCATTGAAGGAGTAATTGGCTTTAAATAATAGTTTTTGGATAGAAACTGTAAACAGTTGAAATGGTGAGCAATACACGATCTAGAGCAATGTCCAAATAGTTACCCCTACCTTTCATGTTGATTTTGGATAAAGACTCGAGCATCTTATTTTTAGAATAAACACATTTGTTCACGTGAAATATAACGTTTTGTAAATATTCGTCCCTCAAGCATTCTAAAATTGTGAACCCTTGAAAATTTTTTTTTGATAAAGGTTCATATCGGGGAGATTCAGTTTACGGCGGCGTCTTTTAATATTTTGTTTTTATCTTGAAAAGTACAACAGATTTAAAACAAAAAAGAATAGTGCAATGAAAGCAGTCTGATATGCTCTATATAGTAGAGGTCCCATTTGGGCAATTTGGGTTCTTATGCATTTTATTTATATTTATTTATAGAGAAACCTTTCCTAGCAAAATGGTTTAGATAAGAACAGATTTACAAATAAATAATTAAACATGACTGAAATTATAAATCAATTACTAAAGGTCATTTTCTTTCATTGGGAGGGGACGTTTCTATCATTTTTTCAAGTCCCCACCTTGATGTTTAGATTCAGCATATTAAAGAACCCCAAGAATTCATTTTTTTTTCTATATCAAACAAAGTTTACTAAGGTCCCTTAAGACCTTAATTTAAAACAATTTAAAAACGAGGCCCAAAATAAAAAATCCAAATACACGGTTAGATTCGGCATATGAAAGAACCACAATTTCATTTTTGATGAAATCAAACAAAGTTTAATTTGGACCCTTGTGGACCAATTTGAAAACGGGCTCATAATAAAATGCCTAAATACACGTTAAGATTCGGCATATCAAAGAACCCAAATAATTCAATTTTTTTATGAACTCAAACAAAGATTAATTTTGGATCCTTTGAACCTCAATTTCGCACCAATTTAAAAACAAGGCCCAAAATCAAAAATCAAAAATCAAATAACACGGTTAGATTCAGCATTTTAGACCCGTTCATACTAGCTTTTTATTAATCGATCTAAATTTGAATCGATCTAAAAAAAACAGTAAAAAATAAATAAAGTCGTTTTCAAGACTTTGAATTAAAGCCGATTGAAATTGGTAAAGAAATAAGCAATTTATACAGTATTAGAAAAGTCTTGTTTTTGGCCCCTAATTCATTAACGGGTAAGGCCATAACCCTCAAAATTAATCCCAAACTTCCTTTTTTGGTATAATTAAGTTATTGTCTGGAAACTAAATGTCTTCGGACGACAACGACATCGCTATACCATTATACGGCCGCAAATTTTTAAATATAACAAATTGAATATCACCTTTCTATTCCAAAAAAATGTCAAGACCCCATAAATTTCCTCCTATCCCCTCTTTTTTTGGTTACAAATGATCGGTCCCTTACAGGAGTCATTACCCTTTGAATGTCCGACTTTTGCCAATTTTTGTGTCTTTTTTTTTTTACTAATATCGTTAGAAAAGTAATATATAAAGAGGAACTCGAACAGCTAAAATGATCAGCAAGGCAAAATTTACAAAAATGAACATACTTGAAATTTCTGTAGAAGTAACTGCCTCTAAATAGGAAAGACATTTTCAATGGAAAGAAACTATTCTGTTTGCTTCCAATCTGAAACAAATAATGCTTTTTCAAGAAATTTGGAATCAAACATTTAAAAAAAACATGCCCCTCTCCGAAAAAAAAAGATAAATGGTCGGTATCTTAGCCCTGTTTACAGTTATGGAGTCTGGAGGTGTATATATTAGCGTCTTCCTACGAAACCTTTTATGTTGCAGGTTACTGTCTAGTTGAAGGTGTAGAATAAATGCACGAAAACGTAATTAAAATCTAAATCTTCCTCCGAAATGTTTGAAACGTTGATGTTTGTTAAATTGCACTGTCTCATTTTTTCTATAAATTGCACTTTCGGAAGCTGCTAGATCAAAAACAGTAAACAGACATTAAAAAAAATACAGAATATCCTCAGGTAGATCAAATATTTGAACTCCATGTGCTCAATACACAGTCGAAGACCCTAATTTAATAATTTTAACCGTGTGTTCATTATTGTAGACCCATCGATTAAACCTAAACTTTGCAATTTATATTTTGACAATTTTTCAATAATATCAGATGTGATTTTCTTATCTTTAAAACGAGATATTACCGTGCCAAGG
Organism: Mytilus californianus; assembly: GCF_021869535.1. Classification (NCBI taxonomy): domain Eukaryota; kingdom Metazoa; phylum Mollusca; class Bivalvia; order Mytilida; family Mytilidae; genus Mytilus; species Mytilus californianus. The sequence goes on from NW_026262679.1 coordinate 84,341,112, forward strand.
TTTATCTCTTTTAAAATATCAAGCATTTTCCAACCGATAGCTACAAATTTGAGCCGGGTTTATAGTAATTGCGGAGAAGCAGATCGGAATCAATTATGACGTAGACATTAATCCTTTTAATCGTTGTCATGTTTATTGAACATAACAACGATGAAAGCACATCATATAAGGCCGTTTTGACATCATAAAATGAAGTAAACCGAACCACATCATATAATGTTACAAGCACATAATATAATGACATAACCACATCATATAAAGATGTTTGTACATAATATAAGGGAAAATGTAGATCATATAAGTACATTTGCACATCATATAAGTATATCTGCACATCATATAAGGATATTTGCACATTATATTAGGATTTATGCACAACATATAAGTATGTTTGCACATCTTTTAAGTATATTTGCTAATCATATAAATATATTTGCACATCATATAAGTATATTTGCACATCATATATGGATATTTATACATCATATCAAGGTGTTTGCACATTATATAATGACAAGTGCACATCATATAATGGTAAATGCACATCATATAATGAACATGGACACAACAAGGCAGTTTTGGCGTTCCATACTTTGCATTTATTATAATGACACAACCACATCACACAAAGATGTTGGCACATAATATTTATGGGAAAATGCAGATCATATAAGTACATTTGCACATCATATAAGTATATCTGCACATCATATAAGGATATTTGCACATCATAGAAGTATTTTTGCACATCATATGATAGATATAAGAAGATGTGGTATGAGTGCCAATGAGACAACTCTCCATCCAAGTCAACATTAATAAAATTAAACTATTTTAGGTCAAAGTACGGTCTTCAACACGGAGCCTTGGCTCACACCGAACAGCAAGCTATAAAGGGCCCCAAAAATTACTAGTGTAAAACCATTCAAACGGGAAAACCAACGGTCTAATCTATATAAAAAACGAGAAACGAGAAACACTTATGAATCACATCAACAAACGACAACTACTGAACATCAGATTCATGTCTTCATTCAGGACAGGTTTACATGTGTTGGTTTTTATGTGTCGAACAAAGGCAAATGGACGATCCTATTAAAAAGGGTTTAACTGCATAATTAACAATTTCCCGAGACAAAGTGTTGTTCCCAATCTATCCTAATGATAGAGAAAGTGCATTTATCGAGTTAACATAAAGAGTAAGAAAAATTTCTCAGCTGGGATTATTAAGAAGGTTTAGCATAAGTCTTCTTCTTAATTTCAATAGATATAAGTTATATTTGTTCAATATCGATATATATAAATGTGTATGCACGGGTTGATATTGCAATGCAATAACTTGACCAGGTTTAAATTGCATGGCCAATTTTACTAGTTCTGTTGATTCATGTAAATGTGCTGCTTGTTATATTCCCTTTCTAGATTGCTTGGGATATAGGTAAATTAAATATCACGGCTTAAAAAAAAAATTTATGCCGCCCTTGATGGATGGATGGGAACCATATTCATAATAACTTTCTTTTCGTGGTATGACTGTTTCTAATAAAACAGTAATCATCCGATCATTAATCAACTGATCGTTAAGGTGTTTTTAAACAGTGTGATTAAGTGTACTATATTTACACCCCAGTTCTATTGTTATACTTTACAGTTTCTATTTCTGAAACAAGTGTAAATTGAATAGATCTATTGTTACGAATAACAATGGATTTTGACCACAGGGTGTGACGAGCGGGGTGTCTGGAAACCCCTGCTTTTTCTACATCCCGAAAACACAGTCCATTGTTATTCATAACAATATAAATTGTTTTTTTAATAGCATGAACATAACAGATTACTAATAGTGTTCACTACAAGTTGTTTCAAGACATATTAAAAAAATATATTTCATGAAATTCCAATAGCGAAATAATATTTAGCATCTATTTTGAATAAAAATAAACTGTTATCACAGAGATATGTCTCGCCTTTTTGTAATTTTGATAGTGCAAATGTTAAAATTAAAGTAGCAATACTTTAACATGCAAGTTATGCAAATATTCAAAGTCGATGAACCATGACTGAAGGTACATTGTACATGGCTAAACAATCTCCATGATAATGAGATGTGCCAATGCTAATACAACTGCATACCAAATATCATTAACCTACCACTTGTGGTTCACCATGAACTAGATCTAATCACAAACTAATACATTGTTGTCGCCGCCGCCGACGCCGGAAACAGCATACCTATGTCTCGCTTTTTGACTCTGTCAAGGCGAGACAAAAATCATTTAAATACTTATTTGCTTGAAGCTAAAATTTTAATCCTATATGGCAATGTCTTAAAGAACATACATGTAAAGAAATTTTATTTAAAGTATACATTAAAAACATATAGTTTTCTTTTTGGACTAAGTCTTAATCATAAAATAAATATTAATGTTTGGATTGTTGCAGATTAATGATGGCACCCAGGGGCGGATCCAGCCATTGTTAAAAGGGGGTCCCAACCCAGGATAACTGAGGGGGGTTCCAGTCATTTGTCTCCATTCTAAAGCATTGATCGTAAAAAAGGGGGTTACAACCCCGGACCCACCTTCTGGATGACCCCAAAAAGGGGGGTTCAAACATATGCAATCTACATTTTTGTATGTTAAGCGTGTCCGTCGTCGGGTTTCTAATCCAGACACACATATCCATCAGTATGTTCGAATATGAATGATTGTTTAATGTTGAGAAGAAAGGGGGGGGGGGCTTTTTTTTTATAAAACCGTTACATGTAAAATACATTTATGATTACCTTCATTAAGCTGATACATGTAAGTACTTTCGGTTATAAATATTAAAATTGAGAATGGAAATGGGGAATGTGTCAAAGAGACAACAACCCGATCATAGAACAGACAACAGCAGAAGGTCACCAACAGGTCTTCAATTGCCTTTATCTTTAGTCTCTTCTACCAAATCCAACGCATGACTCAAAATGTCGTCCGTCTTATACTCGTCCATATTGACAACTACATACAAAAGCATGATGTATATTTTTGGTAATAAGAAGGCGCGATACGATTAGCCTTGACCTGCTGACCCATAATAGCACATGGATTTAGCGGGAATATGCAAAATTGCAACTTTGACATTTGTAAAATGTACTCACTTGTCAAAGTTTTAATAAAGATCGTCAAAGTAAGGTTACTAGTGGGGTTTCATCTAAGCAAATATTTTTTTTCTTATTAATCATGGTTTGATATTGTCAATAAAAATGCTTTCCGTTCTTTTTCATTTAATATTCATTGTAAACAAATATAGGGTTTAGCATCTGGTGTAAGTTAGTTATACACTTCGGGATACGGCTGTATGGGTTTCTTATCCAGACTCACCTATCCCTCAGTGTATAACTATTACGTATACACTAGCGATTACTGTTAAAAGTAAAGGTTTATTTTGTATTTGGTAAATCCAGTCAATGAAACATATCGTTATGGTACTTGATGAATGAATGTCTGTAGTTTTGGCTGAGCATATAGATGTCCAGTGCATTTCGATACTGCGTGGTTGTCGCTTTAACATCTACCAATATCTGTTGCGTGTCCAATTAGTTAAATAACGGAGCTGCGACTCAGCTGGTTATATCAACTGTTTAGTGATTTACTTCCGTTAAAAAAAATAGCCACTGTTAAGTATGTATGTATATTCTAGCTGAAAGGTGAAAAGCTGTTGTTTTGAAATGAAACATAGGTTTTCATTAAACTATTGATATTATTTAACAAAGAATAGACTGCTGGTTTATTTTCAAGAAAAGTGTTTTTTTATAACACAAAAGGAAAAAAATCTTCGCACAGATTTTGTTTTTCAATTTATCTATCCGATGGGTTGTAAAGTGAATTTAAACATAGCTTTTTAAAAGAGTTCTAATTTTGCAACTTCGCTAATATTTTCTGACTCGGCATTATTTTGCTGTCGACAAATAAACCTGTAAGTCGATCGGGATGAAGGTCTGGGAAGCAGTTATAGTAAATTATAGTGTCAAATGTGGACAGTGTATTACATGTAAAAAAAAAATTCATCAATTCATTTCTTCATGTTTCATGCATAGAATAACAAATGGGGATGTTAATACATGTAAACAACGGGTTTTTATTTTAAGGCAAAATAGTGATATTGTCCACTTGAAAAATGTCAACTATGAGAACATCTGAAGATGTCAAACTGACGTCAAGATCTGGTAGACATTTCTGTAATTTTTAATTTGTCCCAAAAGTAGTACACTGCACTACATAAATCTTATTGAGAAAAACGCAGGTGGAAATTTTTAATTGTTTACTTATTCTTCTAAAGAAATGCACTACAAAATAAAAGTTTCTCTAGCCCGAAGGTCTGAAAGGTGTAGTAGGTCTGTAAAGGAGTAATATCATGTTGTCAAATTACATTAAATTTGATATGAGTCATTGTAGTAAATATTTGAAGAAAACATATGTAAAAATATCAAATCAGCAAGCTGATACATTACAACAGCAATGTTTCCGTGATGACGTCATTATTGTGCACTCTTCCTGCTAAATATTAATACTTTTAGTTTAATACGACATTGGTCACATAAACGGACCACCATATGTTTTTGTTATGATGTCTATCTCACCACTATACATCTATTTAGAAATAAAACAATATTTGGGTCGGAAGGTTGTGGCCAATGTTTAGCAGTAGGAAATAGCTTTAAAAATGCATTTAAACAGAAAACATGACTAAAAGTGATAAGGTATCATACCTTTGAAGCTGTCAACAATGTCAAATTCAAACAGTAGATAGACTTAATGTCTCGTTTATCCGAACTTATTCTATGTCGTACATATTGGTATTTAGATATAGTATTACAAAATCCTGTTTTAGTTCCAACATAAGGCATTCTTGGACCCATTTTTTTCAAAACCGCTGCCTATGAATATCTCGATAAGTTTTGCGTATGGTTAATTTACGTACAATGAGCTTGGTACCCACTCTTAAAAGGGCAACGGTTTCACGTCTACATTCCGACCGGATGTAGCTGAGTTTTTTAACTTTCGCACAGCAAAGCGGATGCCCTCTTGGGTTTTACAGAACCACTGACCATATTTCTATATCCCAGAAACGCTTGCGGTTCTTATGTGAATTTATCACATATTTTATGTGTGACCATTGAATCGTGCATGATTCATCTAGGCAACGACATCAAAAATGATACTGACCTCTGTATGGGACGTCAGTATCGTGACATCAGCATTACGACATGATTTATCATATTTTGAAATGTAATATGAGCAATGCAAAATGAATAGTTTGTTCAATTGTAATAGGTTAAATGCTGTTGATATGACGTTGATTGTAGAATTGAGGAAAAACGTGACATTACTAGTTTACTTTTCGACATATAGGTTTGAGTGTCCCTTTGGTATCTTTCGTCTCTGTTTTCCAGAAAAACAGATGGGAACCACATTAGAACCACATAAAGTGCTTCATGTGAATGAGAGTAATTTCTCTGTGATATTTAATGCCAAACACTATTCAGTACTGATACATAACTTAAAATCGTTACGAAAACATGACTGTGAATTTTTATTATTCAAACATATTCTATATGTGCCTGTCCTAATTCAAGACACTAGTTTTGATGCTGTTTATCAAATTTTGGTTTCGTTTGTTGTTTTAGACAGTTTGTTCTGGTGTTGTTCTATTGCACCACTGTCCCAGGTTTAGGGGGAGTGTTGCTTGCCCACTAACATGTTTGACCCCTGCAACATTATATTGGTGCCTGTCCCAAAAGAGGGACGAAAGATACCAGAGGGACAGTCAAACTCATAGATCGAAAACAAACTGACAACGCCATGGCAAAAAAAAAAAAGACAAACAGAAAAATAATAGTACAGATGACACAACATAGAAAACCAAAGACTAAGCAACACGAACCCCAAGTCAGGAGCCTGTAATTTAGAGGTTGTTGATTGTTGGTGTATATCATATTTGTTATTTGCTTTTTGCATTGTACATAAATCAGGCCTTTAGTTTTCTCGCTTGAATTGTTTTACATTTGACTTTTCGGGGCCTTCTATAACTTACTATGTTGTATGGGTTTTGCTCACTCTTGAAGACTGTACGGTGACCTATAGTTGCTTAGTTCTACGAAATTTCTTCTCTGGTAGAGAGCTGGTTCATAAGCCATCCACATCTTCTTTTTTTTATATTACTAAAAATCAATACTAAAACTATAATGAGTAATTATAAAACTATGAATTGAGTTATTACAAAACTATAAAATGAGTTATTACAAAACTATAAGTAAGAATATTTATTCTGACTATTGTTTTGTTTAGTAGTTATTCAACAGAAGATGGTATGTAGAAATAAAGTGTTTTTTAAATTTTCAGATGCATAGACAATAAAACTTAGGACACTAAAATAAAAAAAAAAGCATGCCAACATATAGACGTATGGTGTAATCATAATGAATAATAATAACGTCGAAAATCCTATCCAGAAATTAATACTCTAAAGATCAAACAATCACTTTGTGGTGTTACATATCCTAGCTTATGCAACAAACTTGATTAATAATGGAACGATCAAGGACAGATCTAATACTTATACTAATTTATTGTCATACATTGTAGTGTCACAACCTATTAACAATATGTGTGTCAGCTTAAAGTTTAATAATTAAAAGTCAAGAATAAATCTCCATTGTTCATCCCTTAAGACTTTCGTCATAGTCTGTCAGACACAATTCTCATGTTTTGCATATGCAGACTGTCATTCTACGTAACACTTAGAAATAAAAACCAGGTCATTAGAAATAAAAACCAGGTCATTAGAAATAGTTTGAACAAATACGTGTATTTATTGATAAAGGGTTATTCATTAGTGGTTGTACTGGGAGAACATAAAAAAAGTAAATAACACCAAAGAATTCTTTGGAATTCGAATTTATGATTTGGATTAGAAATCTATGATAGAAATTTTGCTTGCTTCTTATTTATTTTTGCTTCCCCGAGGGTATCATCAGCTCAGAAGTCAGTATTTAGGTACTGACATGATTTATAACAAACCTTGTTGATTAATTTTGAAATTATAAAGAAACTAAGGTGTCCACTCCCTCCGGCAAAGTTGACCTTAGATGAATTTGGCTATTTTTTTAGGCACTTTTTGGTCATATAGCTCTTTAACTGTTTCGGTTCTCATACATTCTCAGCTTTCAAATACTTTTTCTGCAAAAGTTCACGACTATAACATAACTTTCTTAAACATTGTCCGTTTATGAAAAAAATATTGAGAAACCCTCAGGCAAAATCGACATTGAATGGAAGCTTTTGTATTTGTATATCCCTTTTAATCATATAGCTCTAACGTATAACGGTATTAAAATATTCCTGTCCTCCAAATATTTAGCTTTAAGCGTTCACAATGAAGCTAAATCCCCAAAAAAGCGCGTTAGAGGCAAGCTATCTATATAGTTTAGATTACCTATTTGCATACAATTTAGGGTTTTTAGGGTAGACACAGATATTTATAAAATAGATTCTACTTACATTTTATGAAAGTTAAATGTGAAGATATATTTCGGGCCTTCGGATAACACATTTCGAAATTCTTTTTTTTAGATGTGTAGACAGAAAAGAATTAGGACACTAAAATGAAAAAAAAAAAAACATGCCAACATATACACTTATGGTGCAATCTTCTTCAATATTAATGGACATCATCTAATTCCAACTAAAACTAATAATGTTTTGAACTTTAATCATATTACTAATGACTGATGAGGCGCGATAAACGGATTTTCAGCTATTTTAGAACAAGCAAAAGTTACTTATAAAAAAACCACTATGGTGTTTTGGCCTGATTTCCTTTATATTTCAACTTACGATAGCGTGTAATGTAATATCAAAGCAAACGAATTTTCACAAAACATTGTGACAATAAGAAAAAATAACACTATCATCGCCAACCATGGTTAAAAGTTTATAAAGAACTATAATACCAGGTTTAATCCTCCATTTTCTTCGGAAAATACCTGTACCAAGTCAGGAATATTGCAGTAGGTTTTAACTTGTTTCGTTGATTGATAGCGTTTGATTTTATCAGTTTTTATGAACTTCCCCTTTTTTGAATTTGCCTTGGTGTTCAGTATTTTTGTTAAATTTTTTATATATGTTCATCAAGATTTATTCTATGTCAACATCAAATAGTCAAATCTGATTATGAATTAGAAATACTTTTTTCTCAGATTTATATCAGTTTTCTTTTACAAATTTTGTATGCAGCAAATAATAAATCTGCGAATTGTTTTGGTAGTTATTACATTAAAAAAATTACCTTGCTATATGTAGTTTTGTAATAGATTATGAGTTTTGTGATCATAGTATGAGGAATATAATTGCAGAAGCAATAAGCATTGTAATGAAAAAAAATGTATCTAGGGAATTCAACAACTTCAAAATGCATATAAGTAAATTAAGAACGTGTTCGGATTTTCGCATTCGTTTGCACGTTTTCTGTTGTTATGATTAATATGTCCGGATTATTTCCTTGATTTTTTTTTGTCTTTCCACAGGTGTTTAACTTATGCGAAATCTACAGAATGAATAATATTATCTTTGAAAACCCTATCCTGTAATTAATACTCGAAAGGTCATATGACAAATAGTCACTTGGTGATGTTATATATCCCAGCTTATGCAACCAGCGTGATCAATAAAGAAACCATCAAGGACAGATATAATACTAATAATTGTTTTCGTTTATTGAATTTATTGTCTACACGACCTATTAACAATATTTGTGTCAGCTAAAATTTGTCACCAAATAATAAAAAGTCAAAAATAAATCTCTATTGTGCATCCCTAAGGACTTTTGACATACTCTGTCACACTCAATTCACATACCTTGCATATGCAGACTGTCATTTGACGTAATATCTAATTAAAAAAATAAACCAGGTCATTTCAGATAGTTTAAACAAATACGTTTTTTTTATTGATAAAGAGTTATTCATTAGTGGTTGTATTGTGAGAACATCAAAAAAGCAAATAATACCAAAGATCTTTTTGGAATTCGAATTTATAATTTAAGTTAGAAATCTATGATAGAAATTTCGCTTGTTTCTTTTTGTTGTTGTAATGAACTATAACATAATATTGCAATTGGTCCGTAAGAACATATATAGATAAATAAGGAGATGTGACAAGTTTGCCAATGGGACAACTATCCAAAGGATCCAAATAACATAGATTTCATGATTATTGGTCACCGTACTGCCTTCAACAATGAGCAAATACCATACCTTATAGTCAGCAACAACAATAAAAATGATAAAATGTGCAACAATTTAAACCAAAAAACCATCGATCTGATATAGGTTGCACTTTGTAAATACAGCTGTTTCACAAGCCACGCCTCTTTTGGGGATATATATACTATTCATAGATATGTTAATTTGTTCCCAGATATGATCTCTGTGTATCATATCATAGAGACATAACTTGAAAATGTTATGAGTATAGAAAAAAATGATAGCGCCTAAAATTTAATTCTGAGGAGGTCCAAAAGTGGAGGTAGGGGTAGTATAGAATTTTAGTATAAGTTTAAACTCTTAGAAGTTCATGGCATATACATGTTGAAAATATGCCGCACAGCCCTATATTTTGACCTTTGCATAAAATAGAAGTGCATATCAACTTTCCGTTCTGGGATATAATTTTTTACGAAACTCCCTAGTAAAAGAGGCACAGTTTTAGCCGCAAAGTGAGTTCCTATGGGAAATTGCATTGTCTATATTTACAGAATTGCAACCTATATAGGGTGAAAAAAGAGAACATATAGAATTTCACCAAATCTTGTTTATCTCAGAGATTTGAATGAAATTAACTCAAATACAAAGTTTTATGAATATTTCACGAAGATTGAGAAAATCGTGGGCCTTAAGGTTCATCATAACAAATGGACAAAAATGGTTGTATTTACACCTCAAAAACTACTCTGAGTACAGACTTACCTGTCCAGTTAGAAAAGGTTTTAAAGCCTGGCATCCACAAGATATATAAAAGTTAAATGCAATTTGTGTTTCAGAAAGATCAAATCTTTTTTGGATTTTGAAGGGCATTTTTTTTCGTTCATGCAGAAGGTGTAAAAATAAACTAAGTTGGGATACAACTTTGAGATGCTCCCACTCAGGTAAAAACTGTATTGTATTGTATTGATTGTCCTTGATTGAAATGGACAACAATAGACAGCTACACAACTATAGGTGAGTTAAAGGGTTTAACTGAGTGGACAGAATCAAAGCAATTCAGGTGTTTGTTTATTTTTACACCTTCTGCAGAAAGGGAAAAAAATGCCCATCAAAATCCCAAAAAGATTATATCTTTCTGAAACACAAAATGCATTTAACTTTTATATATCTAGTGGATGCCAGGCCTTCAAACTTTGCCAACTGGACGGGTAAGTTTGTACTCAGAGTAGTTTTTGAGGTGTAAATACAGCCATTTTTGTCCATTTGTTATGATGAACCTTAACTATGATGACTCAGCATAAATTCACAGTTTACAGTATGCATAGTTTACTTAAAGGCCTGAATTCAAAATAAGTTTTTAATGTATGCATATTTGTAATTTTAATTGTTTAGAAGTGCTTATTTTTACTCTTCGCAGTCATTGAAACTCATAGATCCTTCCTGAATATTGTTTTTTGGGATGTTTTTGTTCTGTCGATAACCCAAAAGTAAGCCGTAACACCGGAATGTGCTTTTTTTTGTGATCACGGCATAAAAAAATACAAGCTAGAAATACAAAAATACCTCAATAAAACTAACAATTGTGTGTTCTTTCCTAAACCTATATCGATTTCGCTATGATATATTCATGCGTAAAACACAGAAAGGGAATCATGGAGTTCTATGAAAGTTTAAATTGATAGCATATATAACGCGAGGTTCGTTAGTCAGCTCTCCAGCTTACACATCAATAACCTCTCGACAAAACGTGTTTAATCATAAATTAAAGTATAGAACATTTAGCATTTCAATGTTTTTTGAAAATTTCAATTAACTTTTATAGTTTCTTACCGTGCAAATGGAGGTAATTTTTATTATATTGTTACTAAATATTGTTTGGAATGTCTTCTGTTTCCATCGTCCTGAACATGCATGAAGTATTTGCCACTGGACGTTTAGCAAACAACAATCAATCAATCAATCAATCTTCTGTTTCTGATTATATCCACTTCATTTGAACTTTGGTGGATAGTTGTCTTATTGGCAATCCTACCACATCTTAATATTTTTATATGAAAATGTGACTGAGTGTGAATTCGATTGGCGGGCTATGAATAGCAGCAGACGCTTACCCTGTCGACGCCCCCCAGTCTCGCTTAATTGGAATTCATGCGATTGACTCAATTTGTTTTTTGTTAACTTGATTTGTCCCTTTCTAATCGATTTACGAGATTTGAATATCGGTAAACTACTGACGTTTTAAACATAAGAACGATTTGACTAATATACTGTTATTTTATAGTTCGTTTCTGTGTGTGTTACATTTTAATTTTGTATGTCTGTTGTGTCGTAGTTTTCCTCTTATAGTTGATGTGTTTCCCTCAGTTTAAGTTCGTAACCCGGATTTGTTTTTTTTTTCTCAATCGATTTATGAATTTCGAACAACGGTATACTACTGTTGCCTTTATTTATAGGCACAATTGCCTCAATTCCATGAAATTGCAGCTAAAGCGGTTTATCTGAACAATCGGACAAAAATTCAGTTTTTACGTCATTATACACTTTTTAAATCATGCTATTTTCTATTTCACATCCGAAGAACCTCTATGCTTCAAATTCCTCAAACATACTGTATCGTATTTGTTTTTATAAAGTGTGATACATTATCTCGAAGCACACTATAACTTTTCACCAATTATTTTGGTAAAAAATCTTCAAAATTTAGACTTATGTGTGTTTTTTCGCAGGAATTGTCTTTATGTTTCTTAAATTTCAATAAAATATATAAACCAAAAGATATACTGAGATCAGTTTATAAACAAATGTCACTTTTTGAATCAAAGTGACAGTCGAAAGAGAAAAATTTAATCATTAAAGTATTATATTATAGCCTTTCATGTCGCTTATATTCCATCACACTAATTCGAACAACAAATAAATCGCAAAAATAAATTATACAAAATCCCAGTATTCCAGTTTTGACTTTTTTGCCTTTTCAACTCTTATGAGCCACTGATGAGTCTTTTGTAGAAAATCGCGCGTCTGGCGTACACCATTATAATCCTGGTATCTATGACGAATTGATACATAGTATGTGACATCAAAATTAGATTGATTTCATATTACCATTAAGTAATCCTTTATTAAGCGAGACACTGAGTACACTTCATTTCTCTCAGTAATTAACGATACCACAGAGAATAAACGGTCTTCGTCACGTCAATATCTTTTCTACAAATTGGCTTAAAACTATAAAATTTAACAAAAACAGCAATAATTTTTATATTTCCCCTTGCCAATCTCGATTCTTGCTTGGTAACACAACATATGGGTATGATACTTAGATCAGTTGATACCAAATACCAGTCAATCTTCCAATTTTGCGTATATCTGCTACTGAGACCCTTAACGCAATTACTTCTTTACAAGTATACATTGGTTGATCGTTCTAGTTCGTCGGTGTGTAAACTTGTAAAGGCTTGTTTAATATTTCATAAATTGCAAATTCAAAAATCTCCCATTTAGTTTTTTTTAACGATTTATGTTTACGGCATTAAACTTGTATCTGTGCTAGATTTATTTATATGACTGGCAATGTGTTAAAAATCGATCTTAATGTCAACGCAGAGGTTCTAACTATTATTTTAGTTCATAAGATTTCTGATATTTTAACCCCCACTGATGTCTGTTTGTACTCTGTCATGTCACCATGATAACAATATACCGCACTCTTGGATTGTAAGATGGCAGTACATAATCGATCGGTCTAGATTGATACTCTAATCTGCATGTTTTGGGACAAATTGACAATTAATGTGTAAGACTGTTTATCTAATTGAAGAAACGTTAGTGACTTATTGAATCATTTAAACTGTTTTAACAAATACCGAATATTTATTTTTGAAACGATTCAATTTTTCAATTTAGCCCTATAAGGGGAGATAACTTTTATAGTAATGATTTTATAAAGAAATATTAATACAACTTTCATTTTTTACTCATATCAAAACACAGTGACACCTGGTTTTAAATTTTCTTTAAGCATATCATAAAACCTACCTTCTCATACTTTATTTCAAAATTATATCTCAAATATTACTTTTTATTCACAAACAGTGCTTTTTCATGAATATTCTATGCAAAATCGAAATTTACATGACTTGAAACTTGAAAAATAGCACGGTGATCCTTACGTTTTATTATACTTATGAAAAAAGCATGGTCAAATCTACATCTTAGAAAAGAAACAAAATGTAGCAGATCTTGTTATTCGACTTATATTAGAACCAATTATATTTTTTTATCTCTTCTGAATTTATGATCCCATAACATTGATTATACATTACTATACCAGATGCGTTTTTCGAAAATTAATGTCTTTTCAGTAATCATCAGGCTAGTCCTATAATATAAGTCTCGTAGGTCGATATCGCTTTCTTTCAACGTTCTTTATCGGATTCAAAGTAAAATAAAATATATCATGAAAAACGTTGAAAGCGAAACCTGGACAAAAAATCAGATCTATGCATGAGAGGGATACATTCTTCAATTTAATATGATTTTTAAATTTGATAACAGCAAAATTTGATAACAGCAAATGTTTATTAAAATATTATCCGTATTTCATGCCATTATCAAACTGGCTACTGGACTGGTAATACTATCGCGGCTATCAGTCCACCAGCATAGGTATCGACCAAGCCGTAGTAACTTGTTTCCCTCAGGAGTGTCACATATTTTGTATTCATTCTTAAATATAATTATTTCTATAATATATCTTAAAAAAACAAGGAAGTAAAAGTGTATTATCAATTTTACCTAAAAGTCTAAAAAAGGTTTTAAAATATGATACAGACTGGTAGATAAACAACATATTCAAAATAATCGTTTCCATAAATGTTCTAGTTTAACCCTTTTAACATATTTTGTGTGTTAGATGGTGAACATTATTTTGAGTAGGAATATGTTAGACTGAATTGATGCATTCTGAAAATGTTTAGTCATGTCATTAAGATAAGAAGTACATATATTTTACTTACTTTGAAACTTGTGTCAGTTACTTAAACTTAAGACACCTTTAACAATTTCTTGAATGTTAAAAGTTATTCATCTAAATCAAACATGACTGATTCTAATTACAATGTTAAGATGAATACTCAATTGGAAACCTGTTCTGAAAAATGGTAGAAACGCAGGTCACGTAGAGTTTAAAAAATAGAGCAACTTTCTTAGTTTTACACTTGTTTGGTTATTTTTCTACAATGAAATATCGTGAACTCAAATTCGGACAACTTCTATAGTTCATTATAGGAATCCTGTCAGAATGTTGAGAAGAACATGTATCTATTTATTTTTTAATCAGTGTTAATGACCTTCACGCTACACATCCTTCGACAAACATGTCCGTTAAAGGCTTTTAATTGAGAAGACAAATTCTCATTACCATGTTAAAATGTATTATGAATTGTTCAGTTGTTTCAAATAGAAGAAAAGCAAGTCAAGTATTTTGTTTAAAAGACAAATATAACGTAACTGAACAAATGCAAAAACAAATTGTTTATGCCATAAATCCGATATACGTTTGCCATGAAATAATGTTAACGTAAAAAATGTTCATGAAAAAAATGTCTCGTTTACAATTGAACTATTCTTGTTTTCAGGATATTTAGTATACGCAATTAACGTGCAGTAGTACACTTCTAACTATGCAGATAAGACACTTTTGGTGCCTTATACAAAACCATAGAGAAATTAGATAATGAGTAACATACTGCAATAATTAAAGTTACGTAATTTGAAGAAATTATTTGGCCAATAACTTTGTTTAGGACTTGCAAAAAGGTGAACATAGGACGTAGTTATATAATTGTTCTCGTACTAGGAACAATAAAATTATTTAGTTTGTAAAAATTGCTTCCGTACTCCATGTATACCTTACAACACAATTATTTTTATTTACCTGTGTACGTTATTTTATTTGGCGGCATTTTGTCCAAGGTTATGGTTGTCTTTCTGATATTGTTAAACATCTAACCCCCTTGTTTTAAATAATTTTGTATTAACATTGCGTCATAGATCAAATTTATTCGTTCAGTGTATGTTCACTTGTTTTTTTAATATGTCTTTTGATGTTATGTTGTGATGTTACACTATTGTTTCAGGTACGGTGAATGTTGTCGCCTATTAAAACGTTTAAACCCACTGCATTTGTTTGCACCTGTCCTAAGTCAGGAACCTGATGTTCAGTGGTTGTCGTTTGTTGATGTGGTTCGTATGTGTTTCTCGTTTCTTGCTTTTTATATAGATTAGACCGTTGGTTTTCCCGTTTGAATGGTTTTACACTAGTAATTTTTGGGGACCTTCATAGCTTGTGTTCGGTGTGAGCCAAGGTTTCGTGTTGAAAGCCGTACTTTAACCTATAATGGTTTACCTTTAAAAATTGTGACTTGGATGCACAGTTGTCTCATTGGCACTCATACCACATCTTCTTATATCTATTTTTATGAATAGGACGTAGTTACATAATTTACCTTCATTAAACATGAGTCGTTTATATAAGGACAGCCTGAATCAAAACAGTGAAATGGTTTGTACAATTGAAAAGAGAGGGGATGACATAATAACACCTCAACTAACAACATATTATTTTCATAATAGTCATAATTTCAAATCCCAAATAACCATACGTTTTCGTGATTTATGGAAATACCTTAATACAAGACAATCTGAAATGAAAATATCAATTTATTAAATCCGTGCGACCAAAAACACTATTCTTGATTAACCTTCATCAGGAACGCTCAATCCCAAACATTTGAAAGACAATGATATGTAATATATAACATGGGAAAAACTATATGACTAATTTGTTTAAGAAAATATTCAAATGAAAAATAGCCAAATAGAAAGTTGAATCACTGATATTCTCCTTAAACAATACTTTTTGTATGAAAATCATAACTATTTGAATAAGTTTTTATTTAAATATATATATATATATATGTGTTTAAAAAAGTATTCGAAATTAGCAGAAAATAAAAATTTTAAATGTATATTAAAATTTTGAAAGATTGAAATTTTGTCAAAATACGTACATCTTAAAGAAAATGTAGAAATTAAACAAATTCAGACAATTTAGAGTACTTAACAAATATATCGTTGTCTGTGAATAACATAAAAAAAAACTTTGCAGTATATGAGCTTGTCGGTCAAACACTTGTTTGTCTTAGATTTACTGTTTCATCCCACATAAACTCATTTGCATTATTTTAGAACTTTGCAGCATTTCCATTTAATTGAAAACGGGAAATGAATGTTAACTATTTCAAAGATTTGATTGGCCTTGAATTATTGATCAGTAGTTACTGATGGTGAATAAAGTCTCATAAAATAATACCAGGCTATAATTTAGTGCGCTAGATGCGCGTTTCATCTAAATAAGAATCAGATATCCGTGGCGTACGAATCAAAACAGTTGAAAGACAACACAAATATGACTTATACCATCTAAGGCATATCGTAAAAATAAAAACCAAACAAGTGTTATTCTGTTATTTCGTTGTTTTCATCTTATAGTTGATGTGTTTCCCTCGGTTTTAGTTTGTAACGAGAATTTGTTTTCTCTCAATCGATTTATGACTTTTCAACAGCGGTATACTACTGTTGCCTTTATTTAGGCTTTCGGAAATCTATATCATATTGATTTATTTCTTCCACTCCATCCATATCGCATGTGAAGGACTTTAATGTTTTCAGTTTAGAAATGTTTTAAGTTTGCTTAAAATTGATTGACCATCAGATAAACTAGACTGTTTAGTTTCAAAAATTTTTTTTTCTTACTCACGATTACTGAATGCTAATTGAAAATCAATTAAATTTATAAATCAATCAATGTTTTCAAAGAATATAATATCAATCAGTACACACACAAAGGTTTTGAAATAACGCGTCATATTAAATCTTTTAAAAGCATGACCTTGTGTAATGCCAAACTATTAATTTCATTGTATCGTTAGGATTTCGGACCATACGTTTTCAAAACTGTATAACACTTCACTATTTAAAAGAGGGACGAAAGATACCAGAGGGACAGTCAAACTCATAGATCGAAAACAAACTGACAACGCCATGGCAAAAAATAAAATGACAAACAGACAAATAATAGTACAGATGACACAACATAGAAAACCAAAGACTAAGCAACACGAACCCCACCAAAAACTGGGGGTGATCTCAAGTGCTCCGGAAGGGTCATCAGATCCTGCTCCACATGTGGCACCCGTCGTGTTGCTTATGTTATTACAAATCCGGTAAATAGTCTAATTCGGTAAGTCATATTAGTGAAAAGGGAGGGTATTGTAGTTACGACATAAGGAACATATCCGATATCATCTGTGAAACGGTCATTCCACGGTTATAAAGTTATGTTTTGAATTTTGAAAAAAATGAAATTAATGTTAATTTAAGATTAATTAGTACCGATAGAAAGAACATTAAAAGATCTTATATCACTACAGTGTTGAATTGTTAACATTTAAGAATAATTTAGAAGGATTAATGAGTATACATTTGAAAATGTTACATTATAATGTGATTTCCCGTCTATAATAAGACTTCTTAAGGCACACCCATATATTTAAACTAAATATTTGTATCTTTGAAAAAAGTAAGTGAAGATTTTGATTAATTTATTGTTTCGAAAACCATGATTTCATAATAAACCAGTTGTACATAAAAATGTCATATACATTCTGACTCGCCAACCTCATAAGAATATACACCATTAAATAAATAAAACAACACATGAATAGGATAAGTGTGCCTACAGGTGTAGCAGCCTTTAAATATGTATTACAGTAAATATTTTTCAAACTACTGTCACTTTCAGTGGCGTAGCTAGGTCATTTGTAAGTGTACGCCCGAACCTCATCGAGGGGTTTGAGGTCCAGAACAGAAGACCTCTTGGTAGGGGACGAAACCTCCCGGATGTTCAAGCGTTATTTAGAAAGAGATACCAATATCTGTCATTAAAAACTCATCAATAGTAACATACTTTGTCGGTTAAGAACAAAACTTTACGACAAAGGAGATGATTTCAGCCTCCAATTGTGAACTTTTCTTTCTATGTAGCAACATTCCAGCACCACCTGCATATGGAGTATATACATGCCAGTTGATAAGATATTCCAGAGCTTGCATTTCCTAACATCGTTTCCTTGATAGATAGTTGATGCTTACAAGGAAGCTACTGAACCAAGAGTTCCAAGTAGTGAAGTTGAAATCATCCCTTCGAAAATTTTACGTTCGACATAACGAGTAGGTTAATGACGACGGATATGTTCCAATTGTTGATATTACCACAATCCCGTCCTCTTTTCCTCTAATGTGATCTACCGAATTAGATTTATCACTGGGTTTGCACACGTGAAGTAGAATTTGCTTACCCTTCCGGAGCACCTGAGATCACCCCCAGTTTTTGGTGGGGTCCGTGTTGTTAAGTCTTATGTTTTTATGTTGTGTTTTGTATACTGTTGTTTGCCTTTTCATAGTTTTTCGTTTTTTGCCATGGTATTATCAGTTTGTTTTCAACTGATGAGTTTGAATATCCCTTTGGTATCTTTCGCGTCTCTTTTAGAGTCTAATTTGGTTTTTTTACAGTTAAATTTATTCATTGTATTGATTTGAAATATAATGGTAATGTATTTAAGAGAAAAAAATGCCCAAAACAGTTGCTTAAAAATATGTTTAAAAGCAATCTAATTAAAATTTATATCTATATTTACTCGCATGCTTGTATCTTATGAGTATAACGAAATCAGAGATATATATTTTAATCAGATTGGTTTAAAAAGAGATGTGGAGTAAACAAACAATCGACAAAAAAATCAAAACTTTATATATAGATAGTAAAAAAGCAAGTCTCCATTTCAATGTTGTCGTTCTATTAATTTTTTTTACCTTATCTAGTTTACTCACCTTTTTACAATCAAATTTCGTTAATAGACATATGTTCCAATTAATTTTCATAGATAAACAGGTGTAACGTAAAAATAAATATTGAACTGTAACATAAAAATGCAAGCCACATCGTATTTGAGCAGATAATGAATTGCTTTAAACAATATTAAACTGAGTGGAATTCACAGTAGATGCAGACTTTGACAGAAAATGAAAAAAAATATATAATATAAAATATGAAAACAACACGTTATTAATTTCATGATTTCGAAGCGCTTTTCTAGATTTACCTTCATCAGGAACGCTCAAAGCCGAATATTATAAAGCTGATGATGTATAAGAACCGAAACAGTTACAGAGCTACATGTACACGACCTAAAAGTACTTAAAAAATAATATGATACCATGTGATTAAAAAGTATATTTCGTCACTTTGTTCTTTATCTCCAATTACAAGTCATTGAAGAAAAAAAAATACAACGCTCGTGTGCTTTTAATCAGTTCTTATATTTTATTTGGGTTCAAATATTTTTCTCTTCAAAATTTATATGCACGCCCGGGCGTTTTGACATAAACGTAGCTACGCGCATGACTTCACAAAACACAGGCATGCACTACCAATTCAGGCATATAAAGTATAAATACAAACAAAATCAATCCACTTACATAAACACAATCAAAATCTATCTTCTAACATAAACCCAAAACAGTCTTGATAATTGTATGGTCAATTTGGTAAGCTACAGAATTATCATTCAGAATATGAATACGTATTCGTTCATCTAAAACGGTCAAGGATCTCTTGCTGGGAGCAGTTGTACCAGTACAATTAACACTATACCGGTAATTTGTACTTATTCTACCTTTCATTTGTTTAGAACAAAGACAGGACGCGATACTCGAAAATATTGGGCATTAATGTCACGTATTAATGCAGCATCGTCACATTTTCATGTAATCTCGTATTAATTTATCAATAAAATGGACGTGCCGTTATTCATACAACCGAACAAGTATCACAACGCTTTGTACACGTAAAATGAGTTTTTCTAACTACTTCTTGTAATTTCATATTATAAACCAAAAAATATACTAGTAGTTTAGACAAATAAAAACAACAATGTATTTTTAATACTGACTTCATCAGCTCGCCCTACGTTCTCGCGTCCTAATATTGCTGATAAGATTAATATCAAACACAAAAAAAAGTCATTATTCTGTATGCATCCTTTGCTATGTTTTGCTTTCGCGAACACTGAATATTAAAGCTTGTATATACAAACATACATTTAAAGAAATAAGATCATATGCTCTCAAACCAGCTCTTTAGCGTCACTGATGAGTCTTTTGAGGACGAAACGCGCGTCTGGCGTACAAGATTATAAGCCTGTTATCTTTGATGAGTTATTTTTATACGATAATTTAATAACAAGATCTTTATGGCGTACATTAAAGTCTGAAAAGTCGTTAAAAGCTCTAGACTACCGTTTACAGAGAAGAAGGATACCAAAAGGATATTCAATTTCAAAGGTCGAAAACGAACGATGAAAAGAAAAACAAGAGTACACAAAACACAACACGAAAACTAAAGGCTGAGCAACACGAACACAACCAAAAACCGGGGTCGATCTAAGGTTACATGGTTGGCTTTCAATATTGTTATGTTTAAGCGTTCCTGATGAAGGTAAATCAAGTTAAACGTTTTGGACGCCTCTCATTTATAAAGTGATATTTTAATTTTATGCATGAATACTCGATATGCCGATGTTGATTGTTTTATGCTATCGATATAAGGGAAAATTGATGAACAATCCTCTTTGCACTTATTAATTTAAGTGTTAATCTCTATTTGTGACATTCTCTAACACATTCTCGCATATACGATCAACTAAGATATGTAATAGGACTAAACCAATTGGAAATTGACAATGAGAAATTAAAGATATAAGCATATCGATAAAAAATGAAAACAACACGTTATAAATTTCATGCATCCGAAGCGCTTTTCTGGATTTACCTTCATCAGGAACACTCAAAGCATTTCTGTAAATATAGACAAGGCAATTTCCCATAGGAACTCCTTTTGCGGCTGAAACTGTGCCACTTTTACTATGAAGTTTCGTAAGAAATTATATCCTAGAATGGAAAGTTGATATGCAATACTATTTAATTCAAAGGTGAAAACATAGGGCTGTGTGGCATATTGTCAACATTTATATGCCCCGAACTTGTTAGAGTTTAAACTTCTACTAAAATTCTGTACTACCCCTACCTTTACTTTGTGCCTACTTCAGAATTCAATTTTCACCGCAACAATTTGTTTTTATACTGGTAACATTCCCAAGTTATGTCTCTATGCAAACAAAATTGAAGTGGAATAAGTCAAGCTAATCCAATCGTTTGCTTTAAAAATTACACATATATTTCATCATGTGTTTAAAAAATGATTTGATCGTTTTCGTGGATTTTTGCAAAAACGAATAAGCGGCTACAGATCTTCCACGATCCTTTTCACGATCACCAAAAAGCCGTTCCCGATCTTTCACGATCCGAAATATCAACGTTTTACAAATATTTCCATTTTTGCAATATTTCGGATTAAACTAAAACTAAATAACTTTAAAAACCATTTTAAACAGTAATATGGAACAATATTTGTATGAGAAAAGTAGTTTATGCATCAAAATATGAAAAAAATCATGTTTGTTTACATTAATTTTTTTTAAATTTCGAGGAGCTATCTGCTTTGTAAAACCTTGATGATTCTCGAATACTGATTATATTGTTGAACCATTTTGACAGACAGTTATTTTTTTCCAATATTTGTCTTTATTATTCTTTAAACAAGATTATTTACTGACGTTGCATGTGTCTTCTCGATAAGATTTCCTTTACGATCCTATACTAGATCTCTCACGATCCAATCGCAATACTTAACCAGCGTTACTTATTCTTTTACGATCATTTTTCTCGACTATACCGAACGACAGTCGTGTTAGTGTAGCGGTTCTGAGTTCATTGCGAATTAACACTGCTACAGAATAGTTTTTAAAGCGTGTTTAATCCATATTCACCAAGGAATAATCTTATATGAATGATCCCAAATCCCGATGGCTTAATCAAGTAGTTTTTGTCAAATGACACACTGTAACCATTCCTGTAAAATAGGAATACTTGAAAGGGTTCAATCATTTTAAATATTTTCAAAAAATTAAAAAACTGGTCAATGATACAACTACTAAATTTAAAATGTAATAAAAATGAAAAAAAAAAAAAAATGAAACTAACGTACAGATTTTTTGCGTTTTTTCAACAACCCTTGAATGACACTATTTAGAACAAATATATGGTAGTGATTTTCTATTTTTGTCCGTTGTGTTTTATTGTTTTGGTGTTTTTATGTTTTTGTATATAGTTATTCACTTGGCTTTTTTAAATTTTGTGCTTTTTCTTGGTTTTACTTTACATCATTTATTTAGCTATTCGTATAATATAACATATTTTCCCCATTCTGTTGTCTAAAATGTAGTGATATTACATCATCTGGCATATTGCAGTTAAATTAGAAGTGTGCGTTTGTATTTGAAAAAGAGTGTATTTTGTACAAAAGAAGCATTCTAAATAACAAACATATTTATTGCAATTCGTTAATTGATTATGTATTCTGAACTATATATTTTGTTTTGACAACATTAATAAAACACATGAATGTTTAATGACTTAACCTTGAACACACAACCTTCCTGTCTTTTTCCTGGTATTCAGATCCGATTTCATATTATCATGTTTTTGTATCTCCTATTTACTGTATGTAATTACCTTTCAAGGGTTTGTTGTTTGTCTTTTAAATGTGTTTTTTTGTAGCAGCTCCCACAGACAATTAATTGGAAATAAAAATAGGTTAATACCAACAAGATATTGCTCCAATTTCCCCATAAAAGAGGGACGAAAGATACCAGAGGGACAGTCAAACTCATAGATCGAAAACAAACTGACAACGTCATGGCCAAAAATAAAAAGACAAACAGACAAATAATAGTACAGATGACACAACATAGAAAACTAAAAACTAAGCAACACGAACCCCACCAAAAACTGGGGGTGATCTCAGGTGCTCCGGAAGAGTAAGCAGATCCTGCTCCACATGTGGCACCCGTCGTGTTGCTTATGTTATTACAAATCCGGTAAATAGTATAATTCGGTAAGTCACATTCGTGAAAAAGGAAGGGTATTGTAGTTACGACATAAGGAGCATATCCGATATCATCTGTGAAACGGTTATTCCATAACGGTCAACCAACTCGTGATGGCGTCCGTAAAATTTACGAAGGGATGATATCTATTTCACACCAGGGTTATATCACATTATTTAATCATTACTAAAACTCACAGTATGACGGTTGTTAAAAAATTAAAACAAAAATACCGAATTCCAGGGTAAATTCAGAAAGGCGAAGTACATAAAAACTCACAAAAACAAAGGTTATTAACCAACGGAACGAGTGAAAAACAAATACTTTAAGATTCTAACACAATTCTTAATTATTTATAAGCATATATATGATCAAAGTAAAACTCTCAAAAATAGCTCATAACTGCATTTTAATGGATTTTTGGAAAATATTTCTAATAAATAAAAGGGAGAACATTCTTACCCAAATCCAAAATTTGATCGAAAGCTTTTATATTGTGTTGAAGACACAACTTTGACTTCGAGATTGCGAACAGCAATTAAAGGCAATTTAGTTGTTGGTGTAAATCCGTGTACGGATTTCATATCATGAATTAATTAATCATGTATTTCTGTTCCATTCCTGACACTATAACAGAATGAAAGGAATGTCTTAATATGAGTATTTTGTACAAAATATACAAAAATACGCATGAAATGATCAATAATAAAAATATTATTGATTTTGAATACACGATAAATCCAAGAAAAGAAAATATTTATTTTTACTTGAAAGACAAAGAAAACATTCTCTATTTGAACAATCGTTCTAAAAACCTGAATGTGTGCAATTATTATATGTAACAATTATGTAAAATAGCCTATAAAAGAAATGTTTACATGCATAGTATTGTATTGTATTGTCGTCGCACCCGGTCTCGCTCAATTTGGAGTTCATACGATTCAATCAGTTTTTGTTTCTTACGTGATTTGTATCATCTTAATCGAGTTACACGTATTCGTTTTTATAGATAGTACCAAGGAAACTAAACATAAGGAAATAAGGTTTCTAATTTGAACTAAATACTTCTTATGATTAACATTGTCTATAGTTCAAAGGTTCTGTTGAAAATATAATTATTTTATATTCAATAGATCCTCTGAAACATTTTTTTCCCCGTTTTCTCTCAGAAAATTAGAAACTTACCACCAAGCGAACATTTAACATAGAAAATCACAATGTTGGCCTAATTTATTATGTGTTCGAGTAAACAAACAAGTAAATGTCAATATCTTTTTTTAACAAGCAGCATTATTTGATCTTTATTTAGACTTTTAACTGAAGGATAAACAGTGATTTCACATCCATCTGAAACCGGCAATTCCTAAATAATTTGTTTGTTTTTATAGTGATTAAGATGATAACACAATTTTGACTGCTGTACACCTATTTTTGACATTTTTACCTACTGTGTCTGTTTGTTTTGTTCACGCATCGTTGTCAATATAATGGAATTTGATGCGACCGTCATACAAGTGAGAGATTTAGCTAGCTATAAAACCAGGTTCAATCCACCATTTTCTACATAAGAAAATGCCTTTACCAAGTCAGGAATATGACAGTTGTTATCCATTCGTTTGATGTGTTTGAGCTTTTGATTTTGCCATTTGATTAGGGACTTTCCTTTTTGACTTTTCCTCGGAGTTCAGTATTTTTGTGATTTTATTTTGTCCGTTTTTTTCTTATCAGTTGAGCTATCAGAACGTCAAAAATATATGGAATTTCTCTACGTCATTACACACATTACACAATTGGTTATTAATTACATTTTATTGTATTTTAAGTATGAGGACTGAAGCAAAGGATGATTAAGGGAAGTACTATTTCCTGTATGAATAAATACCAGTTCTATAGAATAAGATACCTGTTCAATAGTCATCGGATTATTTTTCTAAATAAAAAATGAAACAATCATTAACACATGAGCTGTGTCGGATAGAAATCGAACTTATGCAAATCAATATTAATACACCTGTTAACTTATGTAGGGTTGAAAAAATCTGAATGCAAAGTCTGTAACTGTTTAAAAATTGAGTTGATATAAAAACCAAACAAAACAGACCCAAATTTATCTTTTATTTCGTATTTGAAGGTTCCAAAATCAAGCAAAGTCTTATACATGTACATGTATACGTGCACTTGCATAAGGTCGATTTCTATCCGACGCTGCTCACATAATAAAAACGCCTCCTGTCGTTGAAGATTTTCAGGATTTTATTGATCTCTTACATAGCATTCGCTAATACAAGTTGCCAATTCAACATATATTATAAAAAAAAGTAAAATAACAAAAATAACGAGCTCCAAGGAAAATTCAAAACGGAAAGTCCCTTATCAAATGGTAAAATCAAAAGTTCAAACACATCAAACGAATGGAAAACACCTGTCATCTTCCTGACTGGGTACAGACATTTTCTTATGTAGAAAATGGTGGATTAAACCTGCTTGTATAGCTAGCTAAACCTCTCACTTGTAAATATTACAATGCCAATGAAGATACAGTGGTTGAATACGCACATAAATCATCTTAAATTTCAACTAATGTTTATAATATTGGTAATATGTCTTCAAGTCACTTATCTTTATAACAATGTTAACGGAAACAAAAAGAGTTAATAATTGAAATTATCACGTACTAAACAGAATCTCACGGGAAAAGCAATAATAATTTATCTGTCTTGAGACTAAATTCTAAAGGATAGAGGCATTGTACAGCTTTACATTAAATATGTTGTGTTTTTTTCAGACAATTTGCGAAATGATTCGAACTAGTAATGCATGTTGTTCTTAATTTGGTGAAAACTCCATGCTTACATATATAAAAAAACGAAATTCGTTTTCATTAAAACTTGTGATACACAATGTTTAAAAAAATCTCCAGTTTCAATGTAAAATTTCATGTTTGACATCTGATATATTGACTATAAACAAGCCATTTCTTTTTTTTTAAATTCACTAATCACTTTTCTAAATGAAAGCCATTTTTCAAAAAAGAAAACAAAGACGTAAGTTCAATTTCACTGTGCCATTTTTGAAAAATTGATCGCACATGATTTGTATGTAAAAATAATAATATCTGTATTTTTCAAAACATGTTAATCATTCCATTTAAAACTCAAACCCATACTATCTAAAACTGATTCATACATTCAATCCATTTTGGATTACATATTTCAGATTTATGTAGCGCATACAATAACTCATACATAATACTAGACAGCTTTGTGTTTTTTATGTCACCAGGTGGAATAAGGCTGAAACAGGCTTTGAGTGAAACGAATCCGGAACGTTTATTAAATATAACATAGACGGCAATGACAGATCTGAAATATAAAGATATGGACAAAAAATAGAACTTTACAAATAAATGGATATGAAAATATAATTTTGTAGCAAATAATGTATATTATGTTTAACTACACAATTGCAATTATATGATGATAATGCGAAATACAGTTAAATGACAACTTTAAATGTAAACAATTGTTAATCAATGCAAATCAAAATTATTAACTAAAGTAAGTTTGTTATACGACTCAATAAAATGATTTACAACATAGAAATTTAATGAAAGCTAAATAAGAAAATATAAAAAATGAAATACAATTAGTAGCATCAGTGAAACTAAATAAAATACTTCAAACAAAATCTTTTAACCGTAGATTTTTTGGAATTTTAAATTTGAAAAACCTTGAAATCATAGAAACCTTCTACTGCTTGCTACGGCTCATAATGTTGTTTCTAGTCTGACTCATTTCGCATTGACAATATATACAAACATCACAATATATGTAATCGAAAAACAAGGTCAAACTAGCCAGAACCTGATAAAAAAAAACTATTCAGAAAAGTAGTTTGTACAATAACCAGTAGTGAGTAAAAATCAACTAGCCTACATTGAGATTTAAAATTCACTGAACCATGTATATGTAAGAGAATCATAATCCCTTTCTTCATGATTAAGTACGAGCGTTAGCAAGTACTTATCATGAAGTAAGGGATTATCATTCTCTTTCAAACTTAGAAATTTTGTAAAGTGCTCAAGGCTCAAATGATATCTTAATTGGTTGTATATAAGAATTAGTTTCATTGTCAGTGCAATGTTTATAATTAATGCATGACTTCCTTTTTAGGCATTTCATTTATGGATTAGTTTTAGTGATGTAAGGACTTTCTTATCATTTGGGAAATATTTAAAAAATAAATGCGTTATAGATACTACAACAGAACAAAGAAAATGTAGGAATTGTATATGTTTCCTGAATGTGAGTATGAATGTAAATTATGTAATATTTTAGTGAGGAATTATCTTTTTTTTTAATTAACAGTTTAAATCAATTGATACATTTGAGTTACAACT
Organism: Mytilus californianus; assembly: GCF_021869535.1. Lineage (NCBI taxonomy): Eukaryota > Metazoa > Mollusca > Bivalvia > Mytilida > Mytilidae > Mytilus > Mytilus californianus. The sequence continues at coordinate 84,368,887 of NW_026262679.1, forward strand.
AAATTTTATTTAACAGCCACAGCTAATATTTTGGAACGGCTTTTTACATCAAATATTATTTCATTATGTCAGGGAAATGTTCAAATAAAATGCCTTTAAAAGTTTTTAATATGTTCAAGACTTAAATTAAATTAAATTCCTGTTCTCTTTTTATCTTAGCGGAACATTGAAAATAACTATTCTTCCCAACCGCTGATCCAGTGATCAAAATTTTGGAAAGCTAAAGATTAAAGTTTTTTTTTTATTTTAAAGCTTATTTTCTTTTTTGCAAATGCTTTGATATTGTTTAATTATTTAGTAATTTGAAGTTATTAATATTTTCATATTAACATTCACGGTACCAATTTAACTGCACAGTAAACTTCAACTTATTTTGAGTTTTTGTTTGTTTCACAATTCAACTTTTAGTCAGTTTCAATCACTGTGTGATAAATCCTTTCAATCTGGTAAATGTGCTTCGGGGCAGTTGTAACTCATTTATAGAAACTCTTTGTTTTGAACTGTAAATAGACCCAAATAATAGGATAATCCCTTATTGAGAACATGATTTACATTCATTCTTCACAATTAAGAGACATCAAATCCTACAATTTCTTTGGTCGAGAGCACTTAGCTATATTCTAAGTTTATGTTAGAGTATGATAATCCCTTTCTTCATGATTAAGGACGAGCGTTAGCGAGTACCTATCATGAAGTAAGAGATTATCATTCTCTTACAAACTTAGAATATTGTAAAGTGCTCAAGGCTCAAATGATCTCTTGATTGGTTGTATTCAAGAATTAGTTTCATTGTCAGTGCAATGTTTATAATTGATGCATGACTTTTTCGGCATGTCATTTATGGATTGGTTTTAGTGATGTATTGACTTTCTTATTATTTGGGAAATATTTAAAAAAAAATATGCATTATAGATATTACCTGACACAGCAGTACAAAGAAAAGGTAGGAATTGTATATGTTTCCTGATTGTGAGTATGAATGTAAACCATGTAATATTTCATTGAGGAATCATCCTTTTTTATTTACAGTTAAAATCAATTAATACATTTGAGTTACAACTAAATTTTATTTCACAGCCAATATTTTGGTCTGGCTTTTTACATCAAATACTATTTCAAAATGTCAGGAAAATGTTCAATTAAATGCCTTTAAAAGTTTTTAATATGTTCAAAACTTAAGTTAAATTCCTGTTCTGTTTTTATTTTATAGGAATATTGGAAATAATTATTCTTCCCAACCGCTGATCAAGTAATCAAAGTAATGAAAAGCTAAAGATTTAGGTCATTTTATATTTAACTTAAAGCTTTGTTTTTTCCTTTTTGCATTGCTTTGATATTGTTTGTTTTTTTTAGTAATTTGAAGTTATTAATATTTTCATAATAACATTCACGGTACCAATTTTACTGCACCAGTAAACTTATTTTGAGTTTCTTGTTTGTTTCACAATTCAACTTTTAGTCAGTTTCAATCAGTGTGTGATAAATCCTTTCAATCTGATAAATGTGCTTCGGGGCAGTTGTAACTCATTTATAGAAACTCTTTGTTTTGAACTGTAAATAGACCAAAATAGTAGGGTATTCCCTTACTAAGAACATGATTTACATTCATTCTTCACAATTAAGATGCATCAAATCCTATAATTTCATTGGTCGAGAGCACCTTGCTATATTCTAAATATATATACAATATTAGATTAATGTGAGAAAAATTACAATGTTTTTATATGAGGCATAGAAACTGAGGAAAGCCGAGGTTTACCGAGGCCTTCAACTGTTTCGTGCTGAATACAAAAATATAAAGGTTTCTGACAATGAACTATTATTGATTAATACTGCACCTAAAAATGGCTATAAATATAGTTATGAAAATCTTTATACAAAAATAAAACGCATTTTCATCCCTAAACGAGCCCCAAATTGTGAAAAAAGTGACGTGACATAAAATCAACATTGCATGAACTATCACTTTCTTACTTTATTTGGTAGATTACGACAACAGGAAGTGTTCTAGCTGCAGAATAAAATAAAAATATTGCAAGATCAGTACAATGAGGGTTAAATAATGACAAGTAAAATACAAAGTTGGGGATATTATGTAATAGAAGTATTATGCATAAATCAACTTGTCAACATTTAATAAAAATCACGACTTAAATTGAACAGTGGTAATTCTAAATGGATTTCGAATGGAAACCTATCAGTATCGCTATACGTCATACAATTTTGTGAACATGATCCTGTCGTCTATAACTTTTTTTTAAGATAAAGGTTTTCCATATGTTTTTGAAACTCCTTACTTAACATTTAGAGAAAATGAAAGGATATGGAGTCAATGTACATGGGACAAAATCGCACACAATACATAGAAAACATAGAAAATTATTAATGAACAGGGCTTTTATTCCTGTTCTTCATCTTGACAGTTGATGAAGAGTCTTCAACAATGAACGAATCATATACATTTTATATATTGTTGAAAATTTTGAATATCTGCATTGTCTTGAATTACAGTCATTATTAAATATTTTAATTTAGAAAAGACACAATTCGCCCTAATATCTTCATATTTTGACACTCTCTAAATTAAATCTTGAGAGCCGTAATTCATAAAATATTGTTCAAATAAACTATTGCAAAACCATCCAACTTCATTTTAAAAAAAGTACCGGTCAAAAAACCCTTTTCAGGAGTTATATTCACAATTTAAAGTAAACAGGCGGTAGTCGGACATAAAAGGACGGTAGGCAATATATCAGGAGACTATGGCTACAAATAGAACCATTTTATTTGTTACTGTCACGTCAATGTCGTGAGGTATTCTAAAATAGAAGGAAGTACAAAAATGTATTAAATTGGCGAGAGCATAAAGATCAAAAGAAGGGATCGATTGTAAGCAAAATTATATATATCGACTTAAATTTATGCATGATTAAAATGAATATGAATTTTATTAATAATACGTGATATTTGTCCAAATGTCAAAACCATGCTAACGTAGTTACAAGAGAGTATTCGATTAAGCTGATTATACTTCATTGGCCTATAAAACTATTTCAAATATTAATCAAGGAAATATTCAGTGTTAGAGTCAAATATCGCAGTATTATAAAACACGCCCTGTTTAAAAATAATTATTCATAAGAAAGCAGTAAATGGGCATCAGAATACTTAATAACGTATGTTAAGAAGATTCAGCATTGATGTAAAAGCTTGAAAGATCATACCTTCTCACTCACATAATCAATATATAGATAATGCATGATATTTATATAAGAGAGTCTAATAAGTATGGTTTCCACTCTCGATATGACTTTGCTTCGTTTAGATGCTCATCATTTAGGAGTTATGGATTTTTTAAACTTATTAAGAAGTGACAAAATAATCATGCTTTGTTCTATGTGACATTAACACGAATGATGTTCTTGTGTTTCTTTTTTAGCTTCATTGCCTTGAAGAGATGTTGAATAATAAATATTGGACAACTTTATGAAAATAAATCTTGGTACTGGGCGAAACATGTTCTTAGTAAAGATTTCCAAACACTGATGCATTATGAATGCCATATTTTATTGCATAGCTTTTGTCATGTTTTTTGTGACGTTCATTGGGTGCTCCGTGAATGGTGCTATAGTGTATGTAGTTTTAGTCAATAAACATCTCCAAAATGTGAACAATACATTTGTAGTATCGATGTGCATTAATGGATTTCTGATATCAAGTTTTGGCACAATATTTACTGCAGCAACGAGTGTTAGAGGAGAATGGATTTTTGGAGAATCTGTTTGCCAAATGCATTCTTTTATAGTATTCTTCCTAGGTCTTGCAATAATCGCTACTTTGACAAGTATGGCTATAGAGAAATATATTGTCATCAAAAAGGAATCAAGAAACGTGGTGACAAAAAGAGTTTGCCTGTACATATTGCTTGTATGCCATGTGTATGGGTTTGTGATCTCTTCTATGCCCTTCCTTGGGTGGAACAGGTATCAGCTTGAAGGATTCAATATAACATGTTCGTTGAAAATGGACGGTCAAGACGCTAATTCATCATCGTTCATTATTTTTATGCTGATAGTAGGATTGATCTGTCCGTTATGCGTTATGATAACCGTATACTCGAAAATCATCGTCACGGTAAGTCATACTGCATTTTTAAAAATTATTATTACTTTATTTTTTAGCAGCGATCCTTTATTATTGCAGATTTTGTTAACTTTTATCATTGTGTTTCATGATTGTAAATGGTGTGTTATAATATTACTATCACAATTTTTTAAAAACTTTTTTGTGTAATTAAAAGCATTAAATTATTGAATTTACAGTGTATTGTAAACACACTGTATAGTTTAACAAGTTAATGTTTTAACTTGCCAACTTTTCACAAATATATGATAATTGTTGTTAAATAATTCTTATGTGCGTTAAAAATGAGGTAAATTCGACCAAAAAAGTATATCCTTTTTTTAATCCTAGGTTAGAAAATTGTATTAAACATTCGTTCTTTTATATTAAATTATGACCAGCACAGTACTAAACACAATAGACTGTACTCAAGTCACAGGACTTATTGCATAAATTTGATTTTTTCCCCAATAAAATTAATGTGTATTCAGGTATAGACGTATAACTGGAAGAATTTAAATTGGGAAAAATTAAAGGTGAGGAGAGTCGCATGTCGCTGTGACTTCCGGTCAGAATGGGTACGTTACATCCGATCCCTCGTGTAAAGACAGAGTTTCGCTCTCTTCACGTTACGAACCCTTGCAACAACTATTCAATGGGCCCGTAGGTGGTCTGTTGCAGGCTAAATTTCGGTCCCTATCTAATTTACCCTCATTTTCCAGTGGCATTCACAATTGCCCACCTTTATCCAGGTGAACTTTCTACTGTCCGACCCACCGATTGTTTGAATTGTTAATTTGTTGTCGTCCTGAACTTGCATAAATATTTGCACGGACGTAAAGTAAACAACAATCAATCAATAAGAGTTTAGACTAATGAGTAATTTCACATGATCTGTTTCAAGGATTTTGTCTGGGTGTGAAAACTAATTACGGTGACATAATGCTACCAATACAATAACAGCCTAAATCTGTTCCTATTTAAACCACACAATATCAATTAAAAAAGTAGAAAATGAATAAAACAGTAGAAAATGAATAAAACAGTAGAAAATGAATAAAACAGAAAACGATCAAAACCGTAGAAAACGAATAAAACAGTGGACATTGATTATAACAGCAAAAAATAAATAAAACAGTAGAAGATGAACAAAACAGTAGAAATTAATAAAACAACCAACAGAAAGTGAATAAAACTATAGAAAACGAATAGAACAGTGGAACATGAATCAAACAGCAGAAAAATGAATAAAACAGTAGAAAATGATTTAAACAGCAAAATACGAATACAACAGCAGAAAATGAATAAAACAGTAGAAAATGAATAAAACTGTAGAAAATGAATAAAACAGCAGAAAACAAATAAAACAGTAGAAAATTAATAAAACTGAATAAAACAGTAGAAAATGAATAAAACTGTAGAAAATGAATAAAACAGAATAACAGAGTAGAGATGAATAAAACAGTACAGAAAACACACTAGCAGGATCATTTAACAAAAGTCTTATTTTTTGATAAAAATTATAAATGAATAATCAATAAGACAAACCAGTAATTATTTGCAATTCCCCAGTTTTGTTTTAATGTCCAATTTTAAATTATGTTCGTCACGTGCTGCGAACTGATCTATCGTTATTGAACACACATCGCTTGAGAACACAACAGTAAACATATTAACCATACTATTCTTGTATTCCAAATAGTAACATTCTAGTTTTCCTTCTGATTTACCTTACCTTCTCAAATCATCTAACGGTTTAAATATAACCGTGACATCTTATTTGGAGAATTTGTGAGTTTTGAATTGCCATTCATATATAGTGTTCTTGATTAAACATCATACCCAATTTATTTCGTTACAAGGGGATAATTGTGCATTGAGTTTAAAAAAGAGGTTTATAATAAAGCGTGTACGAGGACGGATCGGTGATCATTAAAAACATTAATAAACATATAGATAAAACAATTGATGAATATGTAAAAAATTACAAACTTTTTCAAACCATGATATAATTGTGACGTCGTCTTTGAAAGGTTAGAGGTTTCTGATCCATATGATAATTACCGAAGCTACTAATTATACAGTCATAAAACCGATAGAATTAAAAATGATATCATGTGATACATAAACTATGATATACAAGTGATACCTATCTTACCCAGATTAGGTTCAGATGCATTTTCATAAGCATTTGAAGAAAAATAAAAAACAAAATAGTGTAATTTACAATCAGCAATTAATGTTGTTATTAAAAGCCGGAAAATACATGTATCTATTTCTTTTATTTTTGCAGATGAAAGAAAAACGGAAATCAACGAACTTTAACACATACAGCTGTCAGCGAAAGACAATATTAAAGAGAGAAATGAGAGTTACAAAGACAATCTTGTTCATGATAGGTAATATTGACACATTTCCTTTTAGTTCTCATATACATTATGATCAACAGTGTATGTACAAACCTTATTTGACAAACCAAGCTAATACGAAAGAACAAACCTGCCTTGATTTGACTAATCTCGCGTTGTGACAACCTCTTACTTTGCTTCCAAAAACATTTTCATATATTAATATCATCAAAATACTTTCTGTATCTGTCATCACACTTTAGTATCTTCGTTGGACTCCTTTTTTAGTAGACATGACACTTCAATCATCAATATATCTGAACGTGAAAAAAAAAAAGAACTTCGTCAGCGGCTTTATTTTAATGGCCTGTTTTTATATAGTCACTAAAATATTTTAGAGCACACATATATTCTGGTTTGTGGTTCTAGTTATTCAAAAAAAAAAAAAAAAAAATACAAACGATACATTAAAAACAAAATAAATGCATAGTATCCAGAGATATTACATGGATTTTTTTTTTAAATTTCAGGTGCTTTCAGTTTAGCATGGTCGCCATATGCCATTCATTGTGTTGTATCGATGCTCGGTATTACAAAAGGAATGTCTCCTTTTGTAGCAACTATTCCAGCTTTGATCGCAAAATCGTCAGTAATTTATCATCCTTTTATTTATGTGTTTAAAAACAGACCACTGAAGACTGTGCTTCTAAAAACACTTCACTGCTCAGCCAAAAACAAAAAACATGTTCGTGGAGTTCACTGTACCTTGCCATTACAGGAATTCAATGGGTCAAGTTTGAATCGAAGAGGTCCAACAGTAACATTTACAATGGACGAAGAAGCAGACTTTTCGTTAATAGCACCAAATAATAATGTTGAAAATATTGAACGTGTTTATGAATTTCCGTCGTAGACTACTTGAGAATAACTAAGCTCAACTTGTTTATGCTTCAACATTCCTTTGATATCGTTAAATTAATGTTACAACGAACGAATGCTATGTAATATTCTGTTGCATTGCTTGTATTGTTTTCCACATGAACGTGTTATGTATTCGAGATCTAAATAATGACTTGAAAGAAACAAAACATTTTATTTATTTACATTCAGTTATAAAAAATAAGAAGTGTGTCAAGAATCCTAATATTTCTATCACTGAAATATCTTATAATGATAAAGATATCATTGGCTGCTTATAATTGTCTCACCCTTTTTCGCAGATATGGAGTTTAATATACAAATTTGATAACACAATTTAAAGTTATTTGAAGGCAGGCTTCTTAAAGAAAGAAAAAACTCGTCAAAGATACCAGGTTTATAATTGTGTATGCCAGGTGCGCGTTTCATCTACAAAAGACTCACCAGTGACGCTCGAATCAAAATAGTTTAAAGGGAAAACAAATATACAAAGTTAAAGAGCAATGAGGATAAAAAATTCCGAAAGGTATTGCTAAATACAGCTAAGATACTCGAAATCATATTCCTGACTTGGTACAGGCATTTCCTTATGTAGAAATTGCTGGATTAAACCTGGTTTTATAGCTAGCTAAACCTCTAACTGGTATGACAGTCGCATAGAATCCCTAGAAAGATATATAAAGAAAAGTAGGGGGTAGCGGTCAAAATGTTTAATGACACTACATATAAATATTTCAAATATCTGACAAAAATCAAAACAAGGTCAGCAAACATACGTGAAGGAGATTTAAGTAACTGTGAGCACTATAAAGAGTGGTTCTTTGTGTCTTTTTCCTTTTTGGTTTTTATTCTATTTTGGTTCTTAGCACCGATCGGATGATGCAAGCCCTTGTCAACAGATTTTTACACTATGTTCTTATGTTACACTTTACCGCAACTTTGAAAGGTTGAGGGAGGATTGAGCGCTTGTCCACATGTTTAACCCAACCACAACCTTGATGCGCCTGTTTGACGACAGCCGTTTGTAATCCAGTGGTTGTCGTTGATTGTGGTCTGCAACAATTGTGTTCGTATAATGTGTTTTGTTTATATCAGAGCGTTCTATTTTTCTCTTTTGACTTGTTTCACATTTCATCGTCCGAGTTTTGTTTTTAATTCTTACTATGGTTATTGATTTTTGAAAATTATTATTAAAGGCCTTATTTTGACTAAACTGTTCAGGTGTTATACCACCAAAACATGATAAGTTACATCCGGTTTCATACGAAAAAGGGTAAAAAATGTTCCCTTGAATTTGCCAAAATAACCCTGCATCTCATTGCAGAAAATCTTTTTTGAGTCATAAACATATACCTTGGGTGATTCAAATCACCATTTTTTTTATTTGGTGTTTCTATGAAATATTTTGGAAACTTGAGGTGACATGATTACTAAAGCTTGTAAACAGGAAAAGACAGGGGTGACACTTTGATTGGTGATTTCATTCCGCGAACTATGGTCAAATTAGAAGATTGTTTCGTACTTCTTACCATTAGTAAAAAGTCATATAGAAAAGCGCAAACGACGCACCAAATTTATAAGTATCTCCCTTTTATTAAAAAAATAATACAATATCCTGGAGAATTCATAATGTCAATGTTTGTTACTTGTATGTTTGAATCATTACAACATTACAGGGGGGCTTTAATATACCAGTACATTTTTAATAATCATAATGTCCACAGAATCGGTAATTAAAACCTTTTTGAATCTTTATGCCTATGCATTCCGATTTTGACACCTTTAAGAGAAATTTATTTAAGCAAAATTTGTTTGTGGCGAGAGCCTTCACTGGTACTTATTCTCATAATAATTTTGATATATCATCGGGGCTAAAACTGTAAGTTACCAAATAGTTTCGTTTGAGCTGTATCTAAAAATAAAGTATAGTACTATCATAGGAAAATCAACCGCATATATATAAACATTTAACATTGAACAAACTCAAACCTTGATGAATCAAAATCGGGCTCAAATTATTAGGAACTAAACAAGCTGCACATAATTATCGTATTTTCTGTTCGGATGCAGATAATTATTACCTATCGTATTTTCTGTTCGGATTCAGATAATTACTGCCTATCGTATTTTCTGTTCGGATGCAGATAGTTATTGCCAATCGTATTTTCTGTTCAGATGCAGATAAGTATTGCCTATCGTATTTTCCGCCACAATAGACATGATAGATGCTATTAAAAAAAATAATGAAACAAATCCCGAAAACATATGAAATTCAAATACAGGAATAATTTGTTCAACGTTTATAGACTAAAACAGTTGAGATCTTCTATGTTTTGGTCTTGGTTTTACTTTTATATACTTTATTAGAAACAAATCGTAAAGTAGACCGATTGTCTAACAGTAATATATATAATTTTATTGAATAATTATAGAAGTTGGGAACAATACAGACAATCAAGCATTAGAAATTTTAAAAATCATTTAATCAATAGAAAGTACACAGAAAATTTACGAATTGCGATCGTTGTGACATTTTTGGTTTCTGCTTAAACTAATCAAAGATACCAGATTTATAATTCAATATGCGAAACACGTAATTCGTCTACATTCAACTCACCAGTGACGCCCGAATCAAAACAGTTGGAAGGCCAGAATCAAAGCAAAATTTTTCGAAAAGTTGGATCTTATACTTGTAGGAACATTAGAAGTATTAAACAGTATTTTTACAATTTTTGTTCTATATTGCCCTTTTTCAACGACATCTGCCGCAATACTTTGTCGCATCTGTTGTACTTGATGACAAAAACATGTTGACCTACACACATTTCTATTTTCTGTATGTCTCATATACAAGAAGGTAAAAAGAAATTGTTCTAATTTCGATATGAAAGCCGTACAAAGACTAACTTAATTTTAGGAACCTTGAAACATATCGCAGTTCTTAAGAAATATGCTTTTACGGAAGACATTTTCATGAAAAAGAAACAGAACGGATAACTTGATATTTTGTTAATATGGGAAATCCTTACTTTGTATTTGAAAAGCACGTGACACAAAACAAAAAAATAAATAAAAATACAACAGAAGTCATATCAACAGTTGAAAAGCAAATATAACTAGATTTGTAATTGCTAGCAATAACGGATGGCACCCTCGTTCCCCCATTTCAAAGGTAACGGTAGCTATTTTGAAAATTCCAAAGTCAAAGAGGGCATCTACACATGCCAATTAACACTATTGTAAAGTTTCATGGAGTTTGGAGCATTTTGATTTTTTTTAAATGTTTGCTGTTTCCATGGTAACGACAGCCATTTTGGAAATTCCAAAGTCAAATGGGATATTTGCATATGCCAGTCAATATTTGTGTGAAGTTTCATTAACTTTGGAGCATATTGATTTTTTGGACATTTTAGCTGTTTCCATGGAAACGGCTGCCATCTTGGAAATGCCATACCCCGATTGCAAATCTGCACATGCTGCTTAACATTATGGTTAAGTTCTATTAACATTGGTTCATACAATTCCGAGATATAAGCTAGACAATAAAGTGGAAGAAAAATAAGAAAAAAAGAAACGTAGAATAACAATATGTCACCCCAACTCCGTTGAGGGTGCCATAATTACCTTCCTGTCATATTTGAATACCACAATAGGGTATTGTTACAGTTATGTCTTTAATAAATATGTTAATGTTATGATTTCATGCATAATGGTCATATAAAAAAGCTGGAAATTACATAATACAAATAGATAGTTTTACCATAAAGAAAGTCAAACAAAGTCCTGTGCATCCATTTTAGTTTGAAAACTTAAAAAAAAAATATATGAAAAACAAATAGTTTAACCCCGTCAGTGGTTGTCTTATTACGGATTTTTGGTTACATGATGAATAGAGTTTTGATGAATTTTAATGATAAATTATGGTATCGGTGGTAGATTTATTATATTCTATGTTATAGTTTGAAATTGGGCTTTAAAGTAGTTTTCATTTACAACAAGTACTCGGCACTTTGTTTCATTTTTTCATTTTTTCAATTTTGAATGTTGGTTTTTTGTGCTGATGAGTCAAGTCCTTTTGAACTGATTTTTAAATTCTGTTCTGATGGTGCACTGCTATACCACTGTCGAAGGCTGGAAAGGTTGATCTTTTTTTTTTTGGCATGTTTAACCCCACCACATACTATATGTGCTTCTCTAAAGCCAAAAGTCTGCAATCAATTGGTTGTCATTGATTGTATTCTTCAATAATTGTTTTTAGCATATTAATTATAGCTTATATTTACATTTTATTGTCCGAGGATTTTTCATAGCTTACTATCCGCTATGGGTTTTTCTCATTATTGTTTCACTCACTGGCAATCATATCAGATTTACTCTTTTTTCTCTCTTGATTGTTTTATTAACAAATTTTTCGATTCGGGAGTTTTACAGTTTGAAATACAGGTATTTTGAAAGACACTTTTTTTTTTTTTTATAGTATGTCGTATTGTTGCTGTCTCCTTGCATAAACATCACATCTCCTTCTATTCATTGTAAGAAATAAAAATCTGTGCACCACGATCTTCGCTGAAATAAGATAAAAGTATATGTCATAATTTTATGAAAACATAGTGAAGCATTTATACGTTTTCCATGTGTCATCAAACCACACTTAACATTGTTATCTGAATATTTACGATGATTTGATGATGCAGACGTTTGTAATACCGTGTTTTTAAAAAAATCTTATGTAACAAATATCGTCATAGGATGAGTTCAATTATGGTCATAAGACTTATTTATAATTCCATTAGTGTTTCAAGTTGAGGCATATATATGTTTGAAGAAGTGAAACAAGAAGATTTTTATCGAGTTTTTCCTACAAAATTTAACGATTGATACGATATTTAAGAGCTTGCATTGTCTTTGATGATTTTCCTGTTACAAGGCAGCTATTGAATCAAAGGATTCCATGTGGCAAAATTGAAGTCAACGTTTCGAAAGTTTTACAGACGCAATCATGAGTTGGCTGACTATTATGTAAAATGAGTTTCACAGATGACTTCGGGCATGTATCCACACTCCCATTCTCTTTTCGTCGATTGTAACATCCTCGAATGACACTCATCCATGATCTTTAGCATCTGAGATCACACCGAGTTCTTGGTTTTTGTTGTTCAGTCTTTAGTTTTCCATGTAGTATTTTGTGAATTTGTTTCTTGTTTTGACGTCTTTCGTGTCTTGTCATGGAGTTGTCTGTTTTTTCGACTTATGAGTTTTGAATTTTTCCTTGGTATCTACAATTAGTTCGAAATAAAGATTTCATTGAGAACTTGCAGACTAGTCTGGATTTCAAATACAATTAGGCATAGGAAACATAGAGCGCAGGGTTTCGACATACTGAATGTTCAACTCAAATAGAGTATTTGTTATAACAAACATATAACGTTGAAAATATTTTTGTCGACACATGCGTTATGTCATTTCGGTCCAGAAAACCCATTGAAAATTAGAAGTGTTATTGCAATTGCTGAATAAATAACATTAATGTTATATATGACGTCATAAAATGACCGCTGATTTTTTAAAACAAAAGTACCTATTTCCTTTCTAGTCATTGTAAAAGCTATGATAACTTATGATAGTGAACTAATAAAACATAATTTAAAAAATATGCTAGAAATAGGGACTATATTAAAATTGTGACAATTCAGAAGGTATAATATATAAAGATATGGAAAAGATAAGAAAACAATTTGTGAAAAAAAAGTTCAGTTTGGACTTAGAATATGTTTCAAAATTTGAATATCGAAAAAGGAAAAAAAAAGGGAAAGAACTTGGTTCTTGTGGAAAATTAGATAATTGAGATAAAATCTTTTGAAAAAGTTTAATTGAGGAAGGAAAATGATGCGGCTTGATATTTTATATGAAATTATTTGGGAAAATAAAAATATTCCAGTGTATGGAAAATGAAGAATAAAAATCCCCAATTACTTGCAAATGTTTGTCAAGCGCGAATTCTATAGTACACTACACAGGAAAAATCGTGGTAGAATTCACAAAGGGAATGTCAAATATATTTTGAAGATATGCGAAAGATACCAAAGGGACATTCAAACTCATTTGTTTAAAACGAATTGACAATGACATGGGAAAAAACAAAAACCGAACGACAGACATACAGCAGTATACAAAAAAAAAGAAGTATTAAAACATATCGATTAATTCAAAAGGGGAAGTCCATAAATCATGACAGAACCAAACGCTAGACTATATCAACCAGCGAAACGACTGGAAAACAACTGTCATATTGCTGTCTTCAAACAGGTATTTCAACAGTAAATAATTGTGGGTTAAACCTAGTTTTCTATGTTGTGTTTCGTACAGTGTTGTTGGTCGTTTTGGTTGTTTTTTCGTTTTTTTTGCCCTGGCAATTAATGTCGTTTTTGACTAATGAGTTTGACTATCACTATGGTATCATCCGCATCTCTTTTAAATATGATGCTTAGTATGGATATAACTGAATGAGATACAAACAGAGTAATGCTAGTAGTCGATAGCAATTTTAACGACAGTTAATTCCATTTATAATCAGTAAAACTAGTTCTATTGGGACATTTAATTCAAAAGTATCACAAAATCGTAAATTACAAAGTTTAAAGACAAATATCATGTCTCGTTCATACAAATACTGTGTAGTGCAACTTTAAAACTACCGTAAAAAATATGCGTGAATATGAATATGCTGAGCATTTCTTACTTTAAAAAGGCTTCTACCCCGCCACATTCTGTATGTGCCTGTCCGAATCCAGGAGTCTGTAATTCAGTGGTTGTCGTTTGTTGATGTATATCATATTTGTTTTTCGTTCATTATTTTGTACATAAGTCAAGCCGTTAGTTTTCTCGTTTGAATTGTTTTACATTTGTCATCTCGGGGCCTTTTATAGCTGACTATGCGGTATGGATTTTGCTCATTGTTAAAGGCCGTAAGGTGACCTATAGTGTTGTTAATTTCTATGTCATTTGGTCTCTTGTGGAGAGTTGTCTCATTGGCAATCATACCACATCTTCTTATTTTTACATTAGCTACACACACTACTTGATGAAATTTTTTAACCTACTAAAGTATAACCAAGTATAACCATCCTGACCATCATAAAGCACATCATCATCATCATCATCATCATCATCATCATCATCATCATCATCATCATCATCATCATCATCATCATCATTATCATCATTATTATTATTATTATTATTATTATTATTATTATTATTATTATTATTATTATTATTATTATTATTATTATTATTATTATACTTGTACCTCTTCCTTTTTCCAATGACTGAATAAATTCTTTATAAATTCAATTCTGCATAACAAAAATCCTAAGAAAGGATATTCTTTTGAAGTCCGTCAAATAACGTAAAACATTTGAAAACAAGCCTTTTAGTTTTCGAATAATATTATTTTTATCACAAAAAAATCGGTTGAATTAGCATTTTATTTATTATACTCTATTTTATACTTAACCAATGATAAATTTTTGACAATCATTTTAGTGATCTTTGTCCGTTGTTTTATGCAAACTTTTTTTAACAAACGTTGTTATATAAGAAGCACACATTTTGCGATTCGAATAGTATAAGCAGTAGCTAAATATAATATAGACAATTCAACCCGATGAAGACATATCGGGTCTCTTCACTGCCATGAAAGTAGAAATAGAAGGAAAGCTATGCATTAAATTATTTTTTTTATAAGTGTACTTATTATAAGGTTCGTGAAGATGGAGAATAATTACATTTTAGCGTAATCTATTATATGATATAAATAAGCTTCCAGTTAGTATGGAATGTCAGCTTACTGATACGTTCCTAGTAATGTGATAAATAATTTACTGGGTCCATTATCTATGAAAATAATTAGATCATTTGTATGATACTGCGGGTGGTTTTCTTTGAGGACAAGGTTGAACTCGACCTTTGATTTTTCTTACTCAAATCATAACTCAATGCTTTGTTATGAAAGTTTGTGTTGAGAACAAACTGAATTATAACAAAACAATGAGAAATTGGGCATATATCGAAGCATATGGTAACGTTTTTAGTTTAATAATGTATTACAAGGTTGAAATACATTAATACATGTATTCAAATATTTTTTTTAATGTGAATAAATGTGCATGTATGTATGCGATTCTTTCTTATGGAACGCCACAGCTGTCTTATGTAGTATCTGATATTACGTTACATGTATGGGATTTAATTATTACTTAATTATATTTTGTCTTTACATAATATGGTTTTGACATTACTTAATGATGTTTTGATATTACTTAATATGGTTTTGTCATTATTTAATATGGTTTTGTCATTACTCGATGTGGTTTCACCATAATTCAATGTGGTTATGGCATTAGGTAATGTGGTTTAACATTACTTGATGTGTATGTGGCTTAACGTAATGTAGTTGTTTCATTACATGATGTGGTTTTGTTATTTGGTAATGGTGATTTGTAAATTCTTTATATGACTTTAACATTACATAATGATATTTCAAAATATGACGATTGCACACTACATGATGTGTTCGTTTCAGTATTTGACGTGGTCCTGTCATTCTTTGATGTGGTTATCACATTACTTGATGAATTAAAACCACGTGACCATTTTGGAAAAAAAAATAGTTCTATTCTTAAAACAATTTTTAAATGTCGTTTGTGTAATGCTCTTCAAATGAGTGTCGTTCTCAATTGAGTAAGTATTCAAATTAAAGTACCAGTTGTTGTTCGGAGTTATTTGGTATGAAAAAGGGGACGGCAGACAAAATAAGAAAACAAAATACTTTAAAAATAACTATATTTCAGACATAAGGGGATATTCCTAAAACAAATTGGTCCGGCCATTTTGTTCCCTTTAGTTCTCAAATGGAAGCAGTATTATAATAAATTCGTGAAGTATTCCACGGAACCCTGTGTCTCGCCTGAGATTGCTGTTGTCAGTATAAGTGCAATGTTGACTGTAAAAAGTCCATTTATCGTTAAAAAACTAAATTAAAAAAATTGCTTTTCTGTAGATGCCTTATCTTGATCTTGAAGATTAACTCCTATACATGTTTTATAACAATTCATGGAGGTTTGCAAATTTATCATGACAAAACAGCTTAATTTGGTAATATTTACTACTAAAAAAAAAATACATAAAAATAAGAAGATGTGGTATGTTTGCCAATAAGACACTTCTCAACCACATACCAAATGACGTAGAAGTTAACAACTATATGTCACTGTATGGCCTTCAACAATGAGCAAAACCCATACCGCATGGCAATCTATAAAAGGTCCCGAAATGACAAATGTAAAACAATTGAAACGAGAAACCTAACGATCTAAATGATGAAGACGCCGACGCAACTACCGACGACGGAATATAGGTTTGCTGTGTTTCACTTCCGCGACATTAATGTCGCAAGCTCGACACAAGTCAAATGACTTGTACTTTATTGTCAACAAATAAAACCCTTTAATCATTTCACACTAAAGTTACAAGGAAACGGGGGGGGGGGGGGTCGGACTAAGCGACAGAGCATCAATTCTATAAAATATCGAATAACACGACGTGTGTCACTCGTTGAGCAGGATCTGCTTACCCTTCCGGAGCACCTGAGTTCAACCCCGGATTTTCATGGATTTATATTGCCCAATTATACTGATATTACTGATATATTGAGTTACTAATTTTTACCGTTCTTTTCTTATGTTGTGCTGTTACATTACTGTCCCAGGTTAGAACTTAAGTAGAACGCTCACATATATGTGCCTGTCGTTTCATGTTTGTCATATTTTTTTTTTCGTGAATTGTTTTGTTATAAATTAGGCCGTTAATTTTCTCGTTTGAATTGTTTCACATATTCACGTGGTGGCCTTTTATATCCGACTATACGGTGTGTTGAAAGCCATACAGTTGCCTATAATTGCTTACATCCACTGCATTTAAACTCTGGTGGATAGTTGTCTCCTAACTTTATTTACATTTGTATGTTGTGTTTTGTATACTGTTAGATTGTTTATCTTTTGTACGCATACCCCTTAGTCCTCTTTTCGGAAGCCCGAGCAAAAGTCCTTGATTCGCGATAGAAAATTTAAATACGAACTCATATTAGATAACTCGAATTTCAACTCGAAATCTTAATTTAAATTAGACTCAAATTCGAAGTCTAATTCGAATTCTACCTCAAAAGGTGACTCAAATTCAAAGTTGAAGTCGAATTGTAACTCGAACTCTACCTTTAAATGTGACTCAAACTCGAAGTTTATCTAGAAACTCAATCCTACTCGAACTTTAATTATAATTATGGCTTGCATTTTAACTTGAAATTGAAGACTAACTTGAAGTTTAATCCGAACAATAACCCAAACTTAAATTTGAGATATATCTCGATGGATGGCCACACTCATCCGAGGAACATAAAGCAGGGAATTCGGTTTTAAAAATAGAACAAGTTTTTTTCTGAAATGGTCACGTGGTTTTACTTAATCAAATAACGTGATAACCACATCTAAGATTGATGACAGAACTACATCAATTACTGGAACGAACACATAATGTAGTGTAACATCGTCAAATTTTGAAACATCATTATTACATGTTAAAGCCATATAAAGAATTGGCAAATCATCATTACGAAATATCAAAACCACATCATGTAATGAAACAACTACATTACGTTAAGCCACAAACACATGTAGTAATTTTAAAACCACATTGCCTAATGACACAACCATATTAAATAATAGTGAAACCACATCGAGTAATGACAAAACCATATTAAGTAATGACAAAACTATATCAAGTTAATACGAAACCATATCATGTTATATCGAAATATCATTAAGTAATGACTATTCCATATTGAGTTATATCAAAACATCATTACGTAATGTCATAACCATATTATATAAAGACAAAATATCATCAAGTAATAATAAAACAACATAGCGTAATATCAGAGAACCACATAAGACAGCTGTGGCGTGCCATACTTTCTGGTAAAACTGTCTTGAATATTATTTAGGATTTGAATATTGTAATTGCAGGCTTATTGATGGTGAATTTATTTCTACAAATCATTATGGAATTACACTTCCACTTTCATGACCATTATGCAGGAAAGTATAACGGTGAAATATTTATGATAGTCATAATTGATACAACGACCTATTCCGGGATATTCCAGGATATCGGTAGTACAGTTTCAATTGGAAACATAGATCCGACCGAATTATTTTTTTCTTCAGTTTTACAGATGGATTATTCTGTCCGCGTTTTCTACTGTTTACAGTACTTCTGTTGCATGTTTTGTTTTTGTGTAACGTATGGCTAAAGCGATAGCGCACAAGTTTTTCAATATGAACTAATATTACACATATAAACCCAGATATATTCATTAAGTCGTACAGTTGTTTAAAAACCGTCGTCAATGAAAGCATATGTCTAAACAACTAAAATGAATTTAGTTCCTGTGCGACCTTCCTACAATGATGATAACAACTATATATAACTTTTTTTTATTAGAAATATTTCGAATATAGAAATGTTTGAATATTGTAGGTCATCATGATTTTGTTATTGAGTACAGCAGATTCGGCAAATTCTTGGGCAGATTATTTTGGAAAAGGGCCTTCCTTCTTATCTATACTCTTTATCCCCGACGGGCTATAAGGTCATAACAGACTGCTTCAACTTCTGTCTTTCCTTTGCCATATATTCTGCTTTTCTCAAGCTGTAACCCATGTCTATCAGTTTTGATAATTCTGATCTTCGCCAAGTGTTGTTTTGTCTCCATGGCTTTCTCTTTCCTGATGGTGTCTGTCTTTACGATGCAGTTGTGTGGCATTCGCAATACATGTCATAGTAATCTAAACCGTCTTTGTTTGATCTCTGTTGTTATAGAAAAGAGCAATATAGAACAACATATGTAAACATAATATGTAATTTATTGTTTTTAGTCGTATTTGGTACACTGTTTCGGATTTTCGATGCTTAATGCTGTTTAATTTCGTATTGATTTTGCCTTCCTACTGTTTTAATTCGAGCGCCTCTGATGACTACAATGTAAAAGAAACGCGTATTTGCGCGTACTAAATCATAAGTCTGGTATATTAAATGAGGCTTTACAAAAATCGAAATATCACAGAGATCGCAAATCGTCAATCGTCTGCTTGTTTTCTATTTATTTTATATTAATTCAAATGTTGAAAGCTTAATTGTCTGCAGTATTCAGAACTTCTAAAATAATTGTTAGAATTTAATATGTTATTGCTAGACCATTGTCATCCTTGTGATTCGTTGCGGAAGTAAATGAAAGCATAGTCCAGACCAAAATGTAGAAGATCTTAATGGTATTGGTAGGAAAAGGTTGGACAAATTATTTATGTATTTGAATTTTGCATGTATCCGAAATTTGTTCACTATTCTTTTTCAGTCATCTTCAATTTTTTGGTGGAAAATAAGATAGGCAATCATTATCTGCAACCTATTTGGTTTTCCTAAGAGAAAATACTATACGCAAAAATCATGTCCAGTCTCTTCGAGTTCCTCACAGTTTTAGTTTGATTTCCATTGGTGCCGTCAATGTTATTTCATTCCAGAGTGTTCAGTTTCGTAAAAGTTAAATACATGTATCATAAATATATGCTAACGAATTTTTCATGCTAGTATTCTATTTTCCTTTTAGATACAAATGAAACGACACTCCATGGTTACTTAACAGTTTAAGTTCCAATGAAATATCTAAAGTTTACTGAGTTTAAGTTCTAGTGGTCACCATCGAAACAAATAATGTTAGATTACTATATTACCGTCAATATTTCCCATTTAAGATGTCCAAATCGAAATTCTTAGACTTAAACCCATACGATACATAAAGGTTTCTATGGCGGTGTCTGTTGTCACAATACTTTAGGTCCTTTTTGGTTTCATCTGCTCTTCAACGTTTCTATAAGTTTTATATTTTCTAATAGCTTTGCATCGACCATCGCTGAAGAGATATCAATTATCGAAATGCACTTCTGGTGCATTACATATTGGTCTAATTATAGTTTGATGATTAAGAAACAGTGTTGATACGTTCGTGTCAAATTTGATTGCAAATTAAAATATTTTTAACAAAATGTCACATTCTGTGGATTTATTATCACTTGTTGGATACCAATTTTTAGATGTGATATATGCGTTGTCAGCAAACTTTGAATTATACAGTGACAGGACATCATCTATATAGCAGAAAGTGAAGTCAACGGATAATGCTAGCTTCTTTTCATTCGTCCTTAGAAGTGCCTGTATGAAGTCTGCCTTATATAAATAAAGAAAAACGTCTGTCCAGTTGAATGCCGATTTTTTGTTAAAACACACGTACTCAGAATGTCACAAATCTGTTGTCGAGTCAATCAAGATATCAAGCAAGCATCTTGATATTGTCAGTTTCTGGGAACTTTTTATCAAAACTAATTCTTGTTACTTTTGTAATGAGATTATTGATACTACGGAAACTAGAATGTCTGCTCCATATTTAACATTTTCTTTAATATTTATAAAACAAATGGACCACATTAAACTAGAATCTAAGACAAACGTGGTGATTTCAACTTTCCAGTTGTTAACTTTCCATTTCTCAGCAGTAGCATATCGTCTGCCTTCGTGTGCAGTTTACATTGCTCACATAATACGTTACGCTCCTGCATGCTCACATTATACGGAGTTCATAAACAGGGGTGTGCTCCTTATCCAAAAACTGCTCCGACATAGTTATAAGGAAGAACGACTGAAATCGTCACCACATACGTTTTACAATCATCATTACGAATTGTTGCCGATACGATGTGTCTGTGTCTTAAATCATCTGTGACACATTTTTGTAGTACTTTATCAATAAATACCTAGTCGTCTAATCTGTAATTTAACCAATAGTATCCTATTCGCTGATTGAGACACTTTGACTGAGTGCGGATTTGCATGGCTGGTTATACGTGCGTAACAGGTGACATTTACCATGACAATACACCCGATCTCTTTTTTTTTTTTGAGTTTATACGATTCCATCAGTTATTGTTTGGTGTGTTGATTGGTCTCTTCCTAATCGATCTATGAGATTTTAACATCGGTAAGCTACTGTTGTCTGAATTTAGGAAATGTATCAAAACGCATATCGAAGCTTTCTGAGGGCTACTGTATCATAGCTAAGTTATCCTCATCGCTTCGTTGCGTATCGTGTATATAATACATAAATAGAGAATAGATATGCAAATTATATACTTAAATAATAATGCATCACAATTAACAAATCAATATAATAGTTATATATAAAACAATGTTAGAGTAGATCTGATTCTTTACTTCCTCCCCGACCGAGGCTGGAACCTGTACTTTTCACTTTTCACTTCGATGGCAACACCGCCTAGCATTTGGCTTACGCCTTATTTCTTCATCTAACTATAGCTGATTTAAATCAGCTTTCGTTTTGGACGGTATTACCTTCTAGTAGGTATTACTGTGACTTGACTGTAAGTATTGCTCTCCACCTACTGCATTTTATTCCAATATCTGACCAAATTGCAATTTGTTTTATCAAACCAAACTGTTCAACTTGTCAGAAATTTTATCAAACTAATGTAGAAAAATAGTCAAGTAGTGAAAGTGCAAAGTGATGAAATAAAGCATACTTACAATCCTATAAGACTTTAATTCCACTTCATTGATATTATGAAAAATCAGTCTAACAATTTCTATACAAATGTTATTGTTATTGTCATGCTAAAGGAAAAATTGATTATTCTAAAAGACTCATAAAAATACTAAGTTTTTAATTTGGTACGCCAGACGTGCGTTTCGTCCCAGTGTATCTCAAATCAAAGGATGTGGAAAGCCAGATAAAATAAGAAGTTGAAGAGCATTAGAAACCAATAATTCTGAAAAGTTGAGCCAAATACGGCACAGAAAATGTGTATTGCACACATTTTATTTGTGATAAATATTTTCAAAGTGAAATTCTGACCAATTTTGCATTGTCCTTCAATTTCTAAATTACCTCGAAAACTAAAAAAATATCTATTCGAAAAAAAGATATTTTTACTCGGTTTACAAGATTTAATAAATTTTTAAGTATTTTTTGAAAAAGGTTTTTTTATATAATGGCAATGACGATGAAAAATCAAACTATATAGGAAAACACATTCTTCATCATGAATATATTGATTCGGGTTGCAGGACATGTATAATGTATGATATTTGATTTTTTTGTTTCAGATATATATCCAATTTTGGGAAAATCATGTTTGAAACAAACTAATCTTGAATCCCTGGATTAAAATCAATGTGACTTATCGAATTAGACTTATCACCGGTTTAGTACTTACATCAGCAACACGATGGGTTCCACATGTGGAGCAGGATCTGCTTACCCTTCCGAAGCACCTGAGATCACCCCCCCCCCTTTTTTGTGGGGTTCGTGTTGCTCAGTCTTCAGTTTTCTATGTTGTGTTTTGTGTACTGTTGTTTGTTGTTTTCTTTTTTAGCCACGGCGTTATCAGTTTATTTTCGTCTTGTGTGTTTGAATGTCCCTCTGGTATCGTTCGCTTCTCTGTATACGCCAGACGGTATCGATGTTAAAAAAAGATATTTTTTAACGTTGTACATGGGCATATATGTTGATCTGTCAATTCTTTTATTTGAACTAATCTCTTTTCTTGATAATTAATAGCAAACACTTATAAAGAATGTTTCGAGTACAAAGAATGTATGATAATGGATACATTTGATATATTACCAAATCTATAAAGTTTTAATATATTTTATAGCATTGTGTCGATACTGGTGCTGATGGGCTGTGTGTTCCAAAGGGAATAATTAATCAAGTGGTCAGTGATTTGCCACTGACGTTATTGATAACATACATTGTCTAAATTTGCTATTTAAATATTAAGATATCATTAAGACATTAGGTACCAAACTCCCTCAGGAATGTGGACCTTATACGGTTTAGGCTATTCTTCTTAACCCTTTCCGTTCTGTGTTGTTCTGTGTTTGTAGAAAATGTTCACCTAAAAGACACTGTCGAATTTGAATTTAATAGAACATTTGAACCAGAGCTCTAATAAGGGCAGTTTGGACTCGTATAACAGATAATAGATTGAATATTTCAAAACAATTAATTAAAAATAAAGATTTTCCTTGGTCACGTGGTTTCTCTAAAAAGTCACGTCACTTGGAGGAAATTGAAAAATATGAATTTCAGAGGGAAAAGGGATGCTAGACAAATTGTTGACAGAAAGGGTATGGTTTTAGTGCAAAAGCAATGATAATAGTCTGTTCGAACTGTCTTGTTGTCAAATTTATTTCGAAAGAGAAAATACATGCCATTTGCCTATAGATATAGAAGCCAGAAGCATAAAAAAAAACGGATTGCAGAAGCTTTTATGTCCATATTAATCATTGACACTAGTATCTGTCAAAATTGTGCTAATTCAAACTGTTTAAACAATTAAGCCTTCACAATGGATATTTACGAAATAAACATCTATAATTTGCTTTAGTGGCGTATCGTAGGTATCAATACAGTAATACAGGGAATAGGTGCAATTGGCAAAATAAATTGCCTTTAATTTGACCTTAGTGTTTAATCAGTGGTTTTTTTTAAATTGAAATTTACAGTATGTTAAGTTAAGTTATATTCAATATGGAAAATACTTGTTTGTCCTACGGCTATGAAGTTTGAACACGCTATCTATCTGCTGTCATGCAGTTGGTACAGCTGACACCTGCGCCTAAAAGGAAATTTTCTGATATAATTGAAATTTAAGTAGTAAATCCTACTAGTCAGAAAGTAATAACAATTTTGAAGCACATTATTTAGCTTCTTATATCGTAACAGTTATGCTCATACATTTTTGTTGTACATTCCTTGATTTGGAGCAAATATGGGAGAAAATCATACCTCAGTATGCGTATTATTTCCTTGGCATTTTAATGTTTCTTCATTAAACGAAAGTGTTTTCAAAATAACCATAAGCAAGCATTTAAGAAACAACGTTTTGTTACTTCTATTTCAACTTCCCTCACAATTTTCGGGACATTTTGGTGTTTTTCAGGTCTCTTTTCAATAAATTCTAGATAAAATTAACATAAAATTGGAGGGCATCTTGAGTGTGTCTCCGTTTCCATTCTCAATTTTAGTTTTTACAGAGTTTGTCTTTAGTGCCGTGTGGAGACAGTAGAGTGCCTCCCTGTGCTTCAGGTTTATGCTCTTATAATATACAAGATAATGGCGGTTGTGTCCGAGCGAGAACTTCTCTATGTTCATTACTTTAGAATAATTTATCTCAAACTCATATTTCACTATTCAGCTCCATACTACTTTTTAAGTCAGACGTCAGGCGCTACCCTGATATACCCTGTCTTTTGTTTGTGTCCTCTGGTTTTGTAGTTTACGTATTTTGTCGGTTACTTGATGCCGCATAGCGCTTGACGTCTTTAGCCGAACAGTTTTATCTTTTACTTGATTCAACTCCTGTGTGCTGGTTCATATTCTGGAGCCAGTCTTCAATACATTCAATTGAAAATATGGATAACAAAATGAAACTCAGAAATGAAAAAAAAAACTTAATACCAAAGTCGTTCAAAGGGTATCTACACGTCTCAATCTTCAAAATCGCTTATCTAAAAATATCACAATCGTTAACATTGTTAACAACAAAATATCGTGGTTACCCTTCTATCGATTAGTGTCATGCCAAAAAAGATTTACATGTCCCCGTCTTTCTACCAGCAAAACGGTAAGGTCCACGTTTATTAGTCGCACATTTTCCTTAAATTTTGAAACTGATATAAATTGAAAACAGTGTTTGCTATTTGCTTACATAAAACAAACCGGGATGCGGTATTCAGTACGTAGTTGAAACCTGACACTATTCATCTAAATCTATGCAAGAGCACCTTTATCGTTTTAGAAGAATCCATATATTTAAAAGTATCATTTATCAACACATTAAGGAGCACAATCATCCTTTTTGATATTTAACAGTTCAACCTTTAGAAGTAGTAAATAAGCAACCTGGGGAATCTCATTCAAAATTTGTGTGACCACGGAAAATAATTGAATTAAATTGGATTAAAAAATTACAGATAGTCTATCCTTTCGGTCTTAATGATAATATCATTGGAATTGGTAATATATCAAGAACCAATTCTGTTAACATTTTGGATATAGTTTCTAAAACTGTTCGTAAAAACCGTTCTCATGGACGTAGAATAAATCCCAATCAGAGAAAATGTCGTACTAACAATACAAATATTTCGGACCCAATTACTATTTAAAAACACGACGACAGACATCAGCTGTTAACCAAGCTCTGTTCTTTATCTGTTAATAGATTACATGAAGTTTTGGAGGATTGCAACACAATTCCATATTGCAGTCCTAAGTATGAAATCGTCCAATGTATAATTGCATATTGTTATTCTAAACTGTTTCCCAAAATTGTTCACCCTGATTATCATAAAAAACATTTCATTAAAATCAAATATGTCCATAAAGGTTTTGATTTTGTAAATATTGCCGGTATTCTTAATGATCATTCCATAAAAGAACAAATTCCTGGTTATTTTTATAATACTGAGCTCCTTATTTGTTATGTTAACAAAAAATCGACCCGTAAATATGCATTTAATTATAGCGAGATGTGTAAAGATGTTAATATTAGTGACAATACACCTACTTCAAGAAATTGAAGTAATTCAAAATACATTTTTGGCCCCAGTTCCCACGTTATAACAGGAGACCTTAACATTGTCCAGGACCGAGAGTTGAAATCATTCATTAGTAAAGGACCTAAATATCGTCCCCCGTCAATTATCAATTGGAATGGGTGTCGTAACATTATCAACGACTCACTCCGTACTTACTGTATGAAATGGATAAAACGAGAAAAAGCTGACAAAAAATCCTTAGATTCTTTTTTAATACAGTAATGAACATAGTTGATATTCGTATTAAACATTTTAAAGAACGTTTTACTCCTAACAACAACCATAATAGACCTATTCCTCGTACCAAACATAAGCTAACAGAACTTGTCAAGGAATTTGTTTTTGTGCCGGCTGATAAGGCTGCCAATAATATCATTATTGTTTGACGTAAATTTTATATTGAGGTTCTGCAAAAGAAAATCACGAATTCACAAACATTCCAACTGACTCAATTTTTGGAAATTGACATTTGTAGCATACATAAACTTTTAGCTACCTCGTTATGATCAGAACAGAATAACATGAAAGTTCCAACTTTGTACTGGCTTCAGAAGCTACACAAAACACCTTATAAATATAGATTTATTTCATCTTCACGCCATTGTTCCATCACTAAACTGTCTATTCTACTTACAAGTGCATTTGGTACAATCAAAAACCTGGTTAAAAAGTAAAATAAAAACAAAATAATAAATTGTTCAAATAAGGCATTTGACAATAGTGGAATTAATTACATTTGGACTGTAAAATATTCGTTAGAAGTACTTGATAAATTGCATGCTCATATTGGTGATTTCGAATCTGTTCAAAGTTTTGATTTTCTACCCTATATACCACTTTGCATCAAAATCCCATTAAGAAAAAAATAACACCAAATTAAATGAGCATTTAAAAAGTCAGAATGCGAATATATATGTTCAAACTCTTTTAGGTCATTTTTTAGTAACAACAAACAAAAGAACTATGTCAATTGGACCTGCTTTGAAACGATAACTGCACTTGAATTTTTTACTAGATAACATTTTTGTTTGCTCTTGAGATTCCGTATGTTGTCAAGTTATCGGACTTCTAATTGGGACTAACTGTGAACCACTTATTACAGACCTGTTTCTGTATTGTTACGAGTTACAATTTATGACTAAAATAAACAAAGACCCATCGAAACAACATCTGATACAAAAATTTAATAATAATTTTAGATATTTGGATGATATATTGGCTCTTAATAATGACGACTTAAGTATGTACACTTAAGAGATTTATCCTGCTGAACTAATTAACTTTAAATAAAGCTAATACTAACATTGAACACTACCCTTTCCTGGATCTTGATATCTATATATATATTTAACGGAAAGCTTAATACTAAAATTTACAAAAAAAAGAAATGATATTTCATTTCCTATTGTTGATTATCCATTTGTAGATGGTGACGTTCCCTTGGAAACCATCTTAGGGTGTTTATATATCTCAACTTGTTCTATTCCCTCGTGTATGCAACAACGTATTTGATTTTAACGAACGAAATCTCTGTATTACTGAAAATTTATTACACCAGGGTTTTCGATAAGGACATCATTAGTTAATATAAATCAACGCGCAGACATCTTATACGTTCAGGAATTTCACATCCCATCTTTTATGGTAATATTATATACAAAGCACAAAAATGTCGTCATTCACCTCAAAAGCTAACCAGATCTTTAAACAGACTTATTCAGAAGGGATATAGTTACGATACTGTTGTCAGTTGATTAAAGATGGCACTTTTTGATACTAAACCCCAAACGGGAGGGATTGTGCTTGATTTTCATATGATGAAGACATAATCTTTCAATCAGTTTAATTGAGGTCTGGAGCTGGAATGTCAGTAACTGCTAGTAGTCCCTAATTTATGTTGATTATTGTCATTCTGCTTAGTTACCTATTCTTACATCGGACTCGGACTTTTTTTAAACTTAATTTTACTGAGCGTATTGCTGTGTGTTTGTTTATTCCACATTTGCTAGAGGTATAGGTGGAGGGTTGAGATCTCACAAAACATGCTTAACCCCGCCGCATTATTGCGCCTGTCTTAAGTCTGGAACCTCTTGCCTTTGTTAGTCTTGTATGTTTTTTTTTTGTTTAATTTTGGTTCATTTATATGTTTCGGAGTTTAGTGTGACGTCGTTTTTCGCTGAACTACATGTAGTATACATTGTTGTTTAGTGGACGAGGTGAAGCCCGCCTCCGGGTGCGGGATTTTCTCGCTGTGTTGAAGACCCATTGGTGGCCTTGGACTGTTTTCTGTTCTTTGGTCGGGTTGTTGTCTCTTTGACGCATTCCCCGTTTCCATTCTCAATTTTACATTGGACCAATCATTTCACTTAACTTTCGGATTTATTTCATAAGAATATATTTCAACATCATTATTTACATTTATATATATATTTTGCAGGACAAAATGATGAATAAACTCTTTTTATAAAAAACTGTCTTTTGAGTGTATTAGTTTGAAAATTGTTTCAAGAAATATAGGTTTTGAAGTTAAAAGAAGCTTTGGTTCGTGTCAGACATACATGTATATGTTTTTCGTAAATTGGGTTGTTATAAATAATGCCGTTAGTTTTCTCGTTTGAATTGTTTCACATTTTCTTGTAAGTGATTTTTATAGCCGACTTTACGTATGGGTTTTTCTCACTGTTGAAGGCCGTATTAGGGCCTATAATTGCTCTTATCCACTTCATTTGAACTTTGGTTGATAGTTTTCTCATTGGCAATCATATCATACCCCCTCATTTATTCATAACTAGCTATTTCCTATTCTTTCAATATTAATATACGTGCTCACGTGCGCTTTTTATAGATATGTATTGTATATATGAACTATGGAAACAATATGTTAGGAACTAATTGACTCCCAATTGTCTGCTAAATCATGGAACTCGTTTTTATTAGACATATCTAATTATCACCTTGTCCACGACACTTCAAGATACTTTGTACTTCAGTTGAACTATTCTTTAATTAGATAGCTATTGCTAATTTCTGGTGAACTACTATTTCTATATGTCATAAAACAGAGTCATTTTACAACAATGACCAACCGATAATTAATAATATCAATTTAAAAACGGCTATTCGAAACTCTTGACATTGTTTGGGTCTAGTTTTATACGTTTTCTTTCTCATTTAATTGCAATTATGCCAACTCACTTTATTATTAAACAAAGTAAAATAACACCTGCATTTAAGCCTTTTTGTTGAGAAGCAAATTTTCTTCCATTTTTAAAAGAAAAAAAAAGAAGCTGTATTTATTATGGTAATTCGGTATCCCTAAAACAGTCACGTGATATATTTTAATCATTTTACCTTCACTGAAAAAATGGTAAAATTAACATAAAGATTGGTTTGGAAGTTTAACTGTACGTTAGTAAAACAGAGATTTGACATAATAATGATTTTCGGTGATGTTATTGATAAAGCTCATAAATTTAGATACGATCCATGAAAATTGATTTATCATTTGAATAAACTTATTCTTAAAAGTTATCATTTACAAGTTGTTGTAAGATTATTGAATATTATCTATATCTGTACTAGCAATGAACTCATTTAAAATAAATTAAAACATATTTGAATATGAATTACTTGACAGTTATAAGCAATATTCTGGTACTACGTACTGTCAATGCTTAAAGCTTGCCATTGCATATTGCCATGCTTCTCTCAGACTGTTCAAGACGTTTTAGCGCTAATTATTTTGAATGCGTACTGATTTGTATTTTAATGTCAAAAAAGGCATTGTACTAGCTTTCAGCTACCACGCTTACTCAGTACTTTGTGTCTTGTGTCTTTTGCCGCTTGTTTGTTTTTTTTGTCTGCTTTGTGGTGCCAATCTGATGAGACAAGCCCTTTCCCATTTGTTTTTACAGTTGTTCATATGTTTTACTGTTACACTAGGGTCCCAGGTTAGGGGAGTGTTGATATATATTCAATCCAGCCACATTATTTGTGTCCATTTCGCAAGTCAAGAGTCTATAATTTATTTGTTGTCGTTAATTTTTGTCTGTCAGATTGGTTTTCGTTTGTTATTTAGTCACAAGTCAGGCATTTGTTTTCTCGTAAATTCATTTGGATCTTATCACATTTTGTCATTTAAATCTTTGCTTTGGATTTTTAAATATTTTAGCCTCGAGCATCACTAAAGAGTCATTTATTGTCGAAATGCGCATCTGGTACAGAAAAACTACTACCGTTAATGTTATTAAAACTAACTATAAGACATGGATTCCTCATTGCTGTAGATCATACTGTAACCTTGAAATAATACATAGACACTAGTGTACTGTCGAAGAGCGCAAGTTAACCTCTAAATGTCATTTGGTTTTATGTCATTGATTTATTGTCTCATTGACGTTTACCATTATCTCCCTTTATTCATATTTCAAAGATATTACAATCGACCTTAAAATGACATTATCAGGATATCATATTAGTAGAGGAATATGGAAAACCTTATAAACTCTTTATAAAACTGATTGTTCTGTCTGACAAATTTCCCGAAGAAAGAGTTCGTAAAATCAGCCTTATCTCGGTAAATCTAACACTACCATAATTGAATGTAACTACTCTCATAATTGATTATTGCTAAGAAGGCCGTGATCTCTAATGGATAATTGTCTCATTGACAATCATACCACATTTTCTAATTTTTAAATACTTAGGTAAAGCAATCATAGAACTTAGTTTGATTGTTCTCGAACACGCGTCAAAGAGATGGTGACCGGAACGAATAACTGAAATTAAAAACCACAATTAAAAACAGAAAAAAGCACTAAAAATAGGTTAACATTTCTGAGTTGGAGGGGTAATTGAAATTTCACCTTTGGACGATGTACAATTTGGGATAAAATATGAATATAAATGACAAAAAAACCCGAAACGAGTTAATTTTTGTTTTTTATGAGTGTGAATTCACATTGCTATACGACATTTTTTTTCGGTATTTATATATCCAACATTCATGTATTTAGTTATGATGTTTCTTTTGTAAGTCCAGTTAGATATTTTGTTATGTCTTATGTGTTCGCTGTTGGAGACGACGTGGTTCGGTACTTATATATACCGCTTTCGGGAATTTTGTTGTTACTTTCTTATACGTGTGGGTCCGTAGGGTCATTTTGTGCTGAGTTGTTGTCTGTTTATTGCGTTTGTGGTTTGAATTCTGTACTTTCGGTACATTTCACATATGTCTTATTTGTCAGTATAGTCGAGTTACTCGTGGTTCCTCTACAGGGTTTTTGTTTTATGTTTGTTTTCATGTGTGTTTACTGTTTCACCTTGCCTTATATTACAGTTATTTTATTTTTATTTTTTATATGTATGTAAAATTTGACACAATGTACAAAATCAGCTACTTCATATATATGATTTTAAGTTTAAAGCAACTATATGCACAGAATGTTATTTTTTATACACAGTTTTGATTTAGAAGAAAAACCGACATGGTTAGAAAATACAAATAATAACACCATTACAAACACAATTTCATTTTAGTATTCTTTTCATGATTAGAAAATACATAAAATATTACCATTACAAACTCAATCCCAATTTAATATTCTTGTACGTGTCAATAAATAAAACAAATCTATTTTATTTTTAGAAATTTACCTGTGATAATATAAACGTCACAAAAAATACGTCACTTTTTGTAACGTTGATCCATTCATGTGACGCACTGATTATAATTCGTTTGTGGTGTCCTGTGTGTTTTCGTAAATTCATGGGAGGTGTCCGTTGTTATTCTGCGGTTTACATGTTGTAATGTACTATTATATTATTTATTTATGTATTTCTCTGTGCTGAGTGTTCTTGCGTGTGTTTGTACTGTATTCCTGTCACGTATACGTAGTGTTGTCATTTTAGCGGTATTTTTAACATTACCATATAAGCGGGAGGTTTGGCTAGCCATAAAACAAGGTTCAACCCACCATTTTTTCTTAAAATGTCCTGTGCCAAGTCAGGAATGTGGCAGTTGTTATCTACAGTCCGTCTCTATGTATGTTGGCGTTTTGCTTTTGTGGTACTTCAGTGTTTCTGTTGTTCTGTTGTTTTCCTCTTATAATTGATGTGTTTCCCTCTGTTTTAGTTTATTACCCGGATTTGGTTTTGCTCAATCGAATTATGACTATTGTACAGCGGTATACTACTGTTGCCTTTATTTACATAGTTTACTAGTTCGTGTTTAACTACGGTTGGTACATGCATTGGTCCTGTATTTAACATGGAGCTAGGGTTGACATTGTTAGACCAATTATATTAATAAAAGTGAGAATGGAAATGGGGAATGTGTCAAAGAGACAACAACCCGACCATAGAGCAGACAACAGCCGAAGGCCACCAATGGGTCGTCAATGCAGCGAGAAACTCCCGCATCCGCTTCAGCTGGCCCCTAAACAAATATGTATACTAGTTCAGTGATAATGGACGTCATACTAAACTCCAAATTATACACAAGAAACTAAAATTAAAAATGATACAAGACTAACAAAGGCCATAGGCTCCTGACTTGGGACATGCGCAAAAATGCGGCGGGGTTAAACATGTTTTTTGAGTTCTCAACCCTCCCCTATACCTCTAGCCAATGTAGAAAAAACAAACGTACAACAGTTCGCACAGTGAAACTCAGTTTAAGAGAAGTCCGAGTCCGATGTCAGAATAGGAAACAAAAGAAAATAAACAAAATGACAATAATACATAAATAACAACAGACTACCAGCAGTTACAGACATGCCAGCTCCAGACTTCAATTAAACTGATTGAAAGATTATGTTTTCATCATATGAATATCAGGCACAATCCCTCCTGTTTAGTATTATACCATCATAAAATATATGAGAAGAACATAACCCGTGTCATGCCAACAACTGGTTTTAGAATAAATATGTTTAATTCATATGCAAAGAATCAATATTAAAGCAAAAATATGCAATCTTTAATGACCTGAAAACAGTATCGTAACTATCTCCCTTCTTAATAAGTCTGTTTAAAGGTTTTGTTAGCTTTTGAGGTGAATACTGACATTTTTGTGCATTGTAAAGATTATTACCATAAAAGATTGGATGTGAAATACCCGAACGTATAAGATGTCTGCATGTTGAGTTATATTTACGAATGATGTCCTTATACCGATGATAAAATTTAGTAAATGTTTTGACTAGTTTATGATATCGAAAACCCTGGTGTAATAATTTTTCAGTAATACATAAATTTCTCTCGCTAAAATCTAATACGTTGTTACATACACGAGCGAATCGTACAAGTTGAGTTATATAAACACCATAAGATGGTGACAAGGGAACGTCACCATCTAAAAATGGATAATTAACGATAGGAAATGAAAAATCATCTCTTTTATCATAAAGTTTTGTATTAATAAGCTTCCCGTTAATGATATAAATATCAAGATCGAGTAAAGGACAGTGGTCATTGTTAGTATTAGCTTTATTTAAAGTAAGTTCAACAGGATAAATTTCTTTAGTATACATACTGAAGTCGTCATTATTGAGAGCCAATATATCATCCAAATATCTAAAAGTATTGTTAAATTTTTGTATCAGATGATGTTTCGATGGGTCTTTGCTGATTTTAGTCATAAATTGTAACTCATAACAATACAAAAACAGGTCCGCAATAAGTGGTGCACAGTTAGTCCCCATTGGAATTCCGATAACTTGACGATATACGGAATCTCCAAAGCGAACAAAAATGTTATCAAGTAAAAATTCAAGGGCAGATATAGTATCAAAGCATGTCCAATTGACATAGCTCTTTTGTTTGTTGCTACTTAAAATGACCTAAAAGAGTTTGAACATATGTATTCGCATTCCGACTTTTTAAATGCCCTTTTAATTAGGTGTGTGAATACGTACTGAATACCGCATCCCGGTTTGTTTCATGTGAGTAAATAAATAATACTGTTTGTTTTTCTAGTTATATCAGTTTCAAAATTTAAAGAAAATGTGCGACCATTTAACGTAGACCTCACCTTATTGTTGGTGGAAAGACGGGGACATGTAAGTCATTTTTTAGTATTTAACTGTAAAAACATTATACCATTTTTCCCCATCCGTTATCTTGAAGCAAGGAGTGACAATCTCGATCATTCTTCTTTTTATATGTTTGGAAATCATTTGGACTTGTCAGATGAGGTATGCCAAAAAAAACTTACAAGTCCCCATCTTTCCACTGACAATACGGTAAGATCCACTTTTAATTATCGTACATTTTCCTTAAATTTTAAACTGACTTAAATTGAAAAAAAAATAACAATATTATCTATTTACTTACCTGAAACAAACCGGGCTGCGGTATTCAGTACGTATGTGAAACCGGACTATTTATCTAAACGCACGCAAGAACATCCTTCGTAAATATAAATCAACGTGCAGACATCTTATACATGTACGTTCAGGTATTTCAAATCCCATCTTTTATCTTAATCATCTATACAAAGCACAAAAATGTCGTCATTCACCTAAAAAGGTAACCAACCTTTAAACAGACTTGAAGGTCGTACGGTGGCCTCTAGCTGTTTACTTCTATGTCATTTTGGTCTCTGGTGGAGAGTTGTCATACTGGCAATCACACTGCATCTTCTTATTTTTATATTATTTATAAGAGATATAGCTACAACACTGTTGTAATTAAAAATGGCATTTTTGGAATTGATATTGATTCACTCATAGGAGTCATGCATTGGAAATAAACACATTTTATCTAAAACTAGTTGTTGGCATGACACTGGTTAACTTTTTCTCGTATAATTTACATCAACAAGGTTTTTGTACCCGTAAATATAGTAAGCCTTAGCCAAATTTGGCACAATATTTTGAGTGTTTGGTTCTTAATGCTCGTCAACTATATTTGTCTGATTTGACCGTCCGATTTATCGAGCAGTTTGACGAAAGCAATAGCGATTGGAATTTCTTTGTCAAGGAGGACGTTTTTTCGTGATAAGGTAGCGCTCCCTTGACCTTACCGAATGAATAATTATACAGTTACAATGTAAGCCTGTTGAAAAACGGCTGATTATTTTACGACAAGTATTCAGAGAATACCATTAATACATTAAAGTTGCCGCCAAGCTACAATTACTGTCCGAATGAACCTGTTGGTGACTGTCAAGAGCTTCGAAAAGGTAATTACCTTTGCTACTTCGACCAACAAACCTAGTTACGAGTACAATAGTAATTGTCAATTAATAGATTATGGTAGGAGTGTTGCCTAAGCATTGAATAAGTAGGTTATCATCCTTAAAACATTGAAATTTTAGAAGAAAATATAAAGAAAGTACAGAATTCGGGTTAATGGCAAAAACACGTATTTGTATACATGTTGTGATTCTACAGATTCCGACAGAGGTTCCTGATATGCACATATGTCCATTTACACATATATACCATGTCAAATAAATATTCCAAATGTGATTACCTATATAAGCTTTGTGTCGTGATTCGGATAATCACAAAACTACAAGACATGGCTGATTACTGCGCATATGTATACCTAACTGTCTTCTTTGAATCTCGATAATAGTAAAAATAAAGGAGCTAATGGAACTGAAGCATTTGTGTAAAAAACCTATATCTATGTAAATGCACATATGTTTGTACAACCTGTTGCACACCACATTCCCTGTTCGTAATTGTGAAGAACACGTTTTAAAAATATAATCTGTGTAGATGAAACAAGCATGGAAACATAGAGAACATAGGTATATAGTGCACAATATATTCAAAATGTTCAGTAAAAACAATTCTCCAATAATAGTGGTCTTGTTTGAAGAGTGTATCAGATTAATTGCTTTATAATAATATTTATTATTATTTGTCATACTCTTAGAGAAAGAGAAGTACGTATAAAGTATTTATCTAAGTTATGTACAGTTCATTAAAAAATTAAATATATCAACACTAAGGGACGTATTCAATAGTAAAACGTTGAAAATAAGGTATCACTAACCGAATTGACAGGTAATTGTTATTTCCTAATTAAACCGCTAAGCAATAACTAGCAGCTGTTATAAACATCCTTGAAATATCGACAAGCAAAACGTTTCGACATTGATCTTCATATCGACTGCAAATTACATCAGTAAGAATATTGCCTTGCTACTTTTCGAAATGCTTTAAATTGACAAAAAAGCCCTGCACTCAAAAATATTATTGCAAGGAAAATAAAGAAAAAGAAAATAATTTAATGAAAAAAAGAATCAGAACAACGATACCAGGTTTATAAATTGGTTTGCCTGGCGCACGTTTAGTCTACATGGACTTACCAGTTGCGGACAAAGGAAAAGTTTATAAACCATAGATTTGAAGAAAACAAGGTTACTGTTTCTGTCAATCAAGTTTGTTATCATCTAGACAGTAAACAGAGTAATATCCTGAAGGTTATGTCCATCAGTAGTTAGAAAGGAAATTGAAATATTAATATTAATTTTTGATGTTTCAAACAAGTATTTTGCTTCAAATTGTACATAGTAACTCTACTTTAAGCATACACTTATTGCCTAAACACTATAAAACTTATCAACACGTTACATGTGTTTATCTTACACACCGTGTGCTTCTTGTTAAATACATGCAATTACCCACTGTGTGGTTAGAAACTAGCATTTACAGCATAAATTAAATCAGTGGTAACCGAATCTTACATTTCTTACGATGAAAAAAACATGATGCTTTTATTTTAAAACGATACTCAACTTTTTACAATGACATAAACAGTCCGTGATGCAGTGCAGAAATAAAAGAAAAACCATTTGTAATAGTTTACATGTGTTTTTCTTTTTTTTGTCAAATATGAATTTCAGCAGGAAACACTTAACACTCATGTTTATAGAATACATACATAATTATACATGTATAGCTATCCGGTAATTAACAGTGATGGTCCTACATTGTGCATCCCGTCCTTATATTTCGGTATTGTACAACTTCATTCTTTTCTCATTCCGTTTGTGACGTATTTTCACAGAATCCGTTGGGGATTAGCATATTGATTTTTGTGCATGTTAAAACAATTGTCTATTAATTTGTTGAAATTTGGCTTTTCACTACCTGGCAGTTACTGCGAGTACTCTTACATCTCTACGTTGTGTTTTTTTTTTTGTTTGTTCTAAAAATTGTTTTTCGTATGAAATCAATGAGTTTAACCCTTTTCAAAACCATTGTCGCAGATTAGGGGCTCTAACAAAAATGTTTAACGCCGCAACGTTCTTTGTCGACTGTTCTATTTTCCAAGCAAGGAGTCCTTAGTCCCATGGCTGTTGTATATATTTATATGTACTTCAGTTTAGATTTTTCATATTAACCGTTATTTCTAAAATAATCTAATATTTAGTAATCATATAATATATAATATTGGAGTTTATAAAATCAATTTGATCTTAATAGATTTTGATTTGAGGCTAGATATTTGATCGTATATGCTGAGTTTACTTTTAATCTGTCTAGGAAAGGTATTTTTTTTAAGAAGATTTGACCTTGCCAATTCTTGAATGCGGTTAATGTTAGCATCAGTTTATGTATTTATAACAAATTTGTGTTGATCAGTTATAATTATTGCTAGATAATGATAATTTGCTGGCCTTTTAAGATATGTATGTAAATCTAAATTTCATGCAATATAAAAAAACATTTTTCCGATTTGAATTTTCGTTGGAGCTCGGTATTTTTGTTATTTTACTTTTTACCAAGGCACAGATGGCCCTAACCATGTTTAGCACTACATTTTTAATTTATTGGCTTTCGGTGCTGTGCAACTTGCTTCGAAATAGATTTTAGTTTTTAACAAACTTGATTTGAGGGCCACTGATGCGCTTTATGCAGACTAAATGCACAACTTGTGTACTGTATTATTTAATGGTATATTTAAAGATTTTTCAACCTTTGAATTTATGCCACTACCATAAGAAGTATTGTTCCCGAAAGTGTCTATCTACTTTTCGATCAGATAATAACTTTTGTCTCTCCTTTAATTTAGAAAGTGATACTTCTACGACACATTATAATCAATGAAAGGAAATTAGAACATAAAATATGCTAGTGAGGCTGTTCGTGCAAATGTTTTTTTTAAATTAAAGCTCACACTTGAAATGTGAATGTAATAATTTGAAACTAACTTCATTCTATTTACAAACTCGTTAATCGAAAGCTCATTGCCGTTTTGAACACGGAAGTCGTTTGTCTCAAACCATAGAGTAATGTTGATATGCGTAGATAAGATGTTTACCAATACCTGGACTTCTCGACCTTAGACAACTTCCCTGCTCAAGAATTTGCTCATAGAGTAATGTTGATATACGTAGATAAGATGTTTACCAATACCTGGACTTCTCGACCTTAGACAACTTCCCTGCTCAAAAATTGAGATCTTTTTTTGAGCAACACAAACATTTTTTAGCACTACTCAAGCAACTTTGGTAAAGCGCATGCTTATCTATTTATTTTGTAAGTTGTTTGTCAAATATTGAGGTGATCGTTTGGCATTTCATACATTTTCCTATTCTTCTAAAATTGAGTAAAGTTTTAAAACACTCATATAAATATAATAATGATAATAATTTCTTTCTTCTGTTTTTCTGTCATCCGTATAACTTATTTCTTTTTTTACTTTCTGAAATGTTTTTTTATGACATTTCAATTCAAATGCTGTAAATCCCAAAGTCGCTTCTAAATACACATTTAAAACAAAAGAAAAAAACAACATGCAGAAAAAATCAAACACAAAATGATTCGAAGAAATACAGCATTGTCAAAAGTATCTAGAGAAACAAACAAAAAAAGCCCACAACACATTACACAGAAAATAAAAAATTGAGCAACACAAACACGACATAAAAACCAATGATGTTCTGCGCAACTCTGGAAAGAGTCCGGAGTTCCTTGCCTACTAACGCCACCTGTTTGATATGATCATCTTATAACATTTGGAACCCAATCAAACTGCTTAAAGTGAAGCATCGGTTTAGCTGAACAGTTTGGTGTGTATATCATACTTTTTGTATATGTTGTAAAGTTTATATTGCGGACACATTGTGCCATTTCTAACATAGTTTCCGATAGAATTTTACGTGTACTGGCAGAACTGTAGTTCATCTTTTAGTATTAAGATGCCCAATGACATAATGCCGAAATGCCAGAACGAACATGTTTTGCAGTGTGTTTGATTTTTAACATGTATAGTTTCATCATAGGGTGGATTTGGGTCCCTTGAATTAAAACATCTCGACCACATTTTGTATCTCATTCATATATATGACTATTTACAAAAAAATGTATATACGTGTGTTGCTTTACCCCCTTATACTTACTGATGCAGTGCGTTTGTTCTGTTTGTTCATTATGCCTTATGTCTTTTGGAAATGAAAATAACACTTTATTTATTTCATGCATCTGTAGCGCTTTTCTGAATTTACCTTCATTAGAAACGGTCCAACCCAAACATTTCAAAGCCAAGGATGTAAAGGCTTAATAACGTGAAGAGCTATATGACCAAAAAGGACATACAAAAATCCAAATTCATCTAAGGTCATCTTTGCCTGAGGGAGTTGGAACCTTAGTTTCTTTATAATTTCGTAATTTTTTAACGAAGAATCATGTAGTGCGTTAAAAATCATGTCAGCATCGAAGCACTTATTACTGAGTTGATGATACCCTCATGAACTAACAGTCTACCAGCAGTGGTATTTAGTTTTTCGCATCTCCTAAACCCGTGATCTGTTTCAATGAAACATTCAAAAGGCCATGTACCTAATTGCACAAAACATTGGCTTTGTCATACATGTATCTGCAAAATATTTATGTATTTGTATTTGCAACTCCTCTTAAACCTTGGACTGGATTTTAACATAAATTTTACAGAATCTTCAGTACCTTACAATATTGAACACCTTATATATTCTTTTTCAAAACGAAGCTTTAGTTTCAAGCAGAGAAATAGATTTACAAAAAGCGGTAGGAAACTTGTCGATTCCCTTTTTAAACAAACTTAGTACTTGAATGAACTTTCGCCGAATATTGAACACCTAGATATTTTATTAATGGCTTGTTTAATGTTTTCTGGTTTCTCTTCGCAAAACAAGGCCATGTAATGCACAAAAAAAGAACGTAATTCTAGTTCTTTTCAGTTATTATTTGTAGCTAGTTATTATCCCTCGTTCGACTTTTCCTAATGGTTTACTTATATACTACTGTAAAAGAACGGGGAAAATTTAATAGTTACTGACAGATAAAAGTCTTTCTTAATGAATGGTAGTTGTTATATCTTATTCAGTGTGAGATGTTTAAAACAAAGGGAACACATGCTACCTATAAACAGCTGCTCCTTTTAGCAAAAATGGTTAAACTATCTTATATATTGAAAATTAAAAAGCAATATATTACATCAAAAGTAACACAACTATCTGTAATATGTCGAAAGGAATTGGAAAGTTTACAAACAAGTAGAATTGCACTAGGAATACCTCATTGACATTTTTACTTATTATGTCTGTTTGTTTTGTTCACACATTGTTGTAAATATAATGGAATTTTATGCGACTGTCATACAAGTGAGAGGTTTAGGTAGCTACAAAACTAGGTTTAATCCACCATTTTCTACACAAGGAAATGCCTGTACCAAGTCAGGAATATGACAGTTGTTTTCCATTCGTTTGATGTGTTTGAGCTTTTG
This sequence comes from Mytilus californianus, assembly GCF_021869535.1. NCBI lineage: Eukaryota > Metazoa > Mollusca > Bivalvia > Mytilida > Mytilidae > Mytilus > Mytilus californianus. The sequence goes on from NW_026262679.1 coordinate 84,409,785, forward strand.
ATTCTGCCATTTGATAAGGGACTTTCCGATTTGAAGTTTCATTGGAGTTCGGTATTTTTGTTATTTTACTTTTTTCAAGTTGTAATGGGGGACGAAATATGTCCTTCGACCAGTAGGAATGCTACATCCTTCGACATCCTGGTTGTTGTTGAAAACAAATATTTTGTGTTTACTATTTTTCTTGATATGTGAATTCTTCTGATGTAAATATATATTAACTAATTAAGGAATGAATATTGATATATAACAAAATCATCAATAAGTTTTATGAGCACTAATTATTTCCTACTGAGTTTTATCCCTTTCAATGAATATAATAATACGTCGTGAGAAAAACAGCGTAGATACATCTATTTCTGAGTGGTCGGATGACAATGAGAGAAAAACTAATACCGCTACATCTGATTACATTAACTTTTAATTATATTCTACGTAGGGACGAAAGCACTTCGTGTGTTGTTGTTTTTGATTTTGTCTAGCTATTTAACCTATTAACGTTCATATGATTATGACATAAATTAAGAATTTAAACAGAGAAAGTATAATAACATAAAAGTTTGGAGTGTGAAGTTAAATAAATTTGTATATTTAAGAGTTAAAATCATTCCCATCAAAGAAGTTAATTTTAACATTTAATTTTGCAAAGAAGTGCCAACAGAAAAAGACAATAGTTGGTCATGCTTCTTAATTTATAATAAAAATACCTCCAAATAAAGTGCATATGAATTGTGTGAGTACTGTTTCATTGATAGGGGACACAACAAATAAAAAGAAATGTATTAAAAAATTTCGATGTAGCGGAAAACAGATACTTCAGCTACAAAAACAAATTACATGTCAAGGCCTTTAATAGCTGACCATACGGTTTGGGTTTTTCTCATTGTTGACGGCCATAATGTTGCCTATAATTGGATACATCAACTTTTTTGAACTTTGGTGGAAAGTTGCCTCATTGGCAATCGTAATACGTCATCTTATTTTTATATGAGTTGTACAAAGGTTCTAAAAACTCTAACATAAAAATTGATGATTGAATTAAGTCTCTGAACACTGCATTCGGTTACACTGCTTCTTAGACTATTTAAGTTAAAAATCATGATGTCACGGCAATAAGAATAATTATGCAGTTATACTTAATTTCCATCATATACATTTGTATTAGAACCGTCAAATTGAATCTTTTATATTGTCAATGACCTGCAAGTGAATAAATGTATTCCCACGAATACAAATAAGATTTTAGTGCATATTGTGATGAGAACACTTTAATACAATACAAGGCAATTTCTGCTGATTTCCACATGCCATAAAATGTGTGTAAAATACAATATATTCATAGTTAACTCTTTTGGGGAAAAGAGTTGGTTTGTATTAAGGTGACAGTAGTTTACCGATGTTCAAATATCGTAAATCGATTAGGAAGAGACTTATCAAGCTAAACAACAGAAACTGGGGAATCGCTTTAACTCCAAAAAGAGTATTGTTTTATTGGGTTCACCTCTGAACACGAAGAAATAGAAATAACAGAAAAATAAATCAGGTAGAATAAAAAAGGAAAAAAAAAAGAATTCTATTCGCATATTTTGACAATTTTTAAATTTTTCTGATAGAATGAACCCAAAATATATTTAGTTTGAAAGTCACATTATGTCATGTCCTTTTATACCTTTCCTATTGATTTGGGCATATGAGTGTTAGTTTTTATTTTGATGATATTCAAATTACTTTTTTACACATCTTTACAAATGTCTATAAAAAGATATGTAAAAAATGCATCTTATAAATGATACATTTCGAATTCCTTAAAATGGATTGAAATTACCATTGTTTAACTATTATCCGATGACAAACATAAGCTTTCACAAAATTTAATCACGACATGAGCTGGTCTTAAATGGGGTCAATTGAAATTTTCTATGATAGTTAAATCCATAGTGGATGTAAGGGAGGTGAATCGTAATAATCATCTTATAGTCAAATACTAATATCAAAGAATAATGCTGTCACCCGGAAACGCACAAAAGAAACCTTTAAGAAGTTTTCCATGTTTTCACAACATTTTTTCGGAACATTTAATCTATACTTATTAATAAGCACATTAGCGTAATATTAGAAAAGAGAAAATATTTTTAAATGTCTCTGGTAAATGAATGCGAACTCGAAAAATGAATTTTAAAGGATAAGGTTTGCCCGGCGATATGTACTAAAACGATCATCGACAATAAACTTTATATTAATATGTTAACATTGACATTGTATCAATACGTTTTAAAAATTACTATCAATTTTGAAGTTAATCATTGACTAAAAATATGAATGTTCTTTAAGACATTGATAATCCAACTAGCGCCGAGACAGCATGACAATCAGGAATACGTCTGTCACTGAAAAATTTCTGAAATCTGATTATTTCCCTTTTGCCGCCAAGCGATAACTTAAAGGGTAGAGAACTATAAAACAGTTCAAGTGGATAACCGATTAATTTCAAGGAGTTTACTTTTTTTGTTGATAACAAATGGCCTAATTTAACACTAAGAGACAGGATGAACAAATTGAAAATTTAATTGATAACAGATAAAGGCCAATGTAGATACTAATATCTTAATTTAGGAAGTTAGAATTCATATACATTTTACGAACATATATTTTTTTGTGAAAATAACATATCCTGATTGTCACTAATTGTTCATAGCAGATGACACTATCAAATGTATCTTCTTAGAGAGGGATAAATCCTACGTCTATGCTTAGGACATTTGATACATGATAAGTTCTAAACATTGTTTTGTTGGTTAATAATGTATTGCTTTGTTTTCTAACAGAAAGTTATTGCGTAATTCTAATTACTAATTTACTAATATAAAGGGTAATAATCAACATTACAAACAGCATAATTTTGTTTTTTCAAAAATCAACTTCTTTCATATTGACATTTTGCAAGTTTTTACACATTATTTCCATGGTTAGTCAACAATTATCATATGTTTTGAAAAGAACACTGAAATTTATTTTTAAGATGAGTGAAATATTGATAAAACTGTTGACAACATATCAAGGGACACAATCAATGTTGTGCAAATTACACAGATTCCTCTGTAAAATCAGCCCAGTAGTCCGCACTTCTGTGTTGACATGAATTATAAATGATATGGTAAAAATGATAAATTATCAGTTTACAAAAAATTGAATTGTTCAAAATAGAAATGATTTTCTACCCCAGGAATAAACAACCTCAGCTGTAATTGGAAAAACCTTTCAAAATTTTTTTCCTAAATGCTCTTCAACTTCGTACTTTATTTGGCATTTCAACCTTTTTTATTCGAGCGTCACCGATTAGTCTTTTTGTACACGACACATGTGTCTGGCATACAAAATCTTAAGCCTGATATCATTGATTATTTTTTTGTATACAATGAATAAATTTAAATTATTTCTCTTAAAGCCAGCAGATCAGTTATTGTTTAAGGAAAAAATCCAAATTAAAATTACACAACAGCTTCCTGTTAAAAAAACAAAGCAATAAATTATTAATCAATCAAACAATGTTTAGAACTTATTATGTATAGAATGTCATTAAGATGGAAGTTTTCATATCCAAATTAGACCTTTTTAAACAAATGCATTATATTATAGTAGGTGATTATTTTATTTCAATTTCATGACACAGACATTAAATACCTGGACTTGGATGGTAAGCATTATTTTTATTTCACTACACTAATTTCACACTAACAACCTTTTACTGAAGCAATAAGCTTAACTGTTTTACCAGTTGATCAGTTTGTAGAGGCGAATACATACAGCAATTGGGTAAAACATTTTAAGTAATTGGTATAGTAATAAGCCAAAGCCTTCTGGATAAGCACTGTAGTAGATTGATTTCTTGATTGACAATATACATGTATTAGTTTTTTTTCAACAAACAATTGGCATTCCTGTGAAAACCGTCTGTACTCCTCTTCTTGCCAACTTATTCATATGAGGCAAAAATCATAAAGGAACTACAAGAGAAAAATAAAAAGGAGCTAGCAATATAATTAAACTACACCTTCCGCAATATAGATGATATCCTCTCACTATAATAATTCAAAGTTTGTAGACTCTGTTGAACTCATCTTTCCATTTAAACTTTAATACAGAATACCACCGATAAAGTTAACTGTGTTTCATATTTTGACCTATATGTAAAATTGACAATTCGGGTCGGTTGAGAACAAATCTTTACGATAAAAGAGATTATTTCAGTTTCCTAATTGTAAAGTTTCCTTTTTAATGTAGCAACATTTCAACAGAATCTGCACACAGAATAAATCTCTCTCAATTGATACGATATACCAGAGTATGAGTCATCCTTTCATGATAAAAGGTTTCTACTTTCATGGAAATAATTAAACCAAGGGTTCCAAGTTGTAAAGATGCATTTATCCATTGAAAGTTTTACAGGACGCCATAACGAGTTTGTTGGCCGTTTTTACATATCTTTTCCAATTGTCGTAACCAAAATTCCTTACTCTTTTCCTCGAATTCGTAAGTCCAAAACGCTTGTTTGAATTTGTCGTCATCGGGAACGCTCACAGCTCTGTCAGTTGATCAACCTTCAATAGCGGAGCACCTGAGATCAATCCGGTTGTCGATGTAATTCGGGTAGCGCAGTCTGTAGTTTTCTATGTTATGCTTTATAGACTGTTGTTTGTCTGTCCGTTGTTTTCCGTTTTTGTCATGGCGTTGTCAGTTTGTATTCCACTTATACGTTTGAATATCTCTTTGGTATATTCTGCCTTTTTTTTAAATAATCAAAGCTTTACTGACGCCATTATGATTTGATTGGTTGTTACCGATTGAGTCAATTGTATCCTTTTTTCCTCGTTGATCTGATTAAATGTCTATGTGAAGTATGTGTCAATGAGACAGCAACCTAGCGATAGGGGTCAAAATAAGGTTTTCGGTTATAGACAAGTGTCTTTCAATATATCGACCCCTATTTAGCTGAGTATTGAAAAGTTGTGAATAAATTTATCATGGTTTATAAGAGATTGGCAATTAACAGAAGTTTAACCGTTCCTAATCCAGACGCACGAAATTTATAAAGTGATTATTTTTATTTAACACCATCATTCCCAAAAAATATAAGTTATACATCAGTACAAGCATTGACGGGGATCCTGATTATAAAGAAGCACACGAACGTGTCTAAATAAATAAAGGCAACAGTAGTATACCATATATAAACTACTGTTTTGAGATTTAAGCCCTCTATCCTTTTGAAATTGCGGTCAGTGGCTATAATCAAATATGTCTTGTAATCTGAGTTTCGGCTTTATGACTGAGGATGCCACTATTTTGACAGTGACTGCTTATCCTTCTGGAGCACGTGAATTCTCGAATAAGTTTTTATTAGTAGTTTGTTTTGCTTTAGTTTTATATTTAGCTTTGGATTTTATTTGTCAGTTGACTAAATGGTTTGTGTGCGTGCTATTTCCTATATTGAATTCTTTGATGCTTATACAGACAATGCCTCCGTATTTCAAACATTTGAATTCGGTATGTTTGAGGGTGAAATAACAAGTAACGATAATTTTTTTGATAAGTTATGGAGTAGGATTAGACAAGAGTCATGCATCAGTCCTCTTTATTTCTTACTGGCTACAAATTACAGTTGTTACACGACGGGTGTCAAAAGTGGAGCTTGACATGAATGGCTTAGTTCTCCTTTGATTTTTTGTGGGGTTCTGTTGTTAAATCGTTTGTTGTCTGTGCAGTGTTTGTCTTTTCATCTTTTTGCCATTAGCCAATGTGTTTTTAATTTAGAATTTAATTGCGTTTTGTATTTTACCTTATCAGGGGTAAAAATGGCAATTTTGTAATGTCTTCAGGTAAAACATTATGCATTATAAAATGCATCTTCAATTTGTAATCAATGAAATCATCCCTGCTTATTATGTATCTGTACAATTAGTAATCGAAACAAGTATTTTAGGAACAGTTTCTAAAGATCAAAGAGAGTCTAATGCAGCATTCTCGTCTATGAAATTTCCGCCACATAAAGAATTATTAGTTAATATATCAGATAACTTTATTTCTATCCTATCTTTCCTGGTTATGACATCTATTTTTCATGAATGTCTCCAGCGATCAAATTTAGTTTCCGTATTCGTGGGCTGACAGGAAAAAAGATAGAAAATCATGTGAAGTTTGTAAATTTGATTTATTGCGTCCGAAGAGCTTTTCTTGATCTTCCTTTATCATGGAACGCTAAAACTAAAATAATCTTAAAGCCAAGGAAGTATCATTACTTGAAGACGTGAGGCGTTATATAACCAAAAAAAAAAAAAAAAAATCCCCCAAAAAAAGAGAACTAAAAAGAAGCTAGATTAAATTATTTGAAAATGATATACATGAATGCCTTATTTTTACACTGAGATGCTCTAAGCTCAACTTCCATCTTACCGTTGCAGAAAATTACAGATTTTCTGAAAACGTTTTGGGTGCTCTTTGCAAGTTAGATTGTATGTGAATGACCAGAAACTACTAACTATCCAAATCTTGAAAATCGCTTAAGCTTTAGATAAATATTTATCAATATTTAAATTACTAAATGTTGCTGGAAATTTAACAAAGAGTAATGATATTTAACAAATTAAAAGAATATAAAAAATGAATGTAAAACTGAATATATTACAACTAAAAATTGGCATATTTAGACTCCGTCGTCTTAAAATGGGGTTTGAAAGAATATCTTAATCTCGAAAGATTCTATAAACTATCATGCTTTAAAGCACTGGCATGTTTTAAATATTATCTAAGCATTGCTTCCCTGTAAGACTAGCAGTGTATGTCGGATTGGAATCGTTGACAGGATTAGCGACTCCTTCTCCGAATTCACACTCAAGGAAAATGCAATTACCTGGAATAAGAAAATAGGATTTTATTTAATTCAGACACCAACATCTTTCTACTTGCATCATAACACTCTTTATACAGTTTATGCTATTGAATGTATTGGTATCTGCTGTATGCACTGACCATTTCTGCAATTTATGTAGAACATTTAGTGTTCCTCCCATCCCGTATTACAGACCAATTAACATCATCTGCTCAGAAATTTATAACAGCGACAATCGCCTCAAGAAGACATATTCTATCACTAAGTCATGATTGATAATTTATATTTTGAACGTTTACTTACTTCAACAGATACAGTTAAGTCTGGCTCATATCTTGACTTACATCTAGAAAATGACAATGAGAGTCGGTTGAATCAAAACTTTACGACAAAAGAGATGATTTCAGCTTCCCAATTGTGAACTTTCCATTTTTATGTAGCAACATTCCAGCAGCGCCTGCATACGGAGTATATATCTCCCAGTTGATATGATATTCCAGGGCTTGTATTTCCTAACATGATTTCCTTGATAGAGGGTTGCTGCTCACAGGTAAGGTATCAAACCAAGAGTTCCAAGTGATGAAATTGAAATCATTCCTTCGTAAGTTTTACTGGGTCGATGTCTCTAATGGTGGACATTTTGTCCCCGAAGACATCATCCGCCAAGTAGTATGATGTGCATGAATTTACGAAGATCAAACAGAATACTGGCTCGTACGTCCGAAAAAGACGTCAACATAGACAAGGTGTCGTCTGATATGGCAGGTGTGCCCTCATCACCAGACATGACAAATATCCCTAACATGACACATTCAGATCATCATACTTATAACAACAGCAATAATCTACGTACGCAGCCGTGTTCATTTCTTCTACAAGACATTTTGGATTTTGATGAATCTTAACAACACTGTCTCATTAGAAATGTGAAGACAATGGCTGCAAAACTTTGGAATTTTAATAACAGATGCTTAATGCACTAGCAATTTAACTAAAAAGTCTTATTTTACCAGAAGTTACGATAATCTAAATTGTAAATGTTGTCTACGGATTAGAGTGTAACCTTTGCGGATTGGTTTACGTCGGTGAAACAAAAGAAAGGCTAAATAAACGCATCATCGAAAAAATATACGACTGGACTAACAATCCTCATCTTGCAACACCTTTCCTTAGACAAAAGAAGACTATTGAAATCGATAATTGGGAACTGCGACACCATATGGTTGCAATGACAAAATTGATGGTAAAGGTATTCTATCTAGTCCTTCCTGTAGCTCGGTGAATGTGATGAAAACTTTCAACTCTACTCCTCGACGTAGACGCAGTCATAGTCATCGTCATTACACATCACCTACTCTCCATTAAGTCTCGATTAATGACCTGCCTCCATTTATACAGAAGCCGTTAGGTATTCATCTTTTCGCACGAAGCTTTATTCATTACCCCTTTCAAAACTTGATTCTCTGTACAACTTATGTTTGGAAACCACTGTTACTAACCCTCATTCAAACCAATACAAACTTACAGCTATCATTTCGGATATTGCAATTCACAGACTTTTCAAACCAGTTCGCATAGGAAAAAGATGAAATGAAGAAAAGATCCTTTCTTAAACTTGCAAACAAAGGTCTCGGTGCCATCAACTTGGGCAATATCCTTCATCACAAATCAGTTCACTCGAAAATACCTCCATATTTTAAAAGATCCGTCTGTACCTATCATTTCTTATACCTACACCAAACCAATTGTAAATACATTTTTCAATTACAAACACGTGTTGCAGGATCTCAATATTGACGACTACAAGTCTAAACCTCCTGATTGCACCTGTGCTTGTTCCCCATTCATCTTTAATCCGGTTGGCCACGTTATTACCGGTGACCTAAACATTGTCGATAACATTTATCTGCAAAATGTATTATCCAAAGGCCCGAAATATCGTGAGAAAAAGCCCCAAACAACATCATTTTTGTGCATAAATCACATTACATAAAAAGCTTGATAAATGAATTAGGTATTGATAATTCACTTGGAAACTCAATATATACCCCACGGCACTTGCTAAACAGGAAATCCTGGATAATCATAGGTATGTTCTATGTTCCTTTAGAATTTCAACCAAAGATGAAGAACTGGATCTTCCATCACTGTATTGGATACCTTAACTACATAAGTGTCCTTACAAACAACGGTATATTGCTGGGTCTTCCAAGTGCTCCACGAAACCTCTTTCTGAATTATTAACATCAATTTAATCAGCAATCAAAGTCGGGCTTCAAAGTTATTATGAAACCACATATTCTAGAGATGGCGTGAATCAGATGTGGATACTAAATATTTTCAAAGATCTTTTAGAGTACATACAATCTAACACTCTTTCATCTTGCAATAGTATTAAACATTTGACTTATCAACACTTTACACAAGTATTCCCCTTTCCAAACTAAAAGTCAAATTGAAAGAGTTGGTCCTACTTTGTGTCATGAAATGGCCAACGTAGATACAAGTATCTTGTCTTAAAAAAAATCACTGTAATTCAAACAAAAAAATCTCTGAAACTGACATTATCAAGATGCTTGATTTCTTGATTGACAACATATTTGTTGCGTCTGGAGATCATGTTTTTCAAAAAACAATCGGCATTCCCATGGGAACAGACTGTGCCCCTCTTCTTGCCGACTTTGATACAGCAGCGATAACATTGTACAAATTTATGGTTTGTGTCATGGATGATTAAAGGTTGTTATTGGATATTGATATTATTTTAACGAACTTTAAGAAGGCTGAAAATTTTTGTAGATAAAAGAGCAAAGGGTATTGTCTTCTATTTCATGTTCCACTGATAAAGAAACAAGGTATTTTATTTTAAATATTATACATCACAACTTTAAGGACTCTAGAAGAAGCCTTTTCGAAATTTTTGAATTAATATTTTGAAAAAATAGTAATCGAAAGACGTACGAATTGACTAATTCCTTTGAAATTTTCATAAGTCCGTAAAAGTAAGAATTATTCATAAGTCATAAGAGTAAGAATTAATATTCTTTTATGATTATTGATGTGTTTTTAATTTTTGTGGCAGTAAAATCAAAAGTTTTTGTTATTGCTAGATTTTATAAGTATATTCGTAATTTTTTCGGTTTTTATTGTTCGTTACAAAAAATTATAATGAACAAAGTGAGATGAAATACTAACAAAAAATATACTCGTGATCAAGTTTTTGTTGTCCTGTATGCATTGGTATTTTCCTTTAAATTATTTTAATAGAAAGAATCTACTACTTCACCTTGTTGACTACAATATTAATCCATTCTCGATAATAAATTTTTAATAGTTTTAAATACTAGGTATACATGTTGTCTTTATCCTGCAATAATTGGATTATAGTGTTACCTTATCATTGTGCAATAGTTTTTGTTTCCAGTAGATTTCATTTTTATTCACCAAAGTGGAACCAACGCATATAACGTATTAGTTATAAAGTGAGATTGACAAATCTAGCAGATGATCTGTATACAGAATAGAATCTCTCATTCTCACTTTATAATACATAGCCTCAAGTAAACTCATTATTCGTGGTATCGAACCAATTAATTTTGAAAGCAACTAGCAATAATAGAACATTGTCTAACATTGTATGGAAAATGATATTTTTGCACCACTTCAATTCTGCCGGAATGAAAGTTCAAGAATAATTTGGTGTAGGCGGAGCTTAAAGCGATCAAAGTGGTTCATCCCATAATAGCAGAATGATATCTTTGGGATTGTAGATGTAAAATAAAACACCCAATTGCAGGATAAAAAAATATTGATTTTAAGCCATGGATAACAAGTTATAAATATATATTTTTCATTCTACTCGTGAAGCTAGGGGAAATTAAGGTACCGTTTTGTTTAAATTGTTGAATCTTATTTATTTATATGTCTTGGTATCACATCATCATGAAGTTATACTAGATTTGAAAATCATAAAAATATGAGAATACAAAATAGGCCAATTTTTTTCTAGTCGCAGTGGTTGTTCTATATAACGTACTTTGTTGCTTTAAACTATCCAGCAAGTTTCAATATGCAGAACAAAATTAAATCATTGCTACTACTCCATAAATGCCTGATTATAATGAGTGTAAAAATAAGACGTGGTATTATTGCCAACAAGACAGCTCAATAGCACATTTTGGTCGAACATAAAGCTCTTAGCACTGCAATGAAAATGTCCACAAACTCTTTAGAATGGACCATATGTAAGACAGAAATTTTACCGTATCAACTTTTCCCTTTTGTTTTCAGTACCAATGCACACTTCTCGGAATTTCAGTCTTGACCATGCGATATATTGTTTACAGTTACTATATCTTCTAGCCTTTCTTTTGAATTGTGAGAATAATATGTCATAGACTTATTCTGAACCCTTCTAAGTCTAGAACAGTTCTACTGTCAGAGTCAATTCTAGGTTAGGACTGTTAGGATGAGTTTTAGAAATATATGGTAGAACTGTCCAAATATGTTCTAGGGTAGAACTATCAGAAATAGAAATTGTTGTAGGGTTGAACAATTCTAAATGACGTAAAAAGTAAAATCACAAAAATACTGAACTCCAAGGAAAATTCAAAAAGAAAATTCCCTAATCAAATAGCAAAATCAAAAGCTCAAACACATCAAACGAATGAATAACAACTGTCATATTCCTGACTTGGTACAGGCATTTTCTTATGTAGAAAATGGTGGATTGTACCTGGTTTTATAGCTAGCTAAACCTCTCACTTGTATGACAGTCACATCAAATTCCAGTATATTGACAACGATGCGTGAACAAAACAAACAGACACAATAGGTAAAAATGTCAAAAATAGGGGTACAGCAGTCAACATTGTGTTATCATCCTAATCACTATAAGAACAAACAAATGTAACGAAGAAGCACAAAAAGGCAAACATCAAATTTAACATCCTCATTTTGCTTTTTTATTATTAGAGCAGCTCTTTGATCGTGAATTATAACAAGAGTAGTTACCTAGTTATTCAGAAATATACTTCAGATATTTCCGTAATTCTTAGAAAAAAATCTACTAAAATATTCTCCTCAGAAAGACAATATTAACACATTTGGGTATATATTACAGTTAAAAACTCGAGCTAGTTGCTGACAAATTCAATGCGGCGCTTTTCCCAGGCAGTGTTTCTATATCTTGTTTGCCTATTAATCTTAATTAACAATACATATGTGATTTAGTATAACCATATGAGTTCTGGCTCGCGCTTATCTTAACAACAGTTTATTAAGCAGATAAACCAAAAATAAATAATTATGAAAGTATAAAAAATGCACTAAGTGATGGTTAGTCCATGAAAAATAACGACGATATTTCAAAATATTTTTTTTTTGAAATAATACAGATTAAACAAAGATGCAAAAAAATAAAAAAAAAAAGGTGTCAAATAAAGAAATAAAGAAATAAAAACATATAGAAAGTAAAGAAATCAAGTTGATAAGATCAGTAATAAATAAATAAAATAAATAACTTGATGAATTAATAAACATGGCCAAAACTGTGTTTGTGATAAACTGTCAGGATTTGTTATAAATTAGAATTGTCAGAGTTAGTTCTAGGTTACAACTGTCAAAAGGTGTTCTTATGTAAAACTGTCCAAAACCGTTTTAGGTTAGATAAAGGCAACAGTAGTATACCGCTATTCGAAATTCATAAATCGATTGAGAAAAAAAATCCGGGTTACAAACTAAAACTGAGGGAAACACGTCAAATATAAGAGGAGGACAACGACACAACAGAAACTCAACACTAAAATGCAACACACATAGAAACGAACTATAATACAACAATGGCCATTTTCCTGACTTGGAAATAAATAATAAATACCATATATTTCTAGAACTGGCCAAAACTGTTTCAGAGGAACCGTGTCTGCCCAATGAATTATAGTGTAATTTGCTGTATTTTCAAAATATTGCGGAATTTTGAGTCGTCAAAGTTCTTCAACGACAAACTTAATTTGGCTTGTTTCATTCGAGCATCACTGATGAGCCATGTGTAGAACAAAACGCGCGTTTGACGTACACAATTATAAGCCTAGTATCTTAAATATCTTTTATATATATTGTATATGAATATAAATCCTGTTTTGTACTAGAACAACACTCTGTGTCGGATTTTTAACGTGTCAAAGGTTTCAGTCCGCAGGAAGACATGTCAATCTACCAGCAGACATAACTCAAAGCCGAGCAGTCTTTGCTCTTGCTCCTTAATGCAATGGCTTATGGTTAGCGGAAAAGCAGCAAATATTAATTTTAAAGTCTTCGGTTTGACCGGCCGCGGTTCGAACCCCAGGCACGCTCGAGGCAAACACGCTGCCACGAGACCACCGAGGTGATAACGCGTTTGGAAATTAACACACCGTAAGCTGAGACCAAATGAACATCGACGTCCATAACAAAAATTAAGAGAGCGAAAAAATGTCGTAAATCATAGTACTACATTTGCTCATGGAACAGAAATATACACGTATAGAAAATGACAAGTATTGGTGTTCATATTAGATTTCTTTATCAGGTTCCTAGTGTTTACGTTCTGCAGTTAAATTAGACGATAACAAGTGTTAAATCAAAACAGAAATATAATCAAGGTAACGATGCTTGTTATTAAATTCAATTAAATCTACTTACGATGAAATTTTGTTTGATTTTGTCAATGTTTTTCATTTATTGGAAATCAAAATTATTGTCTATCAAACTCGCAAAACTAGCAACGTATAAGCATATATGATATAACTGCATGTTTAGTAATACTACATTATTTTCTTAAGACTTACGATTATTGTTTTAATCAACTATGCTGTTGTAAAATTTTGGGAATCAATTGAAATAAGGAACTACCTCCCTCTGGTTCCTTTAATGGGTTCGGCTTTACTTTTTTTATGTTTGTGATACAAGCTCTTACACGTTTGGAGCATGTTTTGGATTTTTCATATATTTTATTTGGCCTTGAGCATCACTGAAGAGATATAATTGTCCAAATGTGTATCTAGTTCAGTAAAATTGGCACCATTAATGTTATTAAGCTGTGACACTGTTTAGAGTTGAAGAAATGATATTTAATATCTGACTATGATAATAAATAAATTCAAGTAGGTATAACTCTTAATCGATAAGAATCAATTTGAAAAATATAAATGAAAAAAATAAAACATTGTTCACGACAAAAATAGAAAAATACATCGATCAGACAACAGCTTTACAAACTTAAACAATAAGTTTAATAATTATTAACCACACCACATTATATATGTGCCTGTCCAAAGTCAGGAGCCTGTAATTCAGTTACTAATATTTTGTCATATTTCTTTTTTGTTTTTTGTTTTGTCATAAATCAGGCCGTTTGTTCTTTTGGATTGTTACATATTTTGTCATTTACAGGCATTTTATTGCTGACTATACAATATGGTTTTCATTATTGCTGATGTATAACTGATTAAATCCGATTTATTTTGGCTCTGTTGGAAAGTTGTCTCATAGGCAATAATACCACATCTCCTAAACTTTATATTTCATACACATATTTACAGGTCTAATACTGATGACAAACGAATAAACCGCTATTGATAAAAGATAATATCTATGCCCCATCTTATGCTTTTCGGTCTGTGCGTCCGCGTCCGTTCGTTCGTTCGTTTGTCCGTTCGTCCGTCCGTCCGTCTGTCCCGCTTCAGGTTAAAGTTTTTGGTCAAGGTAGTTTTTTATGAAGTTGAAGTCCAATCAACTTGAAACACATGTTCCTTATGATATGATCTATCTAATTGTAATGCCAAATTAGAGTTTTGACCCCAACTTTACGGTCCACTGAACATAGAAAATGATAGTGCGAGTGGGGCATCCGTGTACTATTGACACATTCTTGTTTAATCAATTGTGATTTCAATCCTTTTTAACTTTAGAGGTTATTATGATTATTCGAACTCGAGTTTTCGATGTGACTTCCATAATTACAAAATAAAGATTGCTGTGTATGAATTTGTTTGTCTTGGTTAGAGTAACTGTTAAGGACAACAGTTTATTTATAATAACAGGAACAGTCATGAGACATAAACATAAAAGGAAAAGGATATAAAGAACAAATAAAAAAAAAAACTATATAAAGAAGCAAACAATGGAAATACCTTAATCCTCTATAAATGTCCACAAAAAAATGACAATTAACTCAAATGGATCAAAGTTAAACCTATAATTTAATGTCAACTCACTCCTTTTATATAAAAAAGCTATTATGTTTTTGAACGCGTGTCTTCAAGTTATGTTCAAGATATTACAAAAGAATGGATTAGTTTGTTTTAGTTAGTGACACTGTCAAGGACAACATCATTTTATCAGTTGTATAACCAAAGCATCAAATTACACGACCCCATAAAAACCTACATCTTCTTATATCTATATTCAATAAAAACATAAACAATAAGCTCTAAAAAAAAAAAGGTAAACTATGATTTCATATAATAGTTTTGTTTTCTTTCTGCTGCTTATGGTGACATATCATCAAGATTACAAAAACATTGACAAAAATATCATGGAATGTTTGTGTGAGCCACGATTCATCAACATAGAAAAGTGTTTAATATAATACCTATATTGCATTTAATTCAATTATTTTAGATTGTATATATTGAACGAATCAATATCTACATCGACCTTTGATAACATAACGTAAAGCAAAGTGTAATGCGCCAGTGGTCTCCGATGTTGATTTTAATCATAATGTGGTCTCTGGTGTTATACCTTTATCATAATGTTCAGCGTTGTGACACATATATAGTAATGTCTCTCTTTAATACCTATATTGAAGTGTGTTCTCCGGTGTATTACCTAAATAATGATTTGGTCTCCAAGCAATAATCTAAATTCGAATGTTTTCTCTGTTTGATATATCCGTGTTCACTAAACACACAAGAATAGAGGATCATAGAGAACTAGTTTGGATTTACATTCCAAAATTGAACCAAATGAACAGCTCCGTCGAAAAGGGGATTTTTTTTCTCTTTGTAGTATATTTTAGTGGTGAGTTGGCCTTGTGAAATAGTTATTTCGCAGCTCCCGGTAATAGACCACTTTCGAGTTATGTCCTTTACCGGAAAAGTTCGTCAATTATGCGCGCCTTTATGACGTCATTTACCAGATAGAGGGGACCTCCCGTACCCCTGCACTATTAAAGTTCATAAAGCGTTTTCGTGATCGTCATTATGCAGGCTATTCTAGAAATACTGTTTGTTCCGTAGGTACTAAATCATAATTCCCTAATGACAGCAGTGCTGATTAGCAATTATTAGAATTTAATTTGCATAATAGTTCGTGCTATATAGCATCATATTTTTTTAACCGCTCGCTCAACATGGGAAGGAAGTGACGATGCCCCTAAACGCACGAATGATGTTCACTAAAACCAAAGTTTTTGACGGAAATGCAACCCTCCCCCTAAACTTCAAGCAAATGTGGAATAAACAAACACACAGAAATACGCACAGTAAAACTCAGTTTAGAAGAAGTCCCAGTCCCAGTCCGATCTGAGAACATGTAACAGAAGAAACAAAGCAAAATGACAATGATCAATTGCCCCCACGCCGAAAAAATTTCAATAGTTCAGTAAAGAAATAAATGATTGCTCCATGTGGACTTAGAAAAAAACCCCAAATGAATGTAAATTCTAGGTTATTGTAGGTATATTAGTAGTTGCATACACATGCTGGTGGTTTCCTTCATATATTTGACCAATCAGAAGTCAAAATTGGGTCTTCCAATCTTGATTTCATCCAATCAAATAGTGGGAATTAAATTTTATGTTAACAAAAATATCTGGAGATTTTGATGGAAGGGATAAGTGCGGACAAGGCTCTAATTCATTGAATATCATTTATGTCTTAAAATTCGCTCACATTAATAGGATTATGCAGGTATGGTGATGATCAAATTTATATCAGGGCATCATATTGTTTGTCTTATGTGTAATGCATTCAAAGATTTTAGATCTCCGTGCTAGTAAAAAGTAAAATATCAAAAATACCGTATTCAAAGAAAAATTCGAAACGGAAAGTCCCTTATGAAATGGCAAAATCAAAAACTCAAACACATTAAACGAATGGAAATCAGCTGTCATATTCATGACTTGGTACAGGCATTTCCTTATGTAGAAAATGGTGGATTAAACCTGATTTTATAGCTAGCCAAACTTCTTACTTGTATGACAGTCATAGGCCATTCTATTATATTGACAACAATGTGTGAGCAAAACAAACAGACATAACATGTGAAAATGTCAAAAATTGGGGTACAGCAATCAACATTGTGTCATAATCTTAATCACTATAAAAACAAATAACTATATAAATAAAGAAAAACAAAATGGCATATAGACACTCTACAGACAAAGTCCAAGAGCAAATATAAGTAAGACACCCACATTTACAGGTTTTCCATATACATGTATTCATATAGCACGAACATATCTTAGTTACCCGAAACCATAAATTTTATTTGAATATAAGCTTGAATGATTTTTCAGGAAAAGTAAATCACAAATCAATAAAATTTTAAAGATTGGTATAATAATTGGTTTCTGCCACCTGAATATGTCTCATTATACAATGTTGATGTGTTTGCTTTCCGGGGGTGGATGGGTGCTGTTGGGAGGGGGAATTCTATTGTTATTTTAACAATTATAGTTTATTCCCAATTCATAGTCATATTTTTTATCATTATTTTACCTGACAAAAATACTTAATTCTACTATTAAATCAAGAAGACTCTGCAAAAATATTTTATCATTTTATCTAGAAAATGTATTGAATTTGGAAAATATTCCAAAAAAATAATACAAACATATTTATTATTTTGACAAATTATCGATAACATTTTAAATTGTTGGTACATTCTGAAAAAAAATGTAGAAAGTAAACTAAAAGCCAAGCTTTTCAATGGCATAATTTGAAAAGTAATCAGCATCCAAACTAGCATTTTCTTCTTTCAAAAAATAATCAATTTTTTCCAGTATATTTGGTGAGAGGCACATACATGTGGACTACAGACACACTATAAAGAAAATGAAGACATCACTCGACTTTTACGACGAGCCGCAGTATTAACTTTCGTTCCATCCCCACCTTGTTGAGGATGTTGGCCTACAACTTTAGAAGACATTGGTGAAGCTGACAACATACCCGCTACAACATCATTTACTGATTATAAATATTCATCCGGTGCAGTGAAATTGGTACCTTAAATGAAGCTGTGACACTGTTAACATTTGGAAAGATTCAAGGACATTTAAAATCTTACCCTGATATAAAATATATATTAAGTGGATTATTACCCTATCTATCTTCTCAAGCGATAAGAGGATTCAAATACTATGCCAGTAAGACTTAGTGACAATAAGCTCCAATATATATTTTAATAGTCAGCATATGTTGTCAAATAATGATTATCAACAAACGAATTAGAACTCATAAAAGTTTATCCTATAATTTTATGTAGGCTCACTCGTACTTTAACTTACTAACTTATTATTTGAACGCGTGTCCTCCTAGTGACTTACAAGATATTACAAAACAGATTGTTCTGTATGGATTACTTTGTCTTACATAGTGTGATCTGTCAAGGACGATAGTTTATAAGAATTGAATATTAACAACTGAAACAAAATTAAAATAAACTAAACAAAAAATAAAGAACTAAATAAAAAAAAACGACAAAGATCAACAGTCAGATGACCTTTTTTTTTTTTTTTTATGTTTACCTTCTGATGCTTTGTACGATGCATAACGTGTAAACCGATTATAGGTTATTCAATCTAAACAATTGTTGTGCCAGTTGTGTCTATATGGTTGAGTTGAAATAACTAATCGTATATGTATGTAAATGTAACGTTTTAAATCGTTCAAATAGCTGAAAAAAATCAAGATGAAAATATCTAATATACATCTACAGTAAAAAGAGGGACGAAAGATACCAAAAGGACAGTCAAACTCATAGATCGAAAACAAACTGACAACGCCATGGCCAAAAATAAAAAGACAAACAGACAAATAATAGTACAGATGACACAACATAGAAAACAAAAGACTAAGCAACACGAACCCCAACAAAAACTGGAGGTGATCTCAGGTGCTCCGGAAGGGTAAGCAGATCCTGCTCCACATGTGGCACCCGTCGTAATTTATGACAGCGTATGATAACAATCGTATGTTACTAAATGAGATCTATACTATATTATGATTTATGTGCCGTGTTTCTTTCAAACAAAATTATGAACGGACGATGACCTTCCCCCAGCTGATTTAAGATTTAATGTGTGTTAGAAGCATCTCCGCGCTACTAATCAAACCTGTTATGTAAACAGATCCAGAACGTCTGATGAAGTAATTTAAATAATAATAATAATAATAATAATAATAATAATAATAATAATCCAATGGAAAAAATCAAAATAAATCAAAAATGAAAAATATATATTTACATAACAAATTAAAAACACAATAAATAAAATACAAATATAAAAATTATAAAAATTGGCGTTACGGGCAACATGCTTATGATTGATATGTATTTAAAAAATAAATAACATACATATCTCAATAAAGAACTTAAATTCACATCATTCGAGCATCTATCGCTGCAACTGTAATAGACGATAGAGTGTAGCTTGTAGATGTATTACTGTGACTTCAAATAACTTAGACCATAAGAGAAAGTTATGAGCCGCTTGAGTATACATCTAACAGAAACATAACTCGTACAGTATTAAATGAAACCTCAAACAATGTGAACTTAATAGCAAAGAGAGCCTTTAATAGAGAAAATTGACAAGAGCTCAAAGCATTATTCGAAGAACACGTGTTACTTCGAAATATTATACCGCTCTATGCGTGACATGTTGAGCGCTGGCCCATCCCATGTCAAACATAGGTAACTCAAGTATATTTAATACCTACTCTAAAATTATATACCTGCATGTTGAGTGCTGGCCCAGCCCATGCTTAGAGGGTATGGGCTCACTTTGCAACCTGAGACGGATAACCTCGAATGAAAAAAACATTTGCGCACTAAAACATGTATCCAAAAGAACTGTCAAATGGACAAACAAATGATTCGTTCACCCGACAAGAGGGCTGCCTAGTTACCCGTTTTATTCAGGGCTGCCTGAGAACTCAGGTAAAAATTTTGTGACAAGTAAAGAATGGGTAACATCCATTATTACATTGCCCTCATAGCATGTTGCCAAAGCACAAACCACAATCTCGGAGGTGTTAGGGGTGGATGGCGGGTCAATAAATACAGAATAAAATTGTTACAAAAATAAACATGTATATCGATTTCCTTTACAAAATTTCAACTGCTACTTAAAACAAACTTTCTGATAACTACAGACAATGTTGGGGAGGAGTGACCTCAAGGTTGACACGCCTGATTTATCAGATAAAGTAGACTGCTGTAAAACAATTTGCAGACATCAATAAATAAGTAAAGATTAAGAAAAAAGTAACAAATGGCAGCTGCGAGGACATAAACACTTATATAAACTTTAATTAATGGACATTAATACACATATGTTCTCCGGTGTAATATCACTTGGTAATGATGTATATATGTTATTATGTAGTCTCCGGATAAATACATATGTCACAGTGTGGTTTCTGGTGTAAAAACTAGGGATGTCAACTCGGTGAAGATTTACTTATCGAGTGATCGTTGGACTTACTGAGAGATACTCGAGTACTCGCTCGGTAAAACATTTACAAAATGAAAACACAAAATTATACCCATGTTATTTATTGTGGGCCGTTGTCTTATGAACGTAAAACCCTCAACATTATTACGTAGGACTAGATAATAGTCCAAGGAATGTTATATCATAATTACTAGCTCATTTATTACATGTACTAATTAGGTAAACTGGCAATAATCTGATCAAGAAATTAATTAATATCTATTGAAAAATGTTTACTCAAACAACAGCATTTGGGATTCTTAAGCTAAAGAAAGAAACAACATTCTAACAGGAAACCGATTAGTCGAGTATCATTTTGGTATTCGATACTCGGCACTTCCGAGCGATACTCGAGTACTCGAGTACTCGTTGACAGCCCTAGTAAAAACCCTTATTGTATATGTTAAATTGTGGTTTCGGGTGTAATACCTACATTGTAACGGGTTATTATTAGGTGTGATACCTTTAGTTAAGTTGGAGCTCCATTTAATGCAATATGATAATTTGTTCTCTGGTGTAAAACCTATGTAAAAGTGTAGCCTTTGACGTAATACCTTTAATGATATGGTATCCGGCGTATAATTTATATTATTATGTAATGTCCGGTATGAAACATGTCAAAATGTAGGCTCCGGTGTATAACCCTTATTATAGTTTGATCTCCGATGAAATACCCTTATGATAATATGGATTTAAGTCTAGATAATAAAATGGCCTCCGATTTCACAATTATAGCATAATGTAGCATCCGATGTAAAACCTATATCATCATGAGAGCTGGGGTTAAATATATATGTGATAGTATTGTCTCCGGTGTAATACCTATATCACAGTGTGGTCTCCAGTGTAATACATATGTAAAAGTGTGGTCTCCGATGAAATACCTATATTATAGTGTGGTCTCTGATGTAATACCGGTATTAAGATATCGTCTCCGGTGTTATACCTATATAGTAATATCTTTATCATAATGTGTACTCACGTTTTTACACCAACATAAGTATGTGGTCTCCAAGGGGCAGATTTAGAGGGCCCAGGGTGCCGCCCCCTTCATCTTTATGGAGCGTTATCTATGGTTAATCCAGACTTTTTATCGGTTCCACTACAAATGTTGACTAGTTTGGGGGCCCTTGGGTCCCCCATTTTCAAAATCCTTGATCCGCATCTATCTCCTGTGTAATATCTATATTATAGTGTGGTTTACTGATAAATACCGATATATTATTATGGTACCGGTGTAATAACTATGTTATGGTGTGACTTCCGATGTTTAATCCTTATTGTAATAATGTCTCTGCTAAATACTTATATACTTATGTGGTCTACGGTGTAATAACTATGATCTAATGAAGTCTCTAATTTTAAAACCTTATCATAATGACATTTTATGGTCTTCGGTATTAGACCTAACCTATAACTATAACGTGGAATCTGGTCCAAAAAGATTAATCCTAATACATGTATATATAATGAGTTTATATACCAATATCTTAATGCTAACTTTACGTCTTCGAGTTTACCTTTACTACCTGTATGAATAATCCGAAAAACAGTAAGACCTACAAAAAAACAAGACTCATGGAATTGCTCGAGAGCCACAATTGTTTCCTCTGTTATAATATTTAATTTCCCAAACATGAACTGAAAACATATGTTATTTATCAATATGACGAGGTAAATGATAACACATCAAATTACACAAAACTGTTTATAACTTGATAGTTGAATATATATTTCGATGTGAAACACGAGAACATAAATATATGTGGGTTTTATATCTAATGTTTACCAATAGAGTTCTTAGGTGAAGCTGGTCGATCTAATATTAATAAAAATAATTTATGTGAGTAAAATTTGATGAAATGGCCATTAATTAGTAACGTGTGCAATACAGTACTTGCAACCTTAGGCGTTACTGTTTGACGCGAACTTGACTGATCGGTGAATGATCGGTGACGGATGTTTGACTGATCGATGACTGATCGGTGATCGATGACCCATAGAATCCGTCAGATACGTCAAATTAGCTATGTGGGAGTTACCGTGACAACGGTCAGCGATCGATCATTAAAGTAATTATGTGCAAGGATCGGACGGATACGTATATAATTAAAATTCTTATGTAAAACGAACTCCACAGTATTTACATTCGATAAACGAGGACCTCTACGAAGACACCTTTACTTGTTAATTTGTAATCAACTTGGTCGCAATAACACATAAAAAAAATATATAAACTACTGTTCACGTATTATACTGTATAACTTCATATTCTCTTATTTTGATAGACAATGCAATCATTTCTTTTTTGTCATGGAAGTTATTGACCGCCATTGGATTTTTGTACTTTTTGTAGTTTAGGATTGGTTGTTTTTTCATAAAATTAAAAGAATATCAGAGAATATATACTAAAATTTTGTTCGCAATGTATAAAATTACTATTTTTTCTTCTTTTAATAAAAAATAATGCAATGTTATTTGTAACTAGTTATTTCAAAGGCCTCAAGATAAGTTTTTTATAAAAATTTTAAAAATGTAAGTAGAATTATAATACTTAAACTATTGTTTGTGTTGAATACATATACAATAGTTTCTTTATTTTGAAAGAGATTATGAACCGCCATTTGATTTCAGTACTTTTTGTACATCAGGATTAGTTGTTTTTCAAAAATTATGCTGAATTTCAGGGAAAAGATACTAAATTTTTGTTCGTTGATGCTTAAAGATGCAAATATTTCTTCTTTTTTATCAGAAATAATGGAACGTCAATTGCAATCAGTAATTATTAATGCCTTTATATAAGTAATTTTGTATAAAATGTGAATAATTGAAGGATAAATATGCATAAACTTTTGTTTTTGTTGATTAAGAATGCAATCATTTCTTTATTTTAATGGAAATTATTGACCGCCATTAGATTTTGTACTTTTTGTAGTTCAGGATTGGTTGTTTTTCATAAAATTAAAAGAATATCAGAGAAAATATACTAAAATATTGTTCGCATTGTTTAAAATTGCCAATTTTTCTTTTAATGATAAAAAAAAATGCAATGTTATTTGTAACTAGTTATTTCAAAGGCCTCGAGATAAGTTTTTTTATAAGAGTTTTAATAATGTAAGGAGAATAATACTTAAACTTTTGTTTGTGTTGAATACATATACAATAATTTCTTTATTATGATACCACCATTTGATTTCAGTACTTTTTGTACATCAGGATTGGTTGTTTTTCACAAATTATGCTGAATTTCAGGGAAAAGATACTAAATTTTTGTTCGTGTTGCTTAAAAATGCAAATATTTCTTGTTTTATATCAGAAATAATGCAACGTCAATTGCAATCAGTCATTATAAATGCCTTTAGATTAATAATTTTGTATAAAATGTGAATAATTGAAGGATAAATATTCATAAGCTTTTGTTTTTGTTGAATAAAAATGCTATCATTTCTTTATTTTAATGGAAATTATTGACCGCCATTGGATTTTTGTACTTTTTGTAGTTCAGAATTGGTTGTTTTTCATAAAATTAAAAGAATATCAGAGAAAACATACTAAAATGTTGTTCGCATTGTTTAAAATTGCCAATTTTTCTTTTTTTGATAAAAAAAATGCAATGTTTTTTGTAACTAGTTACTTCAAAGGCATCAAGATAAGATTTTTTATGAGAATTTTAAATATATAAGGCTTAAAATTTTGCTTGTGTGGAATATGAATGCAATAATTTCTTTATTTTGATAGAAATTATGAATCGCCATTTGATTTCAGTACTTTTTGTACATTAGGATTGGTTGTTTTTCATAAAATATGCTGAATTTCAGGGAAAAGATGCTATGTTTCTGTTCGCGTTGCTTAAAAATGCAAATATTTCTTCTTTTTTATCAGAAATATTGCAACGTGAACTGCAATTAGTCATTATAAATGGCTTTAGATAAGTAATTTTGTATAAAATGTGAATAATTGAAGAATAAATATGCATAAACTTTTGTTTTTGTTGAAAAAGAATGCTATCATTTCTTTATTTTAATGGAAATTATTGACCGCCATTGGATTTTTGTACTTTTTGTAGTTCAGAATTGGTTCTTTTTCATAAATTATGCTGAATTTCAGGGAAAAAGATACTAAATATTTGTTCTCGTTGCTTAAAAATGCAAATATTTCTTCTTTTATATCAGAAATAATGCAATGTCAATTGCAATAATGGGTTGTTTTTCACAAAATTAAATAATTATTAGAGAAAAGATACTAAAAGTCTTTCCCAGCAAGGATGTATAACTAACATACGTCCTTGTTCCCAGTTTTTAAACTCTAACAAATTACCAATATTTCTTTTTTTTATAAAAAATGCAGCAATGTTATTTATAACTAGTTATTTTAAAGGCCTCCAGATAAGTTTTTTTATAAGAATTATAAGGATAACAATACTTAAAAATATTGAAAATAATACACAGAAATTGGCAATAAATGATCATGTCATTTCATTTTCCAGAGCATTTTCGGAAAAAAAATCCCAATCGCGATAAAAATCGGTACCTCGAATGACCAAATAACACCGTTATTATCCAAATAACACTTGTAATGACCGAATAACACTTGAAATTTTAATATTAGCACATATTGGTGACATTTAAACATTGTTTATTAAATAACATTATATTATAAGTGCATTTTAATTAAATGAAACGAAACTAAGATTCCGTAATTTGCATTAGTTCATCATGTGACGTAGTAGAGTTCAATCCGTCAGAAAGGTCTATCGGTCCGATCCGTCCGATCCG
Organism: Mytilus californianus; assembly: GCF_021869535.1. Classification (NCBI taxonomy): domain Eukaryota; kingdom Metazoa; phylum Mollusca; class Bivalvia; order Mytilida; family Mytilidae; genus Mytilus; species Mytilus californianus. The sequence goes on from NW_026262679.1 coordinate 84,435,208, forward strand.
TCCGATCAGTCAAATATTTTTACTATAAGTCTGACGGAATGGTGACGTGAGTTTGACGTGAACTTGACTGATCGGTGACTGATCGATGACCGCTGACTGATCGCTAAATTAGTAACGCCTAAGGTTGCAAGTACTGTATCTGTCTGGTGCCATCAAATACTGCTATTTCACTGCTATATCACCGTGGCACATATTTAATTTTTAATGCTCTTCAACTTTGTAAATGATTTTGACATTCCAACTGTTCAAAATGTTAAGGCCACTGACTAGTCTTATGTAAAACAAACGCGCGTCTCGGGTATTAAATTATAAATCTAGTATCTTATAATAGTTTTTTCTACCAGATTTCTATAAATATATTATAGTTCAATTGAGATCTATAAATCTTCAAGAATAAATTATTAAAAACTCACATTTCATGTTTGGAAGCTGCTTTTATATTCCTTTATTCTCTGAAATGTTTTGCCACAATTAGCCCGTTAGGGCTATAAGGAAGTTCGTATTTCACCGTTCATCTGATTCATTGAGATACAAATGATATAACCTTGACCATGATTGATTATTTTAAGTGGACCCTAAAATGTAGTTCATGCCAATATACTTGTAGGTTAATAGTTGTACTATTAACATGGGACATTCTGATTACTCTCCGAATCATAAATTTCGGAAAACCTCGAAAATTTTCATTGAAATATAATGGTAATTATTTGAGTCCCTGTACGCACAGACTGTTATATATTAGAATTGTGTATTGCAACATCAAAATTGTTATTCATAGGTTGGCAAGTAAAAAAAATATCAAACAAGCAATTATCGTTAAAATATTTTATTCACTAAGAGAAACAAAACTTACGTATTTATTTGACAATGCCCATACATTTTGCATTTTGTAAAACAAGGACATTTATATTGAAAACGGTGTTATTACTTCGTGAACTACTGCCTTCAAAAGGGTTGGAATAACAATATATTTAATGTGGGGCTGGATTTCAGTCTTTAGTTTTCTGTTTTGTGTACTATTGTCCGTCTTTTCGTCTGTTTTGTTTTTTTGCAATGGAATTGTCAGTTTGTTTTCGACTTATGAGTTTGAATATCCCTTTGGTATCTTTCGCCTCTCTTTTATAACACTGTTTTATGTTCCAGTTTGCATTTTCTGTTACAAATTGTGACTTTAGCAACAAATGATGAATTGATTTACCTAGTAAAATCCTAATTAAGTTGATGATTCTCCATTTATTTATTTAATCAAATGTAAGCAGATTATATTCGTTAGAAGAGAAGCACTCACCTTGCACAAAATTAGCATCCCCGGGATATCGATTACGTGAAGGGATAATTACACATCAACGTTTTGTACTGTGCTTTGTATCAAAGAACTGAGGTTTACATTGTGTAGATATTGAAGGCACAATTGATTTGTACAGCATGTTAGTGCCAAGGACGTTAAAGCTGAACTGACACAAACAGAGAGTTCGCCTGCTTGTCCGCATATGTCATTACTAGTTTTAGAAAAGGATGTTTCTAGTATTAAGATTGTTAATTTAAATGTCACAGATACTTTTTATCCTGAATAGCTAAATAGTAACACATGCAAATAAAATTGTGATTGATGAAAGGTGTTTAGAAATTTTTTAATCAAAGGATGGTCCAGAAATTAATACTTGTCAAGTTATTAATGATATTAACAGAACTGATATTTTCAGAGAGAGAGAAAAAGTATGTAATGAACCATGTTCAAGTCAATCAGCATTGAATTTAAAAATTAATGAGTTTGTCTAAAACACAAGAAATGTGTAATTTGAGATTTGAATGTAAATTCTTTAGTTGTGCAGTAAATTGTGGATCTTTAGATAGAAAGGGCTTTATTATTTTTGTCAAATTATCAGGGTTGTAAAAACCTAGTGTTTTCAAAATTAAAAAAGTAATTTGTTAGTTTTATGTTTGTTGATTATAGTGATCAAATATTATTTGACAAATTGCAATATGGTTTTCCTGTTGGATATACAGTAATCATAATGGACGGAGTGAGAGATTTTCTGTATTTGTGAAGTAAATTGTTTGGTAAATTACATTTTTTATCAAACTGATTCAAATCGTGTTAGACCATGAATGCTTTTTGTTTAAGAATTAAGTACTTGGATGCGTACATCTTTGTAGTTTACCAAATGACAAACGTGGGCACGTTATTCTCTTATATGCAAGGAAAGATTTAACATGGTGATATCACTGTTTGAAATGTTATGACGGATCTCTATGATGACTTTAGCGGATTGGTCTCAGAGAGATGACATATTGGAGATTGATGCTATCCTTAGTGGCTTTGGAGTTTGGTTTCCTGAAAAGAGAGTGTTTTCTTGTTCAATTTCAATCTTCTTTTTTGTATTATTTAAATTTTCATATAAATTGATTTGAATTGATTGCAGTGATAATTGGTGTTGATGTTTGGAGTGTACATTTTGCAAATAGAAAAATATTGTTCCGATTGTATTAGAGATAGTTAAATTGTTGTTTTAGAGAAATTCTACATAATGTTGTAAAGTCTATTTTGAAATTAAGGCTGTTCATTTTCCTTAGGTTCAAAACAGAACAGCAGATATTTGATCAAGATGGTATTCTGATTCCAGATTTGAAGATTTATTCTGGACTTTTTCAGTTTACTTATGATTGATGATTTATTAGAGATACACAGCTGAACTTGTTGAAAGTGGTTCATCAGACATTTTGCAAGTCAGCCTTTGCTCAAGGCACTTTTGAAAACATTAAAGTTCGGTGGATGACTTTGTTTTTTGTATAACATTTTTGTTAAATCAATTCATTTGATCACAAACTACATAAAGATGTAAGCCTTATGTATTTATTTTTATAATTGAGATCTTCCTTAACATGATTTTTTTTCTCTCCATTAAATCCTATTTTAGAAGAATTATCAAGATTAAAAAATATGTATTTCCCAGGGAAAGCCATTTGATAACTCCTTTGATTTTAAAACAGATTAAGAATTTATGGATTTGAAAAACACTCTTGATAAAATCTTCCGAAGTTAATTTTATGATAGCGTCATTTACGAGTAGAAAATCTAATTAAGTTCCGAAAAGAATTTAATGAGTATAGAGGTGACATTTGTTTCGAAAATGATATTGTAAACTTGAAATTGTCTAAAAAATTGAGAATGGAAAGGGGATGTGTCAAAGAGACAACAACCCGACCAAGAGCAGAAAACAGTCCAAAGCCACCAATGGGTCTAGCACCCGGAGACAGGCTTAAGCTGGACCCTAAAAAATAATATATACTAGTTCAGCGAAATTGACGTCACACTAAACTCTGAAACATATAAATGAACCAAATTTCAAACAATCATACAAGACTAACACAGACCAGAGGTTCCTGACTTGGGACAAACTCAAAAATGCGGCGGAGCTAAACATGTTTTCTGATATCTCAACCTTCCCCCTAACATTCAAACAAATGTAGAATAAACAAACTCACAGCAATATGCACAGTAAAACTCAGTTTAAAAGAAGTCCCAGTTCGATCTTAGAACATGTAACAGAAGAAACAAAGCAAATTGACAATGATTAACATAAATTAACAAAGGATTACTAGCAGTTACTGACATGGCAGCTCCAGCCCTCAATTAAACTGATTGAAAGAGTATGACATCATATTATGATAATCAAACACAATCCCTCCCGTTAGGGTTGAAGTATGATATGACTATTTGCCCCCAAACTAAAAAAAGTCAATAGTTCAGTAATGAAATAAATGATTGCTTCATGTGGACCGAAAAAGAACCCCAAAACGAATGTTAATTCTAGGTTATTGTAGTACATTAGTAAGTAGTTGCATACACATGCTGGGGGTTTCCTTCACATATTTGACCAATCAGAAGTCAAAATTGGGTCTTCCACTCTTGATTTCATCCAATCGAATGGTGGGAATTCAATTTTATGTAATCAAATATCTGGAGATTTTGATGGAAGGGATAGGTGTGGACAAGGCTCTAATTCATTGAACATCATTTATTTCTTAAAATTCGCCTAAAACTCTTGCCTAAAATTTACAGGATTATGCAGGTCTGGTGAGGATCAGATTTGTATCAGGGCATCACATTGTTTGTCGTTTTTGTAATGCATTCAAAGTTTTAAGATCTCTGTGCTAGTAAAAAGTAAAATATCAAAAAATACCGAACTCAAAAACAAAAAAAATCAAAATGGAAAGTTCCTTATCAAATGGCAAAATGAAGGCTCAAACATATCAAACGAAAGGAAAACAACTGTCATATTCCTGACTTGGTACATGCATTTCCTTATGAAGAAAATGGTGGATTAAACCTGGTTTGTTAGCTAGCTAGACCTCTCACTTGTATGATAGTCATATAGCATTCCATTTTATTGACAACAATGTGTGAGCAAAACAAACAGACAGGTAAAAATGTCAAAAATCGGTAACAGCAGTCAACATTGTGTTATAATCTTAATCACTATAAAAACAAATAACTATCTAATAGTGAAGTGAAAAATCAAGAAAAAGTCGCTTATTTAAAGAGTTTAATGGACCGAAATACCTCATGGCTGAAAATTCACATAAAGATAGAGTAAACATTATACTTTCATTTTAGTCCTGTCGTAGAGTTTTCCCACGGTGCAGTTTTTTGTAAAATCGCAATAAAGTGTGACTTTCCGATTTTTTTCTTTTTCATTTTCAAACACGGGAACGCTTATAATAAATTCACGAATGAATAAACCATCAAACAGTTGTTATCAAATGAAACAGTTATGTATAAGCTTTTATTCAACATCAAACTTTAATATCACATGAACATATGAATTGAGTGAATAGGACAATTTTCAAATGTATGTGACATTTTTTTCAATCTTACCGTCTGTCAAAGTATATTACTTTTCTTATATATATCATCAGTAGTCAATTTGCCCAAAAAGTAGTGGTACAACTAATATGCAAGAAGTTATAATATATAAAAATTTGAAAAAGCATACAAATTAACATTTACGGGCCTTTTTATAATGCTTATCATATAGCAGTTTTGCTATTCAATTTTCACCTCAATAAGTCGTGTTGCACTCCCTTTTCCTATTTTCCCTTGACTTATGATTTGCTGTGTTTTTACGAAGAATTGCCAGTGGTCTCCGACCTTGACGTGGTTGGTGGGCTGGTAAACCATCTGAAGACTTTGTCGAATATTTTGAAAGTATAACTTGACATCGAATCGACACATTTTTGTCTTAGTTTTCCGTTACCACTTCAAATGGACGTGTATATTGATGTCAGGAGTTACAGAAATATACACAAATATATTTTTATCATAATCTCTGTGAATCTTGTTTGTTTGATATATATCGTGCTTTAAAATCGTTTTAGGTCAAGAGTATGCTCTTTATTCCATTGTTTGTGTTGTTTTATAAAAATGGGGACACACATTTTCAATATGCAATTGTTCTCGTACTGATTGACCTATTAACATAAAATAAAATGCATATACTATCGTGTTTATGCTGATATTTTTGCATCAAGACTATTTTTTAAGTTCCAATATTCTTTTGGGTTTAAAAAAATAATATTGAATTTCATCATTTTTTCATTGAATCATGGACCGGTGCTAACTATAATGTACTTATTTCTCCTTTGTTCTTTATGGCATGTTAACAAAACTTTCCCAAAAATATCTTTATGTGTTGTCATATATTATTGCACCACTAAATACTAAATATAAATATTTTTTGTCGATAATTTCTGTAGATATGATTATGAGGGACTACCGAGAAATTGTCCAAAATGTCCAAAAATTGAGATTTTTTAAAATCCCCCCTTTTGACCTTTGACCATTTTTTTCAAAAATCTGCACCACTTTGGCACTCTACGACATGCCTTAATCAAAGATATTATATTTATCTTCAGAATGAGACAAAAATTAGCCGTGAGGTATTTCGGTCCATTAAATTTTTAAATTTACCTTACTTGTCACCGTACTATAAATAAAGAAAAACAAAATGGCATAAAGAAACTCTATAGACAAAGTACAAAGATTCAAGGACATTTAAAATCTTACCCTGATATCAAATATTTTAAGTCAATTATTTCCCTATCTATCTTCTAAAACGATAAGAGGATTCAATTATTATGCCAGTAAGACTTAATGACAATAAGCTCCAATATATATTTGAATAGTCAGTGTATGTTGTCAAATAATGATTATCAACAAATGAATTAGAATTCATAAAAGTTGATCCTATAATTTTATGTAGGCTCACTCGTCCTCTAACTTATTAACTTATTATTTGTCCAAGTGACTTAGAAGATATTACAAAAAGATTGTTCTGTATGTATTACTTTGTCTTACTTCGTGTGTAACTGTCAAGGACGGTAGCTTATAAAAATTAAGTATAAAAAACTGAAACAAAATATAAAATAAACTAAACACAAAATAAAGAAATTAATTTAAAAAAAACGACAAAGATCAACAGGGAAAAATGTATAGCAGCAAATATCCCAATCCTCATAAAACCCAACATAAACAATTTTAAAAAATAACAAATAAAACAGTCAGATGACCACTAATTGTTTTTTTTTTCCTTCTCATCTATTGTACGAAGCATAACATGTATACCAACGAAAATGAAGATTATAGGCTATTCAATCCAAACAATTGTCGTACCAGTTGTTTCAATATGGTTGAGTTGAAATAATTAATGGTAGATGTATGTAAATATAACGTTTTAAATCGTTCAAATAGCTTAAACATCAAGATGAAAATATCTAAGATATATCTACAGTAATTTATGGCAGTGTATGATAACAATCGTATGTTAATAAGTGAGATCTATACATACATTATGTTATGTTCTCCGATGTAATACGTATGTTATTATGTAGTCTCCGGATAAATACATATGTCACAGTGTGGTTTTTGGTTTAAAAACCCTTATTGTTTATGTTATATTGTGGTTTGTGGTGTAATACCTACATTATAACGGGTTATGATTAGTTGTGATACCTTTAGTTTAGTCGGAGCCCCATTTAATGCAATATGATCATTTGTTCTCTGGTGTAAAACCTATATAAAATTGTAGCCTCTAACATAATACCTTTAGTGATATGGTATCCGGCGTAATATTTATATTATTATGTTATGTCCGGTATGAAACATATCAAAATGTAGACTCCGGTTTATAACCCTTATTATAGTTTGATCTCCGATGAAATACCCTTATCATAATATGGATTTAAGTCTAGATAATAAAATGGCCTCCGATTTCACAATTATAGCATAATGTAGTATCCGGTATAAAATCTATATCATCATGAGGGTTGGGGTTAAATATATATACAATAACGATAGTATTGTCTCCGGTGTAATACCTACATCACAGTGTGGTCCCAAGTGTAATACATATGTTAAAGTGTGGTCTCCGGTGAAATACCTATATTATAGTGTGGTCTCTGATGTAATACCTGTATTAAAATGTCGTCTCCTGTGTTATACCTATATAGTAATATCTTTATCATAATGTGTACTCACGTTTAACACCCAAAAAAGTATGTGGTCTCCAAGGGGCAGATTAAGAGGGGCTCAGTGTGCCCCCTTCATATGGTTAATCCAGACTTTTTATCGGTTCTACTACAAATGTTGTCTAGTTTGGGGCCCTTGGGTTCCCCTTTTTCAAAATCCTTGATGCGCATCTATCTCCTGTGTAATATCTATATTAAAGAGTGGTTTACTGATAAATACCGATGTATTAATATGTCTCCGGTGTAATACCTATGTTATGATGTGACCTCCGATGTTTAACCCTTATTGTAATAATGTCTCTGTTAAATACTTATTTACTCAAGTGGTCTATGGTGTAATAACTATGATCTAATGTAGTCTCTACTGTTAAAACCTTATCATAATGACATTTTTGTGGTCTTCGGTATTATACCTAACCAATAACTATAACGTTGTATCTGATCTAATAAAGTTTAATCCTAATACATGTATATATATAATGAGTTTATATACCAATATCTTAATGTCAACTTTACGTCTTCGAGGTTACCAATACTACCTGTATGAATAATCGGAAAAACAGTAAGACAAAAAAAAAACCAAAAAAAAAAACAAGACTCATGGAGTTGCTCGAGAGAAACAATTGTCTCCTCTTTTATAATTTTTAATTTCCTAAACATGAACTGAGAACATATGTTATTTATCAATATGACGAAGTAAATGATAACACATCAAATTACACAAAACTGTTGATAACTTAATACTTTAACATATGTTTCGATGTGAAACCTGAGAACATAAATACATGTGGGTTTTATATTTAATGTTTACCAATGGTGTTCTTAGGTGAAGCTGGTCGATCTAATATTAATAAAAATAGTTTATATGGATAAAATTTGATGAAATGGCCATTAATTATTGTTAATGTAACGTGTGCAATATATGACTGGTGCCATTAAATACTGTTATATCACTGTTATATCACCTTGGCACAATTTTGGTTTTTAATGCTCTTGAACTTTGTAAATGATTTTGACATTTTAACTGTTCAAAATGTCAAGGGCACTGCCGTATCTTATGTAAACCAAACGTGCGACTGGGGTATTAAATTATAAATCTAGTATCTCTATCACTGGATTTCTAGAAATGTATTATAGTCCAATTGAGTTCTATAAATCTTCAAGAATTAATCATTAAAAATTCACAGTTCATATTTGGAATCCCTTTACTTTCTGAAATATTTTGTCACATTTTATGGTCATTAGTTAGGAATGTTGCCCGGTAGGTCTTTATTGAAAATTTGTATTTCACCGTGCATTTCATTCATTGAGATACAAATGATATAACCTTGCAGTTCTGACCAATGCATTTGTGAGTTAATAATTATGCTATTAACATGGGACATTCTGATTACTCTCTGAATCATGATTTTCGGAAAACCTCGAAAATGTTCATTGAATTGTAATAGAAATTAGGACGCACAGACTGTAACCTTTTAAAATTGTGGATTGCAACATCAAAATTGTTATTAGTAGTTAGTCCCCACTTTGGTTTTATCATGTATATCTATTATATAGTCATTTTATAAAATTTACTGTTTGCAAAATTATAAAATATTCTAAATAATAAGGATGTTCTTGTCCCAGGCAGAAAACCCTGGCCGTGTTAGGCGCAATTTTTTGGAAGTTTTGGTACTCGGTGCTCTTCAGCTTTGTACTTGATTTGGCTTTCAAACTTTTTTCATCTGAGCGTCACTGGTTGGTCTTGTGTGGACGAGACGCACGTCTGGAGTATTGAATTTTAAGCCTAGTACCTTTTGTTAGCTATTATTCGTGTGTTTCTTTGTCCTATATGTTCTCCCATTTATTTGTATTGTGGTCCTGTCATGTGATGTTGTCGTTTTGGTGTTGTGTTTGACGTTGCCATAAAAACGGGAGGTTTGGCATGCCATAAATACATGTGGGTTTTATATTTAATGTTTACCAATGGTGTTCTTAGGTGAAGCTGGTCGATCTAATATTAATAAAAATAATTTATATGGATAAAATTTGATGAAATGGCCATTAATTATTGTTTATGTAACGTGTGCAATATATGACTGGTGCCATTAAATACTGTTATATCACTGTTATATCACCTTGGCATAATTTTTGTTTTTAATGCTCTTGAACTTTGTAAATGATTTTGACATTTTCACTGTTCAAAACGTTAAGGGCACTGCCGGGTCATATGTTAACCAAACGTGCGACTGGGGTATTAAATCATAAATCTAGTATCTCTATCACTGGATTTCTAGAAATGTATTATAGTCCAATTGAGTTCTATAAATCTTCAAGAATTAATCATTAAAAACTCACAGTTCATATTTGGAATCCCTTTACTTTCTGAAATATTTTGTCACATTTTATGGTCATTAGTTAGGAATGTTGCCCGGTAGGTCTTTATTGAAAATTTGTATTTCACCGTGCATTTCATTCATTGAGATACAAATGATATAACCTTGACCAGGATTGATTTTGGACCCCAAAATGCAGTTCTGACCAATACATTTGTGACTTAATAATAATGCTATTAACATGGGACATTCTGATTACTCTCTTAATCATGATTTTCGGAAAACCTCTAAAATGTTCATTGAATTGTAATAGAAATTAGGACGCACAGACTGTAACCTTTTAAAATTGTGGATTGCAACATCAAAATTGTTATTCATAGTTCGGAAAGTAAATAATAAAAAAAAGACAAGAGTGTCGTAAAAATATTTTATTCATTAATAGAAACAAAACGTACATTTTTATTGACCGTGCAATTTGCTTTTTTTTTTAATACAAAAGCATTCATATTGAAAATGGTGTTATTGCTTCATGAACTACGTCTTCAAAGGGATTGGAGTATTGGATCTAATATAAAACAATGTTGTGTTCCAGTTGGCATTTTACGTTACAAATTGTGTCTTTAGCAAATTACGATTAGATAATTCATCTAGTACAATCATATTGATTCTCTTTATTTAGTCAAGTAGATTATATTCATAAGAAGAATACTCATCTTGCATTAAATTCGCATCCCCGGGATATCATGTTTTACACTTTTATGTCTTAGTTCATTACCGACAGTTAAATGAATTTGGACAATTGCTAGAGGTTACCTATATTTGCATCCGTACTTACTCAAATTCTGCTCTTAGCTACACGTTTAATGGTGATTGTCCTCATTTTGAGGAAAGAATTTGTATTTAAAACTGAGGTACTTCTATTAGGAAGAGCGATGTGCAATCAGATAGAACAAAACAAAAATATTCAGTATAAATAAGAAGATGTGGTATGAGTGCCAATGAGACAACTCTCCATCCAAGTCACAATGTATAAAATGTTATCAAATATAGGTCAAAGTACGGCATTCAACACGGGGCCTTGGCTCACACCGAACAGCAAGCTTTAAAGGGCACCAAAATGACTAGTGTAAAACAATTCAAACAGGAAAACCAACGGTCTTATCTATATAAAAAAAACGAGAAACGAGAAACCCTTATGAACCACAACAAAAAACGACAACCACTGAATAACAGGCTCCTGACTTCGAACAAGTGCATTAAAATGCAGCGGGTTTTAACGTTTTAACTGGTGCCAACCTTCATACTAACCAGAGACAGTAGTGTAGCATTACAACATAAAAAGACACACTATAAAATAGCAATAGAAATGGCTTAACTTAATCAAAAAGACATTTAAACAAAAACAAGTAAACATACGCTGAACGAATAAGTTTGATATATGACACAATATAAATACAATATTAATAAAAAAAAAGATGTAGGAACAGTGTCAAAAAGACAACTCTAAACTGGGACAAAATGGCGTTAAATAAAACAACGTTCACAGGGAAATTTAAATATAATAATTTTTTAATATGCTTTTTGAACGGTTCGTCTGGCGTACAAAATTTTAATCCTGGTGTCTAGGATGAGTTTATTTACAACCACTGTGTCGATGCCACTGCTGGTGGAGGTTTCTCCCCGAAGGTAACACCAGCCCAGCAGTCAGCACTACTGTGTTGACATGAATTATCATTGATATGGTCATAATCATTATTTAACGAAATACTATGAATTTTCTACCTCAGGAATAGATTACCTTAGCTGTATTAGATAACACTTTTCGGAATTTTGGGTCCTCAATGCTCTTCAACTTCGTATTTTATTTGGCCTTGTTAACTTTTTTTTTTATTCGAGCGTCACTGATGAGTCTTTTGTAGATGAAACACGCGTCTGGCGGACGATGAGTTTTTTTACATGGTATTCGAAATAAAAGGATTTTTTTATTGTCTTTCATCTTTTAACAAACGTCTTGGTTTTGTAATGTTTATTTCAAACTGAAATATGATGTGGAATTGTGTGATCCTTGTGTATGTCTGTTCGTCGGACGCTTTGCATCAAAAAGGCTAAATTGATTCCTTGAAAAGCAAAAACGTTTAGTTCTAGAAAAACTGTACCTTAGAATTTTAGTTCATTGAATTGCCTACACCTCTGTTCTATAGTTCGTGTGTGAGCCTTTGTTGTTTACTAACATCATTATTGAGGGTGCATTTTGTGCGTCTGAAATATGATTATAAATGTACAAATGAACATTAGTGTGGCCTTTTATAGCCAGCTATACGGTATGGGTTGTTCTCATTGTTGAAGGCCGTACGGTTGCCTATAATTGCTTACATCCACTTCATTTGAACTTTGCTGTCTCATTGGCAATCATACCATATCTCCTTGTTTTTAAAATGAACATTGTTGTGGGAATCTCTTTTGTTTTTCTTCTAAATGCAATGAAGGAATACATTTTGATGGACATTTTGATATATTTGAATGTAAATATAGTGCTTTCAACAGCACGTTGCGTTCTTTTATATTTGTACACATAATATATACTATTTATATGAAGAAGAGAGACAAATTAAAGCAAACTAATGTCCTTTTTCTTTTATCAGAATTGGATAAATACTCCATATTAACTAGGCTAAAACGCAAAATGCTGTCACCGAAAATCTTGCCTCTCCTATGTAATTTTTTCTGATGAAAAAAAGATTCTTTCTTTTAACCACTACACTCATATCTGAAGTTTTTCACTACATTGTCACATGCATGTTTAGCATTCTCTATTTCTCAATTTAAGAATATAAACGTCTATTTTTTGTTTCCAAAGATTCCAAAGGGACATTCAAACTCATACATGTAAGTCGAAAATAAACTGATAACGCCATGGCTGAAAACGAAAACGACAAACAGACAAACAATAGTACACAAAACACAACATAGAAAATCAAAGACTAAGCAACACGAACCCTACCAAAAACTGGGGTGGTCTCAGGTGCTCCGGGAGGGTAAGAAGATCCTGCTCCACATGTGCCACCAGTCATGCTCCTCATGTTATTACAAACCCGGTAATAAGTCCGATTCGGTAGGTCACATTCGGGGGAAAGGGGACGGGATTGTACGACATTTGGAACACATCCGCTATCATCTATGAAAAGGATATTCCATAACGGTTAACCAACTCGTGATGGCATCCCTAAAATTTACAAAGGGATGATTTCAACTTCACCACTTGGAACTCTTGGTTTAATAGCTTCCTTGTGAGCAGCAACCCTCTATCAAGGATATCATGATAAGAAATACAAGCCCTGGAATATCGTAAAAACTGGGAGATATACACTCCGTAAGCAGGCGCTGCAGGAATGTTGCTACATAGAAATGGAAAGTTCACAATTGGGAAGCTGAAATCATCTCTTTTGTCGTAATGTTTTGTTTTCAACCGATCCTCATTGTCAATTTCTAGATGTACGTCAAGATATGAGGCAGACTTAATTGTATCCTTTATCTCAAGTTCGATGGGATAGATGCGTTCAGCATAGTCATCAAATTTAGAATTATTTAGTTAGAGAACAGCATCTATATGGCGGAAAGTAAAGTTAAAGGATACTGCTAACTTCATTTCTTTCTTCCCGAGGAGTTCCTGTATGGAGTCAGTCTCATATGAATAAAGGAACAAGTCGGCAAAAGAAGGACACAGTTGGTTCCCATGGGAATGCCGATAGTTTGTTGAAAAACACGCCCTACATTCGTACCAAATATGTTGTCAATTAAGAAATCAAGCATCGTCATAATGTCAGAATGAGATTTTTGTATTTGAATGAGAGTGAGTTGTTACACAGTAAGATTTATCCCTCCCTGAAACAAGATACTTGTATCTACGTTGTCCATTCGTTTTTATGAAACAAAAGAGGGACCAACTTTTTCAATTTGTCTTTTAGTTTGGAACGGGGAATACTTGTGTAAAATGTAGAAAAGTCAATTGTCCTAATATTATTGCAAGATGAAAGACTCTTAAATTGTAAATGTATTCTAAAAGATCTTTGGAATTTTTTAGTATCCACTGATTCACGCAACCTCTAGAATAGGTAGTTTAACAATAACTTTGAAGCCCGGTTTTGATTGCTGATAAAATTGATTTTAATAATTTAAAAAGATGTTTCGTTGAGCACTTGAAAGACTCAGCAATATAACCTTATTTGTAAGGACACTTATGTAGTTTAGGTATCCAATATAGTGATGGAAGATCCAGTTCTTCATCTTTGGTTGAAATTCAAAAGGAACATAGAACAGACCTATGATTATCCAGGATTTCCTTTTTTGGTAAGTGTCCTGGGAGTATATGTTAAGTTTCCAAGTGAATTATCAATACCTAATTCATTAATCATGCAATATATGTAATGTGATTTACACACAAAAACGATGTTGTTTGAGGCTTTATCTGCGGGGACAACAACATAGTTGTCATGGAGGTAGGACAAGTGTTTGCAACATAAATCAGTTTCTGTTTACTTAAGTTCATTTTAGAGCGTTCCTGATGAAAGTAAATCCAGAAAAATGCTTCGGACGCACGATTTAAGTTTAAGGTGCAGTAAATGGGCTACGTTACAGATTTTGTTGAACTATAAATGAAAATAAAAAATATGACAAATTTATTTCTTTTATTGTCTGAAATATTACTGATTGAAGAGGTGTGAACATTCGTATTAAAAGCAAATGAAATCTACGAAAAAAAGTTCTTAAATCTGTCTTAAAAACTTCAAATTTTCAATTCCAAATGCATAGATTTTTTTTTATCTTTAAAAGAAAAGGAGGGTGTTGAATAAAACATCGTATTTTTTAAAAATTTTTTGGAAAAATTTACAGAAAAAAAATTGTAACAAAGTTTGGTATTGTCCTTAGTATCAAAGAATAAGTGTTAATTTACAAAGGATGGACATTATTTAGACATTGAAGGCAAAATAGATTTGCACAGAATTGGAAATGTTAATTCAAAGGCTATAAATACTTTTGATTCTGAATATCTAAAGGAAGAATCAAATGAGAATAAAATTGTGATTGATGAAAGGCATTTAGAAAATTTTTAATCAAAGGATGGTTCAGAAACTAATAAATCAAGTCATAAATGATACTTATATAGAATAGCTATTTTCGAAAAGAAAAAAAAAGATGAAATGAACCATGTTTATTTTAATCAACATTGAATTAAAAATGAATGAGTATAGTCATAATCACAAGAAATGTCGATAGTGTTATTTGTGAATTGAATGTAAAATTATTAAGTTGTGCAGTAAATTTTGGATCTTTAGATAAAAATGGTTTTGTTATGGTTGTCAATTTATCAGGTTGTAAAAAACCAGTGTTTCCAAAATTAAAAAATAGAATTTCTTAGATCTATGTTAGTGGATTAAAGTATTCAAATATTATTTGACTTATTGCAATTTAGTTTTTCTGTTGGATATACAGCAGGTGATATTCTAGATATAAAGAAAAAGAAATTATAGTAGACGGAGTAAGAGATTTTCTAGATTTGTGAATTTAATTGTTAGGTAAATTACATTTTGTGTCAAACTGATCCAAACCGTGTCTGACAATGCAGGCTTTGTTTAAGGATTAAGTACTTGGATGCGTACATTTTTGTAGTTTACCAGGTGACAAACGTGAGCATGTTATTCTTTTATATGCAAGGAAAGATTTAACATGTTGATATCACAGTTTGAAATTATATAACGGGGTCTCTATGCTGGCTTCAGCGGATTGGTCTCAGTGAGATGAAATATTGGAGATTCATGCTATCCTTAAAGGCTTTGGAGTTTTGTTTTTTAAAAAAAGAAAGTTTTCATGTTCAATTTCATTTTTTTTTATCTAGTTGAATTTTCATATAGATTAATTATGATTTATTGCAGTTATAATTGGGTTTTAAAGTTTTGAGTGTACATTTTGCAATAGAAAAATATTGTTCTGATTGAACTAGAGATACTTAAATTGTTGAAGAAAAATTCTACATCATGTTGTTAAGTCTATTTTGAAATACTTAGTAAAGTCTTTTCATTTTCCTTGGGTTCAAAACAGAACAGCGGATATTTGATCAAGATGGCAATCTGGTTTCAGACTTGAAGATTTATTTTATGAACTACTTGTGCATGCTGTTTTCAGAATGGGTAAATGCTTCTTGAAATTTTGTTTAGGTTATGTATTATTTGTTGCTTTTCAGAGCCAAGAACATTTGTGATAGTTTCAAGGTGGCAGATGTGCCCCATGCCGAAAATTTTCAATAGTTAAGTAATGAAATATATGATTGTTTCATGTGGAGTACAAAAAAAAAAACCAAATGAATGTAAATTCTAGGTTATTGTAGTACATTAGTAAGTAGTTGCATACACATGCTGGGGATTTCCTTCACATATTTGACCAATCAGAAGTCAAAATTGGGGTCTCCCTCTCCTGATTTTATCCAATCAAAATGGTGGATATCTAAATTCATGTAAACAAAAATATCTGGAGATTTTGATATGTGTTGACAAGGCTTTAATTCATTGAATATAATTTATTTCTTGAAATTTGTCTTTAACTCTTCCCTGACATTAACAGGATTATGCAGGTGACGATAAGATTTGTGTCAGGGCATCACATATAAGACCCCAATCACACTTTAGATCGATTTAAACTAGATCGGTTCACTTTAGATCGATTTAAGCCGAATGTGAACGCTTTGAATCGATCTTGAATCGGTCTAAACTAAAACACCAAAAAGAGGTAGTTTAGTTTGAATCGATTTAAAGTGAACCGATCTAACTTTAAATGTGAACGCAGAGATCTATCTAAACAAGTACGATTGAACCGAAAAAAAGTTGTGCGCATGTATGGCGGAAAAAATTACATGTGCAATGTATTACAAAATGGAGGACCAACATAAAAGGGCTGAAAATTAACGAAAACTATACGAACAGCAGTATCAACATTTGAACTTGTAATTCATGTGTACCAACACATTAATTTGACTAATTATTTCTATTTATACACAGTGTTTATAATTTCCCGGGTAATTAGGTCAGATCGATTGCAATTTTACTTGTAGTATGAACGCAATGGTTTAGATTAGACCGATAGATACCGTTAGGATCAAAGATAATGTGAACGCTAACTGGTTTTTTTAAGATCGATTCAAAAGTAAAATCACAAAATAATGAACTCAAAGGAAAATTCAAAAAGGAAAGTACCTAATCAAATGGCAAAATCAAAAGCTCAAACACATCAAACGAATGGATAACAACTGTCATATTCCTGACTTGGTACAGGCATTTTCTCATGTAAAGAATGGTGGATTGAACCTGGTTTTATAGCTAGCTAAACCTCTCACTTGTATGACAGTCGCATCAAATTCCATTATATTGACAACGATGCGTGAACAAAACAAACAGACACAAAAGGTAAAAATATCAAAATAGGGGTACATCAGTGAACATTGTGTTATCATCTTAATCACTATAAAAACAAACAAATGTAACGAAGAAGCACAAAAAGGCATACATCAAATTTAACATCCTCATTTTGCTTTTTTATTATACGATTTTATTTATCTATGTAAAACCCACCCATAAAGGATGGTAGGTTGAAAGTACTGGCGTAAAATCGCGCGATTTAAATAAATTTAAATCGATTCAAAAATGTTAGTGTGAACGAGGTCTTAAAATAAGATGATGTGGTATAATTGCCAATGAGACAACTCTCCACAAGAGACCAAATGACACAAACATTAACAACTACAGGTCACCATACGGTCTTCAACAGTGAGGAAAGCCCATACTGTATAGTCAGCTATAAAGGGCCCCGAAATGACAAATGTAAAACAATTCAAACGAGAAAATAACGGCCTAATTTGTGTACAACATAATGAACGAAAAATAAATATGTTACACAGCAACAAGCGACAACCATTGAATTACAGGCTCTTTACTTGGGACATGTTTTGTCTTATTTGTAATGCATTCATAACTTTTAAAATCTCCGTGCTGGTAAGACACCAACATTTACAGGTTTTCCATATACATATATGCATATAAGTACGCACATATCTTAGTTATACGAAACCATGAATTTTATTTGCATATTAAATGCGAGAAAATAATTTATGTCTGATTTATAGTCATATTTTTTACCTTTATTTTACCTGTAAAAGATGCTTAATTCTTCTATTAAATCAAGAAAACAGTGCAAAAATATTTTATAAACTTACCTGGAAAATGTATTGAATATGACAATTATCAAAAAAGAAATACAAAACTGTTTATTATTTTGACAAATTATCGATAAAATTTTAATGTCTATTTATTAATTCACCTTATCTATTTCTTAAATTTAATAAATAGCTTGTTCTAAAATTTGATAGAAAAAAATTGATTAATTTTAACAAATAAAATATAAATGCAACTGTTCAACAGCCAAGTTTTACAAATGGCATAACTTGAACAGTAATCTGCATCCAGGCTAGCATTTTTTTCTTTTAATAATCCAGTTTACCCATTGTATTTGGTGAAAGGCACATAAATATGGACTACAGTCATACTATAAAGAAAATGAAAACATCACTCGACTTATACGACAAGCGCAGTATTAACTCTCGTTCCACTCCACCTTGTTGACGATGTTTGGCTTACAACTTTAGAAGACATTGGTGAAATTAGCAACATACCTGCTACCACATCATTTATGGATTACATGACAGAGGTTTAGGTTGAAGAATACCACTATTTATGAAACCACTACTTCACCAAAGGACATCGCCAACGACCTGAAAGGTTGGCACAACAAAATTAAGATGAGACTTTAACATGCCCATCCCAACATCTACGAGATCATCGAGTTACTCAAGAAGACCCAGGTACTAACAGAATGTACCATTATCCAGTATGCAGCAGGATGACCCCGACCATCAAAAGAAGACGATAAGAGTTTTAGACACCAAACTCCAACTACTGAAAGACAGATACCTACAAGGACTCATCAACGAGATAGACTACTCTGACGAATCAGCCCATCTTCTTCATTTGAGCTGAATGGCTTTGGGAAATATTGTAATTTGTGACTTTATTAATGTAATGTTTTGTGACTTTGTAAATCAAATGTTTTGTGACTGTAAATATAATGTTTTGTGACTTTTGAAATATATATATAAAATTATTTTGGTCATTAGTTGTATGTTAAATGAATCGATTTTATAGATATTAAATTATTGAGAAAAAATATTTTTGATTTATTTATTATTTATCTATACATGGAACTACAAAATGAAAAATACCTGAATATATTTACCTCACATGTAAAATGGAAACATTTAGGAATGTTACAATTGTTTACCTACATGTATTCATGTTGATACAAAAAATGTTCATTTGTTATATATTGATCAATTTAAGTCTGCCTACTGTAACTTGATTTTTACTGCTAATTTGAAATTGTTTTTTCTTGTACGGTTATTGCATTGTCTGGTATTCTTTCCCGCCCTGTGGATTATGAGATAACTGGTCAGAAAATATCGGACTTTAACATAGCCTTGTTAAATTTAGATTTGAATTATAAAGTGGAACTAATTTATGCATATAGATGTTTCATCAAATATGGTAGGCCAAATGTGGAATAATTTGCATATAAGGATGGTAGTTTTCATCTCAATTTAGAAGGTACAAAGCAGTAAGGCTTATATTTCAGAAGGGTTGCTCATTTAATTTAATTTGTAGTAACTTGGAAATGAAAATTAAAGATGGTTGAATTTCATGTTTCCTCCTTGCTTTCTTTTGGTATTTTAGTCTGTGGTGAATATTGTTTCTTTCATACTAAAATTGGTATTGCACTACATTTTCTTTTTGTTTATAGTACCTTTATCATGGTATGGTGTAATTGTATTCTTTTTTTGGTACAAATTGATAGTTTATGTCATGTACTAATGATTTTAATTTAATTTTACATGTAAGGGACTCTTTTCAATGAGTAGTGTTCACGCTGTAGAGTGCTGTTTCTAATCATATGAGATATTGGTTTTCGTATGGATAAAAAGTAAATTTCATGGCTGATAGATATTGTTTCTTGTATGCTTGCGTTGCTTTTCATTGTTACAAATTTTTGCAAACTAACTTATATTCTTTAATATTTTATATCTGTTTCGTTAAAAATGATTGTTTAGCACAGTTGTTTGCTTTTGGCGTTCGTTGGCTTGGCGGTTAGCTCAAATGTGTAATTTGATCTGTTCTGGCTTGTATTAGATATTTATTTCTGATGGCGTGTCGCTTAATTTGCTTACTAACATTGGCAT
Source organism: Mytilus californianus (assembly GCF_021869535.1). Lineage (NCBI taxonomy): Eukaryota > Metazoa > Mollusca > Bivalvia > Mytilida > Mytilidae > Mytilus > Mytilus californianus. The sequence goes on from NW_026262679.1 coordinate 84,455,383, forward strand.
GATTGCTAGTTAATTTATTTATCCTGTTCTATGAAACATATCTAATTTTACATGTCTTACTAGTAAGTTCTATGTTATATATCTGTTTTATATGTCTTACTGTTAATTGTGTCTATAATAAATAAAATTGAGTATCTTTTGAATTCGTTCGTGAGAAGCCTGGTAATTAACTAGACCAAAACCTACACAGTCAGTCAGTCACGCTTTACTTCCCGAAAGTTAAGTTTTTTATTAGACACTGTCAATGGCATGTTAGGTATGTCTAACTAAAATGTACAAACTAATTTAGCTCTCAAGAAACAACTAGGTACACTCCGTCAATACTAGATTATAAATCACAAGACCTTCCCTAAAATGTATGCAAAACGCCCGTGATACACAATTGTTGGAGACTTTAAATTTAACATGATACCTTTTCGAATGAATCAATAGGTACAGATAAAATGTGACTACGATGTAATTACTGATAATAAGTATCATAATTGTGTGCACGTGGCTTGGACATTTATTGCTCAAGGCCGAATATAGACCTCTGGATGAATGTTGTAATTTTTGTTTCCTCTGGAAACTGTTTGTGTAATGCCGAAAACTATAAACAACCAGAACTTAACGTCCAAGAGCCTACAGAACTAGCAACATTAACCATTATCAATCAGTATGTATTAAACTGGGAGCAATAAATAAATATATGTATTAATCCCAGATGTAAACAAACAATCTTAAGTCAATGTAAATTCCAATCAAAAAACGAACATAACATCCGGAAATAGAACAACAAATACCCTTCTACAACTACTAACCATGGCACATCCGTTGTATTTTCCGGTGTTAGAATACGTTTCACAAAATTGCGTCATACATGCCACTAGTCGAAGACATATGATAAGAAATTATATTTTCCAAAACGATGTTCAATATAAAGCAAAAGAGATAGAAGGAAACAACACAGCGGCCAGTGTGACCCACGGACACGATAAAACAGTAGTTACAATTACCGTAGAGGTCAACAAACGCAGTACATATTTACCTTTTAAAGCAATCTTAATTAGTACATTTTAAACGGAAAAGCGTACAGAACAAAAAACGGTTCCTAACGAAAAATTTGTCTAGACTTTTTCAATAAAATTATTTTGGAGGTCCTTCAAAAATAGAATCTCTCAATGGCTATACTCCAATCTTTATACGGCTTCAAATTTAAAGCAATTTGTAGAAATAATCATGTTTAAATGAAGTACATTGCCTGACTAAGTATATTTCAATAAAAACAAATCTGAATGGTTATTTCTTCGAAATTTTAGTATTTTATTCTCTCCATGAAATTTTTCAACTTCCTGATGAAAGTACAAAGCAATTCAGTACAAAGAAAAGAAAATTTTTTAGATTGTGGCTAACAGTATTTGCGGCATTTCTGAAGCAAAAGACTCAGTATTATCTAAACTATTCAACAAAAACATCTGTATGGTTTCGAGATCTACAATTTGTTGATTTTGAATCTGATATTGAACGTTCAATGGTAATACTATTTTCAAACACAAATTGAAAAATTTGATTACACTTACTATAAATTAAATTATCAGAATTCGATAACGAAAACACTGCGAGAAAATTTGTTTTTTTTTTTGAATGAGCAAAATGATCTGAAATAATGAAAAATGTTACCTTACTAGATTATACTGCAAGATTAAATATCATTGCAGAAAAAAGTTGTTGTACCAAATTCTAAAGAAAATAGAAAACAGAGAGTCAATTTAACGATTATTGTATGGCTTACATGTCTGTAGTGGTATAAATGTGCCTCTGGTGTCATATTAAGGCAAAATTCAATGTTGTTTTACTCTATCATTGATGTATAAACAAAACAAAAAATCGGACAAATTATGTTTAACTTAATAGGAACAAGAAACCTGAATTTCTTCTCGCATTCATGTTTTTATCAAACCGAAACGAAACATCCACACATCCCATTGAATAAAGAATGTATATCTGCCAGAATTTATTAAACTTATTTAGCTCATGACACCTTTTAAATCTTAACCAATATTTTAGACGAAAGGAAATACATGCGTTCAAATATTACTGAAATTGTGATATTGTAAAAATCGACCTTTTTTGTGAAAATACATGGACCATACAAACTCTTGAACCATTTAACAATTTCAGCACGCGCTGCACGTGTTTCTAAAAATAACCTTCAAAATGCACGTTCGAGAGTAAAAGTGTAAGAGGCAATATATTACAACACTGAAAATAACCAAAACAACAAAATCGATGTTCAATCAAATCAAGTAAAATCTATTTAGAACATCTTTGCCTTCGTCGGTTATACCCTTTAAGTCAGAATTTAGATTAAGTGCAATTACATAGTTGATTAACTGAAAACCTACAAACTATTTCTTTAGGTTCCTTTTTGTCCGTTAGATGTGTACTGATTGATACTTTAGTCTGGGAGAACTTGATTTATCTTTTAGTTGTAATTGGCTTTGAACTGCGAGTACTCGTATATCGGTGCTTTAATTGTGTCCTTTGTTTTTCTGTTAGTTGTTTTTGTGCGTAGTACCGATTTTTCAGTTTGTTTGTATTCTGTGCTGTTACACCACTGTCCAATGTTTAGGAGAGGGTGAGTTCTCACAAACATGTTTAACCCCGCCATATTCTGTATGTGCCTGTCCAAACTAAGGCGCCCGTAGTTCACTGTTTATCATATTTCCTTTTCTTAAATTGTTTTGTTATAAAAAAGGCAGAATTTTCTCGTTCAAACTGTTTCACATTTGTCCATTTCGGGGCCTTTTATAGTCGACTATACGGTATGGGTTTTGCTCATTGTTGAAGGCTGTACAATGACCTATAATTGCTCATATCCACATATTTGAACTCTGGTGGATAGTTGTCTCATTAGCAATCATATCACATCTCCTTATTTTGGTATCAAATAGTATTCAAGCTCTTTGTCTTGGCTACACAAAAATAAAAAGACACTAAAGATACAAAAAAACACACTACTAAATTATACCATTTTAGAGATTGCTCTGTTATGAGAACCACAAAAAAATCAATAATATATTACACAGTGGTTACTTATCAACGTGACAATGTCAACTTAAGGTGTACACGTTAATGTTATTCATGGAGTCACGAATAAGTAGGAGTTTGATTTTTTTTTACTTTCAAGCATAAATTCTGATTTTTACTTTCAAAATTGAAGAACAGATGTCTTGAAATTTCGCCTTTAATATACTATAAGGAGATGTCATGTGATTACCAATGAGTCAAATGTGTCCTTAAAAACAACGGACAAGAACGCAAGCAACTAAAGGTCACCAAATGGACTTCATTAACCAGCAAAAGACAATGTTATCAAAATAGCATCTTAGTTTTCTGTTCATTCCGTTGCCGACAAGAGGATCTAAAAACATTCCTCAGCAAAATCCCCTTTCGCCTCTTTCAATGTAATACAAACAAGCCCGTTTGGTGTCTTATTTCAGGGTAATATGACCAAGCTTACACTTGCTTCTCGCATATTTTGGACCTTTTAATTAAATTCACAAGTTTGACGTTTTGGAATTAAATTCGTTGGTTTAATGATTTTATACTTTGGTTTCTATTTACATTTCTTATCCATAACTTTTAATCAACGTGTTTTGATGGCTTTGATGAGTTAATTTGAAATTCAGTTTGGGTGAAATGTTTTAATCTGTTACCAAATTAGTGATAATTTATCTTATTTACAACTTTAAGTTCTTACATATTTGTAATTATCAAAATCAGATTATCAAACACATTCAACCTGCCAAGTTCTAAAAATAGCATAAAAAATATTCTTTGACAGTGAACAGTATCACTCAGAATAGTTGTTATATGTTAGGTTTGTTCTTGTCAATTAATTTTGTATAAATACTTGTTTATAATTCTGATGAATCAGATTAGACTGAGGACTTTACATTGAACACAGTCCATCCGTAATAAAAGTATTACATGCTGAACTATTGAATTACAAATGTATTCATCGTGATTTCAAGAGTCTCAAGTGTAAGTCTGCGCCAGAGTTTCATACTCAGAGTTCCAGGGACACGAGTCTGTCATTATCAACCAGAATATCGTCCATTGTGTGGTCAAGGGCATTACACAGTTCAGTAACAAGCAGCCACCACCTCAGGCTCTCTTTACACAATCCTTCCAAACAGACAGCAAAATGCATCAACAATTTCACATAAATTGCATAAATCACAGATGCGATCATCACGTTCGACACCCCAAAAAGGACCTCTTTTGGCAACGAAATGGACGCCACACTAAACTCCGAAACATACAAATTAACCTAAATAAAAATTAAAAAAAACCACAAGACTAAGAAAGTCTCAAAGTACATGTTTTTCTTCTAAAAATCAATCTTAGCCTTATCCACATTTACTTCTTAATTCAAACATTTGCATAACAAATACATGACATTTAAGACAGCTTATAGTTCAGAGTCAGACTTTGCCTGAATTACAGTGTTGTCAGCATAGTGTCCCGTTTGGCTTACATTTCAATGAAATACAAACTGTATAAACGTCAAAAATTCACAAGTGACGAAAGTGAAGTTATTACAACAGAGACTGCATAGAAATACATTCTAATGACTAGCATTGACCGATTTGAGCTGGTATAATACTAAAATTTTAAATTTGACGATGGTAAAGAAATTACAACAGAGACTGCGTATTTACCCATCCCAAATGAATAGAAGTTCGATCTGAGCTGGTATAATTTTTAAACTTAAGTAATTACACCGTGGCTGCGTATTTATCTATTCCAAATGAATAGCACCCTGCGATTTAAACTGGTATAATTCTAGAATTTCAAAGAGTTGACAAAGGTAGACGGTAGTTAAGTATGTAACGTCATTATACAATTATAAAAGAGAGATAACGAGTAAAAAACGTTCTATTGTAAAAAATTGTAACGCTATTGAAAACCTTGCGCATTTAAAGTTGGCTTGAATTTGGTAATAAAGTATTTTTCCTTTTTGGACCTCTTAATGTCACAGTCTATATTTACTTTATAGAACGCGAAAATTTTGAAATATATATATATATATATATCATTTGATTGTTTAATTTTGAGAATTAATGCCTGAATGTTAATTAAGAAATAATTCATGACAGCAGTAGATTTGTTTTCATTTAACCATAGATTGGGCATTTATATTCGATTATTTTATCCCGAGCGATAGCGAAAACTTTTTTTAGTCATAAGTGTTCAACTTGGCCAAAATAAATATAGTATGCTGGAACTTGGTCCCGTCTTTAAAATCTATATAGTTATCTTTGTCTGCTCTTATTGGTGTTATTTTGTTTGGGAACCATAGCTAGGACTCAGCATGGCAACGGGACCCTTCAAAGACAATCTAGTCTTCTAACTACATTTTTATTCTGGTTCACAGTCTAATGAACCAACTAATTTTGCATGACTTTATATAGCAGAACTGGACTTAATTTGACACGTGAATATTTCGTTACTCAGTACATAAGCTTTCTGTGATCTGTGTTTTAATGAAGAATGAAATATACTGGATAAAGGAAGAATTCTTTAATCTTAATTGTTCAAATCCATTAGTTTCAAAAAGTATTTATGATTATCTTTATGCCTTCTAAGCTGACACATCTCTAGGTAATTCTGCAATTTATTACGAAATGGAGGACCAACATAAAAGGGCTGAAAATTAACGAAAACTATACGAACAGCAGTATCAACATTTGAACTTGTAATTCATGTGTATCAACACATTAATTTGACTAATTATTTCTATTTATACACAGTGTTTATAATTTCCCGGGTAATTAGGTCTGATCGATTGCAATTTTACTTGTAGTATGAACGCAATGGTTCAGATTAGACCGATAGATACCGTTAGGATTAAAGATAATGTGAACGCTAACTGTTTTTTTAAGATCGATTCAAAAGTAAAATCACAAAATAATGAACTCCAAGGAAAATTCAAAAAGGAAAGTACCTAATCAAATGGCAAAATCAAAAGCTCAAACACATCAAACGAATGGATAACAACTGTCATATTCCTGACTTGGTATAGGCATTTTCTCATGTAAAAAATGGTGGATTGAACCTGGTTTTATAGCTAGCTAAACCTCTCACTTGTATGACAGTCGCATCAAATTCCATTATATTGACAACGATGCGTGAACAAATCAAACAGACACAAAAGGTAAAAATATCAAAAATAGAGGTACAGCAGTCAACATTGTGTTATCATCTTACTCACTATAAAAACAAACAAATGTAACGAAGAAGCACAAAAAGGCATACATCAAATTTAACAACCTCATTTTGCTTTTTTATTATACGATTTTATTTATCTATGTATAATCCACCCATAAAGGATGGAAGGTTTAAAGTACTGGCGTTAAATCGCGGGATTTAAATAAATTTAGATCGATTCAAAAATGTTAGTGTGAACGGGGTCTTAAAATAAGATGATGTGGTATAATTGCCAATGAGACAACTCTCCACAAGAGACCAAATGACACAGAAATTAACAACTACAGGTCACCATACGGTCTTCGACAATGAGGAAAGCCCATACCGTATAGTCAGCTATAAAGGGCCCCGAAATGACAAATGTAAAACAATTCAAACGAGAAAATAACGGCCTAATTTGTGTACAACATAATGAACGAAAAATAAATATTTTACACAGCAACAAGCGACAACCATTGAATTACAGGCTCTTGACTTGGGACATGTTTTGTCTTATTTGTAATGCATTCATAACTTTTAAAATCTCCGTGCTGGTAAGACACCCACATTTACAAGTTTTCCATATACATATATGCATATAAGTACGCACATATCTTAGTTACCCGAAACCATGAATTTTATTTGAATATTAGCTTGAACGTTTCTTCAGGAAAATTAAATCACACAACAATTGAATTCTAAAGATTTGTAAAATAATTGGTTTCTGCCACCTGAATATGTCTCATTAGACAACGCTAATGTATTTGCTTTCCGGCGGTAGGTGGGTGTTGGGGGACTTCTATTGTTGTTTTAACAATTATAATGTCGAGAATGGAAATGGGGAATGTATCAAAGAGACAACAACCCGACCAAAAGAGCAGAAAACAGCACAAGGCCACCAATGGGTCTTCAACACAGCGAGAAAATAGTTTATGTCTGATTTAAAGTCATATTTTTTACCTTTATTTTACCTGTAAAAGATGCTTAATTCTACTATTAAATCAAGAAATCAGTGCAAAAATATTTTATTAACTTACCTGGAAAATGTATTGAATTTGACAATTATCAAAAAAGAAATATAAAAATGTTTATTATTTTGACAAATTATCGATAAAATTTTAATGTCTATTTATTAATTCACCTTATCTATTTCTTAAATTTAATAAATAGCTTGTTCTAAAATTTGATAGAAAAAAAATGATTAATTCTAACAAATAAAATATAAATGCAACTGTTCAACAGTCAAGTTTTACAAATGGCATAACTTGAACAGTAATCTGCATCCAGGCTAGCATTTTTTTTCTTTTAATAATCCAGTTTACCCATTGTATTTGGCGAAAGGCACATAAATATGGACTACAGTCATACTATAAAGAAAATGAAGACATCACTCGACTTATACGACAAGCGCAGTATTAACTCTCGTTCCACTCCACCTTGTTGACGATGTTTGGCTTACAACTTTTGAAGACATTGGTGAAATTGGCAACATACCTGCTACCACATCATTTATGGATTACGTGACAGAGGTTTAGGTTGAAGGATACCACTATTTATGAAACCACTACTTTACCAAAGGACATCGCCAACGACCTGAAAGGTTGGCACAACAAAATTAAGATGAGACTTTAACATGCCCATCCCAACATCTACGAGATCATCGAGTTACTCAAGAAGACCCAGGTACTAACAGAATGTACCATTATCCAGTATGCAGCAGGATGACCCCGACCACCAAAAGAAGACGATAAGAGTTTTAGACTACTGAAAGACAGATACCTACAATGACTCATCAACGTGATAGACTACTCTGACGATTCATCCCATCTTCTTCATTTGAGCTGAATGGCTTTGGGAAATATTGTAATTTGTGACTTTATCAATGTAATGTTTTGTGACTTTGTAAATCAAATGTTTTGTGACTGTAAATATAATGTTTTGTGACTTTTGAAATATATATATAAAATGTTGTATGTTTCCTCATTATACATATAGAGCCCCATGTGCTTATTTTTACCATAGTGCTTTCCTAATTTCCTTGTGCAATGTATGTATAAATTTAATTCATAAATTATATAAATTATGTTTGTTTGCAATAAAAGAAAACTGTTATCATATATTGATGTATTTATATCATAATCATATAGAAACTGATGAATTATTCAAGACACATTTATAAATGAATGCATTATTTTGGTCATTAGTTGTATGTTAAATGAATCGATTTTATAGATATTAAATTATTGAGAAAAAAAATATTTGATTTATTTATTATTTATCTATACATGGAACTACAAAATGAAAAATACCTGAATATATAGAAAACACAGACAAACTATATACCTTTGAACAGACTATACTATTGTATGCTCATTACACTTTTGTCTTTTTTGTTTTCTTTACTTATAGATAATTGGTATGATTAAATATGGGCAAACCAGGATTAAGCCTCACATGTAAAATGGAAACATTTAGGAATGTTACAATTGTTTACCTATTCATGTTGATACAAAAAATGTTCATTTGTTATATATTGATCAATTTAAGTCTGCCTACTGTAACTCATCTTCGCTAGCCAAGGGTTACGATCCACTTCCCTCCTCTCCACCCTTGGCAAATTAAGCCAACATTTGTGATAACAATGTTGCGCCATCTATTGGTAGATTAAAGTCACGCCCATTCCGAATACATTATTCTTGACCAATGGTAGCACTTGAACTCTTCAATTTGGAGGTAAAAACACGGTAGCGTCTAGATTCTACACACTTGGTAAAGCAGGAAACGAAAATATACGTTGACATTCATGCATTTGTGCATTTGTGCAAGAAACATACACAGGAACTTCTATAAGTTGATTAAAAACATTCAAATTGTCACTAAATATAGTCGTATGTTTACGGATGTAAGGACTTGTTGCACAATAAGCACGTGGCAATTGTTTACATACACTTTCTACATTTACACGTGATCATGTTATAGGCGTGTTTTGATTGAATGCAGCGAGTTTCGACTGCAACCAATGAAAATCATAACACTGTGTCTCCGAAATTCTATCTCAATCTGCCAAGGGTGGAGAGGAGGAAAGTTGATCGTAACCCTTGGCTAGCGAAGATGCCTGTAACTTGATTTTTATTGCTAATTTGATATTGTTTTTTCTTGTACGGTTATTGTATTGTCTGGTATTCTTTCCCGCCCTGTGGATTATGAGATAACTGGTCAGAAAATATCGGACTTTAACATAGCCTTATTAAATTTAGGTTTGAATTATAAAGTGGAACTAATTTATGCATATAGATGTTTCATCAAATATGGTTAGACAAAGGTGGAATAATTTGCATATAAGGATGGTAGTTTTCATCTCAATTTAGAAGGTACAAAGCAGTAAGGCTCATATTTCAGAAGGATTGCTCATTTCATTTAATTTGTAGTAACTTGAAATTGAAAATTAAAGATGGTTGAATTTCATGTTTCCTCCATGCTTTCTTTTGGTATTTTAGTCTGTGGTGAATATTGTTTCTTTCATACTAAAATTGGTATTGCACTACATTTTCTTTTTGTTTATAGTGCCTTTATCATGGTATGATGTAATTGTATTCTTTTTTTTGGTACAAATTGATAGTTTATGTCATGTACTAATGATTTTAATTTAATTTTACATGTAAGGGACTCTTTTCAATGAGTAGTATTCACACTGTAGAGTGCTGTTTCTAATCATATGAGATATTGGTTTTCGTATGGATAAAAAGTAAATTTCATGGCTGATAGATATTGTTTCTTCTATGCTTGCGTTGCTTTTCATTGTTACAAATTTTTGCAAACTAACTTGTATTCTTTAATATTTTATATCAGTTTCGTTAAAAATGATTGTTTAGCACAGTTGTTTGCTTTTGGCGGTCGTTGGCTTGGCGGTTAGCTCAAATGTGTAATTTGATCTGTTCTGGCTTGTATTAGATATTTATTTCTGATGGCGTGTCGCTTAATTTGCTTACTAACATTGGCATGATTGCTAGTTAATTTATTTATCCTGTTCTATGAAACATATCTAATTTTACATGTCTTACTAGTAAGTTCTATGTTATATATCTGTTTTTATATGTCTTACTGTTAATTGTGTCTATAATAAATAAAATTGAGTATCTTTTGAATTCGTTCGTGAGAAGCCTGGTAATTAACTAGACCAAAACCTACACAGTCAGTCAGTCACGCTTTACTTCCCGAGAGTTAAGTTTTTTATTAGACACTGTCAATGGCATGTTAGGTATGTGTAACCAATTGTACAAACTAATTTAGCTCTCAAGAAACAACTAGGTACACTCCGTCAATACTAGACTATAAATCACAAGACCTTCCCTAAAATGTATGCAAAACGCCCGTGATACACAATTGTTGGAGACTTTAAATTTAGCATGATACCTTTTCGAATGAATCAATAGGTACAGATAAAATGTGACTACGATGTAATTACTGATAATAAGTATCATAATTGTGTGCACGTGGCTTGGACATTTATTGCTCAAGGCCGAATATAGACCTCTGGATGAATGTTGTAATTTTTGTTTCCTTTGGAAACTGTTTGTGTAATGCCGAAACCTATAAACAACCAGAACTTAACGTCCAAGAGCCTACAGAACTAGCAACATTAACCATTATCAATCAGTATGTATTAAACTGGGAGCAATAAATAAATATATGTATTAATCCCAGATGTAAACAAACAATCTTAAGTCAATGTAAATTCCAATAAAAAAACGAACATAACATCCGGAAATAGAACAATAAATACCCTTCTACAACTACTAACCATGGCACATCCGTTGTATTTTCCGGTGTTAGAATACGTTTCACAAAATTGCGTCATACATGCCACTAGTCGAAGACATACAATAAGAAATTATATTTTCCAAAACGATGTTCAATAAAAAGCAAAAGATATTGAAGGAAACAACACAGCGGCCAGTGTGACCCAAGGACACGATAAAACAGTAGTTACAATTCTCGTAGAGGTCAACAAACGCAGTGCATATTTACCTTTTAAAGCAATCTTAATTAGTACATTTTAAACGGAAAAGCGTACAGAACAAAAAACGGTTGCTAACGAAAAATTTGTCTAGACTATTTCAATAAAATTATTTTGGAGGTCCTTCAAAAATAGAATCTCTCAATGGCTATACTCCAATCTTTACACGGCTTCAAATTTAAAGCAATTTGTAGAAATAATCATGTTTAAATGAAGTACATTGCCTGACTAAGTATATTTCAATAAAAACAAATCTGAATGGTTATTTCTTCGAAATTTTAGTATTTTATTCTCTCCATGAAATTTTTCAACTTCCTGATGAAAGTACAAAGCAATTCAATACAAAGAAAAGAAGATTTTCAGATTGTGGCTAACAGTATTTGCGGCATTTCTGAAGCAAAAGACTCGGTATTATCTAAACTATTCAACAAAAACATCTGTATGGTTTCGAGATCTACAATTTGTTGATTTTGAATCTGATATTGAACGTTCAATGGTAATACTATTTTCAAACACAAATTGAAAAATTTGATTACACTTACTATAAATTAAATTATCAGAATTCGATAACGAAAACACTGCGAGAAAATTTGGTTTTTTTTTGAATGAGCAAAATGATCTGAAATAATGAAAAATGTTACCTTACTAGATTATACTGCAAGATTATATATCATTGCAGAAAAAAGTCGTTGTACCAAATTCTAAAGAAAATAGAAAACAGAGAGTCAATTTAACGATTAGTGTATGGCTTACATGTCTGTAGTGGTATAAATGTGCCTCTGGTGTCATATTAAGGCAAAATTCAATGTTGTTTTTACTCTATCATTGATGTATAAACAAAACAAAAAATCGGACAAATTATGTTTAACTTAATGTGAACAAGAAACCTGAATTTCCTCTCGCATTCATGTTTTATCAAACCGAAACGAAACATCCACACATCCCATTGAATAAAGAATGTATATCTGCCAGGATTCATTAAACTTATTTAGCTCATGCCACCTTTTAAATCTTAACCAATATTTTAGACGAAAGGAAATACATGCGTACAAATATTACTGAAATTGTGATATTGTAAAAATCGACCTTTTTTGTGAAAATACATGGACCATACAAACTCTTGAACCGTTTAACGATTTCAGCACGCGCTGCACGTGTTTCTAAAAATAACCTTCAAAATGCACGTTCGAGAGTAAAAGTGTAAGAGGCAATATATTACAACACTGAAAATAACCAAAACAACAAAATCGATGTTCAATCAAATCAAGTAAAATCTATTTAGAACATCTTTGCCTTCGTCGGTTATAACCTTTAAGTGCAATTACATAGTTGATTAACTGAAAACCTACAAACTATTTCTTTCGGTTCCTTTTTGTCCGTTGGATGTGTACTGATTGATACTTTAGTCTGGGAGAACTTGATTTATCTTTTAGTTGTAATTGGGTTTGAACTGCGAGTACTCGTATATCGGTGCTTTAATTGTGTCCTTTGTTTTTCTGTTAGTTGTTTTTGTGCGTAGTACCGATTTTTCAGTTTGTTTGTATTCTGTGCTGTTACACCACTGTCCAATGTTTAGGAGAGGGTGAGTTCTCACAAACATGTTTAACCCCGCCATATTCTGTATGTGCCTGTCCAAACTAAGGCGCCTGTAGTTCACTGTTTATCATATTTCCTTTTCTTAAATTGTTTTGTTATAAATAAGGCAGATTTTTCTCGTTCAAACTGTTTCACATTTGTCCATTTCGGGGCCTTTTATAGTCGACTATACGGTATGGGTTTTGCTCATTGTTGAAGGCTGTACAATGACCTATAATTGCTCTGTCCACATATTTGAACTCTGGTGGATAGTTGTCTCATTGGCAATCATATCACATCTCCTTATTTTGGTATCAAATAGTATTCAAGCTCTTTGTCTTGGCTTGGCTACACAAAAATAAAAAGACACTAAAGATACAAAAAAAACACGATACTAAATTATACCATTTTAGAGAATGCTCTGTTATGAGAACCACAAAAAAATCAATAATATATTACACAGTGGTTACTTATCAACGTGTCAATGTCAACTTAAGGTGTACACGTTAATGTTATTCATGGAGTCGCGAATAAGTAGGAGTTTGATTTTTTTTTACTTTCAAGCATAAATTCTGATTTTTATTTTCAAAATTGAAGAACAGATGTCTTGAAATTTCGCCTTTGATATAATATAAGGAGATGTCATGTGATTACCAATGAGTCAAATGTGTCCTTAAAAACAACGGACAAGAACGCAAGCAACTAAAGGTCACCAAATGGACTTCATTAACCAGCAAAAGACAATTTTATCAAAATAGCATCTTAGTGTTCTGTTCATTCCGCTGCCGACAAGAGGATCTAAAAACATCCCTCAGCAAAATCCCCTTTCGCCTCTTTCAATGTAATACAAACAAGCCCGTTTGGTGTTTTATTTCAGGGTAATATGACCAAGCTTACACTTGCTTCTCGCATATTTTGGACCTTTTAATTAAATTCACAAGTTTGACATTTTGGAATTAAATTCGTTGGTTTAATGATTTTATATTTTGGTTTCCATTTACATTTCTTATCCATAACTTTTAATCAACATGTTTTGATGGCTTTGATGAGTTAATTTGAAATTCAGTTTGGGTGAAATGTTTTAATCTGTTACCAAATTAGTGATAATTTATCTTATTTACAACTTTAAGTTCTTACATATTTGTAATTATCAAAATCAGATTATCAATCACATTCAACCTGCCAAGTTCTAAAAATAGCATAAAAAATATTCTTTGACAGTGAACAGTATCACTCAGAATAGTTGTTATATGTTAGGTTTGTTCTTGTCAATTAATTTTGTATAAATACTTGTTTATAATTCTGATGAATCAGATTAGACTGAGGACTTTACATTGAACACAGTCCATCCGTAATAAAAGTATTACATGCTGAACTATTGAATTACAAATGTATTCATCGTGATTTCAAGAGTCTCAAGTGTAAGTCTGCGCCAGAGTTTCATACTCAGAGTTCCAGGGACACGAGTCTGTCATTATCAACCAGAATATCGTCCATTGTGTGGTCAGGGGCATTACACAGTTCAGTAACAAGCAGCCACCACCTCAGGCTCTCGTTACACAATCCTTCCAAACAGACAGCAAAATGCATCAACAATTTCACATAAATTGCATAAATCACAGATGCGATCATCACGTTCGACACCCCAAAAAGGACCTTTTTTGGCAATTTATGATCCATACACCTATAATTATAATATGCTTTTCTCAGATCATATGGCAAATCAACAAATTAACTTTCAAAATTATGAACGGTTTTGAAAATTGAATAGTTTGAATACTTAACTGAATCATAAACAGTTGTAAACCATGTTTGATTAAACTGATCACAGAGACATTGTTGGGCTAGATTAGATACATTTCCATTCTTTGGTACACCTTGTGAAAGCCAGTACCATGAAAGACCACAATTATTTAAGATTTTTTCAATACAAACAATCCATTTTGAATTTAGAATGGAATTTCTTTTGTATGCATGATATATTATAACTTGTACAAAGTAGCAACAATTTGATCTTGCTTTTCCAGAATGCAACCATATCTGCTTTTGACGAAAATATCAATAGGAAATCTTCCTAGTTCACCTACATGATACACTATGGTGTATCTTTCTCCAAACTAACTATATATGTATAAAATTGCAGTCAAAATGGTTCTATTAAACTGCTATTGGTAAAACACCAAATCTCACAACCATACTTAAAAATAGGGGGTAAAACCCAATAGGTATTTGCTATCTTTTTTCATAATACAAAGATACTAGCCTTTCTAGCTTGACAAACTAATCTTTCTTTATTTTTACAGAATGAACCATTTGAAGCAAAAAATTTCCAAGACATGTAAATTCATTATATCAAGATATGTAACAATATCTTTAACTTGGACCATCATGAGTAAATGCAAGATTATCATTCAGTTTGAAATAAAATAGATAATGGAAACGGGCAATGTATCAAAGAGACAACATACGGACCAAAGAGCAAAAAACAGCACAAGGTCACCAATGGGTCTTCGACGCAGCGAAAAAATCCCGCAAACGGAGGCGGGCTTACGCTGGCTCCTAAACAACAATGTATACTTATTCAGCGAAATGGATGCCACACTAAACTCCGAAACATACAAATTAACCTAAATAAAAAATTTAAAAAAACGCAAGACTAAGAAAGTCTCAAAGTACATGTTTTTCTTCTAAAAATCAATCTTAGCCTTATCCACATTTACTTCTTAATTCAAACATTTGCATAACAAATACATGACATTTAAGACAGCTTATAGTTCAGAGTCAGACTTTGCCTGAATTACAGTGTTGTCAGCATAGTGTCCCGTTTGGCTTACATTTCAATGAAATACAAACTGTATAAACGTCAAAAATTCACAAGTGACGAAAGTGAAGTTATTACAACAGAGACTGCATAGAAATACATTCTAATGACTAGCATTGACCGATTTGAGCTGGTATAATACTAAAATTTCAAATTTGACGATGGTAAAGAAATTACAACAGAGGCTGCGTATTTACCCATCCCAAATGAATAGCAGTTCGATTTGAGCTGGTATAATTTTTAAACTTAAGTAATTACACCGTGGCTGCGTATTTATCTATTCCAAATGAATAGCACCCTGCGATTTAAACTGGTATAATTCTAGAATTTCAAAGAGTTGACAAAGGTAGACAGTAGTTAAGTATGTAACATCATTATACAATTATAAAAGAGAGATAACGAGTAAAAAACGTTCTATTGTAAAAAATTGTAACGCTATTGAAAACCTTGCGCATTTAAAGTTGGCTTGAATTTGGTTATAAAGTATTTTTCCTTTTTGGACCTCTTAATGTCACAGTCTACATTTACTTTATAGAACGCGAAAATTTTGAAATATATATATATATATATATCATTTGATTGTTTAATTTTGAGAATTAATGCCTGAATGTTAATTAAGAAATAATTCATGATAGCCGTAGATTTGTTTTCATTTAACCATGGATTGGGCATTTATATTCGATTATTTTATCCCGAGCGATAGCGAAAACGTTTTTTAGTCATAAGTGTTGGCCAAAATAAATATAGTATGCTGGAACTTGGTCCCGTCTTTAAAATCTGTATATTTATCTTTGTCTGCTCTTATTGGTGTTATTTTGTTTGGGAACCATAGCTAGGACTCAGCATGGCAACGGGACCCTTCAAAGACAATCTAGTCTTCTAACTACATTTTTATTCTGGTTCACAGTCTAATGAACCAACTAATTTTGCATGACTTTATATAGCAGAACTGGACTTAATTTGACACGTGAATATTTCGTTACTCAGTACATAAGCTTTCTGTGATCTGTGTTTTAATGAAGAATAAAATATACCGGATAAAGGAAGAATTCTTTAATCTTAATTGTTCAAATCCATTAGTTTCAAAAAGTATTTTATGATTATCTTTATGCCTTCTAAGCTGACACATCTCTAGGTAATTCTGTCGTTTTGATGTGCTGGCTCTTCGGCTGAAAAATATCTCGGTCAATTTAAAATAAATTGTTTTATATACATAATTTTATACAATTGTTCTATTTCTGTCAATATTTTTACAAAGTCATTAAAAATTCGAGTTCATATCACTATCACGGTCTACCTATGTTTTACTTTAAATGTTCTTGGTCTTTTCTACGATCTTAGATTTCCTATCATGATTTCCTTGATAGAGGGTTGATGCTCACAAGGAAGCTATTAAAACAAGAGTTCCAAGTGGTGAAGTTGAAATCATCCCTTCGTAAATTTTACAAACGCCATCACGAGTTGTTTGACCGTTATGGAATATCCGTTTCACAGATGATGGCGGATATGTTCCAAATGTCGTAACTACAATCCCGTCCCCTTTTCCCCGAATGTGACCTACCAAAATAGACTTATTACCGGGTTTGTACTAACATGAGCAACACGATGGGTGCTACATGTGGAGCAGAATCTGCTTACCCTTCCGGGACACCTAAGATCACCCCCTGTTTTGGTGGGGTTCGTGTGGCTCAGTCTTTAGTTTTCGATGTTGTGTTTTGTGTACTATTGTTTGTCTGTTTGTCTTTTTCTTTTTTAGCCATGGCGTTGTCAGTTTATTTTCGACTTATGAGTTTGAATGTTCCTTTGGTATCTTTCGCCTCTCTCTTAGATGATGACTTTTCGATGCTGCAATTCCGGACCAATCGACATGCAGAATACTCAGGGGAAAAAATGTTTTGGCAGGTGCACTTGCACCCAGATTCTAAGCAAAAAGCAGCATTTATAACTTATTCTGGAATCTATGCATGGAATAGAATGCCTTACCGTCTACGTAACAGCAGTATAGGTTTTGTTCAGGTCATGTCACAAATATTGAGATAATTGCACTGGAAATATTTGCTTGCATATATTGAAGATATTTTGATTTTTAGTAAAACATTAAATAGCATCTGCAACATCTTGACGAAGTTTTTACTAGATTACAAAAAAGCAAATTTTACTCTTAAACCACAAACTTGTCACTTTGCTGTTAAGAAAGTCAACTACCTAGGTCACATTATTTCAAAAGACGGTGTCAAAGTCAATGTTTAAAAAAACTATCCGAGGCTTAAAAATTAACATGAGGTCAGACAGTTCTTGGGCCTATGTAATTTCTATAGGCGCTTTGTGAAGGACTATGCTAAAATCACAGTTCCTCTGTAAAATCTTTTACAAAAAGAGAAAGGATATGTTTGGACTGATAAATGTTAAGATTTCGACATTGGCTACATTTTTGGACTGTTAGATGAAAATGGAAAAGAAAGAGAAATATCATACAGTGGTCGTGCGTTGAGAAATAACGAATTAAACTGGACAATTACTGAAAAAGGATGCCTGGCAGTTCTTGAAGGCATCACTAAATAAACTCATCATATATAGCAGGATTGAAATTTTATATTTACGCCAGACGCGCGTTTCGTCTACAAAAGACTCATCAGTGACGCTCGAATAAAAAAATATTAAAAAGGCCAAATAAAGTACGGTTGAAGAGCATTGAGGATTAAAAATTCCTTAAAGTTTTGCCAAATACAGCTAAGGTAATCTATTCCTGAGGTAGAAAAGCCTTAGTATTTCAAAAATTCAAAGTTTTGTTAACAGTTAATTTATAATTATGAACATATCAATTGTAACTCAAGTCAACACAGAAGTGCTGACTACTGGGCTGGTGATACCCTCGGGGAAATAAATCTCCACCAGCAGTAAAACAAAGTTTATTTATCTCATGCTAGATTCAAAGTATATACTGACCACCAAGCTTTAGTTTGGTTACACAAATCTAAAGATACGAACTCGCGTTTAGGTAGATGGGCTCATGAATTGCAAAGTTATGATTTCGACATTATTTGTAAAGAAGGTAAAAAGAATACAAATGCGGATGCTTTGTCAAAAATTTCATATAAATAAATTCAGGCTCTATGTGAACTATTTGAAGTTCAAAGGTATCACACAGTTCGTACCATCCTCAAACCAATTCAACGAATGAACCGAACGATCGCCATAACTTTACGTACACTAGTAGCTAAAGATCAGCAGCCGGTTGTACGAACGTGTTATTAGTCTAATGAGTCATTAAGTCCTCATTAGCCTAATGCATCATAAAGGCTTAATGAAGACTTAATGACCCATTAGGCTAATGCCACGTTCGTACAACCGGCTGCAGTAAAAGTGGCACAAGTTAATCACTAGCGTTATGATGGCCTTACGTATGTCTACTAATACTGAATCAACTGGTTATTCTCCATTTCAAATGTTGTTTGGCAAAGAAATGAACTTGCCATTTGACATTTCTGTTAAGCCTAAAAATGGTATGATTAAAACTGCTAAGAATCATCTCGATACCCTGATTGATCACCGAAATTACACCCAAAGTGAGACGGTCCATTTTATGTAACAGATGTTGGACTAAATAATACATGTAAATTAAGACGATGTTCAGATCATAAGTTGATTAAGTCTCGTATATATACATACAAATAGAATAAAACCTTTTATTGGTCCGACAGATCATAGGGATATTCCTGAAATTCAAAGAAATGTTGTTGAAAATAATAGAGATAGAGTAGGTGATATAGATAATGTTCAAAATGACAATATAGATAGATCACAAAATGATGCACAAATGCAACAAAATATGAAGCCTCGAGGGTTGCCACAAAATGAAGCCTCGAGGGTTGCCACAAAATGAAGCCTCGAGGGTTGCCACAAAATAAAGCCTCGAGTGTTTCCACAAAATGGTGATACTAATGATGAAGATAATGAATTCATAGCAGAAAAATTACTTGCCAAAAAAGCGTAGGCAAGGCAAAAACCATTATAAGGTCAAATGGGTAGGTTATAAAAAAAAAACAAAAGGGGAGCCTGAAGAAAACATTGGTGAGGGTCTATTGGTTGAGTTTTACAATAAATTTATAAAATCAGGCACGAAGAGAAAAAGACCAACTAGTGTATTTGTGAAACAGACAACTCCATAAAGTAATATTGAATGTTATAAAACAAATATAGTGATAAGTTTTAATATCTGTCGGATTCAAGTTACCAAGTATGCAATTGAGTTTTTCTTAAGTGACCAAGTAACATCACAGAATTTTAGAGCTAAAAATTTTGGCCAAAAACGTGTTGGCCAAAATATCATAATTAGAAAAGTCAAGTCGTCTTTTATACTTTCAATGTACATTGCGAACAAATATAAGATAGTGCAGAAATTCTAAGCTCAATTGAAGTTGACCTGAAAAGTTCACTGTGTACAAGCAGTTAACAAAAAATCCGGAATCAGCTTCGCATCTTTTCTTTTTTGATACAAAATTGATACAAAATTTTCCGGTAATAATTTATTGTACTGTTTATTTAGACTTCACATTTTACTAAGTGTTGCGACTGGAAAGTATTTCTTTTTATCATTTTATATTTTATGATTGTTCATGTGCACTCGAAACTTCGCCGTCGTACGGAAGAGTACGAGTTAGAAATAGTAGTATTTGTATTTTTTTTATCTAACAGTTTCTTATTGTCATTTCTTCTAGAGCAATCCTTATGATGTAAATTTAAAAATGGACAACCAAATATTTTATTGAAATGTCTTTTTATACGTCGACCGGTTATCTCATCAATGTGTGTACAAGGGTTTTGATTTTTGAATATTAAGTTCTCAATCAAAACCGTACTTTGACCTATAATTGTTCACATTTTACACATTGTGACTTGGATGGATAGTTTTCTCATTGGCACTCATACCGCATCTTCTTTTTTATAAATCATCAAGTACGAAGAGACATTAATTGTATTAATGAGAATCTTGTACAGTACAACTGATATCGTGTATTGTATTACTACCACTTTATCGATACCTTTGTTGGTCGGATGTTAGTATCAGAATTGACTTGCAGGGTAAGATTAACTGTCGTTTGACTGTTAGACTTGGACTTAACCAACAGCACACCTTGCGGACAAAGGGGGGATAAGCAAGGACCTGAAACAGTAATGACAAACACAGTGAAATGATTTTGTAAGATCTTGTTTCTTCAAAAGCGCATGTGAAAGTCATATTTAATTAATAACAATATAATAGTATACAATGCAAATAATAGAAACATATAATTCATATAATTTTCCAATATAAATGATCAATTAATATTCTTTACGTAAATGCATGAGCATATGCATATTAAAAGACGAACACGTATGCTTATAATACTTCTAATAAATAAAAGCTTATCTAGCATTCAAATATATGAGCAAGATGGTGACTAAATATTAAACGTATGAGCATAATGCGTGTCCTAGTATTTGAACCTAAGAGAGCATAAAGCATGTGCCGAACAGCATAAAGTGTTGAATACATATTATCTTAACAATGAACATGTATAATTATGTTGAATACTTTTATCTTTTGAATAATAAACATGGTAGAGCATACATCATGTATATTGCGCTTGTAAAAACTTAAACTATACAAAACCTATTAACCCAAAATTAGCCAATTCCGACAATGAGCATTGGTTGAGAAATATTTTCTATAATTCTACTTCAAAGGGGGAATACTTTTGATGATGAAATATAGGAATAATCGAAATCGAGACAAACCTAGCATTACGAAACTAAACGTGATTATCCAAATATCATGAATATAAAACAGTATCATGTGAAATGGGGAAACTAGCTTTAAAACAGACATATATGCTTGCTTTTATCAAAAATTCATGACTCGTAATGATGATATAGGGCTAAACTACAAGACTAGTTTGCGATAAATAATTACTTACTAAATTAACCTACACATGTGGAAATTACGCATAAAGCGTTTCTTAAAATAATCAACATCTTACCCTTGCGGAACTGACCTTAATTCTTATTAAGTATGAACAAGCGATAAATTAAATTATCATTTCCAATATGCGAGCGTAAAACTAAATTCTATTACGCGTTTAAAAATACCCTTAAGTACAGAACATTTGTGAAGAATAAACGAACCTTTTTTAAAAAAATATTTACATCTATTTACACTTGTAAAGAAATAATAATTTGATCTGAAATTCTTTACGTGCAGAACTCATATATATTTAACTTCAACTGTAATAAATAAAAAGGAAACGAAACTTTATGAAGTTTTTACGACTCATTTGAATAAATAATGAAAGAAACACTAAAAGAAAATGATTAAACGAAGTATATTAACTTTGAATAAATAAAATACTTGACTCATCTGAAACAGTAAATGATAAACACAGTGAAATGGTTTTGTAAGAAAGTGCATCTTTTGAGACCGAAATTCACTTGTTCAATTTCGCGTTACTGTTTCAGGTTCGACCAATCAGATTCGTTAAACACCCAAACCACCTTAGTTACCTTGATATTTTGGGGTAAAAAGGGGCGTGGAAAGATCTTTGCTGGACAGAACAAAGAACCCTAATTGACCACGTTACCTAGTCTAAGACATACATGTATGTTGTTTACACAACAACTTGTTTGTGTTTAAAGGAAAATAGACTTAGAAAAAAGACAATGTCTAATTGTGTCCACTTAGCTTGTCGCTAAACATCTTATATTGATAAAAATAAAGCTTAACAAGAAAATCTAAAGTGACAAATGCCAAAATAAATATCTGCTAAAAATGAACTTCTTATTCTAAATCTATCGAGAATATAAAAATGGTTTCCTTCAACAATTATGAACGAATATAAATCAAAAATACTTCTAATCACAATAGCAGCTTCGAAATTAACTTTAAATAAATAAAATATATTAAACTTATTCCTTTTTGCTGAAAACTAAATTTTCACAAAAATATAAAATGACTCTATGACATTAGTCCCATAGGGTCTCTCAAGCCTAGTAACCGAGGTTGCCAATGGGTCAATTTCAGTAGCTAATTATGTACTAAGTACGTCAGCACTCGCATGAAAAATGGATATTGTTAAATAATAATAAAAAATAAAACAACTTGTACAACAACAACAGTTAAAGTAAAACCTTTATCAAAAACTACTAAAAAAATCATTTCTGTATAAATTTGTTTACTTTAAAAATATTATCATAAATAAAAGCTGAAAAATGAAATTATCCTCATACAGAACACATCCAGAGATTGATAATAAGATCCAGTAAAAGGTTTTGGTCGAGACGTACTGCAGACCGGACGGTATGTTAATATTATATATTTTCCGGTAATTCCGTGCCAGATGATGATTAATGTCGGGCCTATAGCCGACTATACGGTATGGGTCTTTTCATTGCGGTGGCCTATATATGCTTTCATCAACTTCAATTGAACTTTGGTAGACTTTAAATATATATAATGATATCTATCGGGGAAATGCTGACCATACCACCAAGTGAATTATTTAATTATGATGTATTAAAAACAAAGAAATGTAGTCAATATATATCTCAACATACCAAATCAATAAGCAGTGAAGTGTTATAAATATAAATGCCATAGCATAATTGCATGATTACCCTTCATTATACATCAGCCTCATTGAATTGTTAAAATATTTCATTTTAAAGCAAGTGCTTATACGGTGAAGAAGTTAAGTAAATTGTGTCTTTTATACATACTTTGAATGTGCAATTAGGTTTTTAGCGTCACATTTTCGAATTTAAATTATAGCGTTTTACTTTTTAAACCATAATGAGTAAAGACGAAGCCATATGTTTATTACAAGATCGGATTTGTGTAAACAAATAATTACATTTATTTAAAACGATGAATACACATATTTTACATCTATGTGAATATGTATACTTTGATTAATTTACTATAACACATATAATGAATGCCATATTTTATTGTATAGCCTTTGTTATGTTTTTGGTGACGTTCATTGGGTGCTCCGTGAATGGTGCTATAGTGTATGTAGTTTTAGTCAATAAACATCTCCAAAATGTGAACAATACATTTGTAGTATCGATGTGCATTGATGGATTTCTTATATCAAGTGTTGGTACAATTTTTACTGCAGCAACGAGTGTTAGAGGAGAATGGATTTTTGGAGATTCAGTTTGCCAGATGCATTCCTTTATAGTATTCTTTCTTGGCCTCGCAATCATCGCTACTTTGACCAGCATGGCTGTAGAAAAATACATAGTCATAAAAAAAGAATCAAGAAATATAGTAACAAAACGAGTGTGCCTATACATTTTGCTTGGATGTCATTTGTACGGTTTAGTGATTGCTGTAATGCCATTCCTTGGATGGAACCAGTATCAACTTGAAGGATATAACATCACATGTTCCTTAAAAATGGACGGCAACGACACGAATTCAACTTCTTTTAACATTTTTATGTTGATAGTGGGATTAGTATTACCTTTAGCCATAATGGTAACTGTCTATTCCAAAATTATTATCAAGGTAAGTGTCAGCCGTTCATTTAAACTTATGTTTATTTCGCCCTTAAATTTGACCCAACCTAATCTGATTTTGAAATAAAGATACCGATAAAAATATGTAGTCGAAAGACGGAAAAAAACTTACCAAAAGAAATATTTTTCTATAGAAAACCCTCTTCAGGTTAGGGGAGGGTTAAGCACTTAGAAACATGATTAACCCCGCCATATTCTTTATGTGCCTGTCCCAAGTCAGGAGCCTGTAGTACAGTGGTTGTCGTTGGTTCATGTCTGTTTTATTTGTTTTTCGTAAATTGTTTTGTTATAAATTAGGCCGTTAGTTTTCTCAATTGAATTGTTTCGTATTTTTCATGTAGGGGCCTTTTATAGCCGACTACACGGTATGGATTTTTCTCATTGTTGAAGGCCGTACGTTTGCCTATAGTTGCTTACATACACTTCATTTGAATTTTGGTGGATAGTTGTCTCATTGGCAATCATACCACATCTCCTTGTTTTTATATTAACAAAGCGCGACAGATTATTTTTTAGAAATACGCGACAGATTATTTCCTAGAAAAGCGCGATAAGTTTTTACCTAAAAATACATTTTTGGCAGACAAACCACACTTAAACTGATGATGAATTAATATGGTATGGAAAGGTACAAAATCTGCTCCACTAGTGCCACACAATGCGGCCAACTTAAGGTGCATTTGTAACTTTTCAATATTATACCAATTAATAATCATAATTCTTGTGCAACACTATCAATGTCTATTTCCATCTAAATTTGTCGACGAACGAGTCATACAATTACGATAACTAACTCAAGGACTAAGAAATAAAGATAATGATAGAACACTGTGCGGGACAAATTTGCCATTCCAGAATTGGCAAATCTGACTTTGTTGTTTTACAAGATATCAAAAATGTTTTTGGCCAAGTGATAGATAATTAAAAAGAGAAAAAAAATTCCCATGTGTCCCAATGTGTCACTGATCACTGTTGTCACTACAGCTGATTAAAAGTACATTTGACCATGAGAAATTTAAGAATTCCCATGTGAATATTAGAAGTTCCCATGGTCAAATGTAAAGTTCCAATAGGAACTTTAAAGTTCCAATGGGAAAACAAGAATACAAAAAGTTCCCATTGGAATTTTACTTTTCCTCTGGGAACAATTTTACTTCCCATAGGAAAATTTATTCTTCCTATGGGAACAATTTTTCCTCCCATGGGAACATAATTTTCAATGTGAACATGTTTTTCCATTTGAGAAAAAAGTTAAATGCAAATACAGGATATATGTTCAATTATTGTAGTATGCAGGTTTCAACAAGATATACATATGGTTTCGCATAGAAAGTTGCATTCAACATGCAACTTCCACGAAACTCTGATTATCCAGTAAAAATATGAAGCAATGAGAAGTAAGTTCTTAAATAAAGTTGTGTGTGTGTGTGTGTGTGTGTGTGTGTGTGTGTTGTGATAAACAAAATATTCTTTCGCAATATGTGTGTACATTTTGCTTCTTTCGTTTAAATATTATTCAATTGTTCCATAAAAATAAATCTTTTAAATGCTGGATTCATGATTAGTACAATATATATTTAAGGCGTTATTGTGTCATGGAAGGATTTCAAATATATTATTTGCCTCGGCCTGTATGAAATTCCTATAAAAAAAAACTGACAAATAGTCTGTCACCAACATTGTTTGGAAATAGATATGAATAAGAGGAGATAAAGGTATAAATCAACGAGACGACAATCCAACAACACAAAATAGCTGATGTAGTCATTTTAAGAATCACCAATAGTTTAAATGGAGATTATGACAAATTAACCATCAACAATAAATTCACTTTAAAAAAATAAAAACATAATCATTAATACGTGGCAAATGATAACCCTGATTACCGCTGGCAAAGTTCCAGTTTGGGGACAGGACCATAAAGATATGTTGAGGTTGAACTTATTAATTTATTCTTATAGGGAAACAATTTATCCATAGCCGAAAATGTAGAAGGCTTGATAATTATATAAAAAAAAATGTTCAAACAAGAATAATTTGATCTTATCTCGCAATATGAGAAATAGCAGTGACTGTATATTTTTCCTTTTTTCAACTTTCTGGTGATATACAATGAAAAAGACGATAATGCTCCTTCAAACTGTATATTATTAATCTTTAATTCACACCCGTAATTGTACATGCAAATCTGGATTCGTTTTTTATATTTAATTGAGAGATCATAAAAGACGAATGTAACAAAGACTTTCAAAGGTGTTTGCGAAAATGAAACAAAATGAAATTTCTTTTTTAGTCAAGTAACAAATTGAATAAGGAAATTTGATCGAATGAATGAAATAAACTTCAAAAAAATCTTTTTTAATAAAGTGGCAAAAGTACACACAAATTGAGTTACGTCGATGAAAAAGAATAATTATATCAATAATAATTATAATGTCAATTTCATAAATTCATAAATTCAAGGGTTGTAGATAGAAAACGAAGGTAGACATAGCTCTGATCGTTGTCCGTTCAGCGAACAATATTACATGAAATGCAGGATGATAGCAATAGAAAGCGAAAGAGAAAGATTTAATTGTAAAATCAGAGCTTTCCTTAAATTTAACATTCAAATTATTATTTTGGAAAACAGCAGCATACATGTTTTGATTTAAGAATACTACTGATGTACTTAACAATTAGCAATGTAGTCAATACAGCTGGCTCTCCACGAGTTCGGGATGGTTTTTTTTTGTTCAACAACCTAAAAAGATCAATCGGAATTGGCATTTTCTTCTTTTCCACAAGAACGCAGTATTAATGAGTAAAGTTGGAAGAATAGATTAATTTGGCTCGAATTTACAATAATGCAATCTGGTAGACATAATCTATTGCCGTCATACGCTCACTGTTTCATTTTAGAACAAAGCAATGCCTTTTATATGTTCTTCGACACATATGTTTAAAGATTTGAATTAAAGGTTACAATTGTAGCATAATGAACTGCATTTTCACTGACTCAAATTTAAATGTTCTGTTGAATCAGTTGATCATCTAAGAGGTCATCGATGTGTAATACTTACTGCTGGACGTTAAACAGTAACCAACCAATCTACGATGATACAATACAATCAATATATTTCTATCAATCATTTACTTACAGAAAAAGACTTTTGAATATAAAAGTATGATACAAATGCCTTTAATTTAGTGTATTTTTATTTTATCGAAACGAAAATTTTATAAACTATGGATACCGAAAAATATAAAAAAGGTGGAGGCATTTCTTGTGCAGTTGATAGTTGTACAAATAATCGTAGATGTGGAAAATAAATCAATATTTGAATTACATAACGAGTTGCACAATGACTGCCTTTGTTTGATTCCATATAACATGTATAAGTCTCATTTGATGCCTTCTGACGAGCCAACAAAACTTGAGTGGATCAAAGTTATAAACAGAAAAACTTTGCATAAACAGGGTTTTGTATGGTCCGGACATTTTTTTTGGATGGTGCACCGACTGCACACAATCCGTTTTTTTTTTAAATAAAACTTGTTTTGAAATTAAAATTACACTGGCAGACGAATGTTGACACGTCGTGAAACTACTGTAAAAAAACTTAAATAAATCTATGAAAATTAATCCGATGACTACAGTGCATCTGTCTCTTTTTTGTATAGAACATCCACACTTCAGATGCGGATCCAGGATTTTGAAAAGGGGGAAGGGGTCGCGGGCCCCCAAACTAGACAAAATTTGTAGTGGAAGCGGTAAAAAGTCTGGATTAACCATAAATGAAGCGCCATAAGGGAAACCTACCCCAGGCTACATGTAATTTTAATTGTAAGCAAATCAACCCAGTATGAAGAGACGAATTTTTTTATTCATGACGACTATTTTTATGCTGCAAAATGGACAGACATTAATTTCGACAACATCAACTCAGACAAAAATATTGTTAACAGAGGAGTAAGGAGTTCAAAATTAAATAAAAGGGGGGAACCACGTCAGCGTATAGAAATATTATGAATGACAGTAACGCCTTATTGTATACTTATGTAACTAAGTTTTCTTTTCTTTAGTGGAATTACTACACAAATTTAATTTTTACGATTTGGCAGATTAGCTGTTGCTCGATCGTATTGATGAGGTTAACACTTAACGTTAGTTTGATATTTGGTTATTTTGGACGGCGCTTTCATATTTCGAAAAGTAAGGCTTGTAAAATATTTTATTCCTGGGTGCCAGTTCTTGCTGAAAACCTTAAAGGTTTTACAAACAGCTGCACCCATAAACAAATCCTAGCAAAACTTACTATTAATGGCCGTTCCCTATAAGCCTCATCTTAATGGTCAATATATATGATATATGTAGGCCTGTACGTGTGTTTAAAGTATATTCACTTTACTTTCTTTATACGACGTATACAGTAACTTCTGTTTAAACTTAATTTGAACTTTCCTCATCAGTAGATTATTCTGTGCATGAATTATAAATTGGTTTTTGTTTAACATTAAAAAGGATTTTTCAAAGGTCTTGGTAATCAAATAGTTTACTAGAACCTACCGACCACAAGCGCAAAACTCTCGTCTCTGTTAAAAAGTTTATTAACATCAGCAGAGACAAGTAACTGCGCGTCGGGGAAAACGGGCTGTCGAATGATAGGACGGTCGGATTAGAGGATTGTTGAATTTTAGGACTGTCTCATTATCGGTCTGACCACCGAAATTTCTAGGATTTGATAAAATTGCAACTGGTTTTTCTAATATATCACATTCGACCCGGCAAGACAATTTATTTTTAATTATGTATGTGTTATAATAATCAATGTTATGATTACCAAATGATTATAATCGATATGTAACCTGGGATTAGTATTCGTATATATTATGCCCCGGGTGTAACGTACCAAATACAGTTATATTTTAAGGACAAGACACCTGGTCTGCAATACACTTATAATTCTAATGTCCATTCCTTATCTAATTACTTTATTATTTACAGCATTTATAATTTTGTCGAGGTCAAGTATGCCTTCACATTCTTGTGTTTATGTTAATTATATGCGGAAATATATGTATTTATTATACCTCAGTTATCATTTTCTAAGTGTAAAATCTTGTTGATATTTTTTCACGGTTGTAAGCCAGCAACCGCTACTACGACGACGCCTGGGAGTCTCGTCACAAACTAAGGCAGATCATCGGAAAAACCTGTCTATACGTCAGTTCGTTCGTTATTTCATAGCTATTTTACAAATTCCGAAAAATGATAAAAGAAAAAATAAATGTTCCCATGGCAAAAAATTATATGTTCCCATGGGAAAAAGAAATGTTCCCATGGGAAAAATGTGTCCCCTTGGAAACTTTAAATTTTCCCAAGAGAACTTTTAATATTTCTTATAGAAATTCTTAAATTTCCAATGGGAAATGTACTTTTAATCAGCTGTGACAACAGTGACAACAGTGACATGTTGGGACATATGGGGAAATTTATTGTTTTTAATTATCTATCACTTGGCTAATAAATATTTTTGTTATCTTGTAAAACAGCAAAATTAAATTTGCCAATTCTGGAATGGCAAATTTGTCCCGCACAGTGTTATATGATACCTTTAAATTTTGTTCTTCAAACTGTAAAACTGACCTGAATCATTTTGTTCAAAACCCGACGGACACGATCACACACCGCTGTTTATCTAACATCTAATTTCAATATTTGATATTACACGTAAACGACTTTAGAATTTTAAATATAAACTTTCAGTTTGTATAACTTTTCTTTTTAGAAAATAACGAATGCAGTTTGTTAGAACGAATTCGTAATCAGTTGTTACAAATAAAGGTGATTTAGTAGATTGGCTATTATTCTATGACTATGTTAGCATGTATCCAGAATTAGTTATTAAAAACAGTAGATATTGTATTTGTGTAATTGAATTTTAGAACTGGTAATCACGATATATGAATTGAAAGGTTCTAAAATTGCTTTCCGTTTGTTATAGAATATTACATGCTTCTTGAATTAGTAGGCAAACTAGCAACTTCATTTTTCTACCTAAACAGAAATGTCATTATTGATATATCATAAAAAGGAATTAAGAAGAATCCATTAAAGTAAATTGCATAATGATATAATAAGTGCTCATTGTTAAAGGTTGTAAGGTTCGCATCTGTCCTTTGGTCTAAAACGGTTAGTTGTCTCATTGCAATTATTCCACATCATATCTCCTTATTTTTATATTTCATCTTATCCCTACAATTAGGCTTTAATTTAAGCTCGAAAAATTCAATTATTTGCATATTTTGGCAGATAGTCTAAATAATAATAGTAATACACAGATTTTTTTTAAAGCAAGGTTGTTTTTTTAACACTGTGATGTCGACTGTTACCTTTCGATAAAAAACAATCTGTTCAAGCTGAATATTTATTATGAACATGTTACCAAGTAAAGCGCATGTGTGGCTTTTGGCCCCTTTGTCCGTCATTGTGCATTCAGTCAGTCAGTCCGCCAGTAATTTCGATTTTATGGTACTAACGCAAGTGCTTTAAATCCGATTACAATCTTATATTGATATATCGTCACATAGGATAAAAAAAATTGAAGTCACTAGGCCTTATGTCAGATCATAATGACAAAAAAAACATCAAAATTTGAGCAGGTCAGTGATTTCCGAATGCTGAATCAAATACTTTAGACGGGATTGCATCCCTACTCGGATAAATGGTCCCATATGATGATAGAAGATCCGTATTTATGTTGGGTTCACTGTGTCTAACGTTCAAGGTCAAAATAACTAAAATTAGACCGATTTTTGTGCAAAAAAAAAGTTTCTGAATGATAATTCATTTTTTTTAAATCAAATTGCAACCTTGTACATGGATATATAGTTCTATATCTATGCAATGAGATGAATATACTACCTTTTAAGGTCTAGGTCATAGATATTACCAAAAAGAAACGAAATTTGTACTGGAAAGTGCTAAATCAAATATTTCTTATTTGAATGAAACCTTACCGGTTGCTCAGTCTTTGGTTTTCTATGTTAACTGCGGCTTGTATAATGTTGTTTGTCTTTTGTTCGTTTTTCTTTTTTTTTTGCCATGGCAGGATCAGCTTGTTTTCGACTAATGAGTTTGAATGTTCTTTTGGTATCTGTCGTTTCTCGTTAACTTGGAATTGGATCGCAAATGATGGGAAGAAATTCCTTGTTGATTTTGTCTGAAATCATAACAAAAAAAGTAGCATACTATAAATAAACACGTGCAGAAAAAATCATATCAGCACGTCACGTTTAGCTCTTTCTAGTTATATTTTGGATGGGGGAGTGGGTGTGAGCTTATTCACTTAAGGATCTTTAATATTAAAAGGGCGTTTCATTTTGGGCATTTATTTAGCAGCATATTCTGTCCATATGTTTCAAAATTGTACATCCATCATAAATTCACATCAAACTAATCCTGCTATATAAAGGTTTGAATTATGCATCGGAAATTTAACATAGAAAAATCCATTAAAGTAAATGTCAACTTTTAATTAACAAAAATATCAAAGTCACTCAAAAGTATATTCTCTAGTAAAGAAAGGCCTAGTGGGAAGTTTGTAATATTAAATATATTTTTTGTTAAACACTATGTAATTAGATAGAGTAAACTTGATGCGATGACCTATGATTGCCTTTGTCTTCGTCATTTGAATGGATAGTTGTCTCATTGGCAATCATGCCACATTTCCTTATTTTCATAAAAATAGAATGAATTAAATACAAAAAGTTTAATCAAAGCAACCGAAATCCAACCAATATAACACATTGAAGGCAAAGAGTATTACAGAAATACATATATAATAGTTTGATACAGACTGATGGTTTCAATGATGACCTTTTCCGTGCTGAAGGCCTCACTGTGACTTTAAGATGAAGAACAGCAATAAAGGCGTTGTTCGTTTGCTTTTTGTGTATTTATGTATGTACTGATTTCGTGTCATGGATGGATACCCCATATCTTTTGTTTTTCTAATACATTTATAATAGTTGGATACAGAGAGAGGGTTTATATGATGACATTTTCCCCAATTTCAGTCTGTTACTAGTATAATATATTGTACACTTGACTTTTGATACACACACAGACTCGAGTTCACTAGATGTTCATCTTACAAGAACGTTAAATACGTAGCTTATTAAGCAGCAAATAGTTTCACAGTGTACTTCAATTCTGCCTTCTTTTCCATTGCCCAAATTCTGATCTACCATTTATATACTTTTTTTAATGTGTTGCTATGCTTAAACACCTCATACTTTGGTTTTCATTAATTTTGCCTGAGTCGAAATGTAAATTATGTTTCTTTTTCTCTTTACTTGTCGTTTTCATGTTATTTGATATTAATCTGACTGGGTGCGAAACATTGGATAAAATGAATGTTTACAAAGTTTATAAATTAATATAAAAACTGAGAATTTTCAAAAAATTCACATTTCACGTAGATCGGGTTACATACTTGACTAGAATACTGTCACAATATAAAATTATTCAAAATTATATTTTCATTAGTATTAATCCTACTTAGTTAATATATAAAAAGATCGATGTATGATTGATTGCTTCTCAGTGTCAAACAGAATGCATTACGAGCATTGCGGGGAGAATGATGCAAAACATTTTTTTAATATGAAACACATTTTCCTGCATACAAGTACAAATGAAACATAGCATCTTCTCTATGCGCACAGAGATCTGAGGTCTAGAATTCCACAGAACTTTGCTTACGGGCAATTGATACATGATTACCATTTTTGGGCGGTTTTCAAAGCTCTTCAACTTCATTATTGATTTGGCCTTCTATCTGTTATGGTTCGAGAACCACTGATGAGTCGGAGGTAGTCGAAACGCGCGTCTGGCGTTATAAATTATAAGACTTGTATATTTGATGAGTTTTTACATACTGTATATTATCGCAATTACCCCCGGTATGCAACATTTGCTTCCATTGAACTTTATAAACAATCACATTTTGATTGTGTTTTTTTTTTAAACTATATGATAGGTCTGAACTGTAATATGCAACAGTAATGTCTGGAAATTAGCTTTTCATTAAAAAAAAAATCGCAGAGTGTTCCGATTGATTAAAAACATAGGGACTACAGTAAGTTTTTGATTTTGATCGGTCTATTTTTAAATGTTCTTTCCTTTTTAAAGCTATAATGCATGATCGTCTTAATTTTACAGGATCTGTAATTTGGAGAATACTACAAACTAGAATTCTTCGTTTTATTGTGATGGGGTAAGATTTATGGATGTTGTAGTGCAACATTCGTTCTTATTGAAACTATTGGACTTCTTTTATAATAAATTCCATAAAATAAAGCATTTCATGATAATTCTTATATCCATTGAGATTAATTATCATTTTTATCATATACTTAGCATTTATATGATTGTTTTGTATATGTGTAACGAGCGGAAGTAAACTAGCCATAAATACACACCCAGGCTGATAACCTATATCAGCCTTATTTGACGTAACGTGGTCGGGCTAATATGGGGTTATTAGTCTGAGTGCGTTCGTACATCGGTAGTATTTGATAAAATGATTAATACATGGCTTTTTCCATATCGGCCTGGGTATCATCCCTCGACTCATTTCAGCCGTCGACTAACGTCTCTGACTGATTTGGGGTCTCGGGATGAAACCCGACCCAATATGGAGAAGCCGATATATTAGTCTGTATGTATCATATTTAGTATTGGTACCTTTTCTGATGTTATTATATAAACTGGTTAGTATACGCAACATTAATTTTGTTGATAGATATAACATAGATTAGATAGGTACAAAATGTATAATCTTTTAATTATAAAATACCAAAAGTGTATCAATCGGTCGATTTTCAAACCCTTCAAACGATATGACATCGACAAAAACCTCGACAGTAATGCATTTAAGCATTGTAATATCGTATATGGAACGACGTAAAGATTACTATTTCCGTTTCATGGGAAATTAAAAATCTCGTCTAACTTCATGTTATTTTTGTGCTTTTAATAACTAATCATCATTGCAATTTTTGTTTGGATATTAACTTTTTAACTCATCGTTTGATGTTAGTTGTATTTGGGGTGACATGTGTATTATTATGAGGGGAAGCTTTCTGCTACCATTTCAAAATCACATAAAATTTCAAGAAATTTATTGAAAACCTTCTATATCTTTTGTACGACATGTGGACGGACCAATATATCGATAGATGGACTGATGGATTAGTGTGTAATATCTAGTGGCAAATATTGCAGGCATATTCAGGACGAGAACCTGTCGAAGTGATATGAATATGAACACTTATTTGTACTGGACCGACAAACTGAGCCTGATCTTTACAGTCTTCAGAAAAATTTATTAAACACCATACTCATTATTTAATCGATGCATTTTTTTTTTCTGATTCCGAGGCTTACTCCTACATATTGCTTGCTTAGCAGAGAAACAGCAAATACCAAATTTCAAGCCTTTGTTTTGACCTGTCCAGGGTTCGGAAACACGAACTCCCGCAGTCATGGCGATAATGCAACCACGATACCATCCGACAAACGGATAATGGTAAACCATAATAGGTCATGTTTATTACAGCCATATAATTTTAGTCCAACGACATCTGGGATTTTCTTGAATAGACAGACACTTTTTATGGAAGTGAATCACCCTTAACCTTCATAATTTGTCAATCAGTATATATTTAATGATACTACACCGAAAATTTGTAATCCGTTTATTCCGTTCCATAATTCCATTTTGATGACACTCTCTGAGTTACTTAATTGGATTTCAAAAGGAAATGCGGAATTGTTGGAATTAGTTAATTTCATGTGTATTGACTTAAACGATACGAAGGATCCGAACGTTCTTTTCTAGTTTTTCGCTTCAGATGTACATGTATGAAGGTTATAAATAACGTAGTCTCGCTACAATCAAAAATAAAAGTATGCCGACGAAATGGATAGTTGAAGGGAATAAACCTCTTTTTGCCATCGAAGGTAAATCGGTGGATGCAACGTATATTTTTGTTGCAAATAACCGATATAGAAGTGAAAAAAACTTATCTTGTTTATGTAAAATTTAATGACGATCTCTAGACCAAAGTATATAGCCTAAAGACTTAGACTACATTATCATAGTTCTGAAAATGAATATAATCAAAGAGCTGGTAGCTCTGAGTGGAGAAATAGCCATTGTTTCCTTTAATATTTATAACTTAATAGTCTTCCTCAAACGATATTTACACTGCACATGTACTTGCTATTTGATTTAATCTAAATACTGATATAGTTTTTTTCAGCTATGAAAGTAATATAAAATTGCCAGGATGTCTGGTACAGTATAGATATAGATGAACAATATAATTGTAGTGCTTAAGTTTGTGTTCTACGTTTACCTCATTATTGGAAATTTAAATGCAATCATTTCAAAAGTAGTCCTTGTGAAAAACAAAAAAAAACAAAAAAAAACTCATAAAAAACACAAAGCTTATAATTTCTACGTCAAATGCGCGTTTTGTTTAACAAACGACACGTCAGTGACGCTCGAATAAAAAATTAAAAGACCAAATTAAGTACACAATTTAACTTGAATGTTCTTACCAATCCCACAAATTCAGTGACAAGCATACATTTCTATAAGGCTAAAATCACTGGTCAATCTGATATCTCTTTGGCTTTAGGGGTATATGACCAAAAAAGTTACAAGACTGCTTTGTTGTAAATGATCCAAGTCCAGGAAACTCTTCCAAAAATCAAGAAATTTAAATGACGCTATAGTGTGTGGTCAAAAAGATATGATGCTAAATAAATTCTACCAAGTATAAAATTAAGTCTCTTGGGAAATGGGGACTGTAAAATTTATCCTTGACCTTGATAATGACCTTGTGAACCTTTCTTTTCTATACTTGTTGGTA
The DNA here is from genome assembly GCF_021869535.1 of Mytilus californianus. Classification (NCBI taxonomy): domain Eukaryota; kingdom Metazoa; phylum Mollusca; class Bivalvia; order Mytilida; family Mytilidae; genus Mytilus; species Mytilus californianus. The sequence goes on from NW_026262679.1 coordinate 84,491,520, forward strand.
TTTTATTTGCTTTTTCAAATGATTTGATGGTACAAAATAGATTACCTCGATATCTTATTTTTTTATGTATTTGTGACTGTCCAAAACTTTAGCCATTTATCAGCCGAATACGGAAAACAAAACAAAAATAAAAATTGTTTCTTCAAATGCTATTTCTTGATTGTGAAGCAGCTTCTGTCCAAGTTTTATAAACTTCTTTAAAATATGGACAAACTCATTGATGCCTATACGTTATTGATGCATGCAAACTTTAACCTTAGGCTTTACATGTATCTAAGTAGTAACTCCAAAAAAAAAAAAAAAAAAAAAAAAAAAAAAAATATTTAAATTCAACATTTAAAATTGATATTTCTAAATTTTCTCTAAATTTTGTCTTTTGATTATGATGAAGCATCTGTCCTAACCATTATAGAAATAAGGAGATGTGGTATGATTGCCAATAAGACAACTATCATATAGAGTTCAAATGAATTAGATGTATGCAAATATAGGACACCGTCTGGGCCTCAACTATGAGAAAATTTCCAAAATAATCAATGAAGAATGGACAAAAGTATTGTTGACTGAAAAAGCATTGACGGTGTATAAATGTTAACTGCAAAAATAAAATAAGTCCATTTAGAAGTAAAAATGACCCAAACAATTAAATCCTGCTATCCATACTTTCTTTTGACCATAACAAAGGTTCTGTCTAAGAATATTCCGTGAAGGATCAAAGTATTGATGTTACAAAAGAAAACTGTTAATAACAGACTGAACCTACATGTTGACAATTTTGAATACGAAAATGAATCAACTATGATCAAGATTTTCATAGCTGTAACACACAATCCAAAATTCACAAACAATCCGATATCATTGTTTACAATGTTGTCATTAAGAGTTGAATCAGGACGTGATTACATTAAAAGTGTGTAAACATGATTTTAAGACACAACACGTGGGTATAATACTATTGATTTTTTTTTTTTTTTTTGCATAGTTACTTATTAGTATGTGTTCCAATTAAAGTATCCTTTTTCGAATAGATTGAATATTTCTTCACACATCTCTTTTTTATGTACTTGCAGTTCATAAAAGGAGAACGATTGTCATTCTTATATGAACATGTCTCGAGTAAGGGTATTAATAGAGAGGAGAAAGATACGAAAGGGACATTCAAACTCATTAGTTGAAAATAAAATGACAACGCCAGGGCTAAAAAAGAAAAAGACCGAAAGACAAACAACAGTATACAAAACACAAAACTAAAGAATGAGCAACAAAAACCCCACCAGAAACTGGGGAAAATCTCAGGTGCTCCGGAAGGGTAAGCAGATCCTGCTCTACATGTGGAACCCGTCGTGTTACTCATGTAAGTACAGACCTGGACAGGTGATAAGTCTAATTCGGTGAAAAGAGGACGGGATTGTGGTTACGACAATTGGAACATATATCCATTGGATCTGTACATGTGAAACAGATATTCCATAACGGTCAACCAACTCGTGATGGCGTCCTTATAATTTATAAGTACATAATATACAATAAACAATCGTTGTACCTTCTCCATCTAAACATAGTATACATAACTATGTGGGTTTACCTCATTTGACCTGTACAGTTAACTATAGTTGTTAACATCCTTTTACCTAGCTCCTTGGTCGATAGTTTTCTCATTGGCATTCATTCCACAAATGACAAATTTATATATATTATCTTTATAGTATTAGACAGTACATTTCTTGAAAAGTACGTATACATATATGAAACTATGTCGTTTTATTACAATGACAAATACTCAGAATCCAAAGTAATGAGATGTAAAAATTCTGTTTCGTATAGAATAAATACAGTGCAACCTGTTATATAACTTCGTATTTTTTTCTAGTTTCTCTAGGTTCACTCTGTTTTCTTTCAACTTTAAGACTACTATAGTACAGTCTCATGTCAACAACATAATTTTTCCTGACAAGGGCATCGAACCTTGTTCACCTTCAATTGTCTGCATACCAGTAGTTTCCAGTGGTTTACATGATGTAACTACCGGTTCAACATTTAAAATTGATATTTCTTAATTTTCTCTAAACTTTGTCTTTTGATTATGATGAAGCATCTGTCCTAACCATTATAGAAATAAGGAGATGTGGTACGATTGCCAATAAGACAACTATCATATAGAGTTCAAATGAATTAGATGTATGCAAATATAGGACACCGTCTGGGCCTCAACTATGAGAAAATTTCCAAAATAATCAATGAAGAATGGACAAAAGTATTGTTGACTGAAAAAACATTGACGGTATATAAATGTTAACTGCAAAAATAAATAAAAGTCCATTTATAAGTAAAAATGACCCAAAAAATTAAATCCTGCTCTTCATACTTTCTTTTGACCATAACAAAGGTTCTGTCTAAGAATATTCCATGAAGGATCAAAGTATTGATGTTACAAAAGAAATCTGTTAATAACAGACTGAACCTACATGTTGACAATTTTGAATACGAAAATTAATCAACTATGATCAAGATTTTCATAGCTGTAACACACAATCCAAAATTCACAAACAATCCGATATCATTGTTTACAATGTTGTCATTAAGAGTTGAATCAGGACGTGATTACATTAAAATTGTGTAAACATGATTTTATGACGCACGTGGGTATAATAGTATTGATTTTCTTTTTTGCATAGTTACTTATTAGTATGTGTTCCAATTAAAGTATCCTTTTTCGAATAGATTGAATATTTCTTCACACATCTCTTTTTTTATGTACTTGCAGTTCATACAAGGAGAACGATTGTCATTCTTATATGAACATGTCTCGAGTAAGGGTATTACAAGAGAGGAGAAAGATACGAAAGGGACATTCAAACTCATTAGTTGAAAATAAACTGACAACGCCAGGACAACGCCAGGGCTAAAAAAGAAAAAGACCGAAAGACAAACAACAGTACACAAAACACAAAACTAAAGAATGAGCAACACAAACCCCACCAGAAACTGGGGAAGATCTCAGGTACTCCGGAAGGGTAAGCAGATCCTGCTCTACATGTGGCACCCGTCGTGTTGCTCATGTAAGTACAGACCTGGTGATAAGTCTAATTCGGTGAAAAGAGGACGGGATTGTGGTTACGACAATTTGAACATATCCATTGGATCTGTACATGTGAAACAGATATTCCATAACGGTCAACCAACTCGTGATGGCGTCCTTATAATTTATAAGTACATAATATACAATAAACAATCGGTGTACCTTCTCCATCTAAACATAGTATATATAACTACGTGGGTTTACCTCATAAGACCTGTACAGCTAACTGTAGTTGTTACCATCATTTTACCTAGCTCCTTGGTCGATAGTTTTCTCATTGGCATTCATTCCACAAATGACAAATTTATATATATTATCTTTATAGTATTAGACAGTACATTTCTTGAAAAGTACGTATACATATATGAAATCATGTCGTTTTATTACAATGACAAATACTCAGAATCCAAAGTAATAAGATGTAAAAATTCTGTTTCGTATAGAATAAATACAGTGCAACCTGTTATATAACTTCGTCTTTTTTCTAGTTTCTCTAGGTTCACTCTGTTTTCTTTCAACTTTAAGACTACTATAGTACAGTCTCATGTCAACCAAATAATTTTCCTGACAAGGGCATCGAACCTTGTTCACCTTCAATTGTCTGCATACAAGTAGTTTCCAGTGGTTTACATGATGTAACTACCGGTTCAAATCTATTGACACGCGATTAATTTGATAGTTAATTGGCTTCTTTGAAAATTTAGTGTTGTAACCAGATAAACATCTGCTTATCTAAACAATTTTTGATCTCTTCGGGTCTCATCTCATTAGCGTATCATTCACATGACCCTTATTGCATAATTTCTTTTCGGCCCTCTCACGATTTACCATTAGGCAAAGAAACGAATGAAACGGAAGTCAATCTCCGGTTAAAAATATTGACAAAAAGCACGATTTAGGATAATTATTGACAGCTGATAATTTTGATAATGACAAGACGCAGCAACTGTAATAAGGCCATGTCCCACGGACGCCCAGGTTATAAAATAGCACAAAAATATGCGTCTAATAACTTATTACATAAGTTTGAGAAGACTACGCATGTGCTTAATTAAGTAAACAATTTTGTTTGGTTTTTGTTTTGATTGGGGACAACACGTTAATTGAGGTTCTCCGTTTACTTGGGAAAGTTCAATTATAAAGTTTAATACAGGTTACTACTGTTAAATTATCGCATAACCGTTGAATTGTCATCGATTGTTTTATTGTGTAAATGAGACGTCCCTGCTTTGGAATTTTCTGATTAAAATAATTCCATTGCGGAATTCCCATCCTGAACGTTCCGACTCAAAATTTTTAAGCCATTGATGTATAAATACTTCAATACTTCAATATTTCAGAAGCTTACGCCATGGCGTTAAATATATAACACAATTGATGAAAATGCATCATATTATAAAATATTTTGAAGTCTCTGTAATGCTCATTTATAATCTCATATGGTTGTGGTCTATTATCTATTTGCTGCATGAAAGATATTTCTCGTATCACACAAAAAGCGATACGAAAATGCGTTAGTTCGGTTGGTCTATGCTGCAATCATTTACGAAATTGCATCATTTTCATTGGATATTTGTTTGATCAATTATGGCTTTCCTTTTTGAATTTTCCTCGGAGTTCAGTATTTTTGTGATTTTACTTTTCAAAGGTTTCATCTCCTCCTTGGCAACGGAGTTCTTCAATAACACAAAACACTCAAATGTTTCACATGGAAACGCCCCATGTTGATAATAGTATTGGGTACTGACACTTTATTCTTAATACCGTAAGCGGTCTTACATTGGAAGTGAAGCTTCTGAAAATGCAAAGATATTTACCATAAAAGAAGTATGTTTGATAACTCGAGAAAATTGAACATCACTTGATATATACTCTCCATATCCAACTATCGCGGTCATCACGTGACTTTTACACTTCAGTTGTATATCATTAATGGCCGATTGATTATCAATGAAAATGAACGGGGTACATAGATTAAACGGTCATAACTTTTTTGTTGCATTGTGTATTTTACCTCCCAACCCCGCGTTTTACAGTACATTCACTTTTACAATTAAAAATGGTTTAAGTTTCAGTTCAGATATATGATTTCTTGCTTCAAAATAAGTTTGAAAATTGAGGTGACATAACCACACAGCCTCCGTTAAAACTCGATAAAATTGCAATGGGACCTTATTATATAATCAATTTTCTCAACTTATTTATTATTACTAATATCCTTCCAACCCCTAAAAAGATCAACAACAGATTCATATAAATGAATTCGTAAACCATATCAGTTTAGGTATCAAACTTTTTGCTTTAAAATTTGATTGAAAAGTTGACATTTTGGCATTCGTTAGCAATATTTTAAACATGGCGGCCGCTGTTGGAAGTGAACAACGTAACGACATGCCGGTATTCATTTACTTATTTATCAAAAAGTAATATTTCAAATTTTTATTAAAGTTTGTCTTATTGTATTTAAGAAATTTCTTATTTCACCTTTTCTTTAATATATTTATTAGAAACAGTCTCTCGCACTCAAAATAAAGATTTATATGCATTAACCATGCAGTTTACATTGACAGCTTGGGCCGACTTGTGAAGATATATTTTGTAAGATATTTACGATGAAAATCGAATATTTTAAATGTTGGATGCTTGCGTTTTTAGTAATTGTCTTACCTTAAAGCAGCATAGAATCAAACATTGTTTTTCTTTGTTAAAGTGGATACATGCTGTTTGTTTTGATGAAATTTTGAAGCTACGTAACAATGGCGACCAAATAATTTTCAAACGTAGAAGATGTTCGACACTAATTTTACCCATGCAAATGATTCAATTTGATTTCACTGTTGATATTGCAATTAAGTATGACACGTTATTGTCACTTTAATAATACCCAAGGACATAGCTAGATTAAGGAGATATTAAGTCATCAACGTGATCAAAGAAAACAAACATGGCACCTAATCACGATGTAAGTTTTGACAAGACCTGTGTACATGTAGATTAGTATTGATCGACTTTTAATGAAATTAATTTATGCTATTATTTTATATCAATAAAAGAAAATCTAGAATGGATGGTAACCGAGGTGAAATATCTATATTTTTCAATTTTCTAATCATCACACGGGTAACCAGTAAATTTAACATAATTCTTATTAAACCAGTAACATGCAGAGTTATCGAACGTAACTATGACTGGAATAGTTGCATATGCTTATTTTCGCTCATGTAGCCTAAAATACAATACGACCTTTTGCCATCACTTGGCGTCCGTCTGTCGTCCGTTGTTAACGTTTCAAATAAATTCATCTCTAAAACTACTTTACCAATTTCAACCAAACTTGGGGTGAATGATCCTAAGATCATTTTGTACATTTTTGTAATTCTATTCAATCAACAAACACGACTACAGTGGCTACAACTAGAACACAGGAGGTAAAAGACATTAATTGTCTTATATCTTGAAAACCACAATATATAGATATAGATATCTACTTCCTATTGTCACTTAAAATATCTGATGACACCTTAAGCTTTAATCATGGTTAAAACCATTAAAAGACAAGTTTTGGCTCATTTTCCTGATTTACCTCTTGTCTCAAAAGCTGTAATAATAGTCAGAAACTGTAAAAAATGATCAGCAATACATGATCTACAAAAATGTCAACATACAAGAAATTATCTATCAAATCCGTAAGAAATTATTGCCTGTAAATGGCGATTTTTGTTTTACAAAAATTAGTGCTTTTACCCATTATCTCGAAAACTATAACAGAAAGGTATAAACTGTAAACAACAAAAATAATCAGAAAATCAAGATCTACAAAAGTTTTAATAACATTTAAACAATTGAATACTTCCTTAAGGAGTATTATTAAAAGAAGATGTGGTATAATTGCCAATAAGAAAAATTTCCACAAGAGACCAAATGACACAGAAATTAACAACTATAGGTGACCGTACGACCTTCAACAATTAGCCTTTAACAACAACTTTTGACTAATTTTTGTGTCCGTCATATACCTTTTCAAAGATTTTTTCTAAAACTACTTAACCAATTACAACAAAATTTTAGGTGAATAATCTTTTTAGGAATTAAATATAAAGTTTTTTTGTATTCTCTTTTGCTCACAGTCAGCAAACATGCCCGCCATGGCTAAAGATAGTAAGTTAGGGTACAATGTTCTTATATCTTGAAAACCATATTAGATAGAGAAAATCTGACTGGAGCAAAACTGTTCAGATTGTCAAGAAATACCTACCTCACATTTCCACCAAAAAATCTTATTGCATTGTATCAATTTATTTTTGACAAAAGGGTGTTGAGCGATACAGGCCCCTGTGAGCCTCTTGTTTAAATTTCAAAAATAATAATGAACTAAAAAAATATTTTTTTTCTAATTATTACCTTGAAACTAAATGACTCGAGTTGATATCAAACGATACCAAATTCTCACTCGTCATAAAACCTATACTTATTTTTTTTTATTAATCAAGTAATTATACCTTCTTGTTTTTGTTTGTTTATTTGGTCTTTGATAATATTGAACTTTAATTAAATGATTGACCCGGAACAGTTGAAGAGCTATATGATCAAAAAGGACAAAAAATACATGTAATAACCAAATCCATCTAAGGTCACCTTTGCCTGAGGCGGCAGTTGATATCTTAGTTTCTTAATAATTTCGAAATTTATAAACGGACAATTTAAGAAAGGTTTGATTAAAGAAAGGTTTGTTTCTAAATCATGTAAGTACAGAAGTACTGAATACTGAGCTGGAGATACCCACAGGGACTGATATTCCATCAGCAGCAGTATCAATTCAGTGCTGTAAAAACACTTTATAAATTTTATGCGTCCAAACGCTTTCTGGATTTACATTCATCATTTAAAATTAGATTAGAACAATTACACATTATTACCTTATAAGTTTTATCCTCAAGCTAAGGCGCTTTCTGGATTTATATTCATCATTTAAAATTAGATTAAAACGATTACACATTATTTCATCTGACAATATAAAGTAACAGTCTTCATGTTTTGAAGGTGGTCCTGTTTGTGCTATTATTGTCTATATTTAAATCAAGAAAGGTGTTGAAGTTCAAGGTTATTTTTGGAAGAATTCTTATATTCAATATAATGTGACTTTTTGCCCATACCTTTAAAATAATGGATAATACATACATGTATTAATGAATAAGTGTTCCAATGATCAGCATTGAACATATGATCAAGGATCAACATTAAAAATATGTTGAAGGATCATCATCTAAAATATATGTCATTGATTGTCATTTAACAGCAAATGAAACAACAGGATGAAAAAGTTATATGATGGTAATGAATGTTGAGAAATACTCGAATTATTCCTGTTTGAATTTTGGGTTATATGGACAACAAAAAAAGAATAGGAACCTGATATCATTTATTTATAACAACGAAAATGAGAAAAGAAAACTCTTTATCTATTTCATGCGTCCAAGCGCTTTTCTGGATTTTCCTGCATCATGAAAAGCTACATGGCCAACAGGGACCTAAAACTAGTAATATATTAAACAAAGGTGAACTTTACCCAAGGGAGTTGGAACCTTATGTTCTCAATAATCTTTTAATTTATCAACATAGAATTAATGAAAAGTTTTGTCATGAATCATGTCAGTACAGAGAAACTGAGCTGGTGATATCATCGGGAATGTAAGTGTACATGTGAAGGCTTAATCCAGTAGGTGTGACCGAAAGAAATACCATGTAAGACTACCAGGTGCTGACTTTTATTTTTTTTATTGATTCAGTCTTCTGTTGGTTGATATAGTTTTTTAATTTTGTTTAATGGACTTCACATTTATGAATTTACTTTGGAGTTCGGTACAATACGGTGAATGATGAATAAAGGTCAACTTTATTAGCAATGAGAAATCTAGTATAGTCAGGAGAAACAGTTCAAACGCGAAGTAAATTACATGATATCATAAATAGGTATGCAATTAAAACATTCCACCTTGGTTAGTCACAAAATGTTTTTTTTTTCTGCTACGTTACTTGTTCAACTTCAGCAATTCACTCAGCAATCACTTATAATCACTCATAATAAATGATATTGTAACCATAAGTAATGATACATTGAGATCATAAATTATACAGCTTTAAAATTAGATATAGGATCCTTTGACAATTCTAAAAACAAAAACAAAAAACAAATTGTATAGATTTGGGAAGAAAGGTACTGATGTTAATCTGTAGGTTTACAGTAGAGGTCTGTTGACGTGACACTGTCCTATATAGATGTAGTTGTGCCCAAGAAAGATATTTTAGAGTCGGAAATTGCATGTGTGAATTTAATTGACTGGTGGGCGTTGTTTGCATGTTTGATAAAATCAGTTTTTGTTGAGATTCAATCCATCTCATGTCAACATCATCGATGAAACGGAACCAAGACAGAGGTTTAGATAAAGATGTTGAAATGATTTGTTTCTCTAATTTGTCCATGAAAATATTAGCGTAAGATAGTGCCATTTTCGTCCCCATCGCTGTCCCGTTTATCTGAAGATAATGTTCACCATTGAAAGTGAAATTGTTGCATTTCAGAAACAGAGAAAGCAGCGGGACTAAACATTCGTTGGGTGGTTCTAAAATGTTGCCTTGTCTGCTGGTTTTATCACAATATCATCTCGGTTTCTCAAAGATTGTCTCGTCAGAAGAGGTGTTATAAAACGACGATTTCTTGTTTTTAGCTAGATGAACAACATCCGATTTGATTTTGTCGATAGCTTCTTCCAGTGTAGAAGATTTGCTTGGTTTTTTGAATCCATGAACTCTTCTTTTTAAAGCGCGGAATTCTGATTTCTTCCTCCGAGTCAGAACTGTCGGAGTCTTCATCGGTGTCCTTTGTTTTGTCACCAAAGTATTCTTTAATTCTGAGGGTTCTGACAAATTTATTCAGGTTATCCTCCAGTTTCATATTATCTATGTTACTGGGCGAAGGGCAAACATTCAAATCCTCAGATAAAACTTTAATTTCATCCTCAGTTAAAGAGACTGTTGACAAATTGACAACCGTGTTGTTGGCATTGACCTGAATTGACCTTTTCTATGAAATCTACGATTGCAAGACTTTTTAGTTGAATTTGAAGGTCTGTTTAAAGGGTGGTTATTTTGCACACCATAACGTTTAAATTTATTTATCTGCTTGACGTGAAGCGTATGTGATGCAATGCGTTTGGTATCACTAAGGCGTACTTGAATTTCGACAAGTTCAAGATCAGACAATTGGTCACGAGATCGGCTGTGCAAGTTATCACTTATTGTTAATTGTAGAAACTAGTGCGATATTATTTATCAAACATTCTTTTCCTTCAAACTGTTAAGCTTTTTTTATGCTGTTCATAAATATCCTGTCGTGTTTTAAAGGTAAACTTTTTTTCCGCGTTGACATTCTTCTGAGATATTAGATCACTAATCTTATCTTGCGTAATAATGTGTATTGATGTTTCTATTCAAGTACATTGACTTGCTTTATTTAGCTTTATTTAGAATATAAAACATAATGCTAGTCAGCTATGCCCAAGTAATTGAGCTTTCAGTAAGTATATTGTCTAATAAGCGACTCGTTAGATCCAATCAATGTATTTGCACCTGTTAAACGCATATTTTAAATTCAGTAGACTAATGCTTCCCTCCGTATTGTCTTCCTGAAAATTAGGTTGTTAAGGAATCTAAGAGATATTAAATTTGATTTATTGATTTTGCTTGCGTAACGTCCAATAGCTACCATTTCATGCATATTCAAGACAAGAACAAATTAACACAAACAGTCTGGAAAAAAAATTAACAAAAATACCGAACTTTAAAGCAAATTCAAAAAAGGTAAAGTCCATAAAACCTGTCAAAATCAAACTTTAGACTATATCAACCAACGGAACAAATGGAAACATCTGTCATATTCCTGACTTGGTATAGGCATTTCCTAAAGGAAATGGGGGGTGAAACCATAGCTTGCTAAACCTCCCACGTGTATGACAGTTGTCTGAATTTCCTCAAGGCTTATTTTATTTCTTGCATTGTCATAACTATCAAAATAATGTTTGTTCCTTATCTCATTTCATTTAAGTTCAATCTATTTATCGATTAGAACAAATAAGAAAAAAACTGTATAACAAAAATGCCGAACTCCAAGACAAATTCAATAAGTTGAACTCCATAAAAACTGACATCAATCAAACGCTATCAACCAACGGAACAAGTGAAAAACAATTGCCATATTCCTGACTTTTTACAGGCATTTTCCGAAGAAAATGGTGGATTAGACCTGGTTTTATAGCTAGCTTATCCTTCCACTAGTATGGTAGTTGTTTATAGTTTCGTTAAATATGAATAAGAAGATGTGGTATGAGTGCCAATGCGACAACTCTCTATACAATGTGTAAAAAGTAAACAATTATAAGTCAAAGTACGGCATTCCATAAAGATTGTGCATAAGGCTCAGGGTTTAGTGAATGTTACTTATTCCACAGTACAAAATAAATACACAGAGAATGTATTTAGGGAACTTAATTTTGCTCAACTCATATTTTGTGTATGGGGACTATAGATAACAGTTCGTTTTTGACGAAAGAAAAAAAAGCAATACTGATTTTCTCTACATAAAAGTTGTTATAAACTGAAACAACTAAATATATGATGATATCATACTTATTGAAGGATATCAATGCAAAAATGAACTTGTTCAAGGTACGGGAGGTTTGAACTCTCGCAAACATGTTTAACACCACCGCATTCTATATGCACCTCTTCTAAACCGAGAGCCTGTAATTCAGTGGTTGCCGTTGGTTGCTATTGGTCATATTTGTTTTTCGTTTATTTTCATACTATAAATCATACCGTTGTGTTTTATTTCTTTTAGGTTGTTTCAAATTTTGTCATGTCGGGACCTTTCATAGCTGACTATTAGCTATGGGTTTTGCTCATAATTAAAGGCCGTACGGTGACCTATAATTGCTTAATTTAAACGACATTTGGACTCTGTTGTCTCATTAGCAATTGTACCACATCTCTGTTTTTATCTTGTACATACATATAGGATTGTAGTCTGCAGTACGCTAACCTTTATCCTACCTCCTCTAGTGGTTACATATGTATCGCTACCTCCTTCAGTAGTTACATATGTATCGCTACCTCCTTCAGTGGTTACATATGTGTCGTTACCTCCTTCAGTAGTCACATATGTGTCGCTACCTCATACAGTAGTTACATGTGTATCGCTGCCTTTTTCTTCAAAAATAGATTATTATAAAACCAAATAACACAGTTGGTTGATGAATCTGTATCCTATCTTTTTCTTGTTGTTATACGAACAATAATATAAAAATTTGGCCAGTAGGTCTCTTTAATAGTAAAATATGTCATTATCAAACTCATACAAGAGAAGTTGTTTTATTAACACAACCACCATTCAACTGTCCGCAACACTATAAGCATAGTAGCGTGAAATACAATGACCGATCCTCGACCATAATCAATATTTTTGAATTTGCAATTATGTTGTGCAGAATTATAAAAAAACAACTCCTGACCAGTTGTTACAGTGATTTTTATCAATTTATTTCCTTCTCTTTCCTATTTTTTCATTTTATTTTGATAGCAAATTTGAACATAATACCCAATGGACCTTTTAGTTACCTCTGCCAAAAAAAAAAAAAAAAAAAATTAAAAAAAAATTGAAGATAAATGATTGTACGAGTTCGCAAACAACATAGATAAAGTTACAGTGCGAAATAAACAAAGAAATTTACAAAACCGATTTAATCATTTGACTTTGAAGACTTAACGGGTACCACATGTGGAGCAGGATCTGCTTACCCTTCCGGAGCACCTGAGATCACCCCCAGTTTTTGGTGGGGTTCGTGTTGCTTAGTCTTTAGTTTTCTATGTTGTGTCATATGTACTATTATTTGTCTGTTTGTCTTTTTATTTTTGGCCATGGCGTTGCCAGTTCGTTTTCGATCTATGAGTTTGACGGTCCCTCTGGTATCTTTCGTCCCTCTTTCATTCATATTATGTTGCCTTCTGTTATGTACAGTGATATAACAACTACTTCAATTTAAATTGAATCTGAAAGTGAGGCAAAAATTTGATAATGGCATATGTGTGAAATAGATACTTTAATCATTTATCAATTTTTATCGTTTTTGTGTAGGCTACTACTGCCATTTTTACATCCCTACATCTGCCAAATCAAAATTATTTCTTATTTTCAAAATCAGACTACATTATGCGATGGCCGCGTACTTATACAATCGTAATAGACATAAATTACAGTTGCGTAGCTAGGCCATTTTTACGTTCACGCCCGAACCTCGAGGAGGGGTCTGGGGGCCCCAGCGGGTCCAGGACAGAGGACACCCTAGTGAGGTACGAAACCCTCTGATGATCACGCGTTATCGAGAAAGAGATACAATTTCTATTATTAAAAACTCATCAAAATCAACAACTTTACGATGATTTCATCTTCCCAATTGTGAAATTTCCATTTCTATGTAGCAACATACCAGCAGCAACTGCATATTGAGTATATATCTCCTAGCTGATACGAAATTCCAGAGCTTGCGTTTCCTATCGTGATTTCCTTGATGGTGGGTTGCTGCTTACAAGGAAGCTATTGAACCAAAGGTCCTAATAGTGAAGTTGAAATCTTTCATTCAAAATATTTACGGCCGTCATCACGAGTTGGTTGACCGTTATGGAATAACATTTTGAATGGAAACGGGGAATGCGTCAAAGAGCCAACAACCCGACCAAAGAGCAGAAAACAGCCCAACCAATGGATCTTCAATACAGCGAGAAAATCCCGCACCCGGAGGTGGGCTTCTGTTTTACAGGTGACGACGGATATGTTCCAATTTGCTGTAACCACTATCCCGTCATCTTTTCCTCCAATGTGACCTACCGAATTAGAATTATTAGAGGGTTCGTACTTACATGAGCAACACGACGGGTGAATCATGTGGAGCAAAATCTGTCTACCCTTCCGGAGCATCTAAGATAACCTCCGGTTTTTGTTTGGGGTTTGTGTTACTCAGTCTTAAGTCTTCGACGTTGTGTTTTGTACTGTTGTTTGTCTTTTCATCGTTTTTTATTTTTGTCATGGTATTGTCAGTTTTTTTTTTTGGACTGATGAATTTAAATATCCCTTTGGTATCTTTCGTCTCACTTTTATAGTCCAGTTTGGTTTTTTTGGAAACAAATTTCATTGTGTGGATTTAGAATTTAATGGCCATTTGTTTTAGAGAAAAAAAAAATCCAAACCAGATACTTTAAAATATGTTTAAAAGGAGATGTGGGGTAAAACAATCGACAAAATATTCAAAACTTTGTAGAGATAGTATAAAAAGCAAGTCTCCATCTCAATGTTGTCGTTCTATTAATTATTTGGACTTTATCTAATCTATCTAATTTTCTCACCCTTTTACGCGCAAATTTGAAATAATCAATTTTCATTGATGGTCAGGTGTAACATAAAAATGCAAGCCACTTATCGTATTTCAACAGATAATGAATTGCTTCAAACAAGAGTAAACTGAATAGAATTTACAGTAGATACAGACTTTGACATAAAATGAACAAATATGTAATATGATACCATTTGAGTAAAAAGTAAATTTCGTCACTTTTGTCTTCAATTACAAGTCATTGAAGAAAGCATTATAAAACTCCTGTGCTTTTAACCAGTTCTTCTTATTTATTTGGATTAAAATATATTTTCTCCAAAATTCATGTGCACGCCCGGGCGTTTTGACGTAAACGTAGCTGCGCGCCTGATATTATGTTTGAAATATATATACATTAAAAAAAAAAATATTCTTCATGCTATGATATCTTATACACATATACCAATTTGATGAAACCATATGTTCTCTGATATAAAGTGTAGGTACTCTCTAGTACAACATGGAAGACCTTCTTTTGCTTTCGCGACAGGTATAGAACAAATGGGTTGACGTTTACGCGAATTTACCTAAGTTGATATTCGTGTTTTAATTACGAAAAACTTCAAGAAAATTTTGTTTAATATTAATTCTATTGATAAATATATAAATAAACTCATCCTATTTACCAGGATTAATAAACATGATAAAAAGGCAAAATAAAGTACGAAATTGAAGAGTATTAAGGACTCAAAATTCCAAAGGTTTCGCCAAATACAACTTCTGAAATCTATTCCTGGGGTAGAAAATCCTTAGGATTTCGATTAATTCAAAGTTGTGTAAACAGTTATTTCAATAGCTGGCACTTCAGAGACAACTGTTCCGTTTTTTACCCAACATAAGCAGAACATTTAGTTGTAATCAAAAACTTGTTTACGTCATTATTTTTCATCTTGACTGTCTTATTACTTCCTTTTCTAAGCATATTGAATTTGAAAATAAGTTTCTCATACTGTTACGAACAGCATGGGAGGTACTTTGACACAACGAAGGTGAATGCCCTTCGTGATTACTGAAAGATATATACAAATCAAACTACTAATACATTTTATAGTTTAAGTGAGATTGAAAAAAGATTTATCTGTCAATTAATTTTTTCTTCTTTTATTTTTTAGATGAAAGAAAAGCACAGATCAATGAACTTCAACACATACAGTTCTCATCGAAAGACAATATTAAAGAGAGAAATGGCAGTAACAAAGACAATCCTGTTAATGATAGGTATTGTTAAAACAGTTAAAGCCATTGTTTCAGATATTTGAATCTTTGTTTACCACACTATTTTAATCACTAATTATTGATTTTTTTGTTCCGAAAACAAATGGCTCAGATTATATCATTAAATGAAAGAACCGCTTATTAAGCAAGTAAACAAATATAAGACAAATATCATGATAAATAAAAAACAACACATCTCTTTCGCTTTGTTGCCGATTTTCACTTTTCAGTTTCGTACCATTTTGAATATGAAATATTTAGGACATAGCTTACAAAGGCAGAGATGCTACCTCTTCTCCATATCAAATACTAAAAAAGTACGACTTGGGGAGTGAATAATATGTTTCTTCAAACTACACATATATAAAAATAAGAAGATGTGGTATGATTGCCAATGAGACAACTCTCCACAAGAGATCAAATGACACAGAAATTAACAACTATAGGTCACCGTACAGCCTTCAACAATAAGTAAAAGCCTGCAACGCATAGTCAGCTATAAAAGGACCCAAATGACAAATGTAAAACAATTTAAACTAGAAAACTAATAGCCTAATTTATGTACAAAAAAATGAAAAAAACAAATATTAGGAATCTGATGTTCAGATGTCGTTTGTTGATGTGGTTCATAAGTGTTTCTCGTTTCTCGTTTTTTATATAGATTAGACAGTTGGTTTTCCCGTTTGAATGGTTTTACTCTAGTAATTTTGGGGGCCCTTTATAGCTTACTGTTCGGTGTGAGCCAAGGCTCCGTGTTGAAGACCGTACTGTGACCTATAATGGTTTACTTTTATAAATTTTGACTTGGATGGAGAGTTGTCTCATTGGCACTCATACCACATCTTCAAATATCTATACACAGCAAAAAACGACAACAACTGAATTAAAAGGCTCCTGACTTGGGATAGGCACATACAGAATGTGGCGGGGTTAAACTCGTTTGAAGGCGTCAACCCTCCCCTAAACTGAAACAGTGGTGTAACAGTACAACATAAGAAGTATAAACTATAAAAATCAGTTGAAAAAGGCTTAACACATCTGATGGATACAGATAGAAATACATCTAACAAACACACATAGTGGACGTGGACGGGTACTTATAGATCCCCACAACAAAATGACACTAATTAAAGATCTGAGAGTACTCGCAGTTACTGACAGCTATAGTTCAAAGCCAATAACAACTAATAAAACAAATTATGCATCTAAAACTAAAATATCAGCATCGTTTATAGTACTTATAGGCTGATGATTTAGATATTTATGCACTAGCATTTGTAATCCCACAATTTACTTTATTGTAGGTGTTTTTAGTTTAGCCTGGTCACCTTATGCCATTCACTGTGTAGCATCCATGATTGGTTGGACAAAAGGAATGTCTCCGTTTGTAGCAACTATTCCTGCTTTGATTGCAAAATCATCTGTCATATATCATCCATGTATTTATATTTCTAAAAACAGGGCGGTAAAAACTGCTCTTCTATTACATTTTAACTGCTTTAAAAAAATTAATCGCCATGCTCCTAGAGTGTTAAACAGTTTTCCTTTGAATGTATGTGATGGGCCAAGTCCGCTTCATAAGAACGCAAAAGCTACAGACATTGTGACAGTAGACGAAGATGGTGATTTTTCAAATACACCATCAACCAGTACAGAAAATCATGAACGTTTATATAAATTCCTTCTCAAAGATAATAAAAAAAATTCAGTTTGATTAATGTCTTGCGTGTTTCGTTCAAACATTGTCAATAAGTTTGACCCATTTATGTTCGTAAAAGTTTTCATTTAAAATAAATTGCACCCCAGAATCTATTTTTCAAGGTCAAATAGTATAATTGTTTATTTTGATATAAACATTATATCGATTATTTTATTGGTTCCATTTAATAATCAGCAGTCTATATTAATGTCTAAGACAATAGCAATTTAAATGAATAACGAGATATGTATGATAATAACACGTCACTGGCGCATTAAAAAACAAAATCAAAAACTGAATGCTTTCTTAGGTTTATGGATTATGAATACAAATGAAGTAACACATTTGCAAAGATCCCCCCAAAAAAAATGAAATAATAGCACTTTATAAATTTCATGCGTCCGAAGCGCTTTAATTGATAAATTTTCATCAGGCACGCTCAAAGCCAAGTATTTGAGAGCCACTGATCTATAAAAACCGAAACAGTTGAAGAGTAGAAGCGCAACTTGCTTGAAAACAGTTGGTTGCTTTTCCAACGCTGAAAAGTTACAAAACTAAATTAAATTCTTTTATTTCTATATGATAGACGACTATTTTATTTCAAAAGATTAACCCTATGATTTCTATAAATCTAAGGTGACATGTGCATTAAAATGGTAGCAGATTTGTCGAATAACAATGTTTTTGACAAAACTGTCTTGCATAGGTTGTAGCCATTATATAAACTGAGATTAAAATGTGTTAACAACGAAGACGTGCAGTAAATGCGTATAGTGTTGAAACTGTCAAGCTCTGAAGTATTGTTGAACTTAAACACCAGATGATGGTATGCAATGGTATGACCTTTCATCATACGCAGTAAACTGATAAACATCAGAAGAGAAAGGACTAATTGAGTATGATGGTATATTTACGTATAAGCATAATGCCGAATTAAATTTTTCAGTTGTCGTCTTTTAATAAGAATTGAAGATACTGGTTGGTTAAACTTAAATTTGTTACAGTTTGATAAGCTTTTGAAAACATGGCGACTTGTTAGCACCAACAAAGTTTAAATTGTACTTTCACTGGATCGGTGTTTGTGCTCAAAAACGTCAGTCCTACGGTACCCATTTGTACATTAGTCAGTATTTCGTTACTTACATGACTTGGTTGAGGAATTTGTATTATTGATTTTTATTTTATCAATTATTATGCAAAAACTCAATCAGGCAAAGTTGACGTTGTATGACTTTGACTAATATGCAAGCATTTGTGGTTTTTATGATCCGATGAAAGTAATTTGAAAAAAAAAACGGATTTTTTACAATGAAATCAATATCATACTACACTTTTGAAAATAGGAGATGTGGCATGATTGCCAATGAGACAACTATCTACCAGAGTTCAAAGCAATAATACAAGTTTATTTCGCAATTCATATTGGCGATGAACTAGCTGTCAGTAACTGAGAGTACTCTCAGATCTGTACTTCGTGTCTTTTTTGTTGTGAGGATGTATAAATACCCATGCCACGTCTGGTCTGTGTTTTTGTTACTTGTTTTCTGCTTTGTATCGATTTGATGAGTTAAGCCTTTTCCAACTGATTTTTATAGTTTGGTCATATGTTGAGCTGTTACACCACTTTTCCGGGTTATCTGGAGGGTTGGGTTGCAGTACATATGTTTTACCCCGACACACTCTATATGTGGCTGTCCCATGTCAGGAACCAGTAATTCAGTGGTTCTTTTTTCGTATCTGTGTATCATATTTGTTGCTCGTTTATTGTTTTGTACAGATTGTCCTATATTGTGCTGTTGCACCACTGTCCCAGGTTAGGGGGAGGGTTTGGTAACCGCCAAACATGTTTAACCCCGCCACATTCTGTATGTGCCTGTCCTAATTCAGGAGCCTGTAATTCAGTGGTTGTCATTTGATGCTGTATATATTTTTGCTTTTCGTTCATTGTTTTGTACATAAATTAGGCCGTTAGTTTTCTCGTTTGAATTGTCATTGGGGCCTTTCATAACTGACTATGTATATGTATAGTATGGGTTTTGCTCATTCTTGAAGACCGTACGGTGACCTATAGTTGTTAACTTCTATTTCATTTGGTCTCTGGTGGAGAGTTGTCTTATTGGCATTTATACCCCATCTTATTTTTATATATCATTTATTTATTCAATGCAAAAAAGTTCAATATTTGCAGTGGTAAATCTATGAATAATAAGGTTGAAATACGGTAACAGAACGATGAAAATACAAAATTTATATTCAATGATTTGAATGGCAGGCAGGTCTGTAAATATTTTACATTTTATATACAGTACACATTTGTCAAATGTATGATATTCCTGCTTGCTTGTTGTGGAAACACCAGAAATAGCGGGAAAGCTCTTTGTTTCGTCTATGTGGGTATACCCGACCACGTTGTCAATGCGCATGTGGTAACATGACATATCAATGATTTGGTCATTTTCTGTACATTTACTATTACTAAACATTAGGAATAGATGACATTGGCCTGATTTGGCACAGTTTTTTTGCAAATATTTCTTTTACTGCTCATCAACTTCGTTATTCATTTGGCCTTCGAATTATTTTGGTTTAAGCACCACTTATAAGTCTTATATAGACATAACGCAGTTCTATCATATTTAATTGTAAGCCTGTTCTCTTTGATTATTTTTCACAACCGAATGGTAGATGTCATTGCTAGAGAACGTTTCATGAACAAAAGTATAACTATCCCGGTAGTCTGGACTCCTGTGATGATTGATTGCCTAACGTCAAATAACAAGTATTTCATAAATATTTAGGAGAAGAAAAAAACATTAACAACTAATACCATTAGTTGGTCTAGCAAGGAAGGTCCACTGTGATGAAGGGCGGGACATTTGAACTGAAAATGGAATACAAGTTATGAATGTTGAATAAGGGGATTTTCCTAGCTACATGCCACTCACGAAAACGTTAGACAATTGTTGCTAAGGTTCCTTGAGAGAGTGACACACACCTCACACAATTTGAACATATTAGTTTTCATCTGTGAAACAGATATTCCATAACGGTCAACCAACTCGTGATGGCGTCCGTAAAATTTTGAAGGCATATTTCAACTTAACTACTTAGAACTCTTGGTTTAATATCTTACATGTGACCAGCAACCCTCTATTACGTAAATCATGATACAAAATACAAGCCCTGGAATATCGTATCAACTTGGAGATATATACTCCATATGCAAGCGCTACATAGAAATGAAAAGTTCACAATTGGGGAGCTGAAATCATCTCTTTCGTCGTAAGGTTTTGTTTTCAACCGACCCTCATTGTCAATTTCTATATGTAAGTCAAGATATGAGGCAGAATTTACTGTATCTGTTGTATCCTTTATCTCAAGTTCGATGGGATAGATGCGTCCAACATAGTCACCAAACTTTGAATTATTTAGTGAGATTACATCATCTTTATAGCGGAAAGTGAAGTTAAAGGATAATGCTATATTCTCTTCTTTCTTCCTAAGAAGCTTCTGCATGAAGTCAGCCTCATACGTAAATATATATATATATAAATATATATGAATAAAGGATAAAATCGACAAGAAGAGGATCACAGTTGGTTCCCAAAGTTTTTTTAACCCCAAAGTATAGATAGCTTGATTTGACATAAATGTTTAGATGTTATTTTTTTACTTTCAGTGCTCTTCAGCCTCGTTATTTATTTTTCCTTCAATTGGTTTGATTGGAGAGCCACTGGTCAGTCTTATGTAGACAAAACGCAAGTCCGTCGTATTGAATTATAAGGTGATCAAGGTTTTTCCCAAACGGTCCTTTGTTTTTACATGTTGATTGATTGCTGGTTCTGTTTATACCTTGTGGTAAATATTCAATGTATTTTCAGGAGGATTGTTTCAAATGAGTAAATTTTTCAAACGTTGCTGACTATAGCTCCAATGATTTTTCTTAAGGTATTCCAGTCAAATAAAACTGTCAATTAGTCCTATTCTACATATTTATTTACCGCGAAAGCTGACGTGTTCAGGCTAAGACAAATAAATGCACATGTTTGTGTGTGTACAAGCATTAATTAATCGTAAAATCTGTTTTAAAATCAGTCTAAAAGCAATACCAAAAAATGGCTCCTCTCAGATATGATGTATGTGGTTGTTAGGGCAAACTGACACTACGTGCAATCAAATAGTTGTGTTGAGTTGTGTGAATGATTACAAAGAAGCCAATCACATAATGTGCATACAACATATGTATTACGTTTGTAAACACAACAACTAATTCTTATATATGTGTCTTTGGTATGCTAGTGAAAAAAAATATACAGCAAATGTAATAACAAAAAATATCAATTCATGAAATCAAAGAAATATCCTGTTTCCAATAATCTCATCATAGATACCAGGATTGAATTTTGTATTTGCGCCAGATGCGCGTTTCGTCTACAAAAGACTCATCAGTGACGCTCGAATAAAAAAAATTTAAAAAGGCCAAATACAGTACGAAGTTGAAGAGCATTGAGGACCAAAAATTCCTAAAAGTTTTGCCAAATACAGCTAAGGTAATCTATTCCTGAGGTAGAAAAGCCTTAGTATTTCAAAAATGTAAAGTTTTGTAAACAGTTAATTCATAGTTATTACCATATCAATGATAATTCATGTCAACACAGAAGTGCTGACTACTGGGCTAGTGATACCCTCAGGGAATAAAAACGTCATTGTGAAATTCAGTTTGTGCCTTTCGGCCTGAGGCAATATTATGCCTTGAAAAGTACGAACATTGTATTCCAGCCAGATACAAAACTACTAATAACATCAAAAAGAGCATTTTCGCCCGAAGTGGATTTTTTTTTTTTATTTTCAGTGCTCTTTAACTTCGTATTTGATTTTATCTTTCAACAGTTTTAATTAGAGCAGCACTGATTAGTCTTTTGTTGACAAATCACGCATCTTTCGTTCTTAATTATAAGTCTGGTGTCTTTGATGTGTTTATATATCTGTACCTTTTATCACGATAATGCTACTGGTCAATGTCAATCAAAACCAAACAAAATAGAGAACATATTAACGTGACAGCTATCTTTGATATACGAATATATTTGAACAATATTCTATTATATCTTTGGGGCTCGTCACTTGAAGTAAATTACCTTTATTTCCCACAGTTCATGCACACTTATATAAGTCCATGCACACTGACATATACTCAAAAAAAGTTATGCAACACAACTTTTGACTGAAAATAAAGTTAAAACAATCTCGATTTATCTTTCAAGTTTGTGTTTACTTAATGTTCAATAATTTGTGTATTCAAAAATACTGCAGTTATATTCGTCACATTTCAGACAGCTACACTGTTCGCACACTGTTTCTTGACGTGCAAAGAGAGTGACGCACACACTACACGACGAACTGTTTTGCTGACATAACATATCAATAGTACGGTAATCTTCTGAAAATTTAAATAACACGTTTAAATCTATCAAACCTTCGAAGTATAGATAACCTGATTTGGCACAATATTGTTTGG
Source organism: Mytilus californianus (assembly GCF_021869535.1). NCBI lineage: Eukaryota > Metazoa > Mollusca > Bivalvia > Mytilida > Mytilidae > Mytilus > Mytilus californianus. Next base: position 84,514,508 of record NW_026262679.1, read on the forward strand.
ATGTTTTTTGTTTTCAGTGCTCTTCAACTTCGTTGTTTATTTGACCTCCCTATTGTTTTGATTGGAGAGCCACTGATCAGTCTAATGTTAGCAAAATGGAAGTGCGTCGTATTGAATGATAACCTTGAGAAGAGGTTTTTTTCAACTGGTCCATTGTTTTTACATATTGATTGATTGTTGTAAGAGCAAATAAATGTACACGATTGTGTGTGAGTAAGAATTTGTTAATCGTAAAATCTGTTTAAACATCAGTTTAAAAGCAATAACAAAAAATGTCTCCCTTCAGATTTGATGTGTTTGGCTGCTAGAGCAAACTGACATTACGTACAATCAAATAATGTGGAGTTCTGTGGAGTTGTGTGAATGATCAAAAAGTAGTACATCACATGATGTACATACAACATATGTATTTCGTTTGTTATTGCGAACCCAATGAAAGTTTTCCACAGTGCCATCTCTATCTTGACCAGGTATTTAAACTTTTGTAAGTTCACCTGTCCTATTGAATAAATACAATAGCAATTGTTCTCCATGTAGTTTTTTCACTTGGACCTTTAAATGTCTTCTAATAGAAATCTATCACTCATTGATTAATTTATCTGAGTAAAAAAAAAATCTTGTAAATAGTGGAAAATACATGTTTTATACTCAAAACTGCATGTGATGTTATATTTATTCAATATTGATAATATATTTTCAATCGGTTGAATGTAAACAGTGATGCAAAGTTGAAACATTAATAAAATATAAAAAAGAAGATGTGGTATGATTGCCAATGAGACAACTCTCCACAAGAGACCAAATGACACAGAAATTAACAACTATAGCATGTATAGGTCACCGTACGGCCTTCAACAATGAGCAAAGCACATACCGCACAGTCAGCTATAAAAGGCCCCGAAATGACAATGTAAAACAATTCAAACGAGAAAACTAACGGCCTTATTTATGTACAAAAAATGAATGAAAAACAAATATGTAACACATAAACAAACATCAATCACTAAATTACAGGCTCCTTTATTATTAATAATATATTTTCATTCAGTTTAATATAAACATTGATTCACTCATAAAAAGTTGATTTCTGACAAAACTTTCAATATTGTTCCTTTTAAAAAAAAATTTGTTTGACATGAATAAAAACTTGAAAATTATGATGTTCAAATTAAGATCTTCTTAAATGTATTCTATAACTAGACAAAAAAAAATCAAATTTCAATAGAAACATTGATAAAACTTTTGTTTGAAATCAACTTTTTATGATTGAATCAATGTTTATATTAAACTGAATGAAAATATATTATTAATATTGAATAAATATATCATCACACGCAGTTAATGAGTATAAAAAAAGTATTTTTGTCTATAAATAAAAAAATTTTTTCACTCAGGTAAATTAATCAATGAGTGATAGATTTCTCTTAGAAGAAATTTAAAGGTACCAGTGAATAAACTACATGGAGAAAAATAGCTATTGTATTCATTCAATAGGACAGGTGAACTTACAAAAGTTTAAATACCTGGTCAAGATAGAGATGGCACTGTGGAAAACTTTCATTGGGTTCGCAATAACACAAATAATTATTGTACAAGTGTATTCTGTAATTTAGTGAATAAAATATATAACAAATGAAATAAAATATCAATTCTTGAAAACAAAGAAAAATCTGTTTCCAAGTCATTGTAAAATTAAGACACCAGTATCTGAGCAGATAGTTGATGAACCAGGGGTATGTCAAAGAACGTCTCGTCCTTTTTCTAAAAACGTTCATCGAAAGGTACAAAGACCTTGTTGATAAATATTCCGAATCAACTTCACAAATAATACACGATGGTCTTGAAGTATAGATTCTGCGTACTGACGTTGTTTATCATCTTAATAACGTGTTATAGTATCCTTTTTTTGTCTTTATTAATATTCTTTTACTGTTAAGTCTGTTTTTGAGATATCCATTTGACGTGACTCTGTATTTATGTATCTCGTCATACTTTGAACGACAAAATTATTTTATTTATTAATATTACTTTAATTGTTAAGTCTGTTTTTGTGATATACATTTGACGTTACTCTGTACTTATGTATCCCGTCATACTTTGAACAACAATATTCTTTTATTTATTAATATTACTTTTACTGTTAAGTCTGTTTTTTGTGATATCCATTTTACGTGACTCTGTACTTATGTATCCCGTCATACTTTGAACGACAAAATTATTTTATGTCTACTTGTGCGAATTTCAAACGCGCAATTTTACATAGATAAATAAAATCGTATAATAATAAAGCAAAATGAGGATGTTAAATTTCATGTATGCCTTTTTGTGCTTCTTCGTTACATTTGTTTTTTTTTATAGTGATTGAGATGATAACACAATGATGACTGCTGTACCCCTATTTTTGACATTTTTACCTATTGTACGTGTCTGTTTGTTTTGTTCACGCATCGTTGTCAATATAATGAAATTTGATGCGACTGTCATACAAGTGAGAGGTTTAGCTAGCTATACAACCAGGTTCAATCCATCATTTTCTACATAAGAAAATGCCTGTACCAAGTCAGGATTATGACAGTTGTTATCCATTCGTTTGATGTGTTTGAGCTTTTGAATTTGCCATTTGATTAGGGACTTTCCTTTTTGAATTTTCCTCGGAGTTCAGTATTTTTGTGATTTTACTTTTTGTGTTTGTCGGCCCGGGGCAATATTATGCCCTGAACAAGAACAAACATTGCATTCCAGCAACATACAAAACTACTTATGACATCAAAAAGATAATTTTCGCCTGAAATTGAATGGTTTTTGTTTTAAGTGCTTTTTAACATTGTATTTGATTTACCCTTTCAACCTTTTTGATTTGAGCAGCAATGATTAGTCTTGTGATAACGAATCACGCATCTGTCGTTTTTAATTATAAGTCTGGAGTCTTTGATGTGTTTATATATGTACCTTTTATCACGATACAGTTACTGGACAAAGTAAATCAAAACCACATAAAACATATACTTGAAATACGAATATATTTGAACAATATTCTATTATATCTTTGGGGCTCGTCACTCATAGTAAACTTACTTTATTTCCTACAGTTCATGCACACTAATATAAGTCCATGTACACTGATATATACTTCTCACAAAACGGTTAGCAACACAACTTCAGACTGAAAATAAAGTTAAAAACAATTCCGATTTATCTTTCAAATTTGTGTTTACTTAATATTCAATCATTTGTGTATTCACAAATACTACAGTCATGTTCGTAGCATTTCAGACAGCTACACTGTTGCAAATTTTGAGGAAAGGGGTCAAAATTGAAATTCACAATTCTAACAAATTTACAAATGCATACAACGTACAAAATTGACGATGGGATGAAAATGATGACATAATTGATTACTAATGAACAAACCCTAACATGGTCCTGGCAATTTTACATTATAACAAACAAACAAAAAAGATACCGACATTGAAAAACAGAACGTTATTATTGGTATTATATAGGCACTTAACAACAAGTTTAAAACTGGAAAAGTGTGCGTTTATGTTTTTGAAATGGTTGAGGTAAAGAAAGATACAATATTAATGAAAATAAATATATAGGTGTTTGCAGATCTGAAAATCCCATTCTGTAATATTTGATATTAGTGATATTTTTGGATAAACACAGAAAATTCAATTATATAATAGGGAATTAAATCTAGATTACACCACCTAATTTCAACCGAGCTAGTTCTCCATTCACTAATAATACGGCTGCTTACGTTATCAATTATCTTATGACATTAACAATAGTAACACTTCTTAACGGAAACTGTTTTTAGGCTAAGGATAGAAATACCAAAATACCGCCAAAGTTCACAAACTGAAAACAAAACTTTAAGATGCTAATAAGTCGAGGACTATACCAGATGATTGGAAAAACGTTAAAAGAAGACATGTGTACTTTTTCCGAATGGGTTTAGTCTGTAAGATCAATGGAAAAAATGAGAATCAAAAACACTGAACGGGGCTATTCACAATAGTGCAACATCTACACATCTACCTTCATTTACCCTTATGCTTCCTGGTACTTGTCCTTCCTCCATGACAAATGTGCAGTTGTACCCACAAACAAAGCCCAAAATAATATCTCTTTTGTTTTTTGTTTGTAAATTCCTTACTATGACTCTATCTAGACTTAATGACTAAATGTTTTAAAAACACCAGTTTCCCATTTTATATTTTCAATATTGTTGAATAAATATCACTTAACACGAGAAAAAGTAACAAAAGATTATAAAATTTTCACGAAGAGGTCATAATTTGAACATTTTATATGGAAATAGTGTCAGAAAAGTATACAAAAAATTGTGTATATTCTTTCTATACAACTTGATGCTTGAATGGTCTATTAATATAAATAAAAACTGTATTTCATTAACCCATCCCATTAAACGGTGTTTTTGAAAAAAAATAGATACTTTCGAGCTTTTCGATAGAAAAGGTGAAATCATTTGACATTTTTTATCCCTAAAATTACCTGACAGACCGAGTAACTATTGCTTTTTGTCTTTCGGTGATGTCGTTTTTCTACCAAATCGATTTGTAACGAAATGAAGTAAACAACTCTGACACGACCTTTAGTGAAATCATGACATTTAATACGGTAAAGAAATATTTTCGCTTGCATAATCCTGGGATAAAGACAATTTAATTGCCAAACGCTGTTTCAATAGGTAAAAAGGAAGGCTTCTATATAAGCTTTTTGATCTCTGGGATTCAATTTGCTAATTTTTGTCTGTATGAGAAGTAGTTTTAAGCCACCGAAACAGACTTACAATTAACTATGTTTACTATTTGTCTTAGTTGTTAGAAGTGTTGAGGGGAAAGTAAACATAAATAATATTAATTTTTAAGGCAAATACACCACAGAATAAATCACGATATATTGTCAAGTTTCTTTGACCAATCTAAATAATTTCATAACTCCTAATTTTGACTTTAGAAATAAAGTCGTATTTTTGAAGAAAAAAAACAACATAGTTTTGATACAAAAAAAAATAAGAAATTTTTAAGAGTAGCTGAGATTAACGTTTTAATTCCGAACTTTTTGAAATAAGTCATCCATGAACTTGAGGTTTGAATCAAATTTAAGCAGAACAAAATACTTACGATCCGAATACGGATTATAGGGGTAAGAGTTAAATATCGAATATTGTTTTAGGTTTAAATTGGCCCAAAATCGTACCGCCTCTTTAACTGCAACTTAATGCTGCTAGTTTATATAAGCGCTTCGACTTTCATTATGCCGTTGATATTTATGTAAAATAATATTATTTACAACATATATTTTAACCATTTTGTTCTCATATGAAAGATTAAATGCAAGTGCATAAAGGTTAAAAATCACAGAAATGCAAGATGGATAAGTAAAATTATTTGTATAAATATATATCTACGTAGAGTTAATGTAAAAACATGCACCACGGGATTTCATTTCTGTCTTATCAATTACTTAATTCCATAATAAATAATCCTTCAGTGTTTAATCTGCAGACAAATGACTCCGGGTGATTATGAAATGATATTCTAAATGTGTGTACAATTATTAAAACCAGGACAGTCGCTGACTTGCATATTTATTTTAATAATTCTTTTTATTCATAGTGACAAGCCATCAGCAAGTTAATTTAATTTGATGCAAAGATTCTCTCACATTTTTTCTTTCTTATATTTTGTTCTATCAGCATGTTCCATTTAGATATATATATATATATATATATATATAATACTATCTCCTAGAACTACATACATATATGAAATGAACAGTACTTCTTTTGTAGCTGCAATGTTTCGTTTTCAATACGCTTAAACTTCCTAATTAATTTGGCCTTCCTACTGATTTTATGTATGCGCCACCGATGAGTCAAGAGTTGATCAAAGGCACGTCTGTCGGACTAAACTATATGCCTTGTTTTTTTATGCGTTTTTATAACGACTGGATCGATGCCACTCCTAGTTGACGTTTCGGCCCAATTGAACTTCAGTCTAGCAGTCAGCACTCGCGTCCTGTGAAATACTAAGTTTTTTCTACCCCAGACATAGATCTTTATGGCCAGATTAAGCAATTATCATCAACTTATAACCAATGTGGCCTTTTGCTTCAGTCACAACAAACTAGTTTTCAAAATGTCCGACCCCGCCCTAAAAAAAGGGGGGTTCCGGTCTAGCTAGAACATATTGCTATGGCCAGGAAAGATCAATAATGAGGCTGTTTTGATTTGAGTGCCATATATCAGTAATGAGCAGACAAAATGAGCGTTTACACAGTCATATATTTTAGAAATTTTATCATTCTTATATTTATAGTTTGGACATAACGAGTTTAAATTCTACGACTGTTTAAAATTACTACTGGGATCGATAAAACTCAATGATTCCTTTGTGGCATTTCGTTTGGTTTAACAGCTCAACTGGATGATACATGCTTATGAAGGCAATTTTTCAATAAGAATGGTGCAACATATGAACTTGTAAAAGAGATGTATATTGTTTGCCGTTAAAAGCTAAAAAAAAAAAGGCTTAAAAAATCGTTGCAATTTCGATACATATACATGTCGGCTGTTAATATGGTGGACTTTTGATCTTCCGTCTAAACTTTAAAATTGATTCTTTTCAATTCTCTTTTCCACAGTCCAATTATGACTATCTTTCATTTCTCTAAATGCTTGCTAGTTTCTGTATTGAATGCTAACATATGTTTTTGTTAAAATTGAGTTTCATTACCTGCTCAGTTCATTAATGATGTCGATAATTTGAGGATAATGATATTCTGTAGATCTATGATCTGATACACAGAAGCAAACTTGTCATACCCTAAACAAGCCTTTATTGCTATCTTGTTTCTATTCCGAAATCAGTGTTTGATAACTTAAGGTTAACTGGTTTTTGGTCCTCAATGCTCTTCAACTTTGTACTTGTTTTGGCTTTCGAACTTTTTTGATCTGAGTGTCACTGATGGGTCTTATGTAGACGAAACGCGCGTCTGGCGTATTAAATTATAAGCCTGGTACCTTTTGATAGCTATTATTTGTGTGTGTCTCTGTCCTGTATGTTCTCCCATTTATTTGTATTGTAGTCCTGTCATGTAATCTTGTCATTTTAATGTAATATTTAACATTGCCATAAAAGTGGAAGGTTTGGCTAGCCACAAAACCAGGTTCAACCCACTATTTTTTCTTAAAATGTCCTATACCAAGTCAGGAAAATGGTCATTGTTATTTTATAGTTCGTTTCTGTGTGTGTTGCATTTTAGTGTTGTGTTTCTGTTGTGTCGTTGTTCTCCTCTTATATTTGATGTGTTTCCCTCAGCTTTAGTTTGTAACCCGGATTTGTTTTTTTCTCAATCGATTTATGAATTTCGAATAGCGGTATACTACTGTTGCCTTTATTTGGTCCTTTGCGTGCACATCAGGTAAAATAACATTCAAAGCCAGTTTATTTCATTTGAAATTTATTATAATACAATTAAGTATGCTTTCAATATAAAAGAGAACTAGCACATAAGTAAGATTTAAAATTCAAAATAGGCTTCTTTTTGTGCTTTGCTATGCTTCGGAGGGAGGGAGAGAGAGTTAAAAAATTTTGCCGAATCCTAATGAAGAACCAAATAGTACTAGGCGGGGACAGGCTCCTCCGATATTTCTTAATAACAATAACATTTGTCGATCGCGATGATCTAAAACAATAAAATATTGTTCAAATATTCGTGTCGTTAGATATCTCTGGCATCAGGTTGGGAATTTCGGCTGTTCGTCTGTGAAACGATTGTTTTGAGTATTAAAGAACAAATCTCGTTCATTTCCTTTTCGAAAGGACGTCATTCGCTGAATGATAATGTTGACATATTGATACCGTATATCGGGTTGTTTTCGCGTGTGTCTAATTTTCGCTTTGTTCGCGGCAGCTAAAGAAAGCGAAAATTTGACCCCGCGTAAATTTCCCTGCATATTCCAAGATTTATCTTTGTTTAAACGTTGCAGACATTATACTGTAAATTATCGAGTTTACACGAAATTGATATGTAAACTGTTTTCACACTGAAGATGAAATAACTTTATGCATAAAATACGTCTTTTGTCTTAACCGATAGATCACAAGAATTTGCATATTTGATTCAGAAGTCTGTTTTCATAATGATTAAATTGGCTAATCATACATGTCATACCTTTTGACAACACATTGATCAATGACATGTTCAAAAATATTAATTAGCGACGATCTTTTCATTGTTGTGATTACCCGAACATTTTGCAAATAATGTAAACATTAAATTAAAATAAATCACATTTACATGGGTATTTACACAAATATTCTTTAAAAATGTTCTAATATGCCATCAATTTTAGCATGGCGCAATGTACATAATTTACTTTCCTTGAAATTATGTGTATTTTAGATTGTAAAATTTGAAATTCGATTATCTGTCAATTAATAAGATATATGTTGTTTACATCTCTAACAATACTATATACAGTGTTTTTTTCGCGTGTATTTTCCCATTTAGCGAAAATAATACACAGTGAAAATTTAACCTGCCCATTTTACTATCAAATCGTGAAAAAAAGCCGACGCGAAAAAAAACCGATATACGGTATATTGATTGCAAGTTTTATTGTTACACTTTTTTGTTCTGTTGATATGACTCTATAACCATGTAAGTTATATGTTTATCATACATCTTTATATCATTATACATGTGTATGTATTTTATAAATATACATATATGTATTCTTTAAAATATTTTAGGTGGAATGATTTCTTCAATCAGTATGGTGTTTACATGCGATTTTTTTTAGTTAAAACAAAACGATAATGTATGGTTTGAGATGTGACTAAATGTTTCTTTTTTGCTTTGTGTTTGTATCTTCCTTTACTGTAGATGTCAATAATGTGTGAGATCTACTCTGAAGTACGACGCCGATAGAACAATACAGGAAGGCATTATTTTATATTGAACCGGGTTAAGAATTTAGACGTTTATTTCGACAATACAAGGATTCTTTTATATTGTATTTTGATTCTTGTTGTGCTTGTTCGCATATGTGTTTTTATATATATCTTGTATTCCGGTATATGAGAGTAAGTTGATTCCATTGGAAACGGCTTCAAATTATTTGCTAAATCATTGGGAATATGGACTTTTTGCTGATTGGTGTGTGGTTGCTATCTTATGTAGACGAAACGCTCGTCTAGCGTACAAAATTGTAATCCTAGTATTGATGATGAGTTTATTGCTTTGTTTGTTTTTATTTTCATTGTACATTGTCGTGTGTGTCGCTTGTGATTCTGCTTAACGTTATTCCAAAAAATATCCCCTGATCATGTTATTCATATATGTTCATCTAGATATTTATTGGCAGTCAAGAATGTTCGCTACTTTGTTTCAAAATTTCAAAATAACAAGCTTTTTAAAAGATTGTTATAAATTGATAATGTATAAATAACAGAACTAAAATATCAGAAAAAATTAAAAGGTCTTGTCCTTGATTTCGAGTTATAAGCCATTGAAAATATTCTGGGAAATGATTCTCTCTAGATTTTTATTGTTTAACCTGTAAAGGTTTCTATAACAGATAATTATATGAATTTTAGACTTGAAAGACAAACTATCAACCATCTGAGAAACTTCATTAATTACAAAAACATTTTATAATAACAAAAGAATTGTTTTCTATGTCCTTGTCCTTGGAAAACTCATAAATTCATTAATCCTTCTTAAATCAGAAGACATTACTTTTTTTTGTTTAAAAATAAAAACAAAATAATTCGTCAATCAAAACATAAAAATGTAGATAAGTTAAAAGGTACTACCAGTGAAACGTCCATGAAGTCATTCATATTTCTTAAATCAATAGACATAACTTCTTCTTCTTGTTAAAAAAAGAAAACAAAATACTTAATTTTTAATTATTTTCCTTCATAAACAACGGCTAAAGCTTGTAAATGATGAAGAACGTAAAAACATAAAATTGAAGATAAATCAAAGGTCCTACCAGTGCAATGTGACTGAATCCGTCATGAATAAAACAGAAATTAGATAACATCATGTTATCGAGCTGTAAACATCTATAGACAAACATACGTTATGGATAGTTCAAATGAATCCAACCTAGATTACAAGCTTTGTATGCCGTCATTACCAAGAAAATGTGTGCATAACTTCAATTTAAAAAACAGGATTATATACCAAATGGGATAATAAGAAAAACAGACACAGAACATAATGGCTGAATGAAATTCTACGAAACACAAACTAACAGTTAAGAAATCACTGAACAGAAAACTAAGGATTGTGCAGTTGTTAATAAATTCACTATCATATATCGACAGAGATATTATTGATGACCTGACATCAATAAAGTAGTGTCTTTTGTTTGATATACCCAATTTTTAGAGTGGGTGGTATACTGCGATGCCGTTGTCCTCACGTTCATCCGTCTGCTATTTCCATAACATATTACTAAGATACATATGAAGAAATTATTTGGTCTGTACACTATTTTCAGATTTGTCTAGCAGACACATCCTGTTTGACGATTCATGATATATTCATACTACCCACTGATAATGGAATTTTTCGCTCATATTATTTAGCCTTTATATTGAAAAAATAATTTGATCAAAAAATTGTAATGTTTAAATAAACTGTGGAAGGGATATTTAGACCTACCAGGCACTCTCTTCATAAGGGATCATACTTTAAAGTGTTATTGTACCCGCTGTGCATTGACTTTGTCAACTATGTTTTATGACGAGTAAGGTTAACTGGTTAGGACACCGAATGCAACATTTTGTTCCGTTATTACCAATTCATTAATGCAAATATTTTTAAAATACAAATGTAGTTTGATCTGAAAACAAATGAATTGCATACATTATCGCATTTAACAAATGTATTTTTTATCACCTCAACCTTTATTTAAAATGTGGTTTTAGACGTTAATTTATGCCAACAAAATTCTTTATATTATCTGTTTTTGTTTTCGTTTTCTTCAATAATCTTTGCGTTACTCACTTTAAACCTATTTTATTTCCGAAAATTTCGCAAAAAGTATTAGACACAAGTTAGTTTAACTTAGATCGTCTTCTTCTAATATACAACTTTAATTAATAAATTTCATAGCATAAAAATATTAACATTATTCAAATCAAATACCTGTAATTTAAGAAACGTATAAACAAACAAGATAGTAAGAAAAGGAAGAGAAAAAATATGCATATGTTTGTGTGTGTGGTTTACTATATTCAGATTATATACAGGATGAAACAAGGAACCTTTTGGCCTTTTTTGTTCCTTTGTCAGATTGCTACTACAAGATGGTATAACCTCTAGACCCAACACAAGGTCATATGGTAATTAATTAAGACTATTCCTAAGAAAATGACGTAAATATGTATATAAAGGACATTTAAAGAAAAAATGATAAGAATTGTCATGGGGAAACCTACAACGGCAAGATTGATTTTATACAATCTTTATTTCAAAGTGATCGAAATTGAGGAATGTAGCTGAATATCTAAATTGCGTTAAAATAATACTTAGGTGTCTGGAGAGTATGATAAAATATGGTGTCACGTATGGTGTCAAATAACGAATGTTTTGTATTCCTGTCACGTAGTGTTGTCATTTTAGCGACATTTTTAACATTGCCCTATTAGCGGGAGGTTTGGGTAGATTAAAACCAGGTTCAACCCACCATTCCTGTACCAAGTCAGGAATACTGCAGTTGTTATCAGACAGTCCGTATCAATATTTGTTGGCGTTTGCTTTTCAGTGTTTCTGTTGTTCCGTTGTTTTCCTCTTATAGTTGATTTGTTTCCCTCGGTTTTAGTTTGTTACCCGTATTTGTTTTTGCTTAATCGAATCATGACTATTGAACAGCGGTATACTACTGTTGCCTTTATTTATATAAACAAACTGTTGAGGCCTCTCATGGTGGTGTCCCCATTAAAGTAATCACTTAATCACAAATGTTTTGCCAATATAATCATCAATTATTCAGCAAGAAACCATGAAGTAAAAAAAATAAATACTACTGTTGCAATATAAAAAATACATAAAGTTTAATGTCCAACATCTGTAAATAACAGAACTGTTTTATTCTATACTTTTCACTTAAATGGTGACTATGATCACGACCATGGCCTTATCATTATCATCGTATTTGTATTTTAAATGGCATCATTAGACTTTTGTCCAACCGGAGTCAGCTGGCGAAACAGGAAATTTTAGAGGCCAATTAGCTATATTCAGGTACCATTAATATTTTTTTCTATGTATCGCTTACTTTCATCGTTATTTTAAAATAGTCTACGCCGATAGCGTACATTGTGTAAGCAAAACGTCAATAAGATCTATTGAAAACGATATATGAACAATTTGATAAGAGATCGACTATGATGTTTTTCACCTTGTACATATTGTGTTTTATTTTCAAAACAGGGAAGGTTCTCATGCTTCATACGAATATGGGCAAGTACATTTATTTTAATACATAGAGTAGTGAACGGAAACGGGTAATGTGTCAAAGACGCAACAACCCGACGAAAATGCAGAAAACAGCCCAAGGCCAACAATGGGTCTTCAATGCAGCGAGAAAATCCCGCATCCGGAGGCGTTTCAGCTGGCCCCTAAACAATAATGTATACTAGTTCAGCGAACTGAATACCAAACTAAATTCCGAAACATACAAATGAACCAAAATTTGAAGAAAAAAAACACACAAGACTAATAAAGTCTAAGGGTTCCTGACGGGACAGGCGCAAACATGCGGCGGGGTTGAAAATGTTTTGTGAAATCTCAACCCTCCCCTAATACCTCTAGCCAATGAGGAATTAACAAACACACAGCAAAACACACAGTATATAATTATCATTAAATTGCATTATGACATCTAAAATTAGTGAATGCGTTTGTTATTTAACGAATAGTTCATTATCATAAGTATTTCTTTTGGATTGTAACACAGAAAACGTGATACTTTGGACGAAAGTATGGTTGTACAAAAGTCCTTTAAATTACTGCTTAGCTTCTTTCATCTTTGTGAACTTCGATACAAATGATTTCCATTCCATTCTAGAACACAGGAAAAGCTGATGAGAGCCAAAATATAGATGTGTGACTTTTTATTTCATCGTCTTTTTTTTAAAAGATACTTATCTTCAAGGAATAAAAAAAAAAAATTCGAATCATCGTTAACAATAATTTGAACAGTTTCCTGTTTTTCACTTTTGGCTATTGAAATCAGCTAGAAATGTTTTTGAAGAAATTTATCCAATCTGTTCTCGGTTGTTTCTGAGCGTATCCAGCAAGTAAAATAAAAGGAGTAAACCAGTTGCATTTGATTTAAGGAAAAGAAATATGAATTTATCGTTTAAAATGAATTCCTCTACAAAATTAGTTAATGATATCTTAGCTGTAAGACGTCAAACGATTAAGATGTGACCTGTCGCGTATCTTTACTTCGAATGTTTGAGTGTTAACTTGTCGGCTAAAAAGGGGACAAACATACCAAAAGACTTTAGCCGAAGAAAAATACAAATAACAGTCAACAAAACACAACACAGAAAACATACTTAGTACTAGACTATGACCAACAATGGCGCTTTACTGCTCCCAATGTTAAATGTACTAACAAAGCCGTTAAAATATTCAAATTTTGACTGTGTCCATCCGTAATTATAAACACTACTCGTTTTCAGTTTTTATCGTTTGTATTTTGATATGATAACGGGACATACATAAAATTAGTACTTACTATTTAAAAAAGTAATAATTCTCTCCGATATTTCTTTTTTGAAATGTGCATTCCCGTAGTAATGTAACACAAAACAAAACATCTCGAGGTACAACCGTGAAATGATTTTGATATTATGTTTTAGTTAAAGAGAAAGACAATGCCACAACTATTGTCTCTAATTTACCGTGCAATCCCCAGCCCCCTCCTCCGTTAACAGCCAAGTAATAACATAGGTGTTTTGTGGACGATTAGATTAAGGAGGTCATCTACAGTGATCGCTAGCTTATCGTCACTGAGATTGTGAGTTCGAAATTGCTTCGGCAAGGTTCGACTCTGATATTAATTTGCTTAGACGGCCTGTTTTCCTGCCGAAATTATTTGTTTCTCTACAGATACTCCGATTTCTTTTGCTAATAAACACTGGCCGCAATGATATAGGCAAATGTGCTGAAAGTAGCGTTAAACACCAACATTTAATCAATCAAAAAAGTTAAAATAAGAGATCCAACAACGGCTTATGTGAAACAAAATGTAGTAGTTTTCGGTCCATTAATAAACAATACAGAGGAAACTATTACGTTACGTTTGTCTAAGCGGACAAAATGATGTTTATAAGATCGAACCTACGTGGGATTAATGAGCATTTATCTTTAGAGGTCTGATCTGTAAACAATAAAACTTTCCGTCCTTAACATGCTTAAGATTTAACATGTTCCTATTAAAAACAATGACTAACATTTTTGAGGTTTTGAAGTGCAGAAGAACATAAAAAAGATATGTAAAACTTTGAAGTAAGTAATTGTTTGCAAACATCTGAATTTCAAAAGAATTTTATTGTAAAAACTTTAAAACTCATTCTTGACTATTCACTATTAACAGTCCAATTATGACTTTCTTTTCTTTCTTAATGCTTGCTGTTTCTGTATTAAGTGTGAATGATTTTTTTTCAGTTCAGATTGTTTTTAAGACAGACAGCTAGATACCATAAACACACGTATACACAGGCCAGAGTCTGAGCTTGTTTTGCTATATGATATCAAAACTAAATTGACGAAAAAAGGTCATTTACTCAAAATCATAAAATGCAAAAAATACATTTTGCAAATAAAACATTTGACATAAAAGTTCATATTTAATATGAAATTATAATACATAATTGATACGAAATTACATCAACTAAAATCATATCAATTGAATAGATGACAAAGAATAGCAAAGGTGGGGAGAAAAATCTGCCCCACTAATAAACATATATTCATATCTAATTATAAAGATAACATTAAGGGAGGTATGTGGGTGGGAATTTTCCACAAATTGTTTGATAAGAATTACAAGTTAACACGCTAAAGGCTGATGATAAAAGGAAGTGATCACAACGCACTTACACGTGAACTCGTGCTGAACCCGCAAGATCATTGACCAAGAAGAAAGATGTAATCCAATCATGCACTGGTCATAAGTGAAATTTCTCAGCACGTGAAAACATATTATCTAATTTCAACAATTTATCGTTTAATTTAGTAGGACAACTCTGACCCATTGACCCGACTAGAGACATCATAAATTAACAGTATAAATAGCTCACTCTTTATTTAAGACTTAGTAATACACAATTAATACCTTAATAATTATCTTCTCTGCTGTCTTAAATGATTTTATTCAGCTTAAATTTCAATTATCAAATAAAATTGGTTTTAAGACAGACAGCTAGATACCATAAACATACTACGTATACACAGGCCAGAGTTGTTTTGCTATATGATATAAAACTAAATTGACGAAAAAAGGTCACTATTCAAAATCATAAAATGCAAAAAAATACATTTTGCAAATAAAACATTTGACATAAAAGTACATATTTAATATGAAATTATAATACATAATCAATACGAAATTACATCAACTAAAATCATATCAATTGAATAAATGACAAAGAATAGCAAAGGTGGGAAGAAACATCTGCCACAAATCCACTCTGAGGTTAAAAGAGTGGATCCCCCACCCGAGGGCTCTGGCGGCATGAATACAATTTATATATTACTTGCTAGAATTTGGAAGCATGACATTCACATTCACCAAGAATAACACTATATTTTTGTAAAACGTTTCCACATTGAGGTGAAATATTAAAAGTTCATTTAATCATAAACCTACTTTTAAATTATCTCTTGCTGATAAACATGATTAAAGGTGTAAATTTTATTCCGGACAGGACCACAGCAATAAAGTTACAATAATCATCGTTATTAAGTGTATGTATTCATATTTCGTCTTACATCTAGACATCTAATAAAAGAGGGACGAAAGATACCAGAGGGACAGTCAAACTCATAGATCGAAAACAAACTGACAACGCCATGGCCAAAAATAAAAAGACAAACAGACAAATAATAGTACAGATGACACAACATAGAAAACTAAAGACTAAGCAACACGAACCCCACCTTATAACATTATCCCCTAAATATTAAAGTACAGACAATTAGTATTAGTACAGTAATTAACTAAAAACATTGATTGTCTCATTTGACAGATCTGAAATATTTCTCCATAATCATTGAATACTGGACAACTAATAATAAAATGTTGTTCGTCTTTCATCTTCAAATAAAGTAAAAGAACATTTTTACAAAGCTCTGACTTCTTTCTAAATATGAAGTTTTATATCGGACATTTTCTATTTTACATTTGGCATTTTTCAATCGAAATTGTATAAAGGTAGATACATTTTGACATTTTTACCTATTGTGTCTGTTTGTTTTATTCACGCATCGTTGTCAATATAATTGAATTTGATGCGACTGTCATACAAGTGAGAGGTTTAGCGATATAAAACCAGGTTCAATCCACCATTTTCTACATAAGAAAATGCCTGTACCAAGTCAGGAATATGACAGTTGTTGTCCATTCGTTTGATGTGTTTGTGCTTTTGATTTTGCCATTTGGTTAGGGACTTTCCGTTTTGAATTTTCCTCGGAATTCAGTATTTATGTGATTTAACTTTTTTCTTAAGGATAACAAGTTTTTAAATTGAAATAAGTAAATAAGTATCTAATTTAGAATTGTTTTACTCTCAGTTTATTTTTTGTTGTGTTCCAAATTGATATGAGACTTTAACCAAATATTTTGCTTAACTCGTGACTCGATAAAAAAAGTTAAGCTTTAATTATAATTTTGAATATTCAGCCTTTTGGAAATTTAATGAAGGGGTGAATACCAGCATGCTGCATCCGATATTAATAGTAATATTTCATATCAATAATACTATTATAAAAAATAACGGGAAGCTACCAATCTTACTAAGCAGAGCTAAGATGCGGACTTTTAACTTACACTTAAAATACACTGCATATTTATATATCGGAAATTTGACTTTTCATTAAAACAAAGAATTTAAAAAAATATGATTTAAAAGAATTATAACAAATATCATAATGATTTCCTATAAGTTATTGAAATAAATATTCATATTCATTTTCTTTCTGGTATGCTACAGAGCTTGTTTTGAACATACCTGTAATTTCAATGCCATACATTAAAGAAAGGTTTATATTGTACGGTCGTAATTAAGTTGAAAAATGAAAAATATCTTTGAAATCCAAATACAGCTTTTAGTGATTTCTTGTATAATTTTTCTTTACCTGGTGCGTTAAAAGTCCATGAGATGTAAATTTTTAACCTAGTAAATATTTTTAACTATTAACATATACTCTAATATCTTTCTCGAAAGAGAAAT
This sequence comes from Mytilus californianus, assembly GCF_021869535.1. Lineage (NCBI taxonomy): Eukaryota > Metazoa > Mollusca > Bivalvia > Mytilida > Mytilidae > Mytilus > Mytilus californianus. Next base: position 84,532,027 of record NW_026262679.1, read on the forward strand.
ATTCTTTTAAATAATAAGCAGTTTAGGTAAATATTATAACTTTGGTTTTTGATATATTGACCTCTAAAGACCATAGCATTTAGTACATAATTTGAACAAACCATCATGTCGTTTCATATATATATATAATTTGAATAATTGCAAATTTAAATTTAATAGGCAACGCTGATAAACATAACAATTCATGTATATATACAGGAAGTTAAACTGAGCCATAAAATTAAACAAAAGCAATGAAATAGTAGCCTATCACATTTCCTCATTGACAGTCTTAATAATGTGCAGAGACATCAGGAGAGCAGGCAATAATGACCTCATCCGATTACATCAAAGATCATAAACGTTTTGGCAGGCAATACTGACCCAAAACAAGATAGTTGTAATTGTATGAAATAAAGATCATAGACGTTTTGGCAGGCAATGCTGACCCAAAACAAAAAAGTTGTAATTGTATGAAATAAAGATCATAAATTGGCAGGCAATACTGACCAAAAACAGAAGCATAGCATTTTATTACTTAAGATCATATAAACGTTTTGGCAGGCAATGTTGACCCAAAACAAGATAGTTGTAATTGTAAGAAATAAAGATCAGAAACGTTTTGGCAGGCAATGCTGACCCAAAACAAGATAGTTGTAAATGTATGAAATAAAGATCATAAAACATTTTGGCAGGCAATGCTGACCCTAAACAAGATAGTTGTAAATGTATGAAATAAAGATCATAAAACGTTTTGGCAGGCAATGCTGACCCAAAACATAATAGTTGTAATTGTATGAAATAAAGATCATATTTTTTTGTCAGGCAATATTGGCCCGAAACAGTTAAAGCATAAAATTCTGTTACTAACTTAATCCTTTATGTCCTGTAAAATTCCATAATATAAATCCAAACATCAACCATTGTTGTTTTAACAAACTTGATGATTTCATACCGGGTCATGTACCAGATAACGTGTATTTTTCTTTACCACAAGTTATGACTTTGTGTTTTTACAACTAAAAGCACTAGATGAATCAAAAGCAACAGGTCTTGATACCATAAGTGCAAAGTTTTTAAAGATGTCTTCTCATATTATTTCACTACCATTTTGTCACATTTTTAACTTAAGTATTAAAAAACGTATTTTTACATCTTTATTTAAACTGGCGTAAGTCATACCAGTTTATAGGAAGAAAAAAAATGGAAATACATGATTGTATAAGGTATGAATTTTTGCATCTGTGTATTATATCATAGATGTACACAATATCATTATCAGTAGATCACGAAGAACTCATAAAACCAATTTTATTTGCTAATTGAAAATTAAGCTGAATAAAATCATTTCAGACAGCAGAGAAGATAATTCTATATAAATTGTTTATTACTAAGTCTTAAATTAAGAGTGAGCTATTTATACTGTAAAGATATGATGTCTCTAGTCTGGTCAATGGGTCACAGTTGTCCTACTTAATTAAACGATAAACTGTTGAAATTAGATAACATGTTTTCACGTGCTGAGAAATTTCACTTATGACCAGTGCATGATTGGATTACATCTTTCTTATTGGTCAATGATCTTGCGGGGTCAGCACGAGTTCACGTGTAAGTGCGTTGTGGTCACTTCCTTTAATCATCAGCGTTTTGCGTGTTAACTTGTAATTCTTATCAAACAATTGGTGGAGAATTATTTGTGAAAATTTTAATTTTATGGATAATTTTGGACTGGAGTGATTTCCTTTTTGCAATTTGAGGAAAAATCGAACTATACTTTTATGTTTTAGCTATTTTTTGCTTACATTCTGAACAAACGTACAGTTACTCTTTGACCATGCTTCGATTCGGATAGATTACACGATTTTGTTTTATGCATTACACTTAGCAGTTGGTCAAATGTATCTCTTTGTGAAAGAGATATTGGGGGAAAATCAATCTTGGTGTTGGTGGTGACACTGTGCGTTTGCGATCAAAATGTACTTATTTACCATACTTATGGAAAATGATAGCTGATGATAAATCCGATGTTGAATTTTTACAAGTTACTGAATCCTTAATAGTATATGACGTTGTCGTTTAAATGCAATAGGAATCCAAATTTGCAGATCGTATGAGATCCACCTTATGTATCTGTATGAGACATGCTTCATTTTAATACAAATACAAAATTTTATTGGCATACGCTCATTAACAATGAATGGTTAAGACCTATTTCATATATTATATACATGATAGAATGAAAAGTTACATACTTATATATGATATTATTAACGATTCCATTCAATTAAACACTCTAATGTGAAAGAGGCAGACAGTTTAAGTTTTAAGGCTAAGCTAGTGTTTATTGTGTTACAAACCAATTTGCCTTACTTGTTTTGGGTAAGGATGACGATATTTCAATTGGTGCAGAGGACGAGGTTGCTTGTACTTATGACCTCTGTGTATTTCTTTTTGCAAATATGATTTTGTGTAATGTTCATTGTTTTATGCTTTGTCACGAAACTTATGCTACTTTCGTCAATCTCGTCACGATGCTTGGTTTGAAGCACATAATTTTGAAAGTTAGCCTATACGCTATAATTATCAGTATTTTAATGTACATGTATGCACGAGTACTTTGTTTGCTTTATGTGAACGGTATAAAAATGATATGTCTCTTACCTGTATTGCAACCGAATGCTTATCTTATTTATTACAAACCAATTTGCCTGTATTTGCCTGTTTGGGTAATGTGGACGATATTTTAATTGTTGCAGAGGGCGTAATTGCTTGTACTTATGTCCTCTGTGTGTTTGTTTTTGCAGAGGTTGTGGTAGCTTGGACTTATGACCTCTGTGTATTTGCTTTTGTAAATATGTTATTATGTATTGGGCACTGTGTTATGCTTCGTCATGAAACTCATGCTACTTTGTTATTTCGTCATGGTGATTGGTTTGGAATAAATATTTTGTAATTAATCCTTTCGCTTCATATATAGTTGCCAGTATTTTAAGACATGTAGCTAGTTTCACATGTTCGTCAGTATTTTGATACATGTTTCTAATGTATTTACTAGTTAAATTATGTTTACTATAGTATAATTCATATAGTTGGGTTGCGATGAACTTAATTTATACTTTTTATACCAATACTAAGCATTGTAAGGTCGTTTGCGTTTACTTTATACTAGATTTATTATTAAAAATAACAATGGACAAGACATACTTTATCAATACACTGCTAATATTTTAAAGTTCATACTCTCCATTTAATACATGATATATATGTTTAATGGTTGATTGATGGAAAAAGAAAGAAATGATAATCAAATTATCGCGTTTTTTCCTTAACATGTGTTATATTTGTTGTTCTAGAGTTAGATCGAGTTTGTTTTTAATGACAATTTAAGTTTTCATTATTTTACATTCTAATTTTGTTTATTTCATGTTTAAACTATGGACGAAGAGCGCTGAGTCTGGTATTCATCTACGTAAGAACTTTCGCCAATTGAAGGAAATATGCAATAAAGCGTGATATCAACAACGTACATATACTTTTATATATCAGTGGTATGTCATAGTTCCGATAATACAAACATACGAATGTTGATGGGTTGCTGTTTCACTGACATTTATGACACATACTTAATTCGAGATTAGAATTTTGATCCAGACGTGCGAGTCGTATCAACAAAAATCCTCGACTGGCCAAAGCCTACTTTGACTGTTTTATAAATACTAATTTACAAAAGACGTCTTCGATCAGCATTTGGATACACAACTGAACCTTAGTTCCTATGAAATTCTGAGGCATCATTTGCACGCTCTTATTCCACTATTCCTTTGAAGTTGACTCTGTCGTTAATTGTTTTGGACTCTCGGTACTATACAGCACCTAATTTTAGGAAAAGACTTCTGCTCCAGCTCATGGATGGATTTATCGTATCCGTAATTCAAGGATTGAAGTCAAATGCGTTTCAAAAGCAGTATTTGATAAATTAAAATTAAATGGTTTTTGGTCCTTTGAGTGCACATATGGTAAAATAGCAATGAAAGCTTGTTTATTTAATTTGAAATTTAATATTACTATGCAACTCGGCATGTTTCCTATCTTTAGTTTAGTATATATTTTGCGGATATGTACTTGATTGTTACTTTAAGTGTGTTTTGATTGGCGTATTCAATTTTGACGATTTCTTAAGCAGAATAAAAAATATGCGAAACATGGGCACTTTCTCTTTGTGTTAATATGATTCTTTTACCAAGTTTACTGCCATAAATAATTGAAGACTATACGCTTCTATTTAATTATATGTTGTTTATTATACAACTATATATCATTATACATGTGTATGTTTTTCATTAAAAAGTAAAATAACAAAAATACCGAAATCCAAGGAAAATTCAAAACGAAAAGTCTTTTATCAAATGGCAAAATTAAAAGCTTAAACACATCAAGCGAATGGAAAACAACTGTCATATTCCTGACTTGGTACAGGTATTTCCGTATGAAGAAAATGGTGGATTACACCTGGTTTTATAGGTAACTAAACCTCTCACTTGTATGACAGTCGCATAGATTTCCATTATATTGACAACAATGTGTGAGCAAAAGAAACAGACAGAAAAGGTAAAAATGTCAAAAATTGGGGTACAGCAGTCAACATTATTATACATATGTGTAAATATATAAAGATTATAGTTGGGAAGTTTTATTCATCCTGTATGGTGTTTATATAAGGTTTCCTTAGTTAAAACAATACGATGATTCATAGTTTGAGATGGGACGATATGTTTCTGTTTTTTTTTGTTTTTTTTTTTAGATTTTTCTGCATTAGGATTATTTGGAGCTTTACTCAAGACATTGCGCAGTTTCTGTCTTCCTGTTTATGACAATGATGTATGGAATCTACTCCCAAGTATATAATAAAATCGGACGGCATGATTTCATACAAATAAACTCATCCTAGATACCAGGATTAAAATTTTGAAAAGCCGGCTTAAGAATTTAGAAGTTTCTTTGAACAATTTCAAGGATTCTTTGATATGATATTTTGATTTTGATGTGCTTGTTCACATATGTTAAGTGTTTTTATATCTTATATTCCGGTTTTATAGAGTAAGTTACTTTGTCTGTTCTTATTTTTACTGTATGGTCTATTGTGAGTCTATTGTGATTCTTTTAAACGATATTAAAAAATACCCACTTATCATATTATTCATATAACTACTTTTTAAAATATTTCATCCAGTTTAATAGTCAGTAAATAAACTATAAGGGAGTAAACTTGTAGGCAGATTCAAGTCTGGAAGAAAATCAATTGAATTCACAGTAGGAATCATTTTTGCGATTTTGATATCTATACTTATTGGAATTATACTGATTTATAATATCTAAGTACTAATAACTCATGAAAGCAACATAATATTAATGCTACAAACAGGAAAGGTAAATACATTTGATTACAAATTATGATCTTTGAAACGAAGTAATGTACCTGGGAATAGAAAATTAAAAAAAAGCTTTTTCTTAATTCTTATATGACATTTCTTTGAAAAACCTACATCAGTTTAAAACAAAAATTGTTCAGAAATATCAAGTACAAGCAACAAGCAATGTGACTGCCTTTACATTGACTTTTAAAACGACATTACAGCTAACCAGACGCATCCGTAAAATGTTTACTTAGAAAGTAAAAGTGTTTACTATGAAACGTAAATGTTTTTACCAAGAAACGTTAAATGTTTGTAAGTCATCATTGTGCAAGGGCAGAGGCAGCTGTTCTTCATCTAAATTTGTTTCAAAATGACTTTCAAGTAAACTTTTCATTCTTAAATTTTCAACGTCAGCTTTATTTGTAAAAAGTTTCTATATATGACAGTTCATTATATTTTTTAGAGTTTTTAAAAGAAAAATCATCGACAATCTGCTACATTTCAATAATTACAGAAATATTTTATAATAACAAAGACAGGTTTTCCATTTCCTCGTCTTTAGAAAACTCATAAATCCATTCATACTTCATAAATCAATAGACATTACTTCATCTTGTTAAACAATAAACATCAAATACATAATTGTTAATCATTTTCCTTCATAAACAACGGCTTATCCTTGTAAATGGTGACGAAATAAAAACATAAAACTGCAGATCAACGTCATGAATAAAACTGTAATTAAAAAACACCACGTTACCGATCTGTAAACATCTACAGACAAACAGACGTTCCTTAAAGAATAGATGGCTCAAGTATATCTACATAACTTAAATTTGAAAAAGACATTAAATACCAAATGGGACAATCAGAAAACAAAAAACAAAATGGTGAAAAGAAATTCGATGAAAACACAAACTAACAGTTAAGAAATCACTGAGCAGAAAATTAAGGATTGCATTTATTGATAAATTTATTGTCATATATCGACAGAAAAGTAATGACTACAAACACATGACATTAATCAAAGAGTTTCTTAAGAAATTGTTTAATATACCCCATTTTTAGATGTGTGGTAACTGCGATGCCGTTGTCCTGACGCTCACGTTCATTCGTCTTTTATTTCCATAACATAATACTAAGATATATATGTTGAAATGATGTGATGTTTCACTATTTTCAGATTTAGCTAGCAGACAAATCCTGTTTGACGGTTCATGATATATACATACTACCTACTGAAAATGGAATTTTTCGTTCATAATTTTTAGCTTTTGTATTGAGGAATGATTTGATATTTGATCAGAAATTTATATGTTAAGTTAAACTGTATAAGGAATATTAAGACCTGCCAGGCAGTCTCTTCATATTTGATAATACCTTGAAGTGTTAATGTACCCATCGAGCATTACACTTGTCAACTATGTCTTATAACGAGATACGAATACTGCGTACGACATCTAGGGCAACTAATTGTTCCGTTGTTATCAATTCAATAATGCAAATGTTCAAAATTACAAAAGTGGTCCGATCTGAAAACAAAGAATTTCATACATTATCGCATTAAACGTGTGTAATGCTTAGCATCTCGACCTTTATTAGAAATGTGGTGTAAGACGTTTATTTAAAGCAGCAAAATTCTTTATACAAGGTGTTTCTTTTATTATTATTTGTTTTCTTCAATTTACTGTGCGTTACTAATAATCGTAAATGCAAAACTTGGTCCTGCAAATATTATGCGAATTCGATTATTACTTTTTGAAATGATTTTTTTCCGTTTTATGTTGAATTCAGTCCTATTCGTTTCAAACAAGTATAGAGTAAAATAGTCATCAAATTACATTATTCTTTTTCCATAAGTTGAAGTTGTTATGTTAGTCACATAATTAATTTAGTGTCAACTAACAAATGTTTTTCTATAAACAAACTGATATTATCTAATTTTGATTATAAACTAAGTTTGGATATTAAGTATAAATCGCTGCTATTTGCTAATAGTGATAAAGTATGAAACAGTACGGTAAATGGTTGAGTTATTACCTTTACTTATGGTGATATGTTATCCACTTATTTTGACAAAGCAAGACTATAGGTTATCCTAATCACCTGATTTTACTTGCTATTATTCAGCAAGAAACCATAAAGAACAAAATAAATACTATTGTAGCAATATTTAATATACATTTAGTTTAATTTCAAACATCTGTCAAAAACAGAACTGCTATATTTAATACTTATCTCATAAACTGTGACCATGACCATGACATTGACAATGGCCTTATAATTGCCCAGTTCACATATTATCTTCGTATTTGTGTTTCAAATTGCATCACTAGACTTTTGTACGATCAGAATCAGCTGGCGAAACAGGAATTTAAGTATCCAATTAGCTACAATAATGTGTACCAATAACAATATTAGTTCATTATTGCCCATTGTTATAGTCTACGCCAATAACATACGTTTTTATTAAGTATTTAGCAACACGTCAACACGTCCGTAATATCAATTGAAACTAATGTATATATGCACAATATGATATGAGTTCGACAATGATTTGTTTTGCATTCTATCTGGCTATAAATAAAACAAAACCCTATTTCAAAAGATATTACCATACACATATTGTGTTTTTTTTTTCAAGAAGGAAGGAACCCATGCTTCATATGGATATGGACAAGTATATTTATTTTGATACCAGTATAATAATATCATTAAATTTCATTATGGCATTTAACGTATATATTTTAACAAATGTTTTATTATCATAATATTTATTTTACATTGCTACACAGAAGACATGATAATTTGTACGAAAGTTTGGTTGGACAAGGGTCGTATAAATCACAACTTCTTTCACCTGCGTGAATTTCAATACAAATATTATCCATTCCATTCTCGAACACAAGCAGATCTAGTGAGCCAGCTTAAACAATATATTGAACATTCTTTTTTAAATTATGAACTATTGAAATGAGCTAGAAGTTTTTTTTTAAGAATTTTGTTCATTCTTTTCTCGGTTGTTTACTAGCATATTCAAAAGCAAATAGAAATAAAATAGTAAAATATTTGCATTTGATTTAAGTGAAAGATATATTTATTTGTTGTGCAAAAAAAATATATATAAAAAGTTAGTTCAGCTGTAAGACGTGAAATGAGTAATGATTTACTTCTCTTGTTCCTGATCTTTGAATATTTTATGAACTTAGGTGTAAGACGTGCAATGATATAAGATTAGCTTCTCTCGTATCTATACTTCGAATCTTTGGATGTCAAATTATGTGGCCGGCTTAAAAGGGAGCAAAAATATCAAACAGCTTGAGCCGCAGAAAAAGAGACATCACAATACGAAAGGAAAAACGACTTAATTACAAACATAGTGCTCAAAAAAAAAAAAAAAGAAACGTGAAGATCGAACAATACATACTTAGTACTAGACTGTGACCAAAAAATGCGCTTGAATGATTCAAATGTCAAATACATTTAAACTTATTTTAGATTTAAGCGTCCCTGATTAGTCGTTTGTCTACAAAAAACTCGCCTAACATTTTTTTTTTAAAAAAGCCGTCAAAATATTCAGATAAGTACTGTGTTCATCTGTACCACCGCAAATTTTAAGTTTTATCTTTTGTTTTGTGATTTGTACAACGGGAAATTTATAAAATTAGTACTTCCCGGAGAATTTGTACTTTTTTTTAAATGACAAGTACTAATCTTCTTTATTTACTGTTATACAAATCAATATAAAAAACATAAAAACACATTTTTTTTATATTTAATAGGCATCAATGTGAGGAACACAAATATCATCTGAAAATAATTATACCTCTCCGCTATGATATTGAAAATTATGTAAATTTTGCTTTTTAAAATAATGACTAAACTTTAGTAAATAAACTCATCATAGATACCAGGTTAAAAATGTTGTACGCAGCCAGACGCTCGAAAAATTTCGTCAACAAAAGACTCATCAGTGATGCTCAGAAACACCAAAAGTTAAAAAGGCCAAATAAATTATGAATTTGAAAAGCATTGAGAACTCATCCTAGATACCAGGATTAAAATTTTAAAAAGCCGGCTTAAGAATTTAGAAGTTTCTTTGAACAATTTCAAGGATTCTTTGATATGATATTTTGATTTTGATGTGCTTGTTCACATATGTTAAGTGTTTTTATATCTTATATTCAGGTTTTATAGAGTAAGTTACTTTGTCTGTTTTTATTTTTACTGATATTAAGTATAAATCGCTGCTATTTGCTAATAGTGATAAAGTATGAAACAGTACGGTAAATGGTTGAGTTATTACCTTTACTTATGGTGATATGTTATCCACTTATTTTGACAAAGCAAGACTATAGGTTATCCTAATCACCTGATGTTACTTGCTATTATTCAGCAAGAAACCATAAAGAACAAAATAAATACTATTGTAGCAATATTTAATATACATTTAGTTTAATTTCAAACATCTGTCAAAAACAGAACTGCTATATTTAATACTTATCTCATAAACTGTGACCATGACCATGACATTGACAATGGCCTTATAATTGCCCAGTTCACATATTATCTTCGTATTTGTGTTTCAAATTGCATCACTAGACTTTTGTACGATCAGAATCAGCTGGCGAAACAGGAATTTAAGTATCCAATTAGCTACAATAAGGTGTACCAATAACAATATTAGTTCATTATTGCCCATTGTTATAGTCTACGCCAATAACATACGTTTTTATTAAGTATTTAGCAACACGTCAACACGTCCGTAATATCAATTGAAACTAATGTATATATGCACAATATGATATGAGTTCGACAATGATTTGTTTTGCATTCTATCTGGCTATAAATAAAACAAAACCCTATTTCAAAAGATATTACCATACACATATTGTGGTTTTTTTTCAAGAAGGAGAAGGAACCCATGCTTCATATGGATATGAACAAGTATATTTATTTTGATACCAGTATAAAAATATCATTAAATTTCATTATGGCATTTAACGTATATATTTTAACAAATGTTTTATTATCATAATATTTATTTTACATTGCTACACAGAAGACATGATAATTTGTACGAAAGTTTGGTTGGACAAGGGTCGTATAAATCACAACTTCTTTCACCTGCGTGAATTTCAATACAAATATTATCCATTCCATTCTAGAACACAAGCAGATCAAGTGAGCCAGCTTAAACAATATATTGAACATTCTTTTTTAAATTATGAACTATTGAAATGAGCTAGAAGTTTTTTTTTAAGAATTTGTTTCATTCTTTTCTCGGTTGTTTACTAGCATATTCAACAGCAAATAGAAATACAATAGTAAAATATTTGCATTTGATTTAAGTGAAAGATATATTTATTTGTTGTGCAAAAAAAATATATATAAAAAGTTAGTTCAGCTGTAAGACATGAAATGAGTAATGATTTACTTCTCGTGTTCCTGATCTTTGAATATTTTATGAACTTAGGTGTAAGACGTGCAATGATATAAGATTAGCTTCTCGTGTATCTATACTTCGAATCGTTGGATGTCAAATTATGTGGACGGCTTAAAAGGGAGCAAAAATATCAATCAGCTTGAGCCGCTGAAAAAGAGACATCACAATACGAAAGGAAAAACGACTTAATTACAAACATAGTACTCAAAAAAAAAAATAAGAAACGTGAAGATCGAACAATACATACTTAGTACTAGACTGTGACCAAAAAATGCGCTTGAATGATTCAAATGTCAAATACATTTAAACTTATTTTAGATTTAAGCGTCCCTGATTAGTCGTTTGTCTACAAAAAACTCGCCTAAAATTTTTTAAAAAAAAAGCCGTCAAAATATTCAGATAAGAACTGTGTTCATCTGTACCACCGCAAATTTTAAGTTTTATCTTTTGTTTTGTGATTTGTACAACGGGAAATTTATAAAATTAGTACTTCCCGGAGAATTTGTACTTTTTTTTTAAATGACAAGTACTAATCTTCTTTATTTACTGTTATACAAATCAATATACAAAACATAAAAACACATTTTTTTTATATTTAATAGGCATCAATGTGAGGAACACAAATATCATCTGAAAATAATTACACCTCTCCGCTATGATATTGAAAATTATGTAAATTTTGCTTTTTAAAATAATGACTAAACTTTAGTAAATAAACTCATCATAGATACCAGGTTAAAAATGTTGTACGCAGCCAGACGCTCGAAAAATTTCGTCAACAAAAGACTCATCAGTGATGCTCAGAAACACCAAAAGTTAAAAAGGCCAAATAAATTATGAATTTGAAAAGCATTGAGAACACAAAATTCAGGAAGGTTTTGCCAAATGCAGCCAGCTAGAGTAATCTATTCCTGGGGTAGAATAGTTTATAATAGTTAATTTATAATAATGCCCATATCAATGATAATATATGTAAGCACAAAAGTGCTACCTACTAGGCTGGTTATACCCTCGTGGAGGAAAAATCCACCAGCAATATCATCGACCCAGTGGTTGTAAATAAACTCATCATTGATACAAGGCTTAAAATTGTGTACGCCAGACGAGTTTTATTTTGTAGACAAACGACTAATCAGGGACGCTTGAAACTAAAATAAGTTTAAAAAGCCAAATATAGTACAGGATTGAAGAGCATTGAGGACCCCAAAATTAGAAAGATTTGTTTGCAAATGTTTGCAAAGAATCGAATCTTAAAAGAATTTCATTGTGGAAAAATTGGATATTTTACTCCGAGAAAACGTTTCACAAAGACCTCTTCGTGATTCTCTAAATTGCAAAAAAAAAAAATGAACCGTACATATGGTACCTTAACAGTTGAACCACATATGTCAAAATATCTAAACTGCAAAACAAGCTGCCATATCAATCCAAGTTTACCATAAGGACAAAGGAAGTGACTATTGCCACTTACCTGAAATCGAATTCTCACATTGTCTCAATTTATAGACATCTATTAAGATATTGTCTGACTGTTGCTCTGGATAATTACATCTAATATCGCATCAGACTGACAGCATGAAAGCTGAAGAACACTTGATTTAGTTATATCACATTGTCTAGGTTAGCGGGTATGTATTTTTCAATTATTGTATTTTCAATTATTTGTTTTTGGTATTTCGTAATTTCTATCATATATTAACGTTAGCATGAATAGTTGTATGCTGACAATCAGTTTGTGGTATACTATCGACATCCTTAACTAAAATAAGCCAAAAGGATATAATTGCCTACGTAAACCTTTCATAAAATAAAACAAAATATAAAAAAAAATTATACCAAAATGTACCACACGTTTCAAAACCACCTCTTTACTCTTAAACTAATTCCTGGACATGCAGGACTATTCCAATCTGTGTTACTCCTTCATAGGTTCGATTCAATCACGTGAAAAAACTTGCGAAAGCAAAATGCAAGCTGAAGTAACTCATGTCATTCGGAAACTTGAAGGATGTATAGTCTTTACACACCGGTTATCCACAGAAGTATTCAGAGAAAACTTTATGTTATAATTTAGATTCGGATTATGTAATAAGGAGATGTGGTATGATAGCCAATGAGACAACAATCCACCAAAGTTCAAATGAAGTAGATGTAAGCAATTATAATTAAAATCTACCAAAAACAAACGAAAGTAAAACAAAACAACTTTTTTTTTTGGCTGATAGAGGAACACAGCTGTATGGAAAAATTAATATCCTTAATTACAAAATGTAGTTTGAATTTACTACTTTTTTCTAAAACTGTCGAATATATGCAGATTATAAATTTTGATTTCCTTTTGAAATTTCCAGATATTACTGTAAAACAAATGAAGATTCGATTAAATAACTGAACCTAGGCGTTGATAGAAATTCTTTAAAAGCATCCTTCTGGGTATATTCCAAAAAATGATAGACCAGGTTATGGAATTACATAGACTCGTCTAGCATCTTTATTTAGACGTTCTTCTAAAAATCAGTATAAAAGTTGCATCTTAGCCTTGTTGGTGGAGGGGTGTGCTCTGCATCCTTTATCCCATGAAATAGGACATAACAGGAAATACTTTGAACTGCTCTATATTCCAAAAAAAGAATTGAAGATACTATGAATCCCTTTAACCGTAGAATCCCGTATCCTTTAATTAAGAAATTCAAAACAAGCGAGTTCGGTGACCCTTTTGATTTTTATCAATTAAATAGTAGAATTCACCTGCTATTGCACACATTTTATCTGCTCAAGGGCAATAATTAAAAAAATATATTTTGGGTCTTTTAAACTTTCGGTTTTTCTTTGCTGGCATAGTTGTTTGTTTTTATTGTGATTAAGAAGCTGTGTTTTTTGCTCACACTTTGTTGTTAATATAATGGACTTCTATGCGACGGTCATACAAGTGAGAGGTTAAGCTAGCTATAAAGCCAGGTTTAATCCACCATTTTCGACATACGGAAATGCCTGTCGCAATTCGGAATATGACATTTGTTTTCCATTAGTTTCATGTGTTTGAGCTTTTGATTTTGCCATTTGATAAGGGACTTTCCGTTTTGAATTTTTATTCGAGTTCGGTATTTTTGTTATTTTACTTTTTCATATAGACATGCTATTGCTAACATTGTTTTTTCCATACAATCTCTATTTCCAGGGCATAACTCGTGTAAAATAATTGGTCGTGACTGTTCATAATTCTTGCTGGTATAAATCTTTGATATACATTTCATAAAAATCCGACAAGAAATGTTGGCATGAGGGTGCTTCCAATGCTATGCTTCATATCAATTACATTTCAAATGGTCAAACCTCCTGTAAAAATGATTGATCAGCGCTGATTTTCGAACTGATCCCAGACATTGCTAATATAAATCTTTCATGCAAATTTTATAACTATTCTGCAAGAAATGTAGTAGTTAGAATGCTTACAATGCAGTTTTCCATATGATTTATATTTCCAAGGGGAATAACTCCATATAAATAATTGATCAGAGCTGATTTTCGAACTGATCCCAGACATTACTGATATAAAACTTTGATAAACATTTCATAAAACTCCAGCACGAATTGTACATTCGAGAGCGCTAATAATCAATACAAGTTCCAAGGGACGTAACTACTGAGAACATAAGTGTCCTGCACTGATTTATGAACTTGTCCGAAACATTGCTGATAGACATACCTCCTGAGAAAATAGCTTATTAGAACTGATTTACGAACTCTTCTCAAACTTTGTTGATTTAAAACATTGATATAGATTTTATTTCCTACAGGAAATGTAAGCTTGAGAGCACTTACAATGCAATTTCTATATAACATATATTTCCAAAAGGCACAACTCCTTTAAAAAAAATTCTTTTGCACTGATTTTTTAAAATCTCTGAGTCATTACTGATTGTCAAGCATATGATATATGTTTTATATAAATCAGGCAAGAATTGTACGGGTTAGATCTCCTAAAAGACAGGACGGACGCACGCCCGTTATTTCTAAGTCCCCCGCACCGAGGTGCTCAAAAGGGGGGGGGGGGGGTGAAATGGAAACTTTTGTGGCAATAACAAACATGTATTAAACAAAATTCTAACATTTTTATTGAGAAAATCCAATTTAAAGTCAATTTTTGCAATATTTACATACATTCTTAACAATTGTACTTTTCTACGGAATATTCATATTGATATATCTCATCATTTTTTTCTGCAGTTTTTAATGATCTACTTAATTTTAAAATTTCATACACATCCGTGATGAAGCCTATTTACGTACCTGTTTCTTTGACAAATTCTATGTTTTCTCGAAAAGTATGGTAGAAAGGTAGAAACTTTAAACAGCAAAAATGATCAGCCATACAACATCGTCAAAAATGTCAAAAGACTAAAACAATTGGATGACCTATTTTGAAGATTCACCCTTAACTGGCGATTACTGAAGGATTAGTGTGTGTTAGCTAAATATTTTGAAAAACTAAAATATATACGTAAAAACTATAAAAAAAAACAATGCACTACAAATTTACAAATATGACGTTATAGCTGAAACCGTTGGATGACCCTTCATATGAGTTATTGACTTTACATTACAATTATTGAATATTTTGTATCATTCTGCCAATTATCTTAAAAACTATTACAGATAGGTAGAAAGTAGAAACTGCAAAGATGATCAGATATACAAAATTACCCTTTTGACCAAATCATTGGATGACTCCTTAAAATGTTATTATCTTTTTTTTCTCATTTATTACGTTAAGGGCAAAATTTACAGATGATATACAGTAACTGTAAATATAGAATGATCAGCAATACAAGATCAAACAAAACAAAAAATATTGGATCATTAATGATATGCTCGTCTATAATGTTGTTGAGTGGCCATTGTTGAAGATGCGCAAAGATCATGGTGAGTAACATGGGCTTTTTAATGCCTTTACTTTCTTTTTATAAATCTTAAAATTGCATTTACAGTTCAAGAGAAAGTATCACTCTTTCATCTTGCTAAAGATTTGCCTTTCATTATCATATTGTTTCTTCCCGCACGAGAAATCCCTTACAGTTTTAACTTTGCACATACGTATATCAATAACTTTTACGAAACAATCATCTCAAGTTGTAGTCCTTCAATTTTTAGGCAACAAATGGACCTTAGCATACCTACTCCTTTATTTTGTAAAAAGAAGCAGTGAAAATGTAACAAACTATATAATATGAACGAAAAGAAACCTGTTTACGGAAAAAAGGAATTTTTGGGTTGATGTCAATGAGGCAGCTGGTACCAAACAAACTCCAGTAACCAAATTTTATCACATTTGAGTGTGCCAGTCAAACGTCAGTTTTCAGAAATTTAGTGATCAGATGACTTTTTTCTCCGTTTATGAATCATACAGAGGCACCAAACGTTTCAATGACAGTAAAAAAGAAGCTATATTTACACGAAGACGAACACTGACAAACGCGACAGTGGTACGTATAAGTGAGCCGAAAGTAGATAAAAAATAGTTTTCGGTTATCCGACCATACTCAGTTGTTTTTCACTTGTTACGTTAATTGATAACGTTTGATTTTGTCAGTTTTTATCAACTTCCGTTTTTTGAATTTGCCTTGTAGTTCTGTATTTTTGTTATAACTAACTATAGAAATTTAAATTTAAGTTTAGAATTAGGAGTACTTTTGTACCAGGTAAATCAGTCAAATGTTTACGCTAAATTCAACAAAATGTATTTGTTTAACTAGTACTGGTTATCATAAAACAGAAAAAAATTGTTGGTTGATACTTGGTATAACAAAAATACCAAACTCCAAGGTAAATAAAAAAAAAGTGGAAGTCCATAAAAACTGACAAAACTTGATACAGGCATTTTCCGAAGTAAATGGTGTGTTAAACCTGGTTTTATAGCTAACTAATCCTCTTATTTGTATGACAATTGTTTATAATTCCGTTATATTGACAAAATTGGGTGAACAACCAACACAGAGATAATAATTTAATGTGACAGTAATTGGGATCCAGCAGCCAAAACTGTGTAAACATACACCACAAAAAAACAACACAACTGAAAAAAAAATTCAAACAAACAAACATACCTAACAAAGGCGCCAACAAAAAGTTGTAGTTGATAGTATATTTGACAAGGACGCCTACAAAAAAGTTTTTGTAGTTGAAAGGATCAATTTTAACTGATATATATTATCGTTACATTATAAAGCCATCAAAACTTATGGCAATAATTCCATGATGACAAACACTTATTGGCAGCTTTGGTGCTTTATGCTTGACTTAAGAAGGCAAAGCTGTCAATATAAAATAATATTTACAAAGATGACTTTCCAATCAATTTCTTAGATTTCCATCATAACAATTTTTACGCCTTTTGAAAAATACGCATCGGTTGGGTCTGGTTTATTTATGCTAACATTTTATGCGTGATTTAAAATAGGAATGATTCGACTCTAGCGGGCTACTCACTAGCGTTACCGTCTAGCTATAGAAAAATTATCCGTATTATCTGCCCTACAGTAATGACCTGTTACACGACCTATCGTAAGTAAGATAATGTCAGGGAGTTGAGCAGGTTAATTATCTACCGTTATCGTTCCCTAGCGGTAGTCGACGACTCGATATTGTTTCTATTATTTTTAAAGAAAGACGGTGCCTAATAATTTTTTTTAGTGCACTTGGAGACTTATATCATATTTGACTAAAATCTCGTACAAAACATCAAAAGAAAATAAATGTTTAAGAGAATAATATAAAGTTACATTAAGCTCTTGTTACCGTCTAGCTTTAGAAATATTATCCGTATAATCTGCCCTACATTAATTACCTGTTACCCGACCTATCGTTTGTAAGATTATGGTTAGGAAGTTGAGCAGGTTTATTATCTACAGTTATCTTTTTTATAACAAATCGATGCGGGATTTGAAATAAAAATAATTCGACTTTAGTGGGCATCTCACTAACATTACTGTCTAGCTTTACAAATATTATCCGTTTTTAGACCTACTTAAACCAGATATTAGGTCGTTGTGTCATTTAATCTTGTTAAAATTGGTTTTTAACGTGAACAAGGTGAACATATCAGCCACTTAGGAGCTGAAGTTACACAATAAACAGTTATATTCTTTAGTTTTCTATGTTATATATTATATACTGTTGTCTGTCTTTTGTTCTATTTTGTGTTTTTGCAATGGCGTTAAAAGAAATATTTGCGACTTATGAGTTTGAATGTCCCTTTGGTATCTTTCGCCTCTCTTTTACGAATGGAACTACTTTTTGTATATCCAGTTGATGACAATAATTGCAACGTCAATTTAATTCTAAAAGTGCATTGTTTTCAAACAAAAACATACACATCAATACAATACTGGGTAATCTGGTGATGCAAGATGGGGTTCGTCTGACTACCACTTTAGCATTCTGTGTAATTATAGATACACTTTATACATTTCGTGAATCCGAAGCGCTTTTCTGGATTTACCTTCATCCGGAGCGCTCAACCCCAAGCGTTTTGAAAGCAAATGGTGTTTTATGGATTCGTCGTTTTTCTTTTTTGTCATGGTATTCTCTGCTTTTCTGCCATTAACTAGTTTTGTATTTTCTGTTTAGTGTCCTCCTTTTCTACCAATACACATTCGGAAAAGAATTAATGTCCAGTGTTGTTACACAATGATCGAATCTTATATAAGATTCTTTATCAAGAAATGATTTAATACAACAATTTAAATGAGAAAATGAGAAATGTTTACCTGTATTATACGTATTATTTAAGGACATTATTTAGTGGTATAACCGGACAAGTCATTTTATTTTTGTTTTTATACTTTTTTTTTATGATAACGTTCATATTGTTGGTAATGTTTTTTTTTTGTCGGTCTTTTTCTACAATAATACCCTGTTAGTGCATATTATTGGGTCATGCTAAACTCTCCAAGTACAATGTAATTTATTCAAATAACACCAAATAAATGTGCATTTCTGGATTATTATCAGGAACGCTCAAATTTTAACATTTGAAAGAAAAGGATGTAAAAGTACGTAGAAAATTTAGAAGCTTTAAGACCAAAAGGGACAAAAAAGACAGTAAAAAAGGAAAAACAAAAGTCATCAAAGGTCGGCTTTATCTGAAGGAGTTAGAACCCTAGTTTCTATATATGTCTTTGTTTTTAATTTATCAATTGGAAATTTTAGATAAGAATGATTAATAAGGGACTCTGACATTGCTTCAGAAACACGAAGTTTCATTCAATATTTAGATATATATTGCAACTGCAAAAAACGATAACCAAAAACAGCCACATACAAAGAACGAATTGAAAAAAACAATGGAACACTTGTCTGGAAATCTTTCTTCAGACAAATAAGAATTTATTCATTGTACATAAACAGAGATTACTCCTATCTAGACAGTATTCCATAAATAAACTAGTATGTGTACGTGAGTATCTTTACAAAAAGAAGTTTCATAAAATAACGATGCCAAAAGCCATCATAAAATTGTCATATTTCACTTATTTTTTTCAATTTTATATCGCGTCATTTCAATTATCAAGGAGATGTAATAGCTACGAAATTTCTATACAATAATTACAACGGAAGCAGAGGAAGGAAAATGATGTCTTCACTCGGAATATCGTTAAAACATTATATTCCTACTGAAAGGTTTTTAAAATTGTAAATTGATAACAACAATGTGATTGTTGTGAAATTTTATGATTCATTGGCATGATTAATAGTATAGAACATATAAAAAATGGAGGAAAATTTAATTTCTGTAAAATTAATGATAACAATTAAAAAAACTACTATACTAGTGAGCAGAAACCTATTTTAGTGTTGAATTTAGAAAATATGCTGCTTTACCTTGCGTATTTTTTTTTTCTACTCATTTAGAGAGTAGGTTGAAAATTTTGTTGTTTTATATGGTTATATTCTAATTCAAATTGACTACGTTAATCATACATGTGAAATAACTTCGTCCAAGATAGTTTACTTGTTTTTGCATTTCGATTGTGCTAATATTATTAATGAATCAATGTGAAAAACAAATGAAACAAAACGGTTGGGTGGAGTTTTTTGCAAATTACTACTTTAGTATTCCTTCCTACTTCGATACCTAAAATATTACGCTAAATATGTTTCCAACACATGATATGTGCACGTGTATGTATGATCTTTCCTTCCTTTTAACGTCCTGAACAATTATGAAATATTCGCAACCCCTCGTTTAGCAACCAACAATCAATCAATCAATATCCTTCCATATAGTAATTTCTGCAACAAAGTCTGCCAGTCAGACCATTTAGATTCCCTTTAGTAGTTTTCCTCATATACTATAAAATGACAACCATATTATATATGTGCTACATATTTTTTTACATTAAAGTTTGTCATTTCGGGGCCTTTTATAGCTGACTATGCGTATGGGTTATGCTCATTTTGAAGGCCGTACGGTGACCTATAATTGTTATCTTCTATGTCATATGGTCTCTGGTGGACGGTTACCTCATTGGCAATCATACCACATCTTCTTTTGTTTGTATATAATGGTTTCTGTGTGTTTTTTTATAATTGTACAACCATTGGGCTTTAGACTACGAAATGTAGGCGTCGTAGATTTTAACAGAAATTATTGTCTTTTGAATAAACAAAAATCATTTATATCCAAAGGTGGTGATCACTGATATGCAACTTTGATCTTTTGATTTTTTTTTAAATAAAACTGTTTTTTAAACGATTTAATAATTTCAAATTGGCAGATAGAGGGGCGATGATACAAGACACCAATTACTAAATCAATAGAATACTTCAAAAGTATTTGATATGTTCTTAAGTCCATTCTTATTAAGTCTTCGATGATTGTTCACGGAAACAGACAGACTTGTTATATTCAAACCCAATGTAATTGTTTTCTCCATATTTTTTAAAGAAACTATGCATAATAACTGTATAAAGTACGATGGCTTGAAATGAATTTAAATGCTATTTAAATTTGTTTATACTGCCAATATCTCTTTGAATACATTTGTAAACTACCAGAACTGGCTATTCCAAATAATCTTATTGTACTTTTCCAAACATCTATATATCTATTTAGATTTCGTGTAATACTATTGCAAAAATACATGTGTGCCACATTGAAGTGAGTTTCTAATAACTATAAAAATCTATTGTAACACTTATTTCACGTAAAAGTAACTCTAATGTGGATTTGGCAACTCATTTGATGTCTCTTTTGTTCATGTATCTCTACAAGTAATCACATTTTATGCATCCATCGATTTTTTTCTTATTATAGATCGCTTCTGATGAAGATAAATCAAGAAAAGCACTTCGACTGCAACCAAATTTATAAAGTATTATTTTCATTTTCAAAGAAATTATTATTTTAATTTAACGTAACGAAAGATTTTCATTATAATGACAGTAAACCTAAAATGACTACCTCGTACTTCTATATTAAAGTCCTGATATACCTTTTCTTTTATCGTATTCTTCATTATCATTATCACTTCAAATTCTGCTCCATGGAATAGTCTTTGTACAATCATATTCCCCAAATGACCCAAGAGCTGTTTTTCCTTAAAACTATGTTGTTACATGAACCGGACTAAGTTTCGTCGATAGAAGTATTAACAAAAATACCGAACTCCAATGCAAAATTCAAAAACGGGAAGTCTATAATAACTGACAAAATCAAACGTTAGATTTTATCAAAACCAACGGAATGCATATTAGATATCAATAAGTTCTACTTCATTATGATGTAAGAAGCATTCTATAAGTTCAACAATAGTATTTTCAAGACCATGTCGATAAACGTTGAAAAGAATCTTATCTTAACACATTTTTACAGGAATCTACGAAACAAGGACATACAATATACAATAATGTTAATTGCAGCAATTTCATTATAATATTCAGAACTATTTGTAAAACATGCACAATGACATTTTTCTTACAAACCTAAGACTACTTGTGCCTAAAACAGCTTTAAAAATGTGTACATGCAGTAAATATACAAACATATAGGCAAGTTATTTTAATAACTTATTTTATACAGATGACGGAAATCTTTAGTTTTATTCTACTTTAATTTTTGCCTTTCCCTTTGGGGAGCCCCTGCACTAGATCTTGTGTTGCAGTATTTACACTACACGTCAGAGTTTTACACATTCTTTATAATCAACACGATCGATATTTACTCGGTCGTTTTTAGTTGAAAAATTAGTTACAGGCACATATAGATTATCAAAAACATTTGATAGCCGCCTCCCAATTACAATTCCTATTTTAAACAAGTTGTTACATAGTATAACATTAGTTATCAAGTGAACATATGATCAAGTTTTGTTCAAGGCAATTTTCTTATTTGCTTTTTCAACTTTCTCTAGAGTTGGAGAGTTGGTGACAATAAAAAATGCCCCAAATGATAATGTTCTGCTATTGCACGATGTTTCATTGTCTTATGTACAGGGCAATGCTGCAGAAGTTCAGGTTTGCTTCCGAAAATTTAAGCATAACGTTAGAGGAATGCAAAAGACTATTTCGTTTTCACATGGTACCGCAATGGAATCAGCAGTCGTAGCTATGGAGCTATGGTTGAGTACCTTAAAGTGAGACCCTATTCCGTACCCACAGAACCATTGTTTTGTTCTGTTGATGCCACTCCATTACATCGTCCATACTTTGACATAATTTTACATAAATGCCTAACATATTGTGGTCTGGATAGTTCGAGATACAAAGGACGCAGTTTCCGCATAGGAGCAGCAACTGATGCTGTCGAGAGAGAGGCTTATCCGATTCACAAATACGCTCTATAGGACGTTGGAAGTCTAACGCATTTCAAAAATACATAAGATCCCATTTAAATTGATAGACATTTTTGGTACCTGCTTGGGCCGGTACAATTATTTTTATAGGAATATATACAAATTTTTCAGCATCTCTGCGTGACTTGCTTTGGCTGTTAATTGGCACTCAATACGAATTTTATTTTTGGTAAATCTCCAGTTAGTGTGTCATCATATAATAAACATATCATTTTATGCAATAGCAATTATAAAAGATAAAAGGTTTCAACGCATGAAGCTATGTTATTTTAACAATACTTAACAGCTTGGGCCGTTAAGTTTTCAATGCCAATTGCATGTTATATTTATGCATACTTAACTATAATGCATACATTAACATTAATACATAGATGATTGTTTGTGTCTCTAATATCTATTTAGTTATGCACGATAGATTGTTGTGGAAGTGTTTATTGTCATTATTTGCTTACAAGGACTTTTTATATTAACATAACAGTACTTGCTTGGGCCGGTATTGTATTTATACTTGTATGGTTCAATTGGAACTAATTATGATCAGGCATTAAGCTCAAAGTTTTTTTTCTACCAAGTGCTTGGCTTTGTGGGGCAGGAAAGACTTATTTTATTGCATCTTTCCTGGTGGCTTAGTTGACCCCTTTTCTAGGCCAAGCTATTGTATTATGTAATATGTTATTGGTGTTTTTATGTATTTTCATTCACTATTATCGTGTTGTACAGATGAATATATATTGTGTATTGTGATATGAAAGAATTTTTTACGAATAAGTAAAAATTTTGCAATTTACTTTCTAGTTTCTCCATTCATTTATACATTGCCCATACGATATCAAAAAGAACTTTTCGTCGAATTCTGACACTTACATCATATCAGATGGTTTGTTACGGTTGTAAGAAGATTGCATAAAGGCAAGTTATTTTAATAACTTATTTTATGCAGATGACGGAAATCTTTAGTTTTATTCTAATTTAATTTTGCCTTTCCCTTTGGGGAGCCCTGCACTAGATCTTTTGTTGCAATATTTACACTACACGTCACAGTTTTACATACTCTTGATAATCAACACGATCGATATTGATGTAAACAAGATTTTATTTGGGATTTTATCAATTTTCCCTCCCTCCGTCCCCTTTTTTCAACTCCTTTTCTTAACTTAGAAATTTTTTGTTCTGTCTAACTATGACATTCTTGGCTTGGCTTAGTTGACCACTTTTTTAGGCCAAGCTATTGTATTATGTAATATGTTATGTAATATGTTATTAGTGTTTTTATGTATTTTCATTCATTATTATCGTGTTGTACAGATGTATATATATTGTATATTTTTATATGAAAGAATTTTTTACGAATAAGTAAAAATTTTGCAATTTACTTTCTAGTTTCTCCATTCATTTATACATTGCCCATACGATATCAAAAAGAACTTTTCGTCGAATTCTGACACTTACATCATATCAGATGGTTTGTTACGGTTGTAGGAAGATAGCATAAAAAATATTAACTTGTAGGTATTTTTGTTTATTCTTCCGTCACTCGATTCATTTTTGACTTGGAAAGATATGTAAACTTGTTTTCACAGTGTTCCGAATGATACATCAACGTAAGGAAGGTTAACAAAACAGCAACCTACTTCTCGGAAATTAAATCATATTGTTTCGCCTATAATATCGTTTGTCGTAAAAAGATTGCGTTATATCGGTGTTCCAACTGTCTGTATCACTCTGCTCAGCTCTTCGTAAAATTGCATATCACGACTTTATGACGTCAAATACGTTGACCTGGCCTTAATAACTTTGACCCGGACATATCACCGAGGTCATAATGAATGAACCGACATTGGTAAGTTTGACCCGAACTTATCACGTCCTCTTCTGGTTTGTTGGTGAAACAAAGAAAAACACTTGTTTCTATCATGCAAATACACAAATAAAACCCGATAAATCGATTATCAGTTTGTCTTCATATTGATATTGTAAAGTATCTGCTCGACACAATATGAAGCCTTTTTGAACTCGTTTGAAGCGCTCATCAGACAAAAAAACTTCATATTGTGACTCGCAGCTGATATTTTACCATATCAATATGCAGACAAACTGATAATCAGTACTTTCGAATTCAAATCAATTCAACGTTATACACACTTCAACGTTCTTTTTAATTGTTCCCTCAGAACTGCACCATAAATTTACAGACCAAATACGAATTCCATAGTCCTACAAATATTTTTGAAACGAAAATTTTGAATTAAATAAAGAATTAACCAACTTAAGGATTAGACAAGATCGTAAAGGTTACGTTTATACATCTTCTGTACTGATTTTCAGTCAAGTTTAACCTGTCAAAACTTATTAGCGCATTGTTAACTTATTGCCCTTAGACATTAGTTACGAAATACAACTGGAAATTGAAATGATAAAACAATTTTAACGACAAGGCACAAATATCGACCAGAATCATTATTTATTCAACTGTTACTACATTTAATTAAATACATTTAAAGAAGTAAACAATTAATTTTTTTTCAATATCTGAAATTACAGTTCCCTGGACCCGTTAGTGATAATTCCTCAAAATCACATTTAGTCAATTTTAACATTAGGCATCAAGAAAAGATGAATATTAATCACATGTACTGAGTGTATTGCTGCTGTTTTCAGTTCATCACCATGTCATTTAATATTGATGTTATAAGGAAGAACCTTTACTAACTACTTTGAACATAGTTTTCTTTTCCTTTTACATAATTAGTTGAAAAAG